>NW_026562184.1:0-615116 GCF_027943255.1 Anastrepha obliqua
CTTACTTACCTTACCTTACTCTTACCTTACCTTACCTTACCTTACCTTACCTTACCTTACCTTACCTTACCTTACCTTACTCCTTACCTTACCTTACCTTATCTTATCTATCTTATCTTATCTTATCTCTATCTTATCTTATCTTATCTTATATCTATCTTATCTTATCTTATCTTATCTTATCTTATCTTATCTTATCTTATCTTATCTTCTCTTCTTTTATCTTCTTCTCTTATCTATCTTCTTCTCTTCTCTTCCTTCTTCTCTCTCTCTCTCTCTCTTCTCTTCTCTCTTCTCTTCTCTTCTCTTCTCTTCTCTTCTCTTCTCTCTTCTCTTTCTCTTCTCCTCTCTTATCTTATCTTATCTTATCTTATCTTATCTTATCTTATCTTATCTTATCTTATCTTATCTTATCTTATCTTATCTTATCTTATCTTATCTTATCTTATCTTATCTTATCTTATCTTATCTTATCTTATCTTATCTTATCTTATCTTATCTTTCTTATCTATCATATCTTATCTTATCTTATCTATATCTTATCTTATCTTATCTTAATCTTATCTTATCTTATCTTATCTTAATCTTATCTTAATCTTATTCTTTATTATCTTATCTTATCTTATCTTATCTTATCTTATCTTATCTTATCTTATCTTATCTTATCTTATCTTATCTTATCTTATCTTATCTTATCTTATCTATCTTATCTTATCTTATCTTATCTTATCTTATCTTATCTTATCTTATCTTATCTTATCTTATCTTATCTTATCTTATCTTATCTTATCTTATCTTATCTTATCTTATCTTATCTTATCTTATCTTATCTTATCTTATCTTATCTTATCTTATCTTATCTTATCTTATCTTATCTTATCTTATCTTATCTTATCTTATCTTATCTTATCTTATCTTATCTATCTTATCTTATCTTATCTTATCTTATCTTATCTTATCTTATCTTATCTTATCTTATCTTATCTTATCTTATCTTATCTTATCTTATCTTATCTTATCTTATCTTATCTTATCTTATCTTATCTTATCTTATCTTATCTTATCTTATCTTATCTTATCTTATCTTATCTTATCTTATCTTATCTTATCTTATCTTATCTTATCTTATCTTATCTTATCTTATCTTATCTTATCTTATCTTATCTTATCTTATCTTATCTTATCTTATCTTATCTTATCTTATCTTATCTTATCTTATCTTATCTTATCTTATCTTATCTTATCTTATCTTATCTTATCTTATCTTATCTTATCTTATCTTATCTTATCTTATCTTATCTTATCTTATCTTATCTTATCTTATCTTATCTTATCTTATCTTATCTTATCTTATCTTATCTTATCTTATCTTATCTTATCTTATCTTATCTTATCTTATCTTATCTTATCTTATCTTATCTTATCTTATCTTATCTTATCTTATCTTATCTTATCTTATCTATCTTATCTTATCTTATCTTATCTTATCTTATCTTATCTTATCTTATCTTATCTTATCTTATCTTATCTTATCTTATCTTATCTTATCTTATCTTATCTTATCTTATCTTATCTTATCTTATCTTATCTTATCTTATCTTCTTATCTTATCTTATCTATCTTATCTTATCTTATCTTCTTATCTTATCTTATCTTATCTTATCTTATCTTATCTTATCTTATCTTATCTTATCTTATCTTTATCTTATCTTATCTTATCTTATCTTATCTTATCTTATCTTATCTTATCTTATCTTATCTTATCTTATCTTATCTTATCTTATCTTATCTATCTTATCTTATCTTATCTTATCTTATCTTATCTTATCTTATCTTATCTTATCTTATCTTATCTTATCTTATCTTATCTTATCTTATCTTATCTTATCTTATCTTATCTTATCTTATCTTATCTTATCTTATCTTATCTTATCTTATCTTATCTTATCTTATCTTATCTTATCTTATCTTATCTTATCTTATCTTATCTTATCTTATCTTATCTTATCTTATCTTATCTTATCCGGGCCGCCTACGGAAGTAACTGTGGCATTGCCACGGCATGGCTGCCGTGGTGGAAAGTTTGAGTTCCCCATTATTTAAATAGACCACCGCATTCGCCTCGTCGAGCAGTTAGTCGTACGAACAAGATGAATACAAATGTTATCTTAACCGACAAAACTTCCATTGTAAAAACCAATGTTCGCAGCCTCCAATCTAAAGTATGCGAACAAAATAGAAGAAGAGCTATCCATCAAGTGGCAGCGTTCTGCGGATAACGAGGCCTCAGTGCCGTCGAAAAAGCAGAAGTGAAATTGCTAAGAGGCACTTCATAGTGGCACTCACTGACCGTAGTGACCAGCTGGGGCGAATCTCGCAGGAACGGTGCAAGGTAGAGGAAATGAAGCTACTGGAAACCCGGTTTACGAAAATGGACGCAGAGTCGAACGGAACCATGCTAGCATTTGACGGAGCAGGGCGGTTCAGCAGCGTCAAAATTATAAAATGTAAGGATGACCCCACGCTCACATGCCTAAAGGAAGCAGTAAAAGCGCTTCAAGGCCTGTGGGAAGGGGCAACACTTGAAATTGTAGATCGCAGCTGCATTCCCTCAATACCGAAGCAAAGGTTTTCATTCTGCGAGTGGTAAAACCGGAAAACACACTGCGACTGCCACAGAGACAAAACACGGACGTGGCGACTGGAGAGTGTTGAGCGTGGCAAAACCAGCAACTGCTGATGGAGGCCAAGACTACATTATCCAGATCAATACGCTGGCAGAGGATCTGTTTTACGCAGGATTCGTGAGGATGGCTTGGGGAGTTGGTAGCGTGCACCTTAGCCTCAAAAAGCGCAACCCGGCAGATGGCAACCACAACACGCTCGCTGCGGCGGAGGTGGAAAAGGATCTCTCTATAGAGAAGATCCTGGAAGCCTCCCTCAATATACAGAAAGTGGAGAAGGGTGAGATGGAGGAAGTATCCAACCCCGAGAAGGTACTGAGGCTAGAGGCTGCTCAACATAGAGGGAGTCGGCTACGATGTGGCTCTAGTCCAAGGAACCATGAATAGCATCCAGCAACATAGTCTCCGGTCTAAAGTCACTTAACTACTACACCTACATCCCGATTGGAAAAAATAAGGTAAGAACAGCGATGATGGTTAAAAAAAGTATATGTTCTTACGTTGATCACAATCTCTCTTCAGACGATCTGACAGTGGTGGCGCTGGAGAGCTGGAAGGATGAGACGTTTCTCCTTGGGTCTTGCTATATGATGAAGAAGCACCACAGATAGAACTTCGGAAGCTGGTAGAAAGAGCTGCCAGAAAGAAGCACGCTCTTGTGGTAGGAACTCACGCAAGCGCACATCACACGGTTTGGGGTAGTGCCGACATAAACGACCAAGGTGAGTCACTATTTAACTATATTCTTCAGAGTAGCCTAGAAATAGCTAACAGAGGTGAAGAACCAACATATGTTGGACCAACCTCGAAGAATGTACTTGATTTAACACTTTACACAAGCAAGCTTGTTATGGTACAGAAATGGGAAGTGTTTAGTAGGCCCTCTTTCTCTGATCACAGGTACATAAGCTTTCAGGTTATATTCCGCTCAAAAAATAAACTTAAATCCTTGACAAATCCTAAGAATACAATCTGGGACTTGTACAGGGATATACCATCAAAACCACCAATGATACCCCGGAAATATAGATCACACGTTGCACTTGATAAAGGGGTTGAATTGTTGCAACTACTCTCGTTAAAGCCTTCAAAAGATCCTGCCCCCCAACACGTAACAGACGCAAGGTCAAGCCTCCTTGGTGGAACAAGGAATTAGGAGCAAAAATGCGTAGGGTACATGAATTCTATAGGTTAGCCAAAGTTGGTGACAATGAGTTCTGTTGGAAGGAGTATAAGGATCTACCAAAAGTATGCAAGAAAGAGATACGTAAAGCCAAGAGAGAATCTTGGAAAGACTTCTGTAGCAGTATGGAAGACACAAACGAAGTGGCTAGACTTAGGAAACTCTTATCCAAGAATCCGTGCGGACACTACAGATCTCGAACCAAGTGGACATATTGTGCACGACATCCGGACGAACGTAATTACGACAAAGAAGATAGAATGGGCTGTACAAAGTCTCGACCCATCTAAATCGCCAGGACTGAATGGAATCTTCCCGGCCATGCTCCAAAAGGACCATGCTTAAGAACGATATTCAGGGGATGCTTGAGGTTCAGCTATGTTCCTGTATTGTGGAGAGAAGCTAGACTTGTGCTTATCCCAAAAGCTGGAAAAAGCAACCCTCTCTACTCGATGGAATACAGGCCCATTAGCTTGATCTCATTTCAAGATTCTAGACACATACATTAGAGATACAATTGCGCCGGACGTATTATCCAAGGCGCAGCACGCCTACACCAAAATCAGATCTACTGAAACTGCACTTCACTCACTTGTACTACGTTCGAATATAAGGAGTCCGCTCTTGGAGTATTTCTAGATATATAAGGGGCCTTTAACAACGTGACGAAAGATGGTATTTTAAATAGCATAGAGTCACTTAGAGTAGTGTGCAACCCGCGGTTTATCTATGGATAAGGCAGCTATTAGCTAGCAGAAAGCTAGCGTCACCAAATATACATGCAGAGGCACTTCGCAAGGTGTGTTACTATCGCCGTTATTATGGTTACTTGTAGCAAATGAACTGCTCAAGAAATTTGAGGGAGGGGCACTAAAACTAGTGGCATATGCAGATGACATAGCTATAGTAATATAGTTACGGGAAAGTACCTAGACACCATCAGTAATGTGATTAATAACACACTTAAAATGGTACAACAATGGACATCTCGCGCAGGGCTAGGGATAAACGCCGGAAAAACGGACATGGTACTTTTTACCAGGAAGTACAAGGTCCCGACGTGGAACCTCCCGAAGCTAGGCAACAACGAACTACTTCTCAAAGATCATGCAAGTTACTTGGAAGTAATACTAGACAGTAAATTGCTGTGGAAGCGCAATGTTTAGGAGAGGGTGGAAAAGGCCAGTAACGCGTTGTACGCATGTAAAAGAATCCTGGGCGTATTGCTGTATGGGGCCTTAATATGGTGGACTGCGACAAGAAAACTGACATACTTCATGCCACTGGAAAGGATTCAACGACTCGCTGCTCTGTGCATAACAGGAGCGATGAAAACCACTCCAACGGCGGCGCTGGAAATGATTCTCAGCACGCCACCTATTGACCTTATGGCGGAAAACATGGCAGCGAAAACCGCATGGAGGATAGTGATTGCTGGAGTACTCACCTGTAGAACCGGCTCTAAACTATGGATAAGGTAGCCTATCAAGCTGCCAGACCACTGCAGTATTTTCCAAGCGGTACAAGAAAGAACTCAACAATTAATATATACGTGGATAGTCAAGCAGCAATAAAAGGAATAAGCTCATATTGTATTAAGTCCAAAAATGTTCGAAGGAGCAGGGAGGCCATAGAAAGGCCAGCCGCAAACAGTAGGCTGCATATCTATTGGGTGCCTGGTCACAAAGGCATTATGGGGAACGAAATAGTAGGTGAGATATCAAAAAGAGCTGTTAGACTACCTTTTGAACAAGAGAACGACATACCAAAACCGCTAAATACAAAATACAATGAAATGGACGACTACATGAAAATGCGAGTGGAAACTCGGTGGACTAATCTAACCACATCCAAAACAGCAAAAGTCATGTGTAGAACTAACGACAAAAAACTGACTCACTTCGTTTTTACGCTCTCGCGAAAGGACTGCAGAACTATCAAAGGTCTGCTTACAGGTCATATTTTGTTGGCTGCACATGTGTACAAGATAGGGACTGCTAACACGGACAAATGCAGGAAATGCAGAGAGGAAGTTGAGGAAACTTTAGAACACCTTCTGTGCGTCTGTCCGGCATTATCAAAAACGCGTTTAAAATGGCTGGGAGCCCCATATTTTGAGGGTCTGCAGGACGTCTAAAAAGCAGATCTCCCAGCGGTGCTTAGGTTCGCCAAAAGCGCTGACATCCTACATGATGTCTACTTTAGGTATTCATAGAGGTCGGTCTCCATTTGGTATCGCCAAAGGTCTATGCGTGGCTTGTAGCCAACCAGGCTAATCTAACCTAACCTTATCTTATATTATCTTATCTTTTTTTTAACGAGGTGTGAAAGCAATCGAAAGCCTTTGTCAGTGTGGGACTTTAACGCCACTAAAAGCACCTCAAGTCCGACGGTTCATCCTACAGGGCTACCGGTTTGGTAATTACGTCTGGGGGCCATCGTGAGCAATAAGCTCAATCGTCAGTTATATTCGTCTACTGTTCGTTTTACTGCTTTGTATCAATGCGACAGTTGTGGTTGGTGCCGCGTTCGTCTCGCATCGTTCCTTAGCCTCCACTATAATTCGAGTTGCCAAAGCTTGCACTGAACTCCATTTTTCATTCGACTCAACCATTGGTGGAACTAGGTTAATGAGCGTCAGAAACACATCAGTTTTTCTTGCTAGTTAATCCCGTTCCTTCATGAACCTGCCACAATAGAAAGCCACATGTTCGACCGTCTCCTCTTCGTCCACGCATTCTGGATAATAAGGACTACCAGCTAAGTTAAGGCGATGCAGATATTTTTGGAAACATCCGTATCCACTTAATAGCTGCCTTAGGAAGAAAGCAACGTCTCCGTGTTTCCGACAGATCCACTCGTTAACTCTTGGGATCAACCTATGCGTCCACTGGCCTTTTGATGAGTGGTCCCACTTTGATTGCCAGCTATTGAGGTTGTTGTTGTTATTGTTATTGTAGCAGTACCTTTGCCCTGTCAGTGTAGCGTAATCACCGGTCGCCTTCGTCTAGCTCATCTAACGGTAGGCCCAGGAAACTAGCTGTTTCGACGGGTTGGGTCCAGAGGGAGAGGGGTGTTAGATGAGTGGGTTTAATGGGGCATGTGAAAAGGTGGTTAGTGTCGTGTGGGGTGCCTTCACATGCTGGACATATGTTAAGGATGTCGGGGTCGATGCTGGATAAGTAGGAGTTTAGCCTGCTACAATATCCAGAACGTAATTGTGCCAAGGTTACGCGGGACTCTCAAGGAAGTCGGAGCTCTTCGCCTGCGATTGGTGGTGGTTGGACTCTGGTAACGGTATTCGGGGGTCGGGAGCTTAAGAAGGTGGTGAGAGTCTCCCGACGAATGTCGTTTATGGCCTGTCTGTACACTGTCCGATCCAGTAGCTGTCTGTTGGTTTTGTCAGAGATCTCGTCCGCGTAGTTAAAAAGATGCCTTGATGTGCCCGGGAGGTGGCTGAGGCTCGAGCTGCTCCTTAATGGGCAGCATTAGGGCCTCATCATGTAGATGTTGTATAGGTGACATCAGAAGACATCCTGTCGCGGTCCTTAACGCAGTGTTTTGGTAGGTCTGAAGCTTCGTCCACTGCGAATCATTGGTCCCAGGCGACCAGACAGGCGCAGCATAGTTTAGATTCGGTCGGCCTATTGCTTTGAAAGTCGACAGCAACATTTCCTTGTCTTTGCTCCAAGTGCTGCCGGCGAGCGACTTGAGAACCTTGTTGCGATTCTGTACTTTAGTTGCAATAGCGATTGCAAGTGCTGAGAAGGAGAGCAAGCTGTTAACGGTGACTCCCAATAATTTGCGGTTGTTAACCGTCGGAATTTGTGTATCATCGACTTTCACCTTGAGTTGTAGCTTGACCTCCTTTGTCCAGGTGGTGAAAAGCGTCGACGTGGATTAAGTGGGCGAGACTTGTAAATTCCTCGCAGTGAAGAAGCGAGAAAGGCTGGCGAGGTACTCGTTCACCTTGGAGCACAGGCCATCAATGTCATTGCCCCTGTGGTGGTGCTATGCACTCTTCGGAAGCCATGCTGGTGTGAAGCTAGGGTCAGGTGTTTCGTAAAGAGTGGGAGTAGAAGGGCCTCAAGAGTTTCCCGATAACTCTGGCGATAAGACTCCCTAATTTCCACTTATCAGAAATGATGAGAGTGGCCATAGACAAGTCTAAGACCTTGGTGAGATAAACATCAGCATGTTTAGTCCGTTAGGGCCAATGGCTTTGGATAGTTTCATGTGTTTGATGGCCCCCTGAACCTCATCGCTGGAGAAAGCAAGTGGCGCACTGTTGTATGTCAGTTTGTGCCGCCGTCTGGTAGTTCTACGTTTGGATTTGTCAGCCGGAGGATGAAGAATAAATTGCCGGCTAAAATAGCACGCGCATCTCTTCGGATCCGACGAAGCTCGACCGTTGAAGGTGATATCCACCTTGTCATTGTACTTCGTCGGTTTCGACGGGGACCTTACGGTAGATCAGAACTTGCTCCCACCAGAGGTGAAGTTACAGGACTTCAAATGCTCTTCCCATTTGTTCCGCTTGTGTTGAGTTACCAGTTGCCGTATCTCGGAATTGAGATCCTTTATCGAGGATTCCATGGATCGGCCCGGCGTAGGCGATCACGCTCGTTCGCCAGAACAGCTGCTTCAGCTGGGAAACTGGGACGCATGTCCCGGATCCTTGCATCGGGTATGAAGTGAGCACCGGCAGCTGTGATCACCTTGCCGAATGCGGGCATGATAATAAATAATTGATTTTGTTCAAAAAAAACGATGGTGCGTCTAACCTAAGACCAGCAGTGTAGAACCAAACTTTGTAGCAAAAAGAGGAGTTGCTCTACTAATAAATAACACGTTAGAACACACTTAATAAACACGTACACCAACATTTTATCGATCTCAGTTAAAATCAAATCTAATATCCATTTCACAGTAATTAGTACTTACATATCCCCTACAGATAGCCTCACAGAAATTGTTTTACAGCATCTCTTTCCAAACTCAAAAACCCCATTCCTGCTTTTGGGCGATTTAAACGCTTGGAGGCCGCTTTGGGGCTCCCCGAACTTTAATAAAAAAGCCAGAATATTCACTAACTTCATTCAAAACAGTAATTCGATTTTACGTAAAGACAAATCCCCAACACATTTTTCAATAAGATTCACACACACTCACATAGACCTTAGCATCTGCAATCCACCCCTCAACATCGCTGCTGCATGGAAAATCTTCGATGAGCCTTACGGCAGCGACCACTACCCAATATCACTGAGTTTATTTAATCAAAACACGCTGCCACGCACAGATAATACCAAACGCTACAACTTAGAGCTAGCAGATTGGTTCTCCTACCAGACCATCATAAATTATTACTTTTGATGCTTTCCATTTCAGTTCAACCGGGCTATTCGGGTCATGTTTTTCGATTTCGACGTAACTCAAATATATTGCTCTCTGGTCAAAATAATGAGACACGTATTTTTTTGTTCGCCCAAAAAAACTTTTTTTCAAGATTTATCGGCAATTTTGTTTTTCGGCACAAAATCGATTTTTTTTTAATTATAAATATAAGAAAACTAGCAAACCCCGCCCGCTTCGCTGGGCACACTAAAATAGAATAGATATGGTTTAGAACAGAAAAGATATGGTTTTCATATTATTTATTTCTTTATTCCTTATTCAAGCGCTTTGGCATAAACAATATTTTTTGTTTTTCTATTTGTTTTTGAGTAAATATATAATGCTGTTGGCTTCCCAACACGTGAACAGCCAACGTATAGTTGACCATGGGTGAATACTGGTTCTTCTAAATTCATCCCGCATATTTCTAGAGTTTGCCCTTGTGATTTATTGATAGTTATTGCAAATGCTAAACGAATGGGCAGTTGCAAACGCTTGAATTCAAGTGGCAATTCAGGTGGAATCATTGGAATTCTCGGTATTAGAACGTCTTCATTCTTGAATTTGCCAATTAAAATAGTTGCTTCGATAACATTATTCATCAATCGTTTGACTACAAGTCTAGTTCCGTTACATAGCAGCTTTGTTCAAATTGATGTCTCTTGGTCGATTTGATCTGGACCTTGCCATTCGTTGCCGATTTGCTTCATTTTCTTCTTGACGTTCTTCTGATGTCGCGTTATTCCGAGCATTTCTCATGCGCCTATTATTATTTGTCGAGCGACTAATATGAATAAACATTATTGTAATTATGGTGTTCTGAAATTTTGGGGATTATATTTTTTGTTTTTTTATTTTTTTTTTTATCATTTGATTCACTCAGGGTGCAACGTAGTTTATCGCATATGAACCGAAAAAATAAATCCACTAAATTTGATGAAAACTTACATGAATTAATTCCAATTTACCACGTGAAAATTCCTTAATGTATAAGAAAAATATAAGCACGTGAGCGATTGTTAATTGAAAAAATAATAAATTTCTTTTTTCTTTTTGATGATTGTTTCTTAGTTATTCATTTGCGTCGATTTGAAATTTAAAAAAAATCTTCTTTTTTCATGATTATCAAGTGTTAACAATGTGTGTAAGTTTGGTTTAATTCGGCGCAAAGACACGGCAGGTCCACGTTTTGGCATATATTTCGAGAACCTAGTCATCAATAGGTATGAAAATTACCCCGTATTAAAGCACTTATCGACAGCTTTCATTTGATGCCCATATTGTACATACACAACCAAAGGTTACCCGGGTCCACGTTTTGACCTATATGTCGAGACCCCAGTCACGGAGCGGCATGAAAAATACTCTGTACTAAAGCATTCAACAACAGCTTCAATTTGATATCCATATTGTACAAACACACTCTAGGTTCCACGTTTTGTTCTCTATCTCGAGACCCTAGTCACGGAGCGGCATGAAAAATACCCTGAACTAAATCATTCACCAACAGCTTCCATCTGATATCTATATTGTACAAACACATTCTAGGCTCCACGTTTTGGTCTCTATCTCGACCCTAGACACGGAGCGGCATGAAAAATACTCTGAACTAAAGCATTCACCAACAGCTTCCATCTGATATCCATATTGTACAAACACATTCTAGGCTCCACGTTTTGGTCTCTATCTCGAGACCCAAGTCACGGAGCGGCATGAAAAATACTCTGAACTAAAGCATTCACCAACAGCTTCCATCTGATATCCATATTGTACAAACACATTCTAGGCTCCACGTTTTGGTCTCTATCTCGAGACCCCAGTCACGGAGCGGCATGAAAAATACTCTGTACTAAAGCATTCACCAACAGCTTCAATTTGATATCCATATTGTACAAACACATTCTAGGGTCCACGTGTTGGTCTCTATCTCGAGACCCTAGTCACGGAGCGGCATGAAAAGTTCTCTGTACTAAAGCATTCACCAACAGCTTCCATTTGATATCCATATTGTACAAACACATTCTAGGCTCCACGTTTTGGTCTCTATCTCGAGACCCTAGTCACGGAGCGGCATGAAAAATACTCTGTACTAAAGCATTCACCAACAGCCTCAATTTGATATCCATATTGTACAAACACATTCTAGGCTCCACGTTTTGGTCTCTATCTCGAGACCCTAGTCACGGAGCGGCATGAAAAATACTCTGAACTAAAGCATTCACCAACAGCCTCCATCTGATACCCATATTGTATATACACATCCGAAGGTTACCCGGGTCCACGTTTTGACCTATATCTCGAGCCCAATCCACCAATAGGCATCCAAACTATACGTAAACCATCTTCAATACCTACTTAACAATGTGTGTAAGTTTGGTTTAATTCGGTGCAAAGACACGGCCGGTTAGCGAACACACACAAAAAGTTGACTTTATTTTATATAAAAATTTTTTTTTTAATGCTCATAACTTAGTCAAAAATGAACCGATTTTAATAATTTTGCGTTCAAAATGATCGCCATTACTTACACGAGCGATTTCAAGTACAAATAATTTGCTACAACGTAGTTGAAAATTTTTTATTTTGGAAAAACAAAAAAGATTGGAAATTTTTTCGAAATTCAATATTTCAAAAAGTGTATTTTTTTTTTAACTTTTTCCAAATCAAGAGAACACCTCAAACTTCAATTAAGCTGAATGCCCAGTAGCTAAAATGAGTTGTTTTTGAGTAATGAATTTTTGAGTAAAAAACCTGTTTCGCATTTTTTGTTTTTTGCAAAATAAAAAAAATCTTCAACTGATGAAATCACTCATGCAAGTAATGACGATCATTTTGAACCTAGAATCATTAAAATGGGTTCATTTTTGACTAAGTTATGAGCATTTAAAAAAAAATTTCTTATATAATTAAAAAAAATCGATTTTGAGCCGAAAAACAAAATTGCCGATAAATCTTGAAAAAAAATTTTTTCGGGCGAACAAACAAATACGTGTCTCATTATTTTGACCAGAGAGCAACATATATGAGTTACATCGAAATCGAAGAACATGTCCCGAATAAAAATGTTCAACTACTTTTTTGCAATTTTTTCTACATGAAATCGCTCGTGCAAGTAATGACGATCATTTTGAACCCAGAAGCATTAAAATCAGTTCATTTTTGACTAAGTTATGAGCATTTAAAAAAAAAATGTTCTTATATATTTAAAAAAAATCGATTTTGAGCCGAAAACAAAATTGCCGATAAATCTTGAAAAAAAGTATTTTCGGGCGAACAAAAAAATGCGTGTTTTATTATTTTGACCAGAGAGCAACATATTTGAGTTACATCGAAATCGAAGAACCTGACCCGAATAGCTCGGTTGAATTGAAATGGAAAGCACATTTACAATTTGGCACTAAACAGAAACAACAGCAACCAATCAACAGCAATCCTAGCAAGGAAAACTAAACTTTGCGCATCAATTCCAACTCGTACACCAAACCATCACAGTCGGGTTACTTACTGGTGGAATGAAAATGTATCCTCTCTCAGACTCGAAAAAGTTTTTCTCTTGAAAACTGCAAAGCGCAACCCCACAAAGGAGAATATTTTAAAATACAAAAAGGCAAATGCCAAATTCAAAAGGGAAGCCAAAATTTCGAAAAGGGAACGCTTCGTAGAATTTACCAGAGATATAAACCACCAAACACCCAACGAATTTGTCTACAAAAAAAATCTTTATACCAACCCCGTCAACACTGACTATATAGCTGATAAGAAAGCAATGCAATTAGAAGCCCCTTTTTCTCCACTGGAACTCAATGCTTGCATTTCGACATTTAAAGGCAAAACCCCAGGCTTAGATAACATCCCTTCAAAAACTTACCGCCTATAGGAAAATCTAAACTATGCAGCCTTTACAATATAAATTTCTCAACGAGCAAAATCCCTCAACAATGGAAAACCAGTTTAATTATTCCAATCTCCAAGCGTAACAAGCCAAAAAATACCATTGAGGGATACCGCCCCATATCACTTATACCTTCTTAATCAAAAGTCATGGAGAAAATGATATCACGAAGACCAATGTGATTTGCAACAACAAAAAAACTATTTTCAAACCATCAAACCGCCTTCAAACCAGGATGTGGCACAATAGATGCTTTACTTACACTAGACGAACAGATATCTAACTCCATCTCCTGCATGAATCATTTTTCAATACTCTCGTTAAATATGGAAAAGGCCTTCGATCGAGGTGATTAACATACGATAATAGAACAGCTAATAAACTGGAAAGTCGGCCCAAAAATTATTAACTATATACGCCACTACTTACAAAATCGAAAAATTTGTGTGAAAGTCAGCATAACTGAGTCGGATAACTGAGCAGTGGTCAATCGAAAATGGCATCCACCAGGGGTCACCCCTTTCTGTAACACTATTTCTCATAGCATTCGACTGACTAAGTTGTCTTATAAAAGAACACAATTTTTTCAACCACGTTATTTACGCGGCTGACCTTTACGTGTTCACTGCTGTTCGGAATATCGATAATTTCTTATTCAAAACAAACACTTTACTGCAAAAAATTTCTAATTGGTTTAATGCGATTTATATCTACTAATAAATTTAAACCCCTACACATATGCTACAAGCAAAATTGTCAAGATATAAACATATGTATAAATAATAACAATATTACTAATGTAATTAGTCTTAGTGTTTAATAATAAGTACACCTGGAATGATTACATCACATATCTGCACAACTCACTTCAAAGTAGATTGAATGTTATAAAAGGTTTAAGCAATATAAAATTGTAGAGCAATTCCAACACACTTGTGCGAATTATAAAAGCGACAATATTAGCTAAAATAGATTATGGCCTTCCAATATTCTCCCTAACTTCAAAAACAAATTTATCAAAACTATCATCAATCTACCATGCAGCAGTAAGACGGGCCATTTGAGCATTTCGTAGCACACCCATCATAAATATATTAAAAGAAGCTGGACTCCCAACACTAAAGGGTTGGATAGTTTACATCGATACGGGACGATTTTTAAGTTGGCATATAACGAAGGTTCCCCAGTCCAAGCTGTTTTGAAAAAATGATTAAGAAGAAAACGTAATACAAGGAGAACTTCTACCCTGCAGAAACTTATAGAATTGCTAAAAGAGGAAGATATATCAATAGCTCCATTACCAACACTCCCACTTCGCGCACCTCCTTGGACTCTGGGAAAAAACTCTATCATGCTCGACCTAACGAAATACAAAAAAGAAACTACGCAACTCACATGTAAACTGGAGAGCCCTATATACAAACCTCAACAATTCTATCTGCAGTACTACCATGGTACTCATCAGTCTTTTCAGCAGAAGCAACAGCAATCCTCTTTGCCTGCCGATATGCCGCAAAACATAAACATCAGTACCTTATATGCAGCGATTCCCAAGGAGCAATCCAAGCAATATTAAATGCTAATTTTACCGACCCAACAATTTCACAGATACGAGACATTCTTATTGAATGCACCGAAAAAATCAAGCTATTATGGATACCAGGCCACATCGGAATACAAGGCAATACACTTGCCGACTCTGCTGCCAAATTAGCCACTAAATCCCCGGTTAAACTCATCAATACCATCAACAAAAAGGACATTAAAGAAAAGCTTACAAAAACTGCCTAAGATATGAAATTACCCAATGGTCTAAATATACTCATTACTACAAAGAGATAAACCCAACTCGTCAGCCAACAACACTACCAACAAAAATAACAAGAAGGCAACAGATTATATGATGATCTTTTCCTCGCCATACGCAATTTAACCAACAAGTCACAGAAATCCAGTAAGCCGCTTAAGGATGAGCATGGCGAAACGACGACGTCCAAAACTAAACAAGTACGCATTTGGGAAAAATACTACGAGAAGCTCCTTGCGCCAACACCATCCGTAGCAATACAGCCATGTGAATGTCCACGTCACTTGGTAAGACGCGATATCTCCACCACCTTGCCTGATGAGATCGAAGTTATGAACTCAATTAAAGCCCTAAAGGCCAATACAGCGCCAGGACCAGACAACATCAATCCTGAACTACTTAAGGCTGACCCTCAGGTGAGCGCTCGAAGGCTACTCCCTCTACTGCAAAACATTTGGATGTCCGGGAAGATCCCGAATGACATTAAGGAGGGTGTCATCACGCTCATACCGAAAAAGGGCGATTTATCCGATTGCAAGAATTGGAGAGGCATAACACTATTAAGCATGGTCAATAAAGTAATAGCACATATAATTAATAGAAGGCTTTCCGACGCACTGCAAAGTGGCCTACGGAATGAACAAGCGGGATTCCGACCACGCTGTTCTTGCGTCGATCAAATCAACACCCTGAGAGTGATTGTCGAGCAATCGGTCGAGTGGCGTTCGCCACTTTATCTCTGCTTCATCGACTTTGAAAAAGCTTTTGATACTCTTAACCACGAGGCAATCTGGGGAGCACTTTACTGCAAAGGAGTACCTGAAAAAATCATTTCACTTGTCAAAGAACTGTACAGTGAAGCAAGCTGCCGTGTGAGACATGAGGGCATCCTGAACAGCATTCGAACAGGAGTAAGACAGGGATGCGTGCTATCTCCGCTCTTATTTAATCTGGTACTGGACTTAGTGATGCGACAAGCCTCAGCGGCGAACAGAGGCATATCCTGGGGCCTGAGCGGCAACCTTGAGGACTTAGACTACGCTGACGATATTTGCCTGCTATCACACAAACACTCACATATGCAAGCAAAAATAGAGGCGGTGAGCGAACTCGCAGCGAGGGCTGGACTGAAAATAAACATTGCGAAGACAAAGATAATGCGCATCAACACCACCGATTCACATATCTTTCAGATACGCGGCACTAACATCGAAGCTGTAGATGAATTCTGCTACCTAGGCAGTGTAATAAATAAAAACGGCGGTTCAGCGGCTGACATACGTAACCGGATATCGAAAGCTCGCGTAGTGTTTGGCATGCTTGATAAAGTTTGGAGAGCAACGCATATAACGAGGCGCACGAAACTGAGAATCTTCGAGTCCAATGTGAAATCTGTCCTCTTGTATGCATGCGAAACGTGGAACGCGTCAACACGTGACATACAAGCAATGCAAGTATTCATCAACCGCAGCCTTCGCAAGATCACGCGCATTTTTTGGCCTAACGTCATATCAAACTCCGATCTGTGGACTATAACGAAACAGATACCAGTCTATCTCGAAATTCGACGCCGCAAATGGAAATGGATCGGTCACACACTCCGAAAGCCATATGGTGATATCACTAGAGCAGCCCTGGATTGGAACCCCCAAGGCAGCCGCAGACCTGGCAGACCATCTAACACGTGGAGGCGACTAGTAGAAACAGAAGTGCAACAAGCAGGCCGCTCCTGGCGGCAAATAAAATTCCTAGCTTCTAATAGATTTAACTTTAACTTGTTCATTGAGGCCCTTTGTTCCACCTAGGAACCACGGGAAAATATATATATAATAACAGATTATATACACGCGCTTCCGTCTAGGACACACCAGACTAACCCAACAACATCTCTTCCAAAACGTCCAACCACCACTCTGCTACTTTTGCAACAATACGAACTTAACAATACCACATATAATCGAAGGATGCCCAGCACTTGAAACAATACGCCAATCTATGGCCAACCCGAATATAAGGGGATTGCTCTCAAATGTAACACACACTAACATAAAAGAATTTATAAAATTTATAACCAAACTAAACATTTATTTTGAAGTGTGATATATACATAAGTCTTATTTGTACACAAAGTAGACCTAAATTAATTTCAAGAAGCTGATGATGTTGCATGTATATTTTGCATGTTTCGTCCATAAAAGAATATTTCGATTTAAAATGCATGTTTGCATATTTTTTGAGTAATTTTAAGAAATTTAAATCATTCCTCTAACCAAAACATAAAGAAAAACAATTCGCAGCTAAACTTTCGTTTAAAAAACAGATCTATAACATTTTATGCGCCCATCTGTTTCAAATTTTTTTATTTGCTTTCTCCAATGAGGCGACAAATTTGTTTATAAAAATGCGACTCGAAAATTTCAACGAAATGAGTTTGGCACAATTATTGGTTACTGTGATTTGTACAGCACAACGACAAGTGCTATGCGTCACTTGTGTTAGTATGAAATGCATAGTAAACGCAGTAAGTTACATCATATTCTTCTCAGTTATTGCATGGTATTTGAAGTAATCGGTTGATTGAAAATTGGGTTAAGATGACAAAAGATAGAAAAGAAACGCCGGGTGAATTTATTGTGCGTATGAAAAACCAATTTCCCAATGTTTTTCGGTCGGACAAATTAGTTTTATTTTGTCCACATTGCAATTGTTGGGTTTCTGCGAAAAAATATTTCAAGTCAAACAGCACATTGATTCAGTGAAACACCAGGATGCTCAAGAAAGAAAAAAACAGAATTCTGAACGTGAAATGAGCCAATTGTTAATATCAAATTATCAACAGAAACATGGACCAAATCTTTCAGAATTCAATATGGATTTATGTAAAACTTTAATCGAAGCCAACATTCCATTAAATAAAGTGAATCATACGAGTGTAGTACAATTCATAGAAAAATATTTACCCTTCACAATCAGTTCCAGATCAAAGTACACTTCGTCGTGATTATGTGCCACATTTTTATGAAAAATCGATTGAAAAATTGCGTTTAAAAGCTGATGGAAAAGATATTTGGCTTACTCTGGATGAAACAACGGATATTGAAAAAGGATCAGTTGCGAATTTTGTTTTTGACATACTGGACAATGAAAATGAGCGTGCGTTATTTGTTGAACGTTAAAGAATCAGACAAATGCAACGCTAACACGCTCGCAACATTTTTTACTAAATCATTGTTTCTTTTAGGGCCCAAAGGTAAGTCTTTACCTAAACACTCGAAAAACGACTCAATTTTGAATTTTTTCTTTGCGTTTCTTTTGTACTGAAGCAATTCAATATGAAAATATTATGCTCGTTACCACCGATGCTGCTGCATATATGATATTGGCAATGAAGTCTCTTCAAGTTTTAATCCCAAAAATGCTACACGTTACATGTTTTGCCCATGGATTTCATCTATTGGTAGAATTTATTCGTTCAGAGTTCCATGAAGTAAATTTGTTGATATCAAAAGTAAAGGCTACCTTCGTCAAAGTACGTTTTGCTATTTTTATCTATAGTTTAAATTCTTATATTGAAAAAAAAACCATTAAATTCCTTCACAGTCAGCAGCTCGACGACAGCTGTTTAAGAAAGCAAATCCGAACATTCCACTGCCACTCGAACCGGATGTTGATTATTTGACTGATGCAGATTCGGAATGTATTCGAGATGCAAAAAAAGCGTTTAGAGCGTCCAATATTCGACAAGATTTGTGTATAGAGCTGTATGAAGAAGTCCATTCTATCTTTGGCACAATAACCGACGGCCGTTTTTTGAAGAAGTTCGAAGAAGTGTTATCTCGGAATGTTGGATATAGTACCTTTTTTGCATTCGGTATTTTTTGAGAGATTTTCGAACATATTTTCGTGCATATTCCAGAGTTTTTCATGCATTTTTGCATGCATATTTTGGCCTTATATTTTGCATGACTATCACAGCTCTACCCGTGTGGAGTTGCCTGATCTCCCATCGGGCGCGTCCCAGGTGGTGGATAGGGAGCCCTGGCATCACAAGAGTGGCCTTCCCTGTTGGGGTGGGTTCAACACTCGTGTGATGACTCAAAGTTGGCATAGAATCAGGGTGCCATCCGCGAACCAAACTGGCTAGGGAGGAGTCCCGAAAAAAAAAACCAAAAAAGGTAATGGGAAACAAAGGATCTATTACTCCAGGTGGAATCCACACAAGTGGCAATCCATCCGCTTCGGCGGCAGGGGCATGGATTCTGGAGGCCCCAACCATTACCCAAGTCTCTCAGCTCTACGAGCGAGAGCGCATCCTGGAGGAGACGGGGGTTGCTATCGCAATCTCCTCTCCTTCAGAGTCTGAAAAACGTTTCCCTGCTTCTGAAGGCCTGAGTTGTGAGGTCTCTTCGGTGGCTGCACGACCTCCCAAAGAAGCAGGGAAATCGAAGAGCGCGGCAAGGAGGAAGAGAAGAAAGTGGCGGGCAGAGCTCATGCGGGAGAAATCCTCATGTGGCTCTGCCGGCCCTTCTGTGTCTGTGTCTTCCAAACGACCTCGGTCAGCGGAAGTGACACCCACGGAAGCTACCGAGTCTTCGGTGGGCACAGGCACTCCCAAGTTGTCTCGCTCTCGAGGCAAGCGGAGAAAGACGGCGGCTGAAAGCAGCACACCTCCCTGCCCTGCGGTTGCCGCCAATGACCGAGCCACGACCCCCCAAGGTACGAGCGCGGTCTTGGCGCCAGTCAATGTGGCGGGAAAAGGTTCTGCTGAGCCACGTCTCTATCGGCGCCTCGACAAAAAGTCCAGCACAGCTGTCTGCCCGGCGAAATCTTCGTCAGTGGAGGATCGGGAGCTGGACCTTCGCCCAAGCACATCCAAGGGTGCGGCCAAGCTATCCTATAGCGAGAAGGCTGCTGGCCCACGACCTGTGGCTGTGATTGGAAAACTGGGGCCCGACCATCAGCTGACGGATGCAGAAATCAAATACTGCAAAAGCCAGCTGATGCGTCGGGTTATCGCCTCCGGTCCGGAAGCCAACGCGAAGGGCTATGAGACAAAGGACGGCACCATAAAGGTGACGTGCGCGTCTCTGGCCAACTTCGAGTGGATCAGGACCGCGGTCAATAACGTGCCCCCCATGGGGACCACTCGCTTCGCAGTCTACAGCGAGGAGAGTGTACCCCTCAGGAAGGCCATCTGCTGGATTCCGGATCCAGACCTGTCTACGGCGGATGTCCTATCCTGTCTACGTGCCCAGAATCCGGGCATCAACACGAGGCTTTGGCGAGTCGTCTCGTACACCAAGAGTAAAAACCGGGACGGGAAGGAAGGTGCTACTCTTGTGGTGCGAGTGGACGAGGTCAGTGTTGATGTCATGGGCTCACGGTACGGGAACCGTCTGAGTCTCTTCCTTGGGACGGCCAGCTTTCATGTCTTTCCCAAATGATTGACTCGGACGACTCCTGTAGCTATCGTCCCTTGACGGTGACGCAAATTAACTTGCAGCATTCCAGAGCCGCTACTGCACTACTAAGTAGAAGGCTTTCCCAGCTGCACACATTACCCCACATAACAGCAGTGCAAGAGCCCTGGGTCTTTAGGGGCCGTCTCTGTGGCTTAAGTGCGCTGAAAGGGGCCACGTTATTATATGCCAGGAGTTCTAGCAGACCTAGGACCGGTCTTATAGTATCATCCCATCTCACTGTGACGGGTCTTGAGCAATTCTGTTGCCAAGACCTGGTAGCGGCTGAGGTGTGTTATAGAGATAGACGCGGATGGTCGAAGTTTGTGATTGCATCTGCTTACTTTCCTTACGATGCTCTGGAAGGGCCACCACCCGGGAAGGCCACTAGTCTCGTGAGGTTCTGTGAGCGGCGCAGTCTGGGCCTCATCCTATGTTGCGATGCTAATGCCCAGCATACAATCTGGGGCAATGGACGGGGCTCTCGACTATTCGAATTTATCGCGTCTTCCTGCCTAGACATACAAAACAAGGGCTCACAGCCAACGTTTGTAACGTCTAGAAGACAGGAGGTGATTGATCTAACCCTATCAAACTCAAAACTTGGGTGGTCAATCAAGAACTGGAGAGTCCTTGCCGAAGATTCGTGCTCGGACCACAGGTACATTGAGTTTCAGTGTGGCGAGGAGGCACAAATGCCATTGCCCTCTAGAAACCCAAGAAAAACAGACTGGCAGAAGTTTAGGGAGGCGTTGCGGGACCTTGACGTTGCGCCACCAAGACTTCGAAAAGAACAGGCCATTGAGGCGGCTGTTGAGAAACTCAACGCTGCCCTAACCGACTGTTTTGAGTCAGCCTGTCCAACTCGACCTCTCCCGAGCCGGACTCCCGTTCCTTGGTGGAACCAAGAGCTCCAGATGTTGAGGCGTGAGTCGAGAAAACTTCTAAACCGGGCCCTCAAGACTAACCTAGCAGAGGACTGGGAGCGATACCGTGATGTTCAGAAGAACTACAAGAGGCTTATTCGGGAATCGAAAAAAGCCTCATATAGGGAATTCTACAGCGGTATTGAATCTCTGAGTGACACGGCGAAGTTGGTTAGGATCCTGAAAAGGGACCCAACGGCAAAGCTGGGGTCACTTAGGAAATCTGATGGCTCCTTCACGGAGCGGAAAAGTGAGACACTCAGCTTGCTGATGGAGTCTCACTTTCCTGGTAATCAGATAAGCATCAGCCGGCAACAGCCCTTATTGATAGAGGCAGTTGTCAGAGCTGCTACACCTTCTCGGCATGACTGGTTCGTTGCCAGATCTGTGGTGAATGTGGCCGCCATTCGATTTGCCATCAAATCTTTTGGCGACTACAAGTCGCCCGGACCAGATGGCATATTTCCTGCCATGCTGAAGGAGGGTACAGAGTTCGTGACAGCAGCCCTGAAGAAAATCTTCTCGGCATGCCTGGCACTGGCTTACATACCACGCTCTTGGAGGATGGTGAGGGTCGCTTTCATCCCAAAGGTTGGAAAAGACGACTACACCAGCCCCAAAAGCTTTAGACCAATCAGCATGACCTCTTTCATGCTGAAAAGTCTCGAACGACTAGTGGAACTGCGCATACGTCAGAAGTCGCTGAAGGCTCACCCTCTGTCTCTATTTCAGCATGCCTATCAGAGTGGAAAATCCTGCGAGTCGGCACTGCAAAACCTTGTTGCTAGGATAGAGCTGGCCATCGACAGGAGGGACTACGCTATGGGTATCTTTTTAGACATAGAGGGGGCGTTTGATAATGCCACTTTTGATAGTATGTGTAACTCTGCTAGTAGGCACGGCGTAGACCGGGTGCTAGTAAATTGGATTCGTTCGATGCTGGCCCAAAGAATCGTTTCGGTGCGAGCAGAGGAAGATCTGCTGGTGTCATCTGGGGTTAACAGAGGCTGCCCCCAAGGCGGTGTGCTGTCTCCGTTGCTCTGGTGCATGGTAATCGATCCTCTACTCACCACCTTAAACGATTCGGGAGTCTACGCACAAGCATATGCGGACGACGTTGCTTGTTTGGTAACAGGCTCTTCGCTTATGAACATCTGCAGGAAAGTGCAGAAAACTCTGGATCGGATTGACACTTGGTGCTGTGCGAACGGGCTGTCGGCAAATCCCGCCAAGACTGGTATTGTCCTCTTTACCAGAAGGAGGGAGCTTGACGGAATCGTTCTGCCAAAGCTAAAAGGAGTCACAATCCAGCTATCCAAGGAAATTAAATATCTAGGAGTAATCCTCGATAGTAAGCTCCTATGGAAATCACACGTTGAGACAAAGGCATCCAAAGCGCTGACAGCTTTCTGGCAGTGCCAAGGTGTCTTTGGGAAAACGTGGGGTCTCTCTCCTAGCAAGGTCCTATGGATCTACACAGCTATGATAAGACCCATTATCACCTATGCATCAGTGGTCTGGATGAGTAGACTATCCCTAGTGGGAGTCAGGAGGACCTTATCGAGACTACAACGCACTGTGGCCATCTGTTGCACCGGAGCTTTTCCGACTACTTCAGGCCCGGCACTAGATGCTCTGATTGGTTTACCACCACTTGATGCTTTCATCCGAGGAGAGGGCCTGAAGGCCATCTGCAGACTGAAACACAGTGGGAACTGGTACGGCCCTTGTCCGGCATTGGAACACAGAGAAGGTATGGACATCGATCCAACGATTCTCTCCATGCCCCTTGACTCAATGCCATCAATAGTCGTACTTGAAAAGAGATACAGTGTAGTGCTACCAGAGGCTCAGTTGTGGGGAGACTCAGAAAATGAGCCCGGCAAACACTGTTTTCGCATTTTTACGGATGGCTCCAGGACCGAGCATGGCTCCGGCTCTGGGGTCTACGTGGAATCCAGCGGGACAAAACTGCACTTTGCTCTTGGAATGCATGCATCTGTGTTTCAAGCGGAGGTGTATGCAGTTCAAGAAGCGATGAACTTTGTTGTGGAAAAACGATGGAGAGGCAGATCTATATGTGTCTGCAGCGACAGCCAAGCTGCGCTTATGGCCTTAGACAGCCCTCAAACCACATCAGGGTAGTGAAGTCCTGTAAATCCAGGCTGAACTATGTCGGCAGACATAACAGCCTGATGCTAACATGGGTCCCGGGACACGTGGGTATCGCGGGTAACGAGACCTCTGACTCCTTAGCTAAGATGGGCTCTGAAGCCAACTTCTTTGGCCCAGAGCCCGCTTTGCCACTCCCCTCTGCGGCCATCACGGCCACGGTTAGCAAATGGGTAACTACTACCCACAAGCGAGCTTGGCAGGCTGAGAGAGGCTGCAGATGGACAAAACTGATGTTACCTGTCATGTCCGATCGACTGTCGCAAACCCTTCTGTCATTAGGCAGAGGGGAGTGCAGACGGCTGGTTGGACTAATGACGGGCCACTTTCTGTGGGCAAAGCACATGGAAAGGTTGGGCATCTCAGACAGTGTACTCTGCCCAGCTTGTGAAGAGGAGGATGAGACGGCGGATCACTTCCTGTGTGTCTGCCCCGCCTTCGAACGAATCAGGTTTGAGGTCTTTGGCACTGATGTGTTAAGAAGCGACCATCTTGGCTCCTTGGCACCACAAGATCTACTCAGATTTCTTCGGAGATCGGGTAGATTTAAAGAAAATTAAAAGGGAATCCAAGTGTAGTACAATGGACTCAATTAATGTCTGAGTGCTGCACTTGCTAGTTGTCCCGACAAACAAAAAAAAAAAAAAAAAAAAAAAAATCACAGCTCTACTGATAACCTTAGTTGCTAATGCTTTTTCTAGATTGTTAAGGCATAATTAAATTATCATTCAGTCATCGACTGGCATTCGTCGCATTCGGTTGTGTCTATCGCTTTCAGTTTGACTACAGTACGAGTTCGTTGCGTTTTTGCATCCCACCTTATTCTCTTTTGTGTTTTGTTTTTGCTTTTTCGCGTGTGAAAAAAAAAGAATAGTTAACTGCTGCGGTAAGAAAAACAATAATTATGTCTCCCGCACTCGGGGACAACAGGTTTGCTGCCCTAGCAAGCCCCCACCGTAAACGAAAAGAAGCACAAGCAATTACAAAGGATTTGTTTCCAACACTACCTCGTTTACAAAAAGAAAATCCGAAATATTTAATTGCAAGTACAATGGACTCTTCCAAGCCACTTAATGCCTTTTCTTGTTTTTTGATTCATAAAGCGCTGAAGCATATCAGCTCTGATATTCTCAATATCTCTGAATTAAGAGACGGAAATTTATTATTATTTGTTAAAAATTCAATCATCGCCAACAAATTTATTGAAACAAAAAACCTTGCCGGTATCTGCCCCGTAAACTTCGAGTTACACAAGAACCTCAACTCAACCAAAGGCACAATTTATGCTCCTTGTCTGAATTATGTTAAAGAAGACGAAATAGTGGAGAACTTGAAAGAACAGGGTGTTACATCAGCGTACAAGTTCCCTAAATTTGTTGAAGGTAAGCCAACCCCTTCAGGGGTAGTCTTACTCACTTTCGATCGCTATCACTTACCTGAGGAAATCGAAGTATCGTGGTATACAGCAAAGGTGAAACAATATTACCCCAACCCAATGCGGTGTAAGAGTTGTCAAAAACTCGGTCACACGCTCAAAAGATGTGATAAAACACCAGTATGTGTCACCTGCGCATACCCACCCCACGTCGAAACCCCTTGTGCCCGCACCCTATGTGCAAACTGTTCAGGTCCCCACCCCTCCTCAAGCAAAACATGCCCAAAATTTATTCAAATGAAAGAAATCATTACAATAAAAACAGACAGAAAGTGCACTATTCGTGAAGCAATAAACATACATAAACAACAAATACCTCAAAAAATAAACGAAAATTCTACCTCCTTCTCTGAAATGGTACAACAACCACAAAATATGCAAAAAGTCAATAGCCCTATTAATAACACGACAGTTAACCCAAATTCAAATGCAATTAGCAACAACAGCAATCCCACTTCAAATATATCCACAGACAATACAATAAAAAAAACCGATAATTCAATAACAAACAACAATGCAATCACTAACAGCACGCCTGAATCAAACGCCACCAACATAGCAGCACCGAACTCAACCTGTAGTCAAACGGCAACCAGAATGTTAGTTGAAGACTTCATTTCCCAAATATATTCTTCTTCCCATAACATATTTTCACTCCCTACTCTTCTTACAAACCCTTCCCACTCCAACCTCCCCACCAACTCTTCCCAATCTTCTCTTACTTCAAACCCTTCTCAGCCCAATATTCATACAAACTCCTCTCAATTCTCTCCCACTTCAAACTCTTCCCAACCCAACCTTTTCTCTATTACTGCAACACCCTCTCTCCCAACAACTAACTCTTCCGATACACAGTAAAACATGAAGATATTACAATGGAATATCAACGGTCTCATTAATAATTTTCCTGATCTTAGTATACTAATAAACGAATTTTCTCCTGAAATTATTTGCCTACAAGAAACGCATATTCCACATAATAAATCTGCTTACTCACCACTAAAATATGTTAGTTACTATTACAATAGTCCAAACAACAACACTTGCAAACAAGGTGTTGCCCTATTGGTAAAAAAATCCCTCTTTCACAAATTCATCCCTATAGTATCCGATATTCAATCTCTAGCAATTGAAGTAGATGTAGGCTTCAAAATTACTATGATTTCATGTTATATCCCACCTAACCAAGTTTTTAGCAGCAAAGACCTAATCCACATTCTAAACTCTTTCTCCACGCCTTTGATCTTGTTGGGTGATTTTAATGGATGGAGTCCCCTTTGGGGATCATCCTCCACCAACAACAGAGGAAAAATTATTGAAGACGTCGTTCTCGCAAAAAACCTTATCATCCTTAACGATTGTTCCCCGACCCACTTTTCCACCCACAAGACTTTCTCCCACCCTGACATTTCCCTCGCCTCCGCATCCATAGCACCAAGATTAACAACTAAAACATTAGATGACTTACACAATAGTGATCATTTCCCCATAATTACTTCCGTTTCTTTACCTCAAAGTTATCAAGTTAAGCCTAAGCCAAAATTCAATATGGAAAAGGCGAACTGGGAAGCTTTCAATGCTACGTTGGTATCCTTAGCACACAACATACCAGTCTCTGCCAACGTAAATAAAGAAGCTGCGGCAATCAAATCTCTCATTCGGTCAGCTGCCAATGTTTCAATTCCTCAGACCAGTACTAAAAAATATACAGCCAGACTTCCGTACTGGTCTAACTTGCTCTCCATCCTAAGGAAAAATAAGCAGACCTCATGGACTCAATTTAAAAGAAACAGGACGGACGAGAACTTCATTGCATATAAGAGACACAATGCCCTATTCCGGCGTGAGTTGAAGTCTTGCAAAAGACAAGCGCTAGAAACTCTCACAGCTAAAATTACACCACAGTCCAACCCGAAAAAAATTTGGGCTGACATAAGAACTCTCACTGCCTCTTCCCAACCTAACCATATCCCATTTATACATTTCCCAGTAGGGCCAGTTTATTCCTCACAAGAGATAGTTGAAAAATTCGCAGACACCTGGTCAAACTACTCCCACAGCTCAAACTTCCACCCCGACTTCAAGAGAAGAAAAGACAATATAAGCGCTTTTAAATACCATAACACCTCCCCTTCCTCCGATAGTGTAGCAATAGATTCACCATTCACAATAGAAGAATTCGATTTAACGCTTTCTTCTCTGAAGGGTAAGACTCCCGGTGGTGATAGAATTAACTACGCGATATTAAAAAATATTCCTTCCTTCTTAAAATCCCGACTCGTTAACCTATACAACTCAATATTTCTTCTTCTTCTTCTTCTTAATTGGCGCGATAACCGCTTACGCGATTTTGGCCGAGTTTAACAAAGCGCGCCAGTCGTTTCTTTCTCGTGCTAACCGGCGCCAATTGGACACACCAAGTGAAGCCAAGTCCTTCTCCACCTGATCTTTCCAACGCAGAGGAGGCCTTCCTCTTCCTCTACTACCACCAGCTGGTACCGCATCGAATACTTTCAGTGCCGGAGCGTTTGTATCCATTCGGACGACATGACCCAGCCAACGTAGCCGCTGGATCTTTATTCGCTGTGCTATGTCTATGTCGTCGTAAAGCTCATACAGCTCATCGTTCCATCGTCTGCGATATTCGCCGTTGCCAACGTGCAAAGGTCCAAAAATCTTGCGCAGAATCTTTCTCTCAAACACTCCAAGCGTCGCTTCATCGGATGTTGTCATCGTCCAAGCTTCTGCGCCATACGTAAGGACGGGCATGATGAGAGTCTTGTAGAGTGTTAGTTTTGTTCGACGAGAGAGGACTTTACTGCTCAGTTGCCTACTTAGTCCAAAGTAGCACTTGTTGGCAAGAGAGATTCTACGTTGGATTTCAAGGCTGACATTGTTATCGGTGTTAATGCTGGTTCCTAAATAGACGAAGTCTTTTACAACCTCGAAATTATAACTGTCTACAGTGACGTGGGTGCCGATACGCGAGTGCGCCGACTGTTTGTTTGAAGACAGGAGGTACTTCGTTTTGTCCTCGTTCACCACCAAACCCATTCGCTTTGCCTCTTTATCCAGTTTGGAGAAGGCAGAACTAACAGCGCGGTTGTTAAGGCCGATGATGTCAATATCATCGGCATACGCCAACAATTGTACGCTCTTATAGAAAATTGTGCCTGAGCGATTAAGTTCTGCGGCTCGTACGATGCTCTCCAACATCAAGTTAAAGAAGTCACACGACAGCGAGTCACCCTGTCTGAAACCTCGTTTGGTATCAAACGGCTCGGAGAGGTCCTTCCCAATTCTGACGGCGCTGCTGGTGTTGAGCAACGTCATCCTACATAGCCGTATTAGTTTTGCGGGGATACCAAATTCAGACATCGCGGCATACAGGTAACTCCTTTCCGTACTGTCGAATGCAGCTTTGAAGTCGACGAAAAGATGGTGCGTGTCGATTCTTCTTTCATGGGTCTTTTCCAAGATTTGGCGTATTGTGAATATTTGGTCGATGGTAGACTTTCCAGGTCTGAAGCCACACTGATAAGGTCCAATCAGTTGGTTGACGGTGGGCTTCAGCCTTTCACACAATACGCTCGCTAGAACCTTATAGGCGATATTTAGAAGACTAATCCCGCGGTAATTGGCACAAATTGCAGGATCGCCCTTCTTATGGATTGGGCAGAGCACACTTAAATTCCAATCGGCAGGCATGCTTTCATCCGACCATATTTTGCATAGGAGCTGATGCATGCACCTTACCAGCTCCTCGCCGCCATGTTTGAATAGCTCAGCCGGCAGTCCGTCGGCGCCCGCGGCTTTGTTGTTCTTTAGCCGCGTTATCGCTATTCTCACCTCGTCATGATCGGGTAGCGGAACGACAATTCCGTCGTCAACGATTGGGGTATCGGGATCTTCACTTTCTCGGTGACATGCGCAGCTGTCACTGTTTAATAGGTTCGAGAAGTGTTCCCTCCATAATCTAAGATTGCTCTGTACGTCAGTCACCAGTTCGCCGTCTTTGTTCTTACAGGAAAACGCCCCGGTCTTGAAACCTTCTGTAAGCCGCCGAACTTTCTGGTAGAATTTTCGGGCGTTGTTCCTGTTGGCCAGCATCTCAAGCTCTTCGCACTCACGTATTTCGGCCTCTCGTTTCTTCTTTCGGATAATACGTCTCTCTTCCTTTTTCAGCTCTCTGTAGCGATCCCACATGGCTCGCGTTGCGCCCGATCGCAGCGTGGCTCTATAGGCGGCATCCTTTCTTTCTGCGGCAGCATGACATTCCTCGTCGTACCAATTGTTTTTTCGGGCTCGCCGGAATCCGATTTCTTCTTCGGCGGCGGTACGTAGGGAACGAGAAATGTTGCTCCATTGCTCGCGCATGCCGGGTTGTTGGGCAGTGCTCTCCGAGAGCAGGAGTGAGAGTCGAGTGGCGAATCTTCTGGCTGTCTGTTGTGATTGCAGCTTTTCGATGTCGAACATTCTTTGCGTAGGTAGATGTACGTTTTTTGCTGCACAGAGGCGGGTGCGCAGTTTGGCTGCAACAAGGTAATGATCCGAGTCGATGTTGGGTCCTCGGATCGTACGTACATCTAATACACTAGAAG
Organism: Anastrepha obliqua; assembly: GCF_027943255.1. Lineage (NCBI taxonomy): Eukaryota > Metazoa > Arthropoda > Insecta > Diptera > Tephritidae > Anastrepha > Anastrepha obliqua. The sequence continues at coordinate 29,557 of NW_026562184.1, forward strand.
CGTGTCTTCCATCTATCACAACATGATCGATCTGGTTTCGCGTTTTTCGATCAGGAGACAGCCAGGTGGCTTGGTGAATCTTCTTATGCTGGAATCTGGTGCTGCAGACTACCATGTTTCGGGCCCCGGCGAAGTCGATCAGCCTCTGTCCGTTACCGGATGTTTCGTTGTGCAGGCTGAATTTTCCGACTGTGGGACCAAAAATTCCCTCCTTGCCCACCCTGGCGTTGAAGTCGCCAAGCACGATTTTTATGTCGTGGCGGGGGCAGCGCTCATAGGAACGTTCCAGGCGCTCATAGAAGGAATCTTTGGTCGCATCGTCCTTCTCTTCCGTCGGGGCGTGGGCGCAAATTAGCGATATGTTGAAGAAACGGGCTTTGATGCGGATTGTTGCGAGACGCTCGTCCACCGGAGTGAACGACAGTACTTGGCGACGAAGTCTCTCTCCCACAACAAATCCGACACCGAATTTGCGCTCCTTTACATGGCAGCTGTAGTAGACGTCGCAAGGTCCCATGGTTTTCTTTCCTTGCTCCGTCCATCGCATCTCTTGGATGGCAGTGATGTCAGCCTTTACTCTCACGAGGACATCAACCAGCCGGGCAGAGGCACCTTCCCCATTAAGGGACCGGACATTCCAGGTGCATGCCCTCAAATCATAATCCTTAGTTCGTTTGCAGGGGTCGTCATCAGTATAGGGAGGTCTCATCCGAGGCTTTTTAAAACTTTTCATTGGGGGCGATTTTTAAGTGGCGGGTCCCAAACCCAACGCACAACCAGCTATCCTGGAATGTTTCGCCTTCTCACGTTAGCTCACTCCCGAACGGATGTTCGGAAGCTACCCAGAGGATACGTGGGCTAATCCCGGCCGTTGTGAGCTGCTTGAACCATATGCAGAAGAATCGTCCTGGCCATTCCCAAGTGAATGGCGATCAGTAACTTTCCCCACTTGCGTGGACTTCTACACATGGAACCAACTCAATATTTAGTCAAGGATTATTCCCTCAAGCGTGGAAAACTGCCGCAATTATCCCCATCCCCAAACCTAATAAACCCAACTCCCTCATATCTAGTTATAGACCTATATCCCTTCTCCCTTGCATGTCAAAAGTTCTAGAGAAAATGATTTCCCGGCGAATCATCTGGTTTGCCCAAAAAAATAACCTACTTAGCCCACACCAGTTTGCGTTCCAAAAAGGACTTAGTGTAATAGATCCACTTCTAATATTTGATCATTTCGCTAACTCAGCACTTGCCGATAGAAACCATGTATCTGTGCTTAGCCTAGATTTTGAAAAGGCATACGATCGAATAGGTTCTCACAATGTATTGGAAGAGCTAAATCGCTGGAAGATTGGGGAAAAAATGTATAATACTATCAAATCGTACTTATGCAATCGCAAATTTTATGTTCGTGCTAACAACCATGAATCCCAAATCCTTCCCCTCTTTAATGGTATTCCTCAAGGATCACCTCTATCTGTCATTTTGTTCATCATAGCTTTTAATGAAGTTAACTCTATAATATCCAAACATCTGCATGTCGAACACTTCATTTACGCAGATGATGTGGTAATTTTTTCAAATACCAAAAATTTATCAGAAGTTAAAAGTACATTTAGCGGTATCCTTGCGGACCTCGAAGCTTGGTCACAAGCTTCGGGAGCCAGTATTTCTGTGAATAAAAGTTCTACATTCCATATATGCCGCAAGCATAAATGCATATTCCCACCTATATCCTTCTCCAATACCATAATCCCCCACACCAACACACTTAAAATATTAGGCATTATCTTTGATAAGCGACTAACTTATAAGCAACATTGTGAATACGTTAGGTTAAGCCTATTATCTAGACTAAACATAGTTAAATACTTATCCTCAAAGCACTGTTTGATACATACAAGTACATTATTAAGTATCACTAGATCTCTAATCTTATCTAAAATTGACTTCGGACTGGTTATATACGGACACTGTGCTAAATCTCATCTAAAGCGCCTAGAAGCACCTTACCATGCTGCAGTCAGGAGAAGCATCAGAGCCTTCCCCACTTCCCCCATAAACGTTACCTTAGCGGAAGCTGGACTTCCCACCATCTCGGAAAGGGTGGCCAACAATACAAGGACAAGTATTTTGAAGATAATTCAATGTAGAAACAGACTTTTGTTTAAACACATCAACTCGAGTACTCAAAAATTAAACAGAAAGAGCCGGGAATCAACAATCTCCATCATTCTAAAAGAAGCCGAAAAACTGGATATCATTGCCCAGCCAGTACTTGTAGAACCTGCAATACATCCACCGTGGGTCGTTCCCAACTCGATGATATTGAACAATCTATCCAAACATTTAAAAGATTCCACTAATACTAACGAATGCAACCAGATTTTTCTCGAAACCATTTCCCCATTAAAGAAAGATTGGGAGATCATTTTTACCGACGGATCAAAAACCGACACCTGCACATCGTTTGCAGTGACAAACGCAGAAGGTGTTACCATCTATGCCGGAATTCTGCCAAGATTCACTTCAATATTTACAGCTGAAGCAGCTGCGTTACTTGAAGCAGTAATCTTTGCCTCCCAGAAATGTAGCAAGCACTTAATTTGCACCGATAGCAAATCCTCAATCGAAGCTATCTTAAACCCCACAAATGACACCCCGATGATAACAAAAATCCGCAATATAATTTCAATACACACAGGTGCAATCAAAATTATGTGGATTCGTGGGCACTCTGGGATAAATGGTAACGAAATAGCTGACAAGAGAGCGAAAGAGGCGAATAAGGAACCTCTACACACATTTAACTATATCACTCGCAATGACATAAAGATACTAGCGAAAGAACTTGCCGCAGATAACACAGCACCTAAATGGAACATTTATCAGCATCCTTATAAAAACTTTAACCCCTTTGGGGAAAAAAATATCTACCCTCCATCCGTATTATGTCACCAAGCAAAAACCTTTACTCGACTGAGAATCGGCCACACACTCATGACACATGCCCACCTGCTCAGCGGTTCACCGAAGCCTACATGCCCTTTTTGTGGCTCCAACGAATTTACTACACTCCATCTGATAGATACTTGTCCTTCCCTACAAAACATCAGAACATCCTTCTTCTCAAGCATCAAACCATCGGAACTCCTCAAACAGACAACGGTATGCAATTTAAATAAGATTTACGATTATGTATCTAGATGTAAGTTAAGGCTATAAGACACGCTGTCATTTTTTATTATACTAATAGCCGAAGGCCATAGTAGCCAGTGCTTTAGCTCTTTAAGTGGAATAATTATTTATAATTGTTACTCTTTTAATAAATAAATAAAAATAAAAATAAATTATCATTTTTCAATAATAATAATAACAATGCCCCACAAGCCGGTTTATCGTAACGACAAAATCACTACAAACACGCGAATAGTTTTTGACGCCTCTTCTAGCGAACCAGGTGCAGAGAACGTTAATGTATAGAATAGAGAAGTCTTAATGACAGGAACGTATGGAATTTTCAGGGGTACTCGTTTTGCGCGCTAGGTACACCACAGCCACATTTTTCACCAGAGCTTAACAGTAAGGGGCTGAATTATGTAAATTTAGCAGCAGTCGATAAGAATTTGTTGGTGATTAGAAGCAAAGCATTTGAATGAATTTTTCCAAATCATCGAAATTTATATACATATGTTATTCTGTCTGTCTGGTGTCTGTAAAACTTTGCATATGCCATCTTCCTGTGTGCCTGGTAATGAAGCGTTTTGTATACAGAATTTTTTGATTTGATCAAATTGAACTTACATATATATACATAGTTAGGGCATCAAGTGTGCATATACGCACATGCAAATACGTCGATGCATATTAGTCCAGTCAAAAGAAGATTTAACTTAGTAATTTTAGGAGTATGCGAGTTTATGGTTTTATTATGTAAAGCCCATCACTGTGAACTTAAGTTTGAGTTTTCGGGGTCGGGGGTTATGTCCCGCGTCCGCCATCTTGGAAATAAGGGTGCATCTGGTTTTTTGCGTTTATCTCGTGATAATAAAAAAGTTATAAACAAAATTACGCGAAAAATTAAGGGATGAATTGTTTTAAAGCGTAATAACTTATTTTTTATAGATTTTATGGAAAATATACTTCAGAGCTTTTTTATAGAGCATTCTTTTGTGAACATTTCTGTCTATAAGTTTTTTCCGCTATCTTTATTTAGTCTTATGATTTTGAGCTGCTAAGCGGAGCAACCAATACATTAGCGAAGCGCGTACATGATTACATAGGCCGACAAAATTTAACCAACATTCAGACCCAGAAACCAGACTATATCTCTGGTTTTTGAGATATCCTAACCTAAAAGTGCAAAAAACACCGTTTTTGCCCATATTTGAGGTTATGTAGCCTTGCAGATGTTTTCTTGCACCAAAATTAAAGGATGTCATCTTTAAATACAAGCCTTCTTTTTTCAAATGGCGTTGAGTTTGCTCAAATATCATTTTTTTCGCTGAGATATCGCATTTTGAAATTCTCATGTTTCTAAATTTTCCTACACCTGAAAATCGATTGAGATAACATAGACATGATATAGTCGATTACTAATTTCCTTGAATTGAATACATGTAATATACATACATATGTAAATTGAAAAAATGCATATTCAAATATACATAAATATGATAAGGCAATGCGTCGTGAGATAGGTCATTGTTGCTGCAGTGCGTGTGCAAATTAATGTTCTCCAGTCCTGTTGAGGGTGAAGATTAGGTTGAGAGGCGAACTGTGCCTCTTATTGCTAGCCTCGGGCTCGATTAATATTCTCCAGTGCTGTTGAGGGTGAAGATTAGGTTGAGAGGCGAACTGTGCCAGACGACAAAATGTGGCTCCAGGTGAAGCGGCGCAACTCTGCAGTGTGTGGGTTTCTCCATCGCATTCGGCTATGACGTTGTCAAGCAATCGCACTATGAAGTTCTTGTGGACGACAGAATAAATCGTGATCTTTCTGCAAGCTCTTTTAATCTTGGGGAATTTAATTAACACTAAAACTTATGAGCTAATCGTATTTCTCAGACGTAGTTGCTGGTTGGCTTAAAATTTAAGTGATTTTGTTTCTTGCTTACGTAAATTTTATAAAGTGTATGGTGTTAATGGATTGAAGAACTTTTACGGACGCAACGGACATAAGATCTCCTATGGGAGTGTTGGTGGGTTCCTCTAGCCAAATTGATTTTAAATCTGAGTGGTCCAAAATGTTTGGGCTAACAATGTTAGCCTTTGCAAGAGTAATAGCAAGCATTAAATTTTGCAACTCCATCATTAGCATTCTGTTTCTAGACAGTAGTGTTTCAAATAAATGGCTAGTGTCAACTTGGGAGTTTTTGGCTGTCTTGAGAATTCTGTTGACAGTGATTGTTAACTGGTTAAGCTGGTCCTGAACTCTAGTGTTTATTCCTATCTGTCTATTATTGGCATTTATTAATTGCATTTCAGTAAACCTAGTCTGCTCTAAATCATCGGCATCGGGTGTACCCGCCACAACCTTCAGTATGGATCCTAGGAAATCTAAGCTCCTGGCGACTCTATGGTGTGTGCCTAACGCCTCCAACAGGTCTTGTAGATGTGCCGTGTCCACACTTAGAAGTTTTTTCATGTGGGATAGCGGGAACATGTCAATTAATTTGACTGTTTCTTCCACCATTCGCGCGTACTCTGAGAGGTTTGCCGAGTGCCTGACATAGGCGTATTTCTCCCATACCAAGATTTCGCCGTCGACGATGAGAATGTACCTGGCACGCGAGTAGTCGATGACATGTGCCGAAGCCAGGGATAAGGAAAGGAGTAATATGGATCCAAACCTGTGAAATGAGGTTGTTTCAATTTTTTTGTTTTTCTTTTTAAGGCCCACCACCAAGAACGTTTTATAAAAACTATGCCAAGTGGCTAAAAGTAAGTTGAACAACTATATCTAACTTATACGAGTTTGCCTAGTGGCTTAAAAAGAGGTGTAAAAAAAAAACAAGGGAGTCACCTTAAGTTGTCCTTGTGGACCACCCTCCTTCTATTGAGGACCTCGGTCCCCAAGTCTGCTTCCACGGCCTTGGGCTCGATTAATATTCTCCAGTCCTGTTGAGGGTGAAGATTAGGTTGAGAGGCGAACTGTGCCTCTTATTGCTAGCCTCGGGCTCGATTAATATTCTCCAGTCCTGTTGAGGGTGAAGATTAGGTTGAGAGGCGAACTGTGCCTCTTATTGCTAGCCTCGGGCTCGATTAATATTCTCCAGTCCTGTTGAGGGTGAAGATTAGGTTGAGAGGCGAACTGTGCCTCTTATTGCTAGCCTCGGGCTCGATTAATATTCTCCAGTCCTGTTGAGGGTGAAGATTAGGTTGAGAGGCGAACTGTGCCTCTTATTGCTAGCCTCGGGCTCAGACAATAAAACAAATTATTTAACGGCCAAGTGCCGGAGTGAATATTTATTTAAGCGACTTATTGGAAGAGCGCTGTATTCAAACTTAAAACTTAATACATAGAATATTTCACTTAAGCTAAGCCAAAACTCGCATCACGCCACAATGTCATGGTCGGCAAGCCGACTCAGCAAAATTTTTGGCGATAACGGAAACTCTTGCAGCAAAACAAAAGTGTCCGGTTACCGTCGCTGACCATTGCAGCTATAGCGCGCTGATACAACTTATGTAATGTCGCAATTGCGAGGGCTGTTTCTTAACTTATGAAGCACGCGATATTGCGAGGGCTGTTTCTTAACTTATGAAGCACGCGATAGCGAGGGTTGATTATAAACTTATGAATAAGTGTTATTTGTTAATATTCAAATATACATAAATATGATAAGGCAATGCGTCGTGAGATAGGTCATTGTTGCTGCAGTGCGTGTGCACATACATACATTTGTAACACTATAAGAATTGAAGATGCAATTGAACTTTTGCACAAATATAACTAACAAAATATATGTATGTATACATATATTGATATACATATAATAATTTTAATAATTTTTTTTTTTAATTAATTGGCGCGTACACTTCAGTTAGGTGTTTGGCCGAGCTCCTCCTCCTATTTGTGATGTGCGTCTTGGTGTTGTTCCAAAAATGGAGGGAGCTACAGTTTCAAGCCGACTCCGAACGGCAGATATTTTTATGAGGAGCTTTTTCATGGCAGAAATACACTCGGAGGTTTGCCATTGCCTGCCGAGAGGCGACCGCTATTAGAAAAATGTTTTTATTATTTTGCTTTCACCGAGATTCGAACCAACGACCTCTCAGTGAATTCCGAATGGTGATCACGCACCAACCCATTCGGCTACGGCGGCCGCCGTTTTTGATATACATATATATTCATCAATATACCAATATGCTCTTTGAATTCTTGTCTAAAATTAATTTCGACTCGAAAAAGTAACATAAAGTTACTTTGATTTTAAATTTTGGAGATTTTAAATCTTTATTATTTGGTTGTATTTGTTTGGTTGTATTTGTTTGAAAATATAGATTGAATAAATTTTCGTTTATCAAGGGAACATAAAAATACACAAGCAAATGCCTTGCAAAATGCCGTCGGCATTCGTCAATTTGATTTCATACAGAAACCAAAAACTGAGCAGAGCCAATGTACTTGTACATAATTCACCGTAATCAGCTCTGTTAAGAACTTCCCCGCTGTCGAGTTAAGCGAGGTGAAAAAGTGTTCGCGGTTTCACTTAATTTTTGACAATTCACACTATTCGTAGCTCGTTAGAATTCTCTATATTTAACGTTCTCTGTGTATGCAGAGAACGTAAATTGATAGAGAAGGCTCAGGAACGAATGGGCAGGTTAAATGTCAAAACAGAAATAAATATAGCGTTTGCATTGAAATGTAAAATGCCACGATTTGGCGTTAGGGAAAAGAAAATAACAGAAGACTTGTACATTTTTCTTTCATGCTTATTTGCCGTCGGCATTTTGAATGCGCAAATGGATTATTTCTTGTGAGATGAATAAATTAATTACATACATATAAGTAACGCAATAGCACCGTAGGCCTAAGTAGCTAGTGTGCTCTATCAATTAGTGTTATATTTCATATTTCTCTAATAAATAATAATAATAATAATTCTAGGTATATGCATGCATGAATATGAAATTTTAAGTATCTAATTGACTAAATTGTATTGAATTTAGGTCTATTATCAAAATTATTCAAATATCATAACACAAAAAATAACTTTGTAAACCATTCATTTACATCAAGGTTTATTATTCAGCAAAATGTTGAATTTATATAACATCTACCATCCATATTCATGTGGGCAGAAAAAAACATGACTTGCCTCAAAACCCAGCTCAAACACCTCTCATACACATCTACATATAAAGAATTCAAAGCAAATAGACAAACGTATGCAAACATATTTCTAATATACAAGTTATCGTCCGAAAGATTGGACGATGTAAAAAAAACACAAGTTTTCTTGGTCGACAGACCTTTATTCTTCAGATTCCAATTTACAACTCAAAACTTAATACTAAATTTGTCCTTAATATAGCTTATTTCTACTTGTGTCAGCATTTTTGATAATTGATTTCATCGGCGCATGCCGGATGTTTATTGCTTATTGATTTTGTTGATCGAAGTATCAGTATATTTGGATATTGTGATTTTTATTGGTAAAGCTAGTTCAGCATTTTTTACAATTGCTTTACATCGGCGCATGGCGGATGTTTATTACTTAAACTTATATTTATTGATAAAGCTAATTTTGCTGATCGAAGTGTCAGTATATTTGGATATTGATTTTTATTGCTAAAGCTAGGCTCAGCATTTTTTACAATTGCTTTACATCGGCGCATGGCGGATGTTTATTGCTTACATTGTTGCGTTTGTTTATTCAGCATCTGAGATGTTGCAATTGCATTACGGGTGTGGGTATAACTTAAGTGGTGCTAACTCCTCCGCCGCTAAAAACGGACGTCCCCGTTCGTTCAAACTAATATCTATTATATTTTTATTATTACAAATTCTTAAATTATTATTTTCTTTACATTTTAATTTAACAGCAAACATTTTTTTGTTACAAGTAATAATATCCTCGTATGGGATTTTATTGATATATTTGTTCTTTTTAATTGGTTTGATTGTGACTGAATTACAAATTTCTTCATTAGCTAGAGGTATACTGACAATACTCAGCATTATTTAATGTGAGGTTATTACTTATAAATACCGATTTGATTATTTCTAATTCCTCGTTTGATAAGATGTATGAATTAACAATTCCGGCCTTAGCCCAATGAATTGCATAATCTATATTTGTAAATTCTTCTCTTATAATCCTAAGTTTATATTTTAATTCTATTGCAAAATCTGTAAGGAGGGAAAAACCTGTTTACTATCGTCTAATGTTGCTTTTGTGTACTGTTCGTCCTTTCTCTGTGATCACTATACTGGATTTGTCCTCTTTTACTATTTCTTTCTTATATTTTGCTGTAATTTTTGATCCTAATCGTTTGTTTATCCTAACGTATATTATGTCTCCTGGGGCGTATGTTTTTATGGGTTCTCGCGTTTTGTTGTGGATGGTTAAGTCTTTTGCTTGTTTTTTTCGAAGGATTTCTATATTTTCTTGTCGTGAATTCTCATATTGTTCTGGGTTTATTGAAACACGTCTACCAAAAAATACTTCTAGAGGTCTTTTTCCTGTCGTGGAGTGTATGGAGTAGTTGTATTCGTATGTACATCGATCTAATAGTTCTTGAAAGGTACGGTGTGTGCTTTCTGCTTTGAGACAACGCATAATTTCAGATAAAGTGGAGTGAAATCTTTCCACTTGTCCGTTAACTGTGCTTGCATATGGGGGGGTTTTAAAAATTGTAATTCCAAGTTGGTCTTCTACCATAAAATGTATAGAAGCTGAGTTTAAAGACTTTTCATTGTCGATAACTATTGTTTTTGGTACACCGAAGGCGAAAAGTATCTGTCGTAAGGGTTCTCTAATATCTTCTATTGCTTTTGACTCTATTATTTTGACTTGAGCGTATTTGGAGAATTTATCCACTGCTGTTAGGACTAGCTTTTTTTCTGTATTGTAAATGTCTATATGTACTATTTCTCCGGGATACTGAGGTATTGGGGTTTCCAGTATGCGTGGTTTATTTGGGTTACGTTCATACTTATTTTCTTTGCAAATTTTGCAATGTTTAATTATGTTTTCTATTTTAGCTCTCATTTTTGGAAAGTAGCATCTCTGTATAAGTTGTTTTTTATTTTCGTCTCTATTTCTGTGGGCTCGTTTATGTTCCTTTAATATTTCCTCATTTTGTGTATCTTCGTTTACTAAGTCTTCTACTTTTGTTTGGGTATAACGGATTTTATAATTGGAAAAATGAAGTGGGTAAATTTCTTGAATTTTTCCCATTATTTCTTCGGAGGTAAATATGCCATTTATTACTGAAGGATTTAGGTAGCGTTTCAGTAATGCAGTTAGATTTTCTATTGAATAGTTTGGTTTAATTATTATATGCCTATGGTAGGTTGGGAATGGAATTTTAAACTGATAGCTGTCTTCGTCTCCTAGTGAGATCCAAAGTTGATTTTTAAAGGCATTTATGGGTCCTTCTACTGCTGGGATTAGATTGTGAGATGAGCTTTCGTCGGAGTGTGTAGCGACTGATAGGGAATTTATTTCAAATGGTCTTGATAACGTGTCGGCAACTACGTTAGATTTTCCGGGTTTGTATTTAATTTCATAGTTGTACTCTTCCAAAATTGCTTTCCAACGTTTTAATTTAGAATTATTATTTTTATTGCTTAGGGCGTAAGTGAGTGGCTGATGATCTGTATGAATAATTACTTTTGCTGTACCATATAGATAATTTCTAAAGGAATTTAGTGCCCAAATTATGGCGAGCATCTCCTTTTCATTTACTGCATAATTTTCTTCTGCTTTGTTCAATGTTCTTGATATAAAGGTTATCGGTTTTCCGTTCTGTTCTAGGACCGCGCCAATGGCATATTTTGAGGCATCAGTGGTCAGGTCAAACTCTTTGCTATAATCGGGATATTGAAGTACTACATCTTTGGATATTAGGGTGGTCTTTATTTTATTAAACGCTGCTTTCGCTTTTTCATCTAAATTTATTTGGATTTTCTTTGAACTGCTTTTTGACATTCTTCCTTCTTCGCCTCGAAGTAGGGATGTTAACGGCTTTGCTAACTTAGCATAATCTTTGATAAATCGTCTATAATATCCAGATAGACCTAAGAAGGATCTTAAGTCCTTGATCGTCTGAGGGTAGGGGAAGTTGGCTATTGCTTGTACTTTGGATGGGTTTGTTGAGATTCCCTCGGAGGATACTACAAATCCTAAGAACTCGACTTGTTTTTTAAAGAATTCGCATTTGTCGACTTGAACTTTCATGTTTGCTTTTGTAAGAGTATCAAAAATTGTATCTATGTGTTCGGAATGTTCTTTTTCATTTTTGCTAAATATAATAATATCATCTATATATACATAGCATATACGTCCAATGTGTTCTCTTAGTATGTCGTCCAATGTCCTTTGGAAAATGAATGGGGCATTTTTCAAACCAAATGGCAGTCTGGTGAACTCGTATTTTCCGTTGTTCACGGAAAAAGCTGTCTTCTCCACGTCAGATTCCTTAAGAGGAATTTGGTGGAAACCGCTTTTTAGGTCAATCACAGAGAATATTCGGTTTTTCCCTAGCTGAGAGAGAACCTCATTTATTTCAGGTATCGGGTACCTATCTGCAATTGTGACTGCATTTAATTTTCTGTAATCAATAACCATTCGGAATTTCTTTTCACCTGAAGCGTTGTTTTTTTTGGGTACGATCCACACAGGTGAATTGTAGGGTGACCTTGATTTCCGTATGATTCCGTCTTCCAATAACTTTTTTACTTGGTCTTCGACCTCTTGTTTAAGGCTGATGGGGTATGGGTAGGATTTTGAGTATATGGGTGTGTCGGAAGTAGTACGTATTTCTGCTATTACTTTTGTTGTGTATGTCAATTTTTCGTTTGGTTCTGAGAATAAGTTGCTATGTTTTTGCGTTATCTGTCTTATTTTGTCTTTACCTATCGTTGTCGTTTGTTCGTCTCGAATTTGTATTGCATTTACGTCCTGTATCTTATACTGTCTGAGATGGATTCTTCTTGTATTTGCTATAAGCATGAAATTTTCTTTGGTATGTATGACTGCTGAGAGTTCTTTTAGGCTGTCGTTCCCTAATATTGCATGGAATGTCTTTAGTGTGGGTAGCAGGAAAAATTTAAGTCTGCAATCTTCTAAATTAAAAAGGTTTAAAAAGGTGTGGTGGGTAATTTTTATTCTTCCTCCGACTGAGTTAGCAAAGAAAGGCTTTTCGTTTTCCATATATTTTTTTACTAAATTGCACTGTATATAATTTCTGTTTGATCCTGTATCTACTAGAATGTTTAGTATGTCGCCGCTCTTCGTCTTGCATCTGAAGTATGGTAACGAAGAGCTGTTTAGCCTAAAAAATGTACGTCCGTCAGGTCGTGGGTCTCTTTCATATTGTAGTCTGTCGGCTGGCCGTTATCATATTCGTCATAGTATTGGTCTTCGTAGTTTTGGTCGTTTGTGGTTTCGTCGGAACTTATATGAAAGTTCCTTTGAACTTTCGTGGGGGGGTGGTTTATCATTGATGCGTTTGGTGGGCGTTTACCTGGTTCGTGTGGTTTGGGACGGTTTGTATAGTTTACTGCTTTCGTCCTGATACTTTCGTCTACATCCATAGGTTGAGGTGGTTTAGGTGGTCTTGGAGGGGGGTGGTTTTGTTGTTGGTTATAGGGATTTTGTGATTGGTAATAGCGATTTTGTGGTTGGTAATAGGGATTTTGTGGTTGGTATCTATTGTATAGGTTTGATTGGTTTTGGTTTTGTTGTCTATAGGTTGGATGAGGGTGAGGTATATGGGCTAGTTCGGGGTAGAACCTTAATTGTGAATTTGTAGGTTGCACATATCTTGAGGTGGGAAGCTGTTGTCTAGGGATAGAAGAATTAAAAGTTTGATTTCTGAGGGTTGGTTGTGGCATCTGATTATATGCATGCTGCGCTCTAAAGCTCTGGTTTTCTAGTTTGAGGCAAAGGTGTAGGGCCTCTGGAAGGCTCTTCGGCTCTTTTATGCCTAGGAGTCTAGGAAGATCTCCAGAAAGTCCTCTGATGAAGGTATCAAGGGCTTTAGCACGGTAGTTATCTGTTAATAGATGGACTGCCTCTTCTCCTATTTCCATGCATCCTATTTTATTAAGGATCAGGGATAAATGGCTATAAACTTCCTGGTAGAATTTGTTAATCGTCATTCTTCCTTGAATGAGACACGTCATCTGGTATTCCAGGGTACCTATATCGCGTTTGTCTGCGTAGTGGGTAGTTAAGCAGCGGGAGATTGCTGTCCAATCTAAAGGTGTGTTGTATGATTCAAGGGCTATATCCGCTTTTCCTATAATTTTGTTTCGGATCACATTTAGGATACCGAAGTATCTAGGAGTGCCTTTTGAGGGTTCATATATCCTTAAAATACGTTCAACGCTTTTTTTCCATGAACTAAATTCGGAGGCATTTCCTGAAAATTCTCGTAGTGAACGTACTACGTCAGGAATTTTGTCCATTTCATTCATGTTGTTCCTAAATTGTTCCGCTATTGTTTGATCTGTTATTATGGGGGGGCTGTTATTGTTAAGGACATTTTGTATAAGATGAGGTCCATTGGATTCTATGGTTTCCCTAATCATATTCCTAATGAGAGTAGCTAAGTCTGGGGAAATTTGGGGGTTTGGGGGTGAAGGTGGTGCGACTAGCACTGGTGGCCTAATCAGATTGTTTGGGTTTGCCATGGTTTATTATTTAATACTTCGTTCAAAAAAAGATAAAAATTTTTTTTTTTTTTTACATTAACAACAGGTTTTCAGTAAACCCTTGTAGTTGCTTTATAATTCTATAATTTATTTTATTTTTACAAAAGTGGAAAATGTTTGAACGTTTGAGGAATTTAATTTCCTCTATTAACGTTACGCGATTTAATATTTTGAATTTAATTATTTTTTCTTTTTTACTATTGTAGGATTTAGAAATTTTAATTTGCTGTGGCAATATTCCTCGCTTAAATTTTATTCTACGCTTTCCGTTTTTTTTTCACTATTTTAAAAAATATCATAATATTTTTGCAATTTCTTTCAGCAAAAATATTATCAAGTTAGACACGATTTAATTTACATTTTCCAATTTTATATTGTTACAATAATCTCATCTATGTGAGTTAAATTCTTAAATCTAATGTATTATGTTATATATAATTTATTATAATCTTACATTAATCTCAGCTGCATTTGGGTGCCGGCAAGTGTGCGTGGTCCTGTTTTCCGTAGGTACTGAGGGGCACTAGGCTTGCTCCTTGCTGATGAAGTTGTTGTTGTTGTCCGGGCTGGCTTCGTCTGGCTTTTCGTTGGGGCGTCGGGGAAGTTCCACGTTCCCTTTCACGCCTCTTTTATGTTGATTGCTTTTTTTTAAAGATTTTTTTGTGGCACTTTGTAGCTTTTTAGAAAAAATTTGTGGCACTTTCTTCTTATAACTTAGTGGCACTTCGTAGCTTTTTAGAAAAACTTTGTGGCACTTTTGTAGTTTTTAGAAAAACTTTGTGGCACTTTCTTTTTATAGCTTAGTGGCACTTATTTGTAGTTCTTAGAAGAATTTTCTTTGTGGCACTTTCTTTTTATAGCTTAGTGGCACTTTTATTTGTAGTTCTTTGAAAAAAAATTTTGTGGCACTTTCTTTTATAGCTTAGTGGCACTTATTTCTGCAATAACTTTTGTAAGACGTTGCCAAGCTTATTTGTCTCGGGCGCCAGTTATCGTCCGAAAGATTGGACGATGTAAAAAAAACACAAGTTTTCTTGGTCGACAGACCTTTATTCTTCAGATTCCAATTTACAACTCAAAACTTAATACTAAATTTGTCCTTAATATAGCTTATTTCTACTTGTGTCAGCATTTTTGATAATTGATTTCATCGGCGCATGCCGGATGTTTATTGCTTATTGATTTTGTTGATCGAAGTATCAGTATATTTGGATATTGTGATTTTTATTGGTAAAGCTAGTTCAGCATTTTTTACAATTGCTTTACATCGGCGCATGGCGGATGTTTATTACTTAAACTTATATTTATTGATAAAGCTAATTTTGCTGATCGAAGTGTCAGTATATTTGGATATTGATTTTTATTGCTAAAGCTAGGCTCAGCATTTTTTACAATTGCTTTACATCGGCGCATGGCGGATGTTTATTGCTTACATTGTTGCGTTTGTTTATTCAGCATCTGAGATGTTGCAATTGCATTACGGGTGTGGGTATAACTTAAGTGGTGCTAACTTACATATGTATGTATGTATGCAAAAATTACATTTCTCTTTCATGCTTATTTCCCGTAGGCATTTTGCATGCGCAAATGGATTATTTCTTATGAAATGAATAAATTAATTCTAAGTATATGCATGCATGAATGTGAAATTTTAAGTATCTAATTAACTAAATTGTATTGATATTAAGTGCAAATTATCTTTTGCTTAACTAGCAAAAGCTTTTTAAAAACACATTGTGAAACTTTATTAATCTTAATATTTATACAGAATCTGAAGCTTAAATCTTAGGTTAGTATGTCTTAATTCTATTGAAAGCGGACCATACGTGATATGTGACATGTTTGACATTTTCGCTAAGGTAAGCGCTTATTTTTATTGTTTTCTTAATTCTATTGAAAGCGGACCATACGTGATATGTGATGTCCACTTCTTTCATTAGCAAAGTGTCAATGACATGTTTGACACTTTCGCTAATGGTAAGTGCTTATATTTATTGTTTATTTTTTTGGGAAGTGGCTTGCGCTATTAATCTATGCTTAACTGTTTACATCCTGGGTTAGTGGTGTGTGGTATAGGAGGCGTTAACTCCCCCTCTTCTAAATCGAAGCGTCCCGTCTTCGAATATAAAGCTGTTAAGTGATTAATTCTGTCTGATAATTGCAATAATAATTCTTCTTTTTCTTTTGCATTTTTTAATTTAATTTTTAGATTAATATATATGATAAATTTAAAGACAAAATATGCAGATAATATTATTACAATTAAAGTGGTAAATGTCCACCAAACAGGATTTCGTTTTATTTCTTGCTTTAATGGTGTGAGTATATTAACATTGTTTAATTTTAAATCAATATTTTTTTTTCAATGTATTTATTTACAAAAAAAGATTTTAATTTTCCTTCCCTTAAATATCCTAAAATTTTTCCTGTAGGATTTTCATATTTTCTGTTGTCAATTATGACATCATCTTGAAAAGTTATCAAATAAACTCCTTCTATAGTGTGATTATTAATTTTATGCTTTCCTGATACTATTATAGCACCATCTTTTACAATATTTATTGATTCATTTGCTTCATTTATTTTTGTGCAGTTGGCATGTTTATTATTTAACATATCGGACAAACATGTGTTATTTCCTTTTATCATACAAAAAGCATTATTTAATTCCTTTTTACAAAATTTGACTGAATAAAATTTATCTCCACATTTTATTATTTCATTTTCAATCAACAATTTTCCATCATTTTGCGCTACAGCTATTGCTTTATACAATTTACAAACATTTTTTACTTTTGGATACTTAATGTAAACAACTATTAAATTACTCTTTTGCACAATTTTAAATTCCGAAACATCTATAAGATCTGATATTGTTACATTTACTTGCTCATTGCTTATTATTTCTTTTATTTCTGACATATCTAAAATTAAAGGATATAATATTCCTACTTTTGACAAGGTAATTGTTTCCACTATATTTTCAAGCTCTGTAATTATTAATTTATTTCTTTGCCTTAAAACAGTTTTTTCATTAGAACTGCCCTGTAATTGCTTAAGGATTTGCGTTAATTCTGTGATTGTTTTGAATATTTGTGAATTTTTTGTAAACTGCTTATTATCATTTTCTATTAGATCATTTACTTTATTCGTTATTTTCATAAAATCATCATGGTCAGGCGTACCCGAAATCCATTTCCAAACAGTACCTAATTCATTAATACCTTTTTTCGATCTTATGTTAATGTTTCTATCATTCGTATTTCATAATCCATACTTGAATTATCAATTAATATTATTTCTTCATCGCTTTTGTATTTGTTTACAACATTTTCAAATAACGATAGATTTGTTAAATGGTATAATGATCCATAATATTCAAAAATTCCTGCATCTTCTTCTTCTACAAGTATATAATTTTCTCTTGTGTAATCAATTATATCTGTTGTAATGATATTGATATATGAAAATATCAATATAAGTGGCACTAATTTCGCCATGTTTCCTAAAAATAATGCAATTAAACTTTAATGTTATCTTTGTGAATTATTCTGTTTCTGTTTTGTATTTTAACTTTATTTCCTAAATCTTCTACTACTATCTGCTTTTTATATTTGGGTTTTAATTTATTTCGTTCCCCATATACTTTTTCATATATAATTTCACCCCTATGGTAATTTTTTTGAAGCCTTTTCTTGTTGTGGTATTCTAACATTTTTTCCTGATTATTTTTTAATATATCCCTTATATTCTCATGCTTCTCTTTATTAAACAAAATATTACAAGGTTGTTTACCTGTTACTGAATGTATAGTTTTATTATACTGCTGCACCGCCCTCATAATTGATTCGAAATCACTAACTAAACTGTGTTCCTCTTTTAAACATCGAGATATTTCTATAAGTGTGGAATGAACCCTTTCTATTTGACCATTACTCGTGCTATGACGTGGTGTGCAATAATAGATTTGTATGTTGAGTCTTTCCATTAAAGACCTGAATTGTATCGTACTTAAACCTGGTTCATTATCCATAACTATACTTTTAACATCTGGAAATGTTTGCAGAAGTTCCAAAATTTTTTCCTCCAAATTAAGCTTATCCCCAATATATTTTACAATTAAATATTTAGAATAAGAATCTATACAAGTTAAAAATTTTAATTTTTGCGCGAAAAAAATATCAATATGGAGTTGTTCTCCCTCTCTTTCCGGAATAGGTGCCTCTCCTATCGGAATAAGTTTTGGGTGCCTTTCATATTTATTACTGTTGCATATGTTACAATTTTTTACATATTGCTTGAACTGTTTTATCATCAATGGCCAATAATATTGTTGCCTAATTTGGGCCAAATTTTCCCTATAATTTCTATGTGCCCTATTGTGAGTTTGTTCAATAATCGCTCCCTGATCCTCTCTATTAGTAATATCGTTTGGGAACAATTTCGTATGAAAAAATTTTACAGTTGGAAATGCCTCCCTCAATACGTTCTTTATTTCGTAAAGCACCTCAGGTGTGCAATATATTCCCGTAACCAACTTTGGGTTAATATATTCTTTTAAAACTCCAACAATATTTTCCGGTATGTCGTATTCGATCAAAAATCGTTTATTATTAAAATGAGAAATTGTCTCTAACACGGTTATTTTCGCCCCGTTATCTATCAAAATTTGTTGCTTAAAATGATTTAATGGCTTTTTTGTTTCATGAATCTGGTATTCATTACTGCTTTCAGCAGAATGTTGTGTGTCCGCTAACGAATCACCGGAGTCACTATGTTCTTCGGAATTCGTCAAATTATTAAGCATTTGTCTCGACAATGCATCAGCAACGACATTGGTTGCACCTGGTTTGTAAATAATTTTTGGAGAAAATTCTTCAATAAATGGTCTCCATCTCTTAATCTTAATATTCGGATTTCTTTCCGAAATCTCAAATGACAAAGGTTGATGATCAGTGTGTATTTCCAGATCACTAACACCGTAAAGGTAATTACGCAATGCTTTCAAAGCCCAGACTATTGCGAACAACTCTTTCTCATTTGTAGCATAATTAAGCTCCGTAGAATTTAATGTTTTTGATATAAAGACAATAGGTTTCCCCTCTTGTGACAATACTGCACCCAAAGCTACATTTGATGCATCGGTTGTTAAAACAAATTTTTTGTTATAATCAGGTTGTGTCAATTCAACCTGTTGAGCCAGTAAATTCTTCAATTTTTCACAAGCAGCCACTCCGTCTTGATCTAGACTAACTATCTTTTTCTTTGACAAATACTGGGAAATTTTTCCGTTTTCCCCCTGCAAATGCTTAGTTAATGGCTTTGCCACAACCGCGTAATTGTGTATAAATTTTCTATAATAGCCTGTCAGCCCCAAAAATCCCCGCAATTGACGCAATGTCTTTGGTATAGGATAATTCTGTATGGCTTCAACCTTTCTTGGGTCCGTTTTGATTATATTCTTTGCCACTATATATCCCAAAAATTCCACCTCTCTTTGGTAGAACTTAGATTTTTCAGAGGATATTTTCATATTTGCCTCCCTTAATATATTAATTACCAAACTCAAATGTTTTTTATGGTCTTCCAAATTTTTTGAAAAAATTATAACATCGTCGACATAAACGTGACAAAACTTTCCAATATATTCTCTTAATACATTATCCATAGCCCGTTGAAAAATACTTGGTGCATTTTTCAATCCGAACGGCATTCGTAGGAATTCGTACTTCCCGTTATTTACCGAAAATGCCGTTTTCTCTATATCACCTTCTTTCATTAATATCTGGTAAAATCCAGACTCCAAATCTATTGTAGAAAAATAATTAGACTTTCCCAAATTTGAAAGTATAACCTCTGGATTAGGCATTGGGTACCTATCAGATGTGGTTTTTTCATTAATTTTTTTGAAATCGATGACCAATCTCAATTTAGGACTTCCGTCATCATTTACTCCTTTCTGTGGAACCACCCATACTGGAGAATTGTATGGACTTTTACTTTCCCTAATTATATTCTTTTGCAACAGGCTTTGAACCTCATTATTAACAAAATCATTCACTGACATTGGGTAAAGGTATTGTTTTGACCAAATTGGCCTTTCTTCAAAAGTTCGTATTTCCGCCTTTACGTCGGTACGAAAAGGTAAATCTAAATTAACATCACTATGTGTTATTGAAATTTCCTCAATCACCTTATTTTGCAAACCTTCGATCGACTCCCCTTTCCTATCTACTTCAAAGGATATCTTTGAGGACTCCGACCTTAAATTATTCAATGAATTTCCAATTTGGGAATCTTCATTCTTATCTTGATTTTTAAATTTTTTTATTTTCGCGGTATCTACCTCAGCAAAAGTTTTAGGAGTTAGGTTTTCCGATATATTTTTTTGCAAATTTTTATTATCTTTTTTGTTTCTAGTATAATTTTTGTCAGGCCCCTTTTGACCTTTTTTCCCTACTAGTTTCTGATTAATTTTCTTCACACCGTTTTTGGTATTTCTTTCATTATTTTTCCCTTTTGGTTTATTGATAATATTTTCGACAGACGTTTCAGGACCTTCTTGTCCCGAGGGGTTTGGTATATCAAAATCATCAAGAAAATGAATTTTTTCTGTTTTGTTATTACCATAGATCAACACCCGATTTGGAATATCAATCTTGGCTTCGATTTTACTCAAGAAATTGATTCCAATTAAGAGATCACTTTCTAAATTTTCAATCTCGTAAAATCGCTCCTGAGCATCAAATAAATTGATATTATGGAAAAAGTTTATGATGGTCGAACCATGAATGGTTCTTACCCTCTTCTTATTTTCTAAAACATTTTTGTTTACATAGAGCCCGGCCCGTATATATGAGCTTGTTGCTCCCGTATCAATTAAGATTTTGAAGATTTGCCCCGTCTTCCTATCCGTCTTGACAATGTAGGGCAAATCAGACCTTACTCTAAAAAATGATTTTCTCCCATGTTATTAATTCTTTGCACCTTCTGTTGAGGTTGCGTACTTATTTGCGCACTATTATTCGACCTCTTTGGCACAGCATTTGCCTGATAATTATAATTGGTCTGCCAATTATTTCTATTGCCTCTCACCTGTTGCTGGTACGTTTGTACCGGTTTGGGAATATTTGTGATCTGTAATGATGGATCAACGTCCATTGGCTCTGGACGATTTTGTTTGACCTCATTTGCTGGGGTATTCCTTGGTGGATACCTTAAATTGTTCAGAAAATTCGCACCCCTACGAACGCCCTGAGGAGCGTTTCTGTTTATTGTAATATTATTATTACTATTATTATTACTCCTTGAAAAATGCAATGCGAATTGTGCTCGCATTTGATTGGCATCGAGCTCCTGCGCCTTGGCAAGAGCATTTGGTAAGTCACGTGGTGCCAACGTGAAGAGGATCTGGTCCAGCGGAGGGTTAAGACCTGTAATGAAAGTTCGAAGAGCTGTTTCCCTGTTTTTGGTATTAAGCTCCTTTGTAATTGCGGAATTCGTTCCGTGCGTCATTATCGTTTTGTTAATTAATAACGTCAGTTTTTTATTGACCTCGTTGTAGAACTCTATTAGGGTACCAGGTCCTTGCCTAAGCACACTCATTTCCTGTTCTATTATGTGACACGGCCTCTTATCAGCGAAGGCAAAATCTAGCCTACTCAGAATTGCATCGAAATTAAGAACCGTACCGTGGTTCGTTAAAATATTGTTAGCGTCCTGCGTAATTTTGTTACGCAAGATAGTCAAGGCAGCAAAATATTTTTTGCTTCCCCTAGTATACAATGACATTGAATTGTTAGCAGCCTCGCGCCAGCTAACATAATTGTTGATTTTTCCTCGAAATTCAGGAAGAGATTTTATGACGTCTAAACTTTCCTCACAATTGATTGTTGAATCTATTGATTCTGTAGTATATTCAGCAACATTGTCGGAATTACTTAAAGCCTGCAACTGACGTCTAACTTGTTCTACCTCGCTACGCAGCGAGGTGGTGCTAGCAGCTATAAGTCGCGACACAACATCCATATTGGACGTGCTATTGTTATTATTTACTATAGACATATCTGCAAATCTACTTCTCAACTCTTCCAGCTTTATTTTTGGTAAAATTTGAAAAATTTTTAATCACTTCCTTATTTTTTACACAATTTTTGTGGTTTTCTTTACACTTTTCACAATAGTGTAATTTCTCGTAACCTAAGCTACTAGGTCTATTGCCCATATGCTATATTTATAATTTACAACTTTTAATGCTTAAAAATTATTTAGTTTCTTACTCATTACTGGAAGATTCCTTCAGGTCCAACTTGGTGTTTGCTTGCTAAAGATGTTTGCATACAGTGATTTTTCCTCTATTGAGTGCGTTTTTCCTCCTTTGCTTGTGTCCTTGTAGAATTATTATATTTTGTAGACTTGCTTGATATTTTGGTTTACTAGGATACTTTTTGATTTTCTCCTTTTTTTTCTTTTTGTTTTATTAGGATACTTTTTGGTTTTCTCCTTTTTTTTTTAAATTTTTTCTTTTTGTTTTATTAGGATACTTTTTGGTTTTCTCCTTTTTTTAAATTTTTTCTTTTTGTTTTATTAGGATACTTTTTGGTTTTCTCCTTTTTTAAATTTTTTCTTTTTGTTTTATTAGGATACTTTTTGGTTTTCTCCTTTTTTAAATTTTTTCTTTTTGTTTTATTATTTTTTAGACTTAGGATACTTTTTAGTTTTCTCCTTTTTTTAGTCTAAAAATGTTTTTTTTTTTTTCTCCCTTTTCCGATTTAGGGATACTTATTTGTTTAAATTGTGCACTGCCTTTTTACAGGCTATTATAGCACACAACTTTTATTTGGTCCACCAGAACTTAAATCGCTCCTGGCAGGATCGCCAATTATCTTTTGCTTAACTAGCAAAAGCTTTTTAAAAACACATTGTGAGTCTTCGTTGCACACCGGATACAAACTGATCCGAAACTTTATTAATCTTAATATTTATACAGAATCTGAAGCTTAAATCTTAGGTTAGTATGTCTTAATTCTATTGAAAGCGGACCATACGTGATATGTGACATGTTTGACATTTTCGCTAAGGTAAGCGCTTATTTTTATTGTTTTCTTAATTCTATTGAAAGCGGACCATACGTGATATGTGATGTCCACTTCTTTCATTAGCAAAGTGTCAATGACATGTTTGACACTTTCGCTAATGGTAAGTGCTTATATTTATTGTTTATTTTTTTGGGAAGTGGCTTGCGCTATTAATCTATGCTTAACTGTTTACATCCTGGGTTAGTGGTGTGTGGTATAGGAGGCGTTAACTTGCATTATCAAAATAATTTCAAAATATTCACATAAAAAATTGGCTTTGTAAGCTATTCATTTGCATCAACGGGTATTATTCATATACTAAATAGATATAACATCTAATATACCATCCATATTGTGGGCAGAAAAGAATCTTGACCTGCCTCAAAACACAGCTCATATGTATCTACATATAAAAAATTCAAAAGCAAATAGACAAACGTATGCAAACATATTCCTAACATATGCAAAAAAACTCATCTAAACGGTATTCGCGTACATATACATATGTATGTATATAAGTTAATAATTAAAATATTCACCTTCATAAAGTTCAATACCCCTGGTCCCAATTCAATTGCTGACACAAGTTTTTCTTTTTAATAAATTTCAATACTTCTTGTCGCAATTCAATTGCTGACACAGTTCCGCTCGCTCCAAATTTAATTATTTTAAACTAAAGTGCTGACGACCTAAAATAAGCTCACGTTGCATTCAACGTGATGATTGCTGCTTGATAGGTTAATATAAAGTAGATAGTAAATAACAATGTAATAATTAGTATTAATAATAAAGTCCGATCAAGAAGACGTAGTCTTCCGGCAAATAATAATTTATTAATAAAAGATATAGTGGACATAGTCCACTCTTTTTAAATAAAATAAAGATATAGAAATACAATATTAAAATAAATAAAATTAACAAATATTTTATTAATTGGCGCCCGAGCAGCCTGGTATAAAAAATATACCACGGAACCTAAGCCTGTACGCGTCCGTCCGCAGGCACCCGTTCGTTTAGTGTATTGCAAATGAATCCTTAGTAGTGACAAACAAAACAGAAAAAATTCATGCAGTCGGAACGGTTTTAAACTAAGTAAATTTAGTGATAATAAAAAATAAAAAAAAAAATCATCATAAACTTTTAAATAAAACGCGTTATTTGGTGTGAAGAATAGAACTATTCAATATAAACGCAGTGCGTTCTAATCTAAATAAACAATTGAAAAATCAACTTAAAAAAAAACAACAATACCAACAACAACACCAAGAACAACACCAAGAACAACAACACCAACAACCAGCAGCAGCACAACATCAATAATGTCATCGGCAGTTCTAATTATTGTGTAAGTTAAAATATATTAATTTATATTTTTAAGAAATATTATAAGGAAAAATAATCTTACCTTAGTAAAAAATAAATAAAAATATAGTAAAAAGAAAGAAAAACAATTTTTTCCCCAACAAAGAATTTTTTTAAAATACTATGGCTAACCCTAACAACATAATAATACCACCTATCCTTAATAATCCTAGCCCCGAGCCAATACCAAACCCATCAGTACGGCCACAAAGTTTTCAAATAAATGCCGAATTAGAAAATAGGATAGCTTCCATTTGTGCACAACAGTGTAGGAGTATTGTGCAGTCTATAATAAACCCCAAAGCGGACATAAATTACGGAAATGACCAAACCATAGAGGAAAGATATAGGGAAAACTTAAACGACTTGGACAAAATTCCAGACATAGTAAGAAGTTTGAGAGAATTTTCTGGAAACCCATCCGAATTTAACTCCTGGAAAAAAAGTGTCGATAGGGTATTACAAATCTACAACTCAATGAGGGGAACTCGAAAATTCTATGGAATCCCAAGCGTAATTAGAAATAAAATAGTAGGGAATGCAGATATTGCATTAGAATTGTACAATACAATACACCTCTGGACTGGAATAGTATAGTAAGATGTTTGACCCTACATTACGCCGATAAACGTGACTTAGGTACACTGGAGTACCAAATGACCTCACTTATCCAGGGAAGAAATAGTATTCAAATTTTTTATCAACAAGTCTACTCGCATCTATCCTTGATCCTAAACAAAATTGGTTGCATGGAAATGGGACAAGAGTCTTTGCGACTTTTGACTTAAACATATCCAGACAAAGCTCTCGATACTTTTATAGGAGGCTTAAACGGAGACCTACCGAGACTCCTAGGCATTCGTGAACCTTCAGATCTTCCACAAGCACTACATCTTTGCTTGAAGTTAGAAAACCAACATTATAGGTCAGAATACGCGAATAAACACCAAAACCACAAACATCGTCAACAACCACCACTTCCTTCAACGCGTAACTTGAACACGCAAAATTATAACAGACCATTTTACCCGGAATTAACGTTTCAACACCCTACCAAATATATTATAGTACCCCTATGAACAGTATGCAACAAAATACATTTAAAAATCAACCGCTTTTCCCTTACCATAACCCCCAACCTGCGTTCCAACCGCATCACCAAATGCGACAACAATTCCAGTTTCAACCAACAAGACCGACAGCACCTAAGCCCCAACGATCTGAACCAATGAAGGTTGATCAGTCGATACAAACAAGAAATACTAACTACCAAAACAGACCCCGTCAAATGATGCAACTGCAAGGCAAAAGACCTGCATCAATGAATCACGTCCCACCACCATTTAAACAACAACGAAATTTTCACGTACAAACTAAACAGCAAAATTTTGACAATTTAATAGAATCTGAAGAACTTCAACCCGAAAATTACGAAGACAACTACTACCAGCAACTGCAAAACGAAGATATCGAAAAATACGTTGAATCCTTAGATCAACGGGATCAACAATATGGAATTCGTACCCAAGATCTGACTGATATTCATTTTTTAGGCTGACGTATTCTTCGCTGCCATATTTCGAATGTAAGGCGAAGAATGGTCAAATTTTAAAAATTTTAATAGACACAGGGTCTAATAAAAATTATATTCAATCATCTCTCGTTAACAATCCTAAACAAAACGAAACATCTTTTTTTGCCAACTCAGTTTCTGGCGACATTAAAATCACGCATCATACATTCGCGAATCTGTTTAATTTACCCAATCATCCTATTAAATTTTATATTTTACCTTCTCTAAAATCATTTCATGTTATTTTAGGCCATGACAGCTTACAGGAACTAAATGCTATAATTCATATTAAGGAAAAATACATGTTAATAAATAAAAAAATCAAAATAAAAATTCACCAACAAATTTCCCAATCCGTAAACAAAATGGAATTTAGAACTAGTCATATGGACGAAGTTCAAAAATCTCAATTAGAAGAAATTATAAATAACCATCCCAATTTATTCAAAGACCCTAATAAAAAACTTACATTTACTTCTCGAATCAAAGGAGAAATTCGAACCACATCTGACTCACCGATATATTGCAAATCATATCCTTATCCCATGGCACTTAAAGACGAAGTTGGAAAACAAATAAATGAACTTTTAAGCGATGGTATAATCAGGCCTTCTAGATCACCTTATAATGCACCCGTCTGGATTGTCCCGAAAAAAATGGATGCATCCGGTGAAAAAAAATTCAGAATGGTCATCGGTTACAGAAAACTGAACACTGTCACCGTAGTAGGCCTTAAAAGTGGTTTTCACCAAATTCCTCTAAAAGAATGCGACATAGAAAAAACCGCATTCTCAGTCAATAACGGAAAATTTGAATTCGTCCGACTTCCATTCGGATTAAAAAACTCGCCATCAATTTTCCAACGTACTTTGGATGATATTTTAAGGCATCACATAGGTAAAATATGTTATGTCTACATGGATGACATAATTATATTTTCCAAATCCGAAAGAGAACACTTCGAAAATCTATATAAAATATTCGAAACATTAGAGTCCGCAAACTTCAAAATACAACTAGACAAGTGTGAATTTTTAAAAACAGAAATGGAATTTCTTGGTTTTATTGTAGGAACTGAAGGAATAAAAGCTAACAAAAAAAAGTAGAAGCAATAGCCCAACTACAACCCCCAAAAACTCTAAAAGATTTGAGAAGCTTTCTAGGCATGTCAGGTTATTATAGGCGTTTCATACAAGATTACGCGAAACTTGCTAAACCCCTGACATCCCTTTTAAGAGGGGAGGAAGGACGCATCTCAAAAAATGCCTCCAAGAATACAAAAATATCTTTAGACCGAAATGCTCTGGATGCATTTCAAAAATTAAAAAATTCGTTAGTCTCAAGTGACGTAGTTCTCTCTCATCCCGACTTTGAAAAATGTTTCGAGTTAACGACAGATGCTTCCGACTACGCAATAGGCACAGTTTTATCTCAAAACAAAAAGCCCATAACATTCCTTTCCCGAACACTGAGTAAAACCGAAGAAAATTATGCCACAAATGAAAAGGAAATGTTGGCTATAATTTGGGCATTAAATTCACTGAGAAATTATCGGTACGGATCCCGAAAGGTAATCATATTCACAGACCACCAACCTTTAACATATGCTCTTAGTAGTAAAAACACTAACAGCAAAATGAAGAGATGGAAAGCCATCTTAGAAGAATACGATTATGAACTCAGATATCAACCCGGTAAAACAAACGTGGTAGCAGATGCACTATCTATGCCACCACAGATAAACTCAATGACAGCGACTCAACATAGCGACGAAAGCTCATCAGACAATAAAATACCAGCAGTGGAATGTCTTATAAATGCCTTCAAAAACCAAATTCATATTTTAATAGACAACCATGATAGCTACAAATTTGAAATTCCCTTTCCAACTTATCAGAGGCATTTAATAAAAAAACCGCAATATACCAGAAATATATTAATTTCAATTCTAAAAAAATATCTTAATCCTAGCGTAATTAATGGACTACTTACTACCGAGCTAATCATGGGAATAATCCAAGAATTTTATTCTGAATATTTCATAAATTACAAAATTAGATTCACACAGTCACAGGTCAAAGAAATAACTAAGGATGTAGAACAAGAAGAGGTCTTAATCAAGGAACACAGAAGAGCCCACAGAGATGCTAAGGAAAATAGAGAGCAAATAAAAAAAAATTTTTATTTCCCAAAAATGACGGAAAAATCCAATAGAGTTGTTAAAAATTGTCAAATTTGCAGAGAACAAAAATACGATCGTCGTCCTAATAAACCACAATTCCAACCCACACCAATTCCACAAAATCCTGGAGAAATCGTCCACATTGATATTTACTCCACCGAAGGAAATCTCGTACTAACAGCAATAGACAAATTTTCGAAATACGCTTTAGTCAAAATTCTAAAGTCTACGGCAATAGAAGATATTAAAGAACCTTTAAAAGAAATCGATTTAGCTTTTGGCATCCCTAAGTCCATAGTCATAGATAATGAAAAGTCCCTAAATTCCGTATCAATAAATTTTCTTCTTAAAGATCAATTTGGCATCGAAATCTACTCTACACCACCATACTCTAGCTCTGTTAATGGTCAAATAGAAAGATTTCACTCAACCCTTTCAGAGATTATGAGATGCTTAAAACCAGACAAACTTCACACTACTTTTCACGATTTACTTACCAGAGCAATACACGAGTATAACAGGTCGATTCACTCCACCACCGGCAAAAAACCGATAGATATATTTTTTAACAGAAATTCAAGTAATGATCCAAAAAAAGCAATTTTGGACAAACAAGAAATCATCAATCGTTTAACAGAAAAACAGAAACAGGACTTAAACTACCATAATCAGAATAGGCACGAAATAAAAATGTATTTACCAGGAGAAGAAATTTTTGTCAAACATAACAAGAGACTAGGATCAAAACTAACTCCTAGGTATAAAAAGGAAATAGTCAAAGAAGATAGAAACTCAACTGTTTTAACAATGACAGACAGAATTGTCTATAAAATAATATTAAAAGAAAATAAATTACCTTTACAGATTGTGTTTAACCTTTGTAAAAAATTTCAAATTTTGGATTACACTTCTTCGTATGTCGTGACAATTAATAGAGGTACAGCGAAAATCCAGCAAGGAACTTTTACTATTTTACATTCAATAGATCTGGCACAGTACGCAATATCCATATCCAATACCCACAAATTTATCCAACAAAACATCCCAAATCACCATAACCTGTATCCCATCCTTATCCACGAATTAAGCCTTACCGAAAATATTTTAGAAAATATAACACCCACTATAAAAAATAAGAGAGCAATAAATGCCATAGGTACTATTTGGAAATATGTCGCAGGATCTCCAGATCACGACGACTTTGAAATAATAGCTAGTAATATAAATGATCTAAACAAAAATAATAATAAACAAGTGTACGTAAATGAAGCTTTTAATAAAAGATTAAAAAATCTAACAGAGATAGTAAATCAAATTTCTAATGTAATAAGAAAAGATGTATTATTAGAAAACGAAATAGTTATAAATCTAGAAAATAGAGTAAACTAGTTAAGAAAGAGTTAATAAATATTCAAAATGGAATCGAATGGGCGAAGCTTGGAGTCGTCAACCCATTAATATTAGATAAAAAAAGAAATTGAAATTGCTACAAGTAAAATTAGAGAAGAAAATATTGTTTTTGTGAGCCCCGAAGAGGCACTCCAATTTGCCAAAGTATCTGTCTTATACAGTACTAATAAAAAAATATTTTATTTGGTTAAGGTTCCCTTAAAAAAAAGGAAACCTATGAAAACCTAATTTTAAGACCAGTAAAAAGAAAAAACTCTGTAATCAATTTAGAATTTAAGCAGATTTTAAAAAATGACAACACTATATATGGTATAATAAATGATTGTGAAAAATATAATAAAATAATAATTTGTAAAGAGAACCAAATAACGAATATTTCAAATACTAAATGTATTCCTAATCTTATAAGCAGTAAAAATTCTACATGTGTAACGAGCAACAATCATCATATCCCATTAATCGAAGAGATCGAGTCAGGGGTTATCCTAGTAAATGATTGCAACATGGCTATTTATGTCGATAAAACGCGGAGAAATATATCTGGAACACTTCTTATTAAATTTCATAATAGCCCTATTAAAATTAACAATTGGACTTTTAGTAATATAGAAGCCTCACCTTTACAAATCATCCCCGCATTAATGCAGCCCGCTCCTTTTGAAAGCGACCATATTAATTTCCTATCACTTGAAGCTCTTAATGAATTACAGATTAATAATACGGAAGTAATTTCAACTATTCGGAAACATTTGAAAATTGGAGGATGGTCAATCTCTGTTATTCTCAGTCTAATTATCATTTCCATAGCATGCTTACGATTTGTCTTTAAAAATACAAAAAAAAATAATTGTGTGGGAACCTCAAATTCTACACACTAATAACGAGCCTCATGTGACAATGAGTGTGCAACATTGGGCTGAATCCCATAAACCAATAGCATTAGAAGCTTCTCTCCACCAAGATTGAAAAATATTGAGTTTTTTTAAATGATTGAGGACAATCAATTTAAGAAGGGAGGAGCTAATAATTAAATATTCACCTTCATAAAGTTCAATACCCCTGGTCGCAATTCAATTGCTGACACAAGTTTTTCTTTTTAATAAATTTCAATACTTCTTGTCGCAATTCAATTGCTGACACAGTTCCGCTCGCTCCAAATTTAATTATTTTAAATCAAAGTGCTGACGACCTAAGCTCACGTTTCATTCAACGTGATGATGCTGCTTGATAGGTTAATATAAAGTAGATAGTAAATAACAATGTAATAATTAGTATTAATAATAAAGTCCGATCAAGAAGACGTAGTCTT
Source organism: Anastrepha obliqua (assembly GCF_027943255.1). NCBI lineage: Eukaryota > Metazoa > Arthropoda > Insecta > Diptera > Tephritidae > Anastrepha > Anastrepha obliqua. The sequence continues at coordinate 60,367 of NW_026562184.1, forward strand.
CCGGCAAATAATAATTTATTAATAAAAGATATAGTGGACATAGTCCACTCTTTTTAAATAAAATAAAGATATAGAAATATTAAAATAAATAAAATTAACAAATATTTTATTAATTTATATGCATATATGAATACATATGTTGGGACAATGTACATATGTATGTACGTAAATGTTTCTATTCTAAGCAAAACAATGAATATTCGTATATGCATACTAGCGGACCCTCTGCCTGCTTCGCTAGGCATATCAAAATTAAGAATGAATAATGAACACTCGATTTAAATTCACTCTATGTGTATTTATTCTTTTTTTACAATATAAAATTAATGTTAATTTTAAACTTAAACTAACGCAAAGCCTTTTCGTAAGCTACATTTTTTGTTTTGCCCTGAGTTGTGGTATAAATAAACAGAACTGATGGTTTTCCTACACGTGAAAATTAACTTTTGCTTCAATAGCAAAAGCTTTTTAAAAAATGTGAGTCTTTATTGTGATGCTTGTTGCGCAATGCACAACGGATAAAAAACTAAAAACAAACTTTATTAATTTCAATATTTATACAGAATCTGCTTACAACTACATTCATAAGTGAAGCTTAAATCTTAGGTTAATTCTACGTATGTCTTAATTCTATTGAAAGCGGACCATACGTGATATGTGATGTCCACTTCCTCCATTAGCAAAGTGTCAATGACATATTTGACACTTTCGCTAATGGTAAGCGCTTATATTTATTGTTTTTTTTTTTTTTTCCTTTTTTTGGGAAGTGGCTTGCGCTATTAATCTATGGTTAATTGTTTACATACTGGGTTAGCGGTGTGTGGTATAGGAGGCGTTAACTCCCCCTCTTCTAAATCGAAGCGTCCCGTCTTCGAATATAAAGCTGTTAAGTGATTAATTCTGTTTGATAATTGCAATAATAATTCTTCTTTTTCTTTTGCATTTTTTAATTTAATTTTCGGATTAATGTATATGATAAATTTAAAGACAAAATATGAAAATATTATTACAATTAAAGTGGTAAATGTCCACCAAACAGGATTTGGTTTTATTTCTTGCTTTAATGGTGTGAATATATTAACATTGTTTAGTTTTAAATCAATATCTTTTGTTTCAATGTATTTATTTACAAAAAAAGATTTTAATTTTCCTTCCCTTAAATATCTTAAAATTTTTCGTGTAAGATTTTCATATTTTCTATTGTCAATTATAACATTATCTTGAAAAGTTATCAAATAAACTCCTTCTATAGTGTGATTATTAATTTTATGCTTTCCTGATGCTTTTATAGCACCATCTTTTACAATATTTATTGATTCGTTTGCTTCATTTATTTTTGTGCAGTTGGCATGTTTATTATTTAACATATTGGACAAACATGTGCTATTTCCTTTTATCATACAAAAAGCATTATTTAATTCCTTTTTACAAAATTTGACTGCATAAAATTTATCTCCACATTTTATTATTTCATTTTCAATCAACAATTTTCCATCATTTTGCGCTACAGCTATTGCTTTATACAATTTACAAACATTTTTTACTTTTGGATACTTAATGTAAACAACTATTAAATTACTTTTTTGTACAATTTTAAATTCCGAAACATCTATAAGATCTGATATTGTTACATTTACTTGCTCATTGCTTATTATTTCTTTTATTTCTGACATATCTAAAATTAAAGGATTTAATATTCCTACTTTTGACAAGGTAATTGTTTCCACTATATTTTCAAGCTCTGTAATTATTAATTTATTTCTTTGCCTTAAAACAGTTTTTTCATTAGAACTCCCCTGTAATTGCTTAAGGATTTGCGTTAATTCTGTGATTGTTTTGAATATTTGTGAATTTTTTGTAAACTGCTTATTATCATTTTCTATTAGATCATTTACTTTATTCGTTATTTTCATAAAATCATCATGGTCAGGCGTACCCGAAATCCATTTCCAAACAGTACCTAATTCATTAATACCTTTTTTCGATCTTATGTTAATGTTTCTATCATTCGTATTTCATAATCCATACTTGAATTATCAATTAATATTATTTCTTCATCGCTTTTGTATTTGTTTACAACATTTTCAAATAACGATAGATTTGTTAAATGGTATAATGATCCATAATATTCAAAAATTCCTGCATCTTCTTCTTCTACAAGTATATAATTTTCTCTTGTGTAATCAATTATATCTGTTGTAATGATATTGATATATGAAAATATCAATATAAGTGGCACTAATTTCGCCATGTTTCCTAAAAATAATGCAATTAAACTTTAATGTTATCTTTGTGAATTATTCTGTTTCTGTTTTGTATTTTAACTTTATTTCCTAAATCTTCTACTACTATCTGCTTTTTATATTTGGGTTTTAATTTATTTCGTTCCCCATATACTTTTTCATATATAATTTCACCCCTATGGTAATTTTTTTGAAGCCTTTTCTTGTTGTGGTATTCTAACATTTTTTCCTGATTATTTTTTAATATATCCCTTATATTCTCATGCTTCTCTTTATTAAACAAAATATTACAAGGTTGTTTACCTGTTACTGAATGTATAGTTTTATTATACTGCTGCACCGCCCTCATAATTGATTCGAAATCACTAACTAAACTGTGTTCCTCTTTTAAACATCGAGATATTTCTATAAGTGTGGAATGAACCCTTTCTATTTGACCATTACTCGTGCTATGACGTGGTGTGCAATAATAGATTTGTATGTTGAGTCTTTCCATTAAAGACCTGAATTGTATCGTACTTAAACCTGGTTCATTATCCATAACTATACTTTTAACATCTGGAAATGTTTGCAGAAGTTCCAAAATTTTTTCCTCCAAATTAAGCTTATCCCCAATATATTTTACAATTAAATATTTAGAATAAGAATCTATACAAGTTAAAAATTTTAATTTTTGCGCGAAAAAAATATCAATATGGAGTTGTTCTCCCTCTCTTTCCGGAATAGGTGCCTCTCCTATCGGAATAAGTTTTGGGTGCCTTTCATATTTATTACTGTTGCATATGTTACAATTTTTTACATATTGCTTGAACTGTTTTATCATCAATGGCCAATAATATTGTTGCCTAATTTGGGCCAAATTTTCCCTATAATTTCTATGTGCCCTATTGTGAGTTTGTTCAATAATCGCTCCCTGATCCTCTCTATTAGTAATATCGTTTGGGAACAATTTCGTATGAAAAAATTTTACAGTTGGAAATGCCTCCCTCAATACGTTCTTTATTTCGTAAAGCACCTCAGGTGTGCAATATATTCCCGTAACCAACTTTGGGTTAATATATTCTTTTAAAACTCCAACAATATTTTCCGGTATGTCGTATTCGATCAAAAATCGTTTATTATTAAAATGAGAAATTGTCTCTAACACGGTTATTTTCGCCCCGTTATCTATCAAAATTTGTTGCTTAAAATGATTTAATGGCTTTTTTGTTTCATGAATCTGGTATTCATTACTGCTTTCAGCAGAATGTTGTGTGTCCGCTAACGAATCACCGGAGTCACTATGTTCTTCGGAATTCGTCAAATTATTAAGCATTTGTCTCGACAATGCATCAGCAACGACATTGGTTGCACCTGGTTTGTAAATAATTTTTGGAGAAAATTCTTCAATAAATGGTCTCCATCTCTTAATCTTAATATTCGGATTTCTTTCCGAAATCTCAAATGACAAAGGTTGATGATCAGTGTGTATTTCCAGATCACTAACACCGTAAAGGTAATTACGCAATGCTTTCAAAGCCCAGACTATTGCGAACAACTCTTTCTCATTTGTAGCATAATTAAGCTCCGTAGAATTTAATGTTTTTGATATAAAGACAATAGGTTTCCCCTCTTGTGACAATACTGCACCCAAAGCTACATTTGATGCATCGGTTGTTAAAACAAATTTTTTGTTATAATCAGGTTGTGTCAATTCAACCTGTTGAGCCAGTAAATTCTTCAATTTTTCACAAGCAGCCACTCCTAGGGTTTGCAGCCCCGGGATCCCGGGTTCCCGAAATCCCGGGATTCCGGTATTTTTTCAAATCCCGAAATCCCGGGATTGAAATAACTAATCCCGGGATATAATTTTTGTCTGAATTATATTTTGAAATTTTTTTCTCATCAAAATTTTCTAAGAATTTAATTCTCAGAAAATTTATTTTTTTTTTTATGAAATATGTACGTAGAATTTTTTGTTTTGGAAACGGAATGACACCGCGCCGTTCCGCGCCGCCATTCCGTAAATTTCTGTTAAAGAAAACACTCAATCACAACAAAAATACAGTAAACGTAAATTCATAGAGAAGGCGCAGGCCCGGCCCGTTCCTCCTAACAAAATACGGTTAGGAAAATGAAATCAGCACAAGTTAACATTAGGAAATTAATTAATATGGCTGCCGGAGAGAAATGAGAGGGAGAGAGTGATACGCAATGTAAAAAAATGTAGTTTACATTAGCTTATATTTGCTTGCGTACAGAACAGAGTTGTTCATTTGATATGTCCATATGATTTGTATGCATGTATACAGATTTGTTCTTTTTGGTTTTTTTATGAAAATTGCGCGTAATTTAGGACATATGTATGTATGTAATTAAGTTATGAAAATTGCGCGAAATTTTATGTATGCATGTTTATATACATATATTAGCAAAGGACATATTTATTTTAGGTTTACATATATGAAAATTGCGCCAAATATTGGGGAAAATGTATGACTGCATTAGATTTGATTTTGATTAGATAAATGTATGTATGTACATATGTACATACATATATGAAAATTGCGCCAAATATTGAAAAGCTCTTATGATTGCTTGTAACCAATTGAACTTGAATGCGCACATTCTCATTATTTTATTTACATATTTATAAAAAACTTTTGAATTTAAAGGATCGGGTGTAGGATAATGCCGTATGGGTAATTTGAAGCCAAGTATTGAAATTGATTCAATAACTGAATCAATTTGTACACAAAAACCATTAAGTGTAGCAGAAGAACTAGATAAAGTTATTAAAGAGGGATATGCACCAATGCAGCCTATTAGATTTGAGACACTGTTATCAAAAATTCAAAAAGAAATGTCTCTTTTTGAAAATGGAGGGAGACGTGGTGACTACCTGGAAAGAACATACTCCTATTTAATGACGATAAAACCTACTAGTGTAGAGTCTGAACGAGCATTTTCTTCGGCAGGACAATTTGCAACAAAATTAAGAAGCCGTTTGAACGATGAAACGCTGGACGAGTTGTGTTTTCTAAAAGCTTATTTACAACAACACAAGAAATGTTAATTTCATTATGTATTATACTATTTTTTATTTGTTTTTTATGATGAATTAAGTTTTGTTTTGTTTTGTTTCAATAAATAATAATATTAAACCAATTTTTTAATTATGTTTTCAGTTTTTTTGTACTTTCAACTATGATAATGTGTAAGTATTTTTCATAAATAGTCCAATCCTAATCCCGGTACCAATACCGGGATCCCGGGATTTGGATAATGTAATCCCGAAATCCCGGGATTGAAAATATAACACGGGATTGCAAACCCTAGCCACTCCGTCTTGATCTAGATTAACTATCTTTTTCTTTGACAAATACTGGGAAATTTTTCCGTTTTCCCCCTGCAAATGCTTAGTTAATGGCTTTGCCACAACCGCGTATTTGTGTATAAATTTTCTATAATAGCCTGTCAGCCCCAAAAATCCCCGCAATTGACGCAATGTCTTTGGTATAGGATAATTCTGTATGGCTTCAACCTTTCTTGGGTCCGTTTTGATTATATTCTTTGACACTATATATCCCAAAAATTCCACCTCTCTTTGGTAGAACTTAGATTTTTCAGAGGATATTTTCATATTTGCCTCCCTTAATATATTAATTACCAAACTCAAATGTTTTTTATGGTCTTCCAAATTTTTTGAAAAAATTATAACATCGTCGACATAAACGTGACAAAACTTTCCAATATATTCCTTTAATACATTATCCATAGCTCGTTGAAAAATACTTGGTGCATTTTTCAATCCGAACGGCATTCGAGGAATACGTAATTCCCGTTATTTACCGAAAATGCCGTTTTCTCTATATCACCTTCTTTCATTAATATCTGGTAAAATCCAGACTCCAAATCTATTGTAGAAAAATAATTAGACTTTCCCAAATTCGAAAGTATAACCTCCGGATTAGGCATTGGGTACCTATCAGATGTGGTTTTTTCATTAATTTTTTTGAAATCGATGACCAATCTCAATTTAGGACTTCCGTCATCATTTACTCCTTTCTGTGGAACCACCCATACTGGAGAATTGTATGGACTTTTACTTTCCCTAATTATATCCTTTTGCAACAGGCTTTGAACCTCATTATTAACAAAATCATTCACTGACATTGGGTAAGGGTATTGTTTTGACCAAATTGGCCTTTCTTCAAAAGTTCGTATTTCCGCCTTTACGTCGGTACGAAAAGGTAAATCTAAATTAACATCACTATGTGTTATTGAAATTTCCTCAATCACCTTATTTTGCAAACCTTCGATCGACTCCCCTTTCCTAACTACTTCAAAGGATATCTTTGAGGATTCCGACCTTAAATTATTCAATGAATTTCCAATTTGGGAATCTTCATTCTTATCTTGATTTTTCCATTTTTTTATTTTCGCGGTATCTACCTCAGCTAACGTTTTAGGAGTTAGAATTTCCGAAATATTTTTTTGCAAATTTTTATTATTTTTTTTGTTTCTAGCATAATTTTTGGCAGGCCCCTTCTGACCTTTTTTCTCTACTGGTTTCTGATTAATTTTCTTCACACCGTTTTTGGTATTTCTTTCATTATTTTTCCCTTTTGGTTTATTAATAACATCTTCGACAGACGTTTCAGGACCTTCTTGTCCCGAGGGGTTTGGTATATCAAAATCATCAAGAAAATGAATTTTTTCTGTTTTGTTATTACCATAGATCAACACCCGATTTGGAATATCAATCTTGGCCTCGATTCTACTCAAGAAATTGATTCCATTTAAAAGATCACTTTACAAATTTTCAATCTCGTAAAATCGCTCCTGAACATCAAAAAAATTGATATTATGGAAAAAGTTTATGATGGTCGAACCATGAATGGTTCTTACCCTCTTCTTAATTTCTAAAACATTTTTATTTACATAGAGCCCGGCCCGTATATATGAGCTTGTTGCTCCCGTATCAACTAAGATTTTGAAGATTTGCCCCGTCTTCCTATCCGTCTTGACAATGTAGGGCAAATCAGACCTTACTCTAAAAAATGGTTTTCTCCCATGTTATTAATTTTTTGCGCCTTCTGTTGAGGTTGCGTACTTATTTGCGCACTATCATTCGACCTCTTTGGCACAGCATTTCTATTGCCTCTCACCTGTTGCTGGTACGTTTGTACCGGTTTGGGCCTATTTGTGATCTGTAATGATGGATCAACGTCCATTGGCTCTGGACGATTTTGTTTGACCTCATTTGCTTGGGTATTCCTTGGTGGATACCTGAAATTGTTCTGAAAATTCGCACCCCTACGAACGCCCTGAGGAGCGTTTCTGTTTATCGTATTATTATTATTACTATTATTATTACTCCTTGAAAAATGCAATGCGAATTGTGCTCGCATTTGATTGGCATCGAGCTCCTGCGCCTTGGCAAGAGCATTTGGTAGGTCCCGTGGTGCCAACGTGAAGAGGATCTGGTCCAACGGAGAGTTAAGCCCTGTAATGAAATTTCGAAGAGCTGTTTCCCTGTTTTTGGTATTAAGCTCCTTTGTAATTGCGGAATTCGTTCCGTGCATCATTATCGTTTTATTAATTAATAACGTCAGTTTTTTATTGACCTCGTTGTAGAACTCTATTAGGGTACCAGGTCCTTGCCTAAGCGCACTCATTTCCTGTTCTATTATGTGACACGGACTCTTATCAGCAAAGGCAAAACCTAGCCTACTCAGAATTGCATCGAAATTAAGAACCGTACCATGGTTCGTTAAAATATCATTAGCGTCCTGCGTAATTTTGTTACGCAAGATAGTCAAGGCAGCAAAATATTTTTTGCTTCCCCTAGTATACAATGACATTGAATTGTTACCAGCCTCGCGCCAGCTAACATAATTGTTGATTTTTCCTCGAAATTCAGGAAGAGATTTTATGACATCTAAACTTTCCTCACAATTGATCGTTGAATCTATTGATTCAGTTGCATATTCAGCAACATTATCGGAATTACTTAAAGCCTGCAACTGACGTCTAACTTGTTCTACCTCGGTACGCAGCGAGGCGGTGCTAACAGCTATAAGTCGCGACACAACATCCATATTGGACGTGCTGTTATTATTATTCACTATAGACATATCTGCAAATCTACTTCTCAACTCTTCCAGCTTTATTTTTGATAAAATTTGAAAAATTTTTAATAACTTCTTTATTGTTTACACAATTTTTGTGGTTTTCTTTACACTTTTCACAATAGTGTAATCTCTCGTAACCTAAGCTACTAGGTCTATTGCCCATATGCTATACTTATTCTCAATTAATTAATACTTTACAACTTTTAATTCTTAAAAATTATTTAATTTCTTACTCATTATTGGAAGATCCTTTCAGGTCCAACTTGGTGATGCCGTTTGCTTGCTAAAATGTTTTCATACAGATGGATTCTATTTGATTTTCCCTCAATTGAGTGAGTTTTTCCTCATTTGCCTTTTTTCCTTGTAGAATTGTTTGATATTATATTTTGTAGAATTGCTCGATATTTTATTCTTATTATTTTTTTTGAACTAGGATACTTTTTAGTTTTCTCCTTTTTTAGTTTTATTATTTTTTTAAACTAGGATTTTGGTTTTCTCCTTTTTTAGTCTTTACACAATCTTTTCATTGCACTTCCTTTGGCACAATAAAAAATAATTTTTGCTGCTGTAAATTGCTGTAATGATTTGTTTATTAAATTTTTTCTCCCTTTTCCGGTTTAGGGGTACTTATTTATTTAAATTAAGCACTGCCTTTTTATAAGCTATTATAGTGCACAACTTTAATTTATTTGGTCCACCAGAACTTAAACAGCTCCTGGCAGGATCGCCAATTAACTTTTGCTTCAATAGCAAAAGCTTTTTAAAAAATGTGAGTCTTTATTGTGATGCTTGTTGCGCAATGCACAACGGATAAAAAACTAAAAACAAACTTTATTAATTTCAATATTTATACAGAATCTGCTTACAACTATATTCATAAGTGAAGCTTAAATCTTAGGTTAATTCTACGTATGTCTTAATTCTATTGAAAGCGGACCATACGTGATATGTGATGTCCACTTCCTCCATTAGCAAAGTGTCAATGACATGTTTGACACTTTCGCTAATGGTAAGCGCTTATATTTATTGTTTTTTTTTTCCTTTTTTTTGGAAGTGGCTTGCGCTATTAATCTATGGTTAATTGTTTACATACTGGGTTAGCGGTGTGTGGTATAGGAGGCGTTAACTCCCCCTCTTCTAAATCGAAGCGTTCCGTCTTCGAATATAAAGCTGTTAAGTGATTAATTCTGTTTGATAATTGCAATAATAATTCTTCTTTTTCTTTTGCATTTTTTAATTTGATTTTCAGATTAATGTATATGATAAATTTAAAGACAAAATATGCAGATAATATTATTACAATTAAAGTGGCAAATGTCCACCAAACAGGATTTGGTTTTATTTCTTGCTTTAATGGTGTGAGTATATTAACATTGTTTAGTTTTAAATCAATATTTTTTGTTTCAATGTATTTATTTACAAAAAAAGATTTTAATTTTCCTTCCCTTAAATATCTTAAAATTTTTCCTGTAGGATTTTCATATTTTCTATTGTCAATTATAACATTATCTTGAAAAGTTATCAAATAAACTCCTTCTATAGTGTGATTATTAATTTTATGCTTTCCTGATGCTATTATAGCACCATCTTTTACAATATTTATTGATTCGTTTGCTTCATTTATTTTTGTGCAGTTGGCATGTTTATTATTTAACATATTGGACAAACATGTGCTTTTTCCTTTTATCATACAAAAAGCATTATTTAATTCCTTTTTACAAAATTTGACTGAATAAAATTTATCTCGACATTTTATTATTTCATTTTCAATCAACAATTTTCCATCATTTTGCGCTACAGCTATTGCTTTATACAATTTACAAACATTTTTTACTTTTGGATACTTAACGTAAACAACTGTTAAATTACTTTTTTGTACAATTTTAAATTCCGAAACATCTATAAGATCTGATATTGTTACATTTACTTGCTCATTGCTTATTATTTCTTTTATTTCTGACATATCTAAAATTAAAGGATTTAATATTCCTACTTTTGACAAGGTAATTGTTTCCACTATATTTTCAAGCTCTGTAATTATTAATTTATTTCTTTGCCTTAAAACAGTTTTTTCATTAGAACTGCCCTGTAATTGCTTAAGGATTTGCGTTAATTCTTTGATTGTTTTGAATATTTGTGAATTTTTTGTAAACTGCTTATTATCATTTTCTATTAGATCATTTACTTTATTCGTTATTTTCATAAAATCATCATGGTCAGGCGTACCCGAAATCCATTTCCAAACAGTACCTAATTCATTAATACCTCTTTTCGATCTTTTGTTATCAACCTTCAATTGTCCTAGTAATGTTTCTATCATTCGTATTTCATAATCCATACTTGAATTATCAATTAATATTATTTCTCCATTGCTTTTGTATTTGTTTACAACATTTTCAAATAATGATAAATTTGTTAAATGGTATAATGATCCATAATATTCAAAAATTCCTGCATCTTCTTCTTCTACAAGTATATAATTTTCTCTTGTGTAATCAATTATATCTGTTGTAATGATATTGATATATGAAAATATGAAAATATCAATATAAGTGGCACTAATTTCCCCATTTTTCCTAAAAATAAAGCAATTAAACTTTAATGTTATCTTTGTGAGTTATTCTGTTTCTGTTTTGTATATTAACTTTATTTCCTAAATCTTCTACTACTACTTGCTTTTTATATTTGGGTTTTAATTTATTTCGTTCCCCATATACTTTTTCATATATAATCTCACCCCTATGGTAATTTTTTTGAAGCCTTTTCTTGTTGTGGTATTCTAACATTTTTTCCTGATTATTTTGTTAGAGCCCAAAATGAGGAACGGGCCGGGACTGCGCCTTCTCTATGAATTTACGTTCTCTGCTGTACATACAACACGGGTAAGAAAATGAAGTCAGCACAAGTTAACAGTAGGAAACTAATTAATATGGCTGCCGGAGAGAGTGATACGCAAGTGTGAAAAAATGTAGTTTACATTAGCTTACATTTGCTTGCGTACAGAACAGATTTGTTCATTTGATATGATTTGTATGCATGTTTACAGATTTGTTCTTTTTGGTTTTTTATGAAAATTGCGCGTAATTGTATGTATGCATGTTTATATACATATATTAGCAAAGGACATATGTATATTAGGTTTACATACATATATGAAAATTGCGCCAAATATTGAAAAGCTCTTATGATTGCTTGTAACCAATTGAACTTTGGTTTGAATTCTAATTCGAAAAGAAATGCATGTATGTATGCATGTTTATATACATATATTAGCATAGGACATATGTATTAAACACCTGCAACGGTTCACTCATTTGGCGTTCTAAGTCACTCGCATAAAACTCTGCTACTTGATCTACATAACGCTAACTCAACATCTGAACTAAAGCGCATGTTTACGAAGAGAGAGAGTGATCTCACTACACTGCAATAACGATAGATGTTTCATTTATTATTATTGTCCATTGTGTTCATAATTCGAAAAGCAATTGATTTGAGTGGCAAATGAATCGATTGGCAATATGGTCGACTTCAACAAATTACCGTTTGTAAATTAGTTTAAAAATATGTAAACATGTAATTGATTTTACTGTTGAGTACTTAGAATATATGTATACGAACATAAATGTAATTAGGTATGTATTAGAAAGAGGTGGAATTTTATGTACATACATATGTATCTAAAAGTTTTTTATTTCATATAACAAAAGTAAATTTAATTCATGAATAAGTTTAATAAATAACAGAAAATATTAGCGTACACTAATTTAACCCTTAACCACCTAGCGTCGGTCACGGTGACTCTGAGCGATCTATTTTTTCAAATATTTCCGTTACTACGCGGGCCCCACGCCTGTGACTCTGTGTACCTTTTCTCCTCCCTCTTCAGTTTGCGCTCTGCGCTCGGCCAAGCAACACGTGCGCGCAGTGAAAAGAATCAGGTAAATATATATCGTATGCGGTCCTGGTGACCGACCTTAGGTTGTTACGTTTCTTTTAGTGTTAACATTTTCTTATCGTTTTTTAGGTTCAGCATGTTTCAACGTGATCGAAATATCTGTAGATGGTTAGAAGAGAGTGACTCAGATGCTGAGGATCAAAGGGACGAGCCGGAATTGCCAAATGAAGACTGCAGTGACGTAGAAGATGTACCTTTAGACCACGTGATTGAAAGTGAGTGTCAATCAGACTCTGAAATTGATGTTGACGAGTTATGTGAAAATAATGATGATGGTGATGTGCCAGTTGATGATCAATCTTCAGATGACGATGTTCCATTGGCAAGATACCGGAACTATTTCGGAAAAAATCGGTTCCGTTGGTCGAGCCAACCTCCAGTTTCGCGATCGAGGACTTTGCAACACAACATCATTCATCAACCTCCAGGATTGAAAAGGAACTTCAGAGATGTTTTGAACAGAAATACAAAACCATCCGATATTTGGCAGTTATTTTTCATTGATGATATGTTAGAAGAAATTGTTAAGTATACAAACGAAAAAATTATCAAGATAAGACCAAACTATCAAAATCAGACATGTGTTCATGACCTCGACGTAATGGAGCTAAAAGCTTTGATCGGTATGTTGTACTATACCGCAATTTTCAAAGAAAACCACACACATTACACATGTTGGTACAGCACAGATGGCACAGGAAGAGAGATTTATCGTTGTATAATGAGCAAGAACAGGTTTGAAATACTGCTGAATTGCCTTCGATTTGATGATGCGAGCACCAGAGATGAACGCCGTAGCACTGACAAAGCTGCACCTATATCTCAGCTGTTTGGTAAGCTGATACAAAACTGCAAAGAAGTTTGTTCAATTGGCGGTTACGCTTGTATTGACGAGATGTTGGTGGCTTTCCGTGGGAGATGCGGCTTCAAAATGTACATGCCGAAAAAACCCAACAAATATGGATTAAAAATTATGTGCATGACTGACGCCAGAAATGGATATCTTGTTGATGGCTACATATACTTGGGAAAAGACTCAGATAGCCAAGGCTTGCCCGATGAATACCAACGACTGAACAAACCCACGCAATCAGTTTTGCGACTGATTGCATCGATTGAAGGAACCCACAGAAATGTTACGACTGATAACTGGTTCACTTCAGTAGAGCTAATGAAAATCCTGAAGCAAAAACAGCTGACACTTGTAGGGACCCTTAAAAAAAATAAAAGGGAAATACCTCCCCAATTTCTACCTAGCCGTCACCGAGACGTTGGCTCTTCGATTTTTGGATTTACGTCAGATGCAACATTGGTGTCTTATGTACCAAAGCAAAACAAATCCGTGCTTGTTCTCTCCAGCATGCATCACATGCCAACCATTGATCCACAAAAACAAAAGCCAGAAATGATCACTTTCTATAATAGCACCAAAGGAGGCGTCGATACATTAGATCAGAAATGTGCCATTTATTCAACTTCTCGACGCATACAGCGCTGGCCAATGGCAGTGTTCTACAGAATGCTGGATGTATCTGCGGCAAATTCATACATCATCAGCAACATGAACCAAGCTCAGAGAAAGGTGCCCAGACTGAATTTCATGAAACAACTGGCTAAAGAACTTATCGAACCTCATTTGAGACGTCGAGTGAACCAGTTTGGATTGCAGAGGGATCTTCAGAATGCTATTCGCCGGGTTCTCAAAATAGATGAAGAACCAAGATCATTTTCGGCAGGCAGCTCTGATAAATTAGAAACACGCAAAACTTGCTCAACGTGTGACCCAAAAAAAAACGCAAAACATTCCATTTGTGTTTTCAGTGCAAAAATCCAAAAAATGTGTATAAGCTGCCGCGACAAATTGTAAATGTTAGGGGGCTGTAATTTTGTAATGATTGTGATTTGATTGTGCCAATGATAGTTTTATATAAGAGGTTATATACTTAAGTTACTAAAATAATTAAAAAAATATTGATCTCATTGATTGTTATTGCTTAGCTCTCAGTTTAATAAAGAACCTATAATTTGTTGAAATATTTGTAAGTGAACTTTGATTAATAATAATAAAAAGAAAAAAATGTTAATTTTAAGAATTTATTAAAACAATTTGAAATAAAAACAACTAAAGAACTTAATGTGGTTTAATTTTTTGCCAATTTATGACTTTTTAACCTTGTTAATAGTACTTAAACCCAAGCGGTCACCATGACCGACGTTAGGTGGATGTGTTACTGGAATACACGTTAGGTGGCTAAGGGTTAATATATTCATATCCATATTATAATGTAAAAACATTATTTGATGCACAGAAAATGAATTGGAACCGATTGCACTTCGCTTCTCTGATATTAAGTTCCTTGCTTTTGAGAAAAGCCTTTCCGAAGCGGCACTACTGGCTGGAATCGCCAGCAGACTATTGGCTACTTTGAAAAGCAAAGGGAATTGTACTTGGTGTAAGCGCCACCATTGAAGGACGTCGAATTCGTCATAATATATGACGCTAGTTGATTCGTATCTGATAATCTCATTATTTATATTATCTTCTTCATTAGAACTTTCAGCTGGTTGTAAAAATGCTGTGAAAAGCTGCGTTTTCCGAGTGGTGGGCGGGTTTTCAGGTGTAGTTTGATGGTCTTGGATGGTCGTATCGTTAAAGTAGCTACACATTAGAGTCTTGCATTAATCTCTTATGAGAGTCTTATCATTTTCGTTGAAAAATATTAACTTGTTTGTTGGCGGGAACAGAAATACGGCAAGTTTGTGAAATACTGTAAGATTTTCAAAAACAATGGTGTCCAACAAATTATTTAACTTTTCTTTAAAGTGATTTATGAAAGCTAAGTCACTTTCACGAACTGAACAAGTACTTTTTAGTCTGTTTATGTGGGGTAGTACCAAATGCAGCGTTGGATACTTTTCACCTTCTAGTTCCTTTGATGCTTCTTCGAAAATCTCTAATACTTTTAATATTTCCTCTATATAGCTTAAGCTAATACTATTCAACTTAGACAGTTGTTGTTTGGCTTGTAAAATATCAGTAATTTCTGCCCAGTTTTTTTTTACTGAGCTCAGCAAATAAAATATTGAGTTCCACCTGGAGGGTGAAAAGCTTTTTAAGGTCGTTTGTAAACCGGAATTCTCTCCAGATTTCTTAAAAAATTTAACAAGCTTGGTAGCTGCATCACATAGCTCATTGAGCTCAGGAATACTTGTTTTTGCTTGTTCCAACACGTTATTCATTAAATGGTTTATGCATGAAATTCTTTTAAAAGGCTCAAAAGCCTTCTTCATATTGCTACCTCTATCAGTCACAAAAACGGATTTATCAATAAGTAGGTCATGAAATTTCAAAATGTTCAACACCTTTCGTTGGATATTTTCCCCTAAAGACAAAATCATAACATAACCGACTGACTATTAAAATAAACTTTACCTGTACATCTTTGTCCTTCAAAGGCGGACAATCCTAATAGCCGATTTATAAGTTCACCATCCTTTGTATAATGTATAGTCAGGGAAACATACGATGTTCTAATATAGTTATCTGTCCAAATATCGGATGTTAAGCCAAAACCTATCTTATTTCCAGTTACAAACTGTAAGTCATTTTTAACTTTTGCCAGAGTTTTGTCATATAAAGTAGATACATTTCTTGATATTGTTGTTGGGTGAGGTAGTAAGGCTTCAACATTGACGTGGAGTCCGTATTTTGCGCCGATTGATACAAGAAACTCTGAGAATTTCAGTAAACCCGAATCCTTTACTATTTGAAAGGGACGGCAATTTGCAATTACCCATTCTGTTAAAATATTTATTCCGACATGCTTCAAATCAGCACTAACTTCTATCTTCGATACAGAAACACTGTCTTTAAAATTTTTATAGCACTTATGTCTTACTAAATTAGAAGTGCTATTTTGATTGAACTTATATACGTTCCAACAGGTTCTGCACGCAACTATATTATTTAGTTCGTCACCAGTGCTAGTCTTCACCTTGCCAAAAATCTGCCCAACAGTGCTACGCCCTTTTTTATTGCATATTTCGTACTCTTTATTTAAAATTTTCAATTTTATTTCCGAAAAATTTACTTCTTCACTGTTTTCCACATTGCTTGATAATGTGAGGCTATTAGACGGTAACTATAACACATAATTTTAAATACTTAATACTAATATTTTACCAAAATTTGTTTTTTCATCAATAAAATATATGTATATACTTACATCTTCTTCCATTGTAGCGTCGTTATACTTTTTGTTTGAAAAGCAAACGCCAAAGGCATAACAATAGCAACTGTGCAATCGAATAATTCGCGAAGTTTATGATATTCTCTTCTGTTGCAGATGCTACCTCTGTCGTAACTCGAAAGGCAATGAAATTCAGTATAATGCTAAGTTTCCACCGCAGCCGCTATCGTGTTCTCTGCCGCTATCGTGTTCTTAGCGCAAACACGAAACAAAACTCCTGTCAAATCCCATACAAAATTAAAACACAACTCCATACCTAAACTCACTTTTCAAAGCGTGTTTTGTTGGGTTTGCGTCTAATCAAAGCGTGTTTTGTTGGGTTTGCGTCTAATTTAATTATTAAGTGGTGGCAATGTTGCTCATTTTCCTCATTTATTATTGCATTCTTATCGAAATATGGCAACAATGATTGCAATTTGTCTTTGATTGACGGCCGCCGTAGCCGAGTGAGTTGGTGCTAGATCACCATTCGGAATTCACAGAGAGGTCGTTGGTTCGAATCTCGGTGAAAGCAAAATTAATAAAAACATTTTTCTAATAGCGGTCGCCCCCAATTATTATTATTATTTTTTTTTTTTAATATTTTTCTTGTGGTAATCGTTAAGTGGTGCGCGCAAAATATAAAATAAGTCAAATAAGCCAAATAAATCTACAATCTTTCCTCAGGAATACTGAATCAACTCGTTGCGGATAGTATAACAGGTATTTCTTTTATTTATATATGTAATTTTATTTATATTTACATCTAAATACATCCTAAAATATACATGTACATTATACACAAATAATGTATCATAAATCTGTTTACCATACCAAAGACCATACACTTTGCGAACGCATTAAATTGGCAGCAACGCTTAAAATTATTTTATTTTCCCTTAACCTTTTTTTTTAATAATATGTGACCAACTCACTATCAATTATTTTAAAATAAAATGATAAAATCAACATAACAAATTGAATTTTATGCACCATTTTATAATTTTATCAATTTTTATAATTCTCATTTCACAATGTCAACAAAAGACAGTTCAAACACAGTTTCTCCCAAACTTTCGGTGGAAACAGTTGACAGTTCTCCCAAACACAACTCCTGCAAACACGGTGTTTGCTTTTGGTGGAAACGTAGGCTAAGACTAAATGCTCACATTTAAAAGAGAAGAGCGCGCTACATTGCATAGCAACTCTTGCTAACATTTGTTGCTGAGTGAATACAGATCGCTGGCTAAACTAACTCAAACCTCACTTCGGCAATGACAACGAATCACAATGTGTTAAAAAAATACGAATTCGCTTATGCAGGAGTTTAATATGTATGTAATTAAGTTATGAAAATTGCGCGAAATTTTATGTATGCATGTTTATATACATATATTAGCAAAGGACATATGTATATTAGGTTTACATATATGAAAATTGCGCCAAATATTGGAAAAAATGTATAATTGCATTAGATATGATTTTGATTGGATAAATGTACATATATATGTACATATATGAAAATTGCACCAAATATTGAAAAGCTCTTATGATTGCTTGTAACCAATTAAACTTTGGTTTGAATTTTAATTCGAAAAGAAAGGCAATTGTAAGTGCACGTGCGCGGTGAAGCAAACATTTTGAAATTGTTAATAAGTAATTAATAAAAGAAAAAAATGCCTAGAGCTTCAAAATGTCGTGCTCGGGAGTGTACTAGTGAACAAAACGTTCGTTCATTTGCATTTCCCAAAAATCGGGAATTATTAAATTTGTGGAAGGAGAATTTGAGGATCTCACCCTCAATGCAAATACCAATGCGTAATTCATTTGTATGCATTAAACATTTTAAGGAGGATGCCGTGGGACCAAAATATCTTAAGAATGGAGCGGTTCCAACTTTAAACTTGGGTAAGTAAATTAATTTATTGTTATGTCTCCATATATGTATGTACAGTGAAGAAAAAATAAACAGAGTAACCGTCAATATTATTTTTTCTTACAAATCTGTAAATATTTTTTTAAATATTAGTGTCCCAGTTTCTTTTTGGTTCATGGTTTTCAATACTTCGTGCCTATTGAAAAGCATAATATACACATCCATGCGTGCATGCATAAAATAGAAAGCAGAGAAGGGATTTATTTATTTAGAATGCGCACTTTCTCATTATTTTATTTAAATATTTATAAAAAACTTTTAAATTTAATAGATCGGGTTTAGGATAATACCGTATGGGCAATTTTAGGCCAAGTATAATGATTTATTAAATGAAACTTGGTTGAGATGTTAGATGAAAACTATAAGTCCCCGGAGGGTGCGGGTTCTAGTTTTATATATGTATATGATTATACTGAATATACCTCAATTTAAATTTTGTAAAAATAAAAATAAAAATTTTAATTAGGCTATGATGATGTTCCACCGAACAAGTGGACCGAAAAAAAGAAAAAAAAGGAGCTGCTGTATCGAGAGCTGCATGCCTAAGGATAAAGCTATACTTTTTGCGTTTCCTAGGGACGAAGAGACCCGTAAGAATTGAGCCTTGGCTTGCAACGTGCAAGTGTCAAGCACTGACAGGGTTTTTATTTGCCAACGCCATTTTGAACCCACATTGGTTACAAAACATAAACTCTTGAAAGGGGCTTTTCCTTGCTTCAATTTAGAGCCAGTAAATAGAAATCGCTCGCCTAGTGCTGGCTCTGATTGGGTTGGCCCGCCCGTCACTGCAACTTATAGTAGGGTAGTTAAGCAAGTAGAAGAAGATTTAACTCTGGAAGAGTTTGAGAAATATTCGATATTAGAGGAAAACAGGCAGGCTAGTTATAGTAATTAGATCTGCGTGGACTTAGAAACCACAACCACTCGCGAATGGTTTGCTCAGTCTGCTCGCTATTATCAGAGCAACGCGGTCAAATTAAATAAACGTATTGAGGAGCTTGAAAAAGAAAATAATGACCTAAAAAATAAATTTTCTGAGTGGTTGAAACGTGCAATAGTTGCGGAAGAGAGTTGTAGCAGCGATGCCTTAACTTTTGCAAAAATGATCGTCAGTACCAAAAAAGGTTGGTATAATGAGGACGCAAAGCCATTGGCACAAAATTTGAACTATATGTCCACTAAAGCATATTCTTTTATGCGTGACGATCTAAGTTTTTGTTTACCACACAAATCATCTCTTTTGCGTTCGCGCCCCATCAGGTATGTTGTTCCTGGTTTCGATGCCAATGTCGTTAACAATTTAAGCAAAATTGCTAACAAAATGTCCGGCACAGAACACATATGCATTTTATTATTATATTTGATGAAATTAGCATCAAGCCGGATCTTACTTATAATAAAACTAGGGATATAATTGATGGGTTTGTGGACCATGGGGAAGGCCAACGTCAAAGCAGAATAGTAAACAAATGTTGTTTTTTTATGGTTAAAGGGTTGTGCTCTAAGTGGAAGTATGTACTTTCCTACTATATTTCCAAAAATGGTTTTAATGGTACAGAGTTACATCAAATTGTGATGAGTAACATTTCCGCAATTACGAAAATTGGACTGAATATATATTAAAAGTTATGATTTGCGATCAAAGGCCCGCGAATATAACTTTATTTAATCAATTGAAGATTTCTGAAATTAACACTTTTTTCATGCACGAAAACAATAAAAATTTTTGCATGTTTGACTATTGCCATCTCATAAGGTTCATCCGTAATGTATTTATGAAATATGATATTCCAACCGCCCATGGCACTGCAAGCTTTAAGGTCATTAGGAAGTTATTTGATATTGATCAAAAGAATTCCAATTTTAAAATTTGCCCAAAATTGACGGAGGCTCATATTTACCCAAGCATTTTCGAAAAAATGAGCGTTTCACGCGCAACACAAGTATTGAGCAATTCGGTAGCGTCAGGTATTGACATGATGTGTAGTCAAAATTTATTTGGTAATGACGAAAACTTGATAAATTTTGCCAAGCCCACAAGCGTGCATATTCTACTATTAAATGTATCCAAGGCTTTCGTACTACACTAAAATCGATGCTGGAATTGTGCGAGGAACTTTTTGAACAGCATCAAAATTTAAAATTTATTTTCCTTGGAAAGTTAAACCAAGATTGTCTAGAAAATTTCTTTTATCGGGTCCGAGCTGGTCAAGGTATTAATACTCATCCCACAGCACACGAAGTACAGTACATAGTAGCGCGATTGATATCTATGAAAATTTTACGACAGCGGTTCCAAAACAAAGGCAATGATCGCGAAGATGATGATGATATTAATTTAGACTGGAATTTAGGGACTGAGGATCATCATCTGGGGGAAGAAGTAGGAGAACCGCTAAATGAGCAACTCGTTTTAGAAAATATAGAGGTAGCAGACGAGAATTTTGCCGAAGAACAAAATATAGCTGAGGTACAGGTGCAGCGTTATTACACTGGCTATGGTATTTACCAAAAATTACTGTGTAAGCTAAAATGCGACAAATGCGCCCACATTATGATGAAAACACAAGGAGACTTAAAATTGCATTCCGAAGTCCTGATATGGTCTAAAAATTTCACGGATGACACCGATTTGAGACTGGTGAATCCTGAAGACAGAGTATTCGAAGTGTGTCGCCTTCAGATGATGTGGTACCGTCAGCTTTTTGCAAAATATGCTCACGTAGGTAATATTCGCAATGTAATGTTGCCAGTTATAAAACAAAAAAACCGAAGAAGTATTTCCCCATTGGTTCGCAATATCTGGCGAATGTCAAGATCATCGCATCAAGCTACTCGATTTTTTGATATATGTACTTCTATTCAAAAATGTGAAATGGCTTTTACGGCAAGAAAATACCCAAGTTAGGTGTCAGAAGCGCAACGATAAACTAAAAAAGTTGTCGTACGTTGTAGGTCAGGGTCCAACAAGGTGAGTTGCGCAGGTCCTTAGGGTCAGTAAAACTAGCGTTTATTTATTGTTTATTCTTATATGTATTTATTTATATTTATATTTATTTTTCCAATTTTCCAGATTTTTTTAATTTTTCAGGGTTTTCTCCATCTTTCAGATTTTTCTCTATCCTTCAGGTTTTCCTTTTATCTTCTTTTTCAGGTAGCACCTGAGCCTAGATTTTTAAACCACTACAATTTTTACTTAATCACGATGGATTTAGAGTAGTGTTTTAAAAATCAGGTTAATCGCAATGACTTAATCGATGTCAATATCGAAGTCGTGTGAGAATTTGTTATAGTATGAGAAGAATTTCGTAATTCGTGCTTTCACAATTTTATATATAATATATATTTTTTTTTCATTTCAGGAAATATAAATACCTATTATTTATATTATTATAATATATATACATATACATATAAGAGTACTTAACTTACTTGTGAATAAAAATAAATAATTAAAATTAAAAAACTAGTATTTCATTTTCTTAAGGATGATAATATTTATTTGGTAAGAAGAACTTAAATGAACATATACCAATAATTTAATTCGACAGGATTTCCTTACAAAATCAATATATTCGTTCAGCCAAATCAAATGAATATCTGCATATGAAAAATCGTTCATATGGACGTGCAAAAGCAAACACGCATATATGTACTAGTGGTGGGACTATTCGAATAAAAATTATTCGAATAATAAAATCTTTTATTCGAGAGGTATTCGTAATTCGAATAATATTTATTCGAATTTTTTATTCGTTTATTTGAATAATGCTATTCGAATACCTCACTATTCGAATACCTTACTATTCGAATACCTTACTATTCGAATACCTTACTATTCGAATACCTCACTATTCGAATATTTTTGGTAAATATTTACTTAGATTAGCGGACTACTAATCGGTTTCTGTACAAGTGCATGTACCTATGTATGCAATTTCAAAAACCACGCAAAGGCTTATATTAAATGAAAATACTACCTACTTTTTATTGTGTCGGCGCTTTGTTTATGTTTCATATTTTGGTAAATATTTACTTAAATTAGCGGACTACTCTTGCTTGAGGCGTGAAATGAAATTTCATTTGACTTACAGTTATGGATATACTTCTTGGTGGGGATAACATAAATTAAATGCAAAGTGATATTTCTGAGCCTCAAATTAACCATAATTTAGAGGCGAGAGTTTGGTGGAATGATCACGAAAAGTAGTATCGCATCCTTTCACTACTAGCCAAGAAATATCTTGCAATACCAGCTACATCAGCAAGTTCCGAGCGAGTTTTTTCTAGTGCTGGTAATAGTGTCCAACCTACAAGGAGTAAATTAAAACAATACTTAGTATCAGCTTTAGTATTTCTACACCAAAACAAAAGGAAATAAATATTTAAACAGAATTTAGAATTAATTAAGTTTAAATTCATTATTTATTTATTAATAAGAAAATAAACTTCATATGACACTGAAATACGTAATCTATTTCAGACTTCTTTTTAAGAGAAATAAATAATATATATTTTACTAGCAAACCCGGCCCCCTTCGCTGGGCACACTAAAATAGAATAGATATGGTTTAGAACAGAAAATATATGGTTTTCATATTATTTATTTCCTTATTCTTAATTCAAGCGCTTGGTTTTTGAGTAAGTATAAAATATAAATTGAAAATCAGGAAAAAGGAAGATTGTTTTTAAATTTCAAATCAACGCATATGAATAAACAATCGTCTTTTTTCCTGATCATCCATGCATTTTTCGTTTCAATTTATATGTTTTATTAAGCATTGGAGCTTTTTTAACCATTATCCATTTATATTTTTCAAAAAAAAAAAAAAAAACGAAAAAAATTGTTTTTACCACGAACACATAATTTCATTCGGATTTCACATTAAATTCTCAAATTTCGTAAGAAATTATTCACTGTTCCAAAATCCACTCCAAAAAAATTCACAAACAATTTTTACATGTTGCACTTACGTTTTTTCCTTATGGCATCCAAATCAGAAAGAAATATTGACACATTGTAACTCACACTGTCAATTTGACAGTTCAGTTCCGCCCCAAGCGTTAAAAAAGTAAGCAACATTATGGCTGGCTGAAAAGAACGCTGTACCCGTTGCCACTGCTCCGAATTACAACCAAACTTTACGAAACCCATTTTCAATACTTACTTAACAATGTGTGTAAGTTTGGTTTAATTCGGTGCAAAGACACGGCGGGTCCACGTTTTGGCATATATTTCGAGACCCTAGTCATCAATAGGTATGAAAATTACCCCGTATTAAAGTACTTATCAACAGCTTTCGTTTGATACCCATATTGTACATACACAACCAAAGGTTATCCGGGTCCACGTTTTGACCTATATGTCGAGACCCCAGTCACGGAGCGGCATGAAAAATACTCTGTACTAAAGCATTCACCAACAGCTTCAATTTGATATCCATATTGTACAAACACATTCTAGGGTCCACGTTTTGGTCTCTATCTCGAGACCCTAGTCACAGAGCGGATGGAAATACTCTTAACTAAAGCATTCACCAACAGCTTCCATTTGATACCCATATTGTACATACACATCCGAACGTTACCCGGGTCCACGTTTTGACCTATATCTCGAGCCCTATCCATCAATAGATATCCAAACTATACGGAAACCATCTTCAATACCTCCTTAACAATGTGTGTAAGTTTGGTTTAATTCGGTGCAAAGACACGGCGGGTCCACGTTTTGGCATATATTTCCAGACCCTAGTCATCAATAGGTATGAAAATTACCCCGTATTAAAGCACTTATCAACAGCTTTCATTTGATACCCATATTGTACATACACAACCAAAGGTTACCCGGGTCCACGTTTTGACCTATATCTCGAGACCCCAGTCGCGGAGCGGCATGAAAAATACTCTGTACTAAAGCATTCACCAACAGCTTCAATTTGATATCCATATTGTACAAACACATTCTAGGGTCCACGTTTTGGTCTCTATCTCGAGACCCTAGTCACGGAGCGGATGGAAATACTCTGAACTAAAGCATTCACCAACAGCTTCCATTTGATACCCATATTGTACATACACATCCGAAGGTTACCCGGGTCCACGTTTTGACCTATATCTCGAGCCCTATCCACCAATAGATATCCAAACTATACGAAAACCATCTTCAATACCTCCTTAACAATGTGTGTAAGTTTGGTTTA
The DNA here is from genome assembly GCF_027943255.1 of Anastrepha obliqua. Taxonomy (NCBI): domain Eukaryota; kingdom Metazoa; phylum Arthropoda; class Insecta; order Diptera; family Tephritidae; genus Anastrepha; species Anastrepha obliqua. The sequence continues at coordinate 85,049 of NW_026562184.1, forward strand.
ATTCGGTGCAAAGACACGGCGGGTCCACGTTTTGCCATATATTTCCAGACCTTAGTCATCAATAGGTATGAAAATTACCCCGTATTAAAGCACTTATCAACAGCTTTCATTTGATACCCATATTGTACATACACAACCAAAGGTTACCCGGGTCCACGTTTTGACCTATATCTCGAGACCCCAGTCACGGAGCGGCATGAAAAATACTCTGTACTAAAGCATTCACCAACAGCTTCAATTTGATACCCATATTGTATATACACATGCAAAGGTTACCCGGGTCCACGTTTTGACCTATATCTCGAGCCCTATCCACCAATAGGAATCCAAACTATACGGAAACCATCTTCAATACCTTCTTAACAATGTGTGTAAGTTTGGTTTAAGTCGGTGCAGACACGCCCGGTTAGCGAACACACACAAAAAGTTGACTTTATTTTATATATAAGATTTTTTTCAGTTTGTGTCCTAAAAATCCAAATATCTTACGGAACCCTATTTTTTTCCAAAATAAAATGTAATCCATGTTACTCATGGATAATGTAGTTTTCGAATGGTAAAAGAATTTTTAAAATCGGTCCAATAGTTTTTGAGCCTATTCGTTACAAACAAACAAACAAACAAAGTTTTCCTCTTTATAATATTAGTATAGATTATCGAATTAAGAAAAATTGTTTACTTTAAAAGGAAGAGCGTTAAGGTATTTTGCCTTTAGCAAAAGCATACGTACATAAATACTTCAAAAACCATTTACTATGATAATTATTTATTACAAATAGTGTCTTATAACTAAATATATATACAAAGAAATATCTACCTACTATTGACCGCTCAGCAGGGTAGGTACATGTACATATACATATGTCATGTATCTGTTGTTCAATACCGAGCTTAGGTACACACATTAGCAACAAAAAGTAAGTGATATTTTTATTTTATTTCTTCTATAGCGTAATTTTTTGAAATTACATACATACATAGATACATACACACATGCATTTGCGCATCAATCCAATTTCAAAGCAATCTGCATGTGTACATAAATAAGTATATAATTCTATCCTATTATTGGCCCTGAATAACTTCTAAATCTGTAGATTAAGCAAAAGAAGATTTTAAGGCTCCATATTTATCGTTTGAGAGAAAACCATTATTTCGATCCGTTATCGTATAATACGATGCGGACATAGAAAATGTGAAATCATATTTCTCCATAGAATTTATATGGGAAATTGAAAAGTGCGATGAGGGCCACCCTTTTTTTTTTTTGTTTATTATTCCTACATTAATCATACATCTGTCATACTGACATCTAGTACATTTTTTGACAATTAGTTAGGAAAATTATTAAATATATTTCATCATGGCCAGTGCCAAGACGAATACAGCTATTACTTTTTAGGAAAAGAATTACATTTTATATATACAGTTATTTTAGTATACGAGAATTAATATTTAATTTAATAGGTCAATTGGTCGGTTTCTCTTCAGACGTCGTAAAGTTCTTCTTTCAAGTTGTGAGAGTGTATTGACTTCTCTATTTTTGTGCTGGTTTATTTCGTTAAAATACCTTGTTGATATCGCTTTTATTTCTTCGTCGATTAATGGTATATTGAACGTAGTATGGATGTCATCATTTTTTGTGTACCTGTCGGACATAGTTATTATACGTAAGATTTTTGATTGTTGTCGCTGTACTTTGTTTATGTGAGTTCTTTTTGCAGTTCCCCACACTTGAAGTCCGTAGGTCCAGATTGGTTTAATGACCGCCTTGTTTACTAAAAGTTTGTTGGAAATATTGAGCTTAGAATTGCTGCCTATTAGCCAATGCAATTGTCGAAATTTTTCCTTTATTTGTTTTATTTTCTTTTTGATAAGATCTTTCCAATTTAGTTTTGAGTCCAGATGGATTCCAAGATATTTTGCAGATGTTTCAATTTGTATATTTTTATTGTTGAGCTTAATCGGCATAGCAGCAATCTCTGTTCTTGTCGTAAATATTACTTGTACAGATTTGTCCTCGTTTACTTTTAAACTCCATTTGTCAAACCACTTCTTTACATTGTTGGTGTACATCTGAAATTTTGTTGTTGCGGTTGAGAGGTTTTTGTCAGATGACAATAAAATTGTGTCGTCTGCAAATGTTGCTATAGTAGAATTAGTTTCGTCTGGTAGTGGTATGTCAGAGGTGAATAAGACATATAACAGTGGTCCTAGAACGTGTGGTCCTTGAGGATCTCCTGCTGTTATTGGATGTATATGTGAGTATTTGTCATTGTATTTAATGTAGAAGCATCGGTCAGTAAGGTAGCTCTTGATAATTAAATAATAGTCGAGTGGTAATATTGTCCTAATTTTATGCAAGAGGCCTTTGTGCCAAACTTTGTCAAAAGCTTTTGCGACGTCCAAAAATACAGCAACGCAGTATCGTTTATTTTCCATGTCTGAAATTATTTTTTGTGTTACTCGATGTATTTGTTGGATAGTTGAGTGTTTTTTCGAAAACCGAATTGATGATTTGGAATGATGTTTTTCGTGTCAAGTATTGGGGTAATTCTGTCATGTAAAAGTTTTTCTGCAATTTTAGATATAGTCGGAAGTAGGCTTATAGGTCGATATGAAGTTAAAGCTGTTGGGTTTTTACCCGGCTTTGGTAGCGCAATGATTTCTGCGACTTTCCATACTTTTAGGAAGTATTGTAAGCGAAACATTGCATTAAATACATTTCTAAGAAATAGGTAAGCCTCAATTGGTAGTTCCGTAAGTGCTTTGCCTGTCAGCATATCATATCCGGGTGCTTTTTTATGTTTAATTCGAGTTTTGATGCATACTATCACTTCTTGTGTGCTTGTTTTTCTTATTTTTGTGATGGTATCAGTATTAACATTACTAATCGTGTCAATTTGTTTATGTTCATCGTTCGATAGGACATTTCCAAAATAATTTCCCAATGTCGCTGCTTTTTCATCATTTGTAAAAGCCCATGTTTTGTCATCTTTTCTTAGTGGGGGTTGATGCTTTATCTGGTTTTTGAGTTTTTTTGTACATTTCCACAAGGAATAATTTGTGTCATGTGTAGGAGTTAAATTTTTTAGATATTTTTCAATTTCCTTATTTTTTATGTCACATAAACAAGCCTTCAAATTTTTTGTAGCTAAGTTTAACCTCTGTTTGTCTGCAGGAGATCTGGTTGTTTGCCATCTTTTTCTCAATTTTCTTTTTTCCTTGATTTGCTTCTTAATAGAAATGTCATTTGAAGTGTTTAGTGCGCTATATTTTTGCTGCGGTGTGAATCTGAATCCTGCGTCAATAACTATGTCATTAAAATGCATGATGCTACGCTCAATGTCAAGTTGTGTTTTCAAAGGTGTACTTAGAATGAGTTGTTGGGAGATGTGTTTTCGATACTCATCCCAGTCAGTCCTCTTTGTAAATATTTGGGGTGTTATCTCTATAGGGTCAATTTTTGATGTATAGTTAAGTATTATCGGCGAGTGGTCAGAAGATAGTTCATAACTTGGTTTAAGCTTCAGTTGGTTATGGTTAATATTTTTTGTTATACACAAGTCAATTAAATCTGGAATTTTTTTAACATCCGTAGGCCAGTAAGTTGGTTCACCCGTACTTATAAACCTGCAATTTTTTTATGGATTGCGTTAATTAAATACAGGGTGGCTGATGAATTTTGCTACATTAAGAAACTCAAATAACTTTTTTTTTAGTGTATGGAATTCATTTATTTTTTTTTTTCAAGTTGAAGGTCATTAAATTTTATTAAATGTAGCTTAACTAGTTTTAAAAATAATTGAATTTAAATGCCCCCCATGCTCGTTGACACAAGTGCGGCATCTTAGTAAAAAGTTGTTCATTGCTGCTTTGAGAGTTGCGACAGGAATAGCCGCAATTTTTGCCCGAATGGATTGTTTTAGTTCATCCAAATTTGTTGGCTTTGTTTTATAAACTTCTTGTTTACATAAACCCCACAAGAAAAAGTCAGGTGCAGTAAGGTCAGGCGACCTGGGGGGTCAACGAAATTCGGAGTTTCTTGAAATCAGTTTATTGGGAAATTTTCGTCGCAACTCTGTCATAACAGTCTGGGCTATGTGAGACGTTGCTCCATCTTGTTGAAACCACACAGAGTTGAAAGGAATTCTCTTTCGGCGTAGTTCTGGATAGAAAAATTATTTCAGCATTTTCAAATAACGGTCTCCAGTAACCGTAACGGTGTGACCATTTTCTTCAAAAAAATAAGGCCCGACAATACAGCGTGAAGAAACCGCACACCACACTGTCACGCGAAGAGGATGCAATTCCGTCTCGTGGAGTATCTGTGGGTTAGAAGTACTCCATATTCGACAATTTTGTTTGTTCACATTGCCGTTTAAATCGAAATGGGCCTCATCAGACATGAAAACGCAGTTTAACATGTTTTGGTCTTCTTCCACCATTTGCAGGATCTTCTGGCAAAATTCCAAGCGAATCGGCAAGTCTGCTGCATTCAGTTTGTTAACCATTTGAATTTTGTAGGGAAATAGTCTAAATCTTTGTGCAGTATTGTTTGCAAAGACTGTCGGCTGACACCAAGTTGAGCAGATAAGCTTCTTGTTGAAACCCTTGGATTGCTTTGTATAGCTGCAGCTACAGCAGCGATCGTTTCCTCCGTCCGAACTGGTGGGTTTCGACGATAAGGCCTTCTTGCGACTGTTCCTTGCTCAGCAAAATTATTCACCAGTCTCATTATGGTCCATCTGCTCGGGGGATCGCCGCCAAACATCCGCCTGTACTCTCTCTGCACCAAAACTACGAACTCCAGTGCGTGATAGCGGCGGACTATCCAAATTCTAGTTTGCGTGTCCCAGTTGTCCATTTTAATAAATTTTAAAGATCAATCTGTAAATTAAAACAAAAATGGAACAGATAACTTAAAAAGAAAAAAAGTTATTCAATTTTTTTTTGGTAGCGGCTTTCATCAGCCACCCTGTATATACCTTTTTTATTAGTCAACCTTGAACCCCAGTCAGTATGCTTTGCGTTTAAGTCTCCTCCAGCAATGAATCTGTTGTCTAATGTCCTAAAATAATCATCATATTGATCCGTCTTTATCAAGTGTCGTGGTGGACAGTAGATAGAAGATATTGATATGGGTCCATGGTTGTCAACAATTTGTATAGACGTTGCTTGGATGTGAGGTGACACATAGGGCAGGCGTTCAGTATGCTTTATGTTTGTTTTGATGATAATGGCTGTTCCTCCATGAGCTTTTCCGTCGGGATGATTAGTTGCATATAATTTATATCCGGGAAATTTTAAATAACTTTTGTCTATGAAATGTGTTTCTGCAATTAACGCAATATCAATTTTTCTGTCAATCAAAAACCGCTTCAGCTCTAAAAATTGCCGAGCTAGTCCATTTGCATTCCAGATAAGAATTTTTGTGTTATCACTTTCGTCCATTCGAGTTATATATTAACATTGTAATTATGTTCATCATATTAGTCATTTGGGTGATTAAAGTTTTTATCATGTCTTTGAGTTCATCAATATCTTTGTTGTTTTGAGGTTTAATAGTTTGTTCTGTTTCTATCACCTGTGGATTTGATGAGGCTATTGCATCAGCATAACTTATACCTGGTATTACTGTTGATTTTGTGATGTTTGTGTTTTGGTTTGTTATGACTTCCTTTTTGCGTAAAGGTGGGAATCGTTGAATTTGTATGGCTTTATATATTTCGCAGCCTTTGTAATTGGCGGTATGATTACTTCCACATAGTGCGCATTTCACTTGAATGGTTGGATTGTTGCATTCGCTAATATTATATTAATATTAAGGCGTCTAAACACAAGAATTGTTACGACGGAAACCAAATATTTTTTTAGAAACGCTCTGATGTTTTTATGCACATACATATAAGTATGTATACCTGTCGATGTTTTATCAAGAACAATACCAAAGAAATCTTATCATATTAGCTAATTGAAACATGAAGCGGTCAAATCAAAAAATCACAATGTTCAAAAATAGAGAAAAACTGATTAGCACCATGAGAAGGGCCAATGTAATTTTTATATTTTTAAAAGCATTTTCTCCCTGATATAAATGAATATGTAGTGAGGTATTCGAATAGTAAGGTATTCGAATAGTGAGGTATTCGAATAGTAAGGTATTCGAATAGTGAGATGGTATTCGAATAGTGAGGAGGTATTCGAATAGTGAGGTATTCGAATAGTAAGGTATTCGAATAATGAACTATTCGAATTATTTGAAACGAATAGTATTATTCGTTTTATTCGAATAATGTTTATTCGAATATTATTCGAAAATAATCCCACTCCTAATATGTACATAAATACATGCCTACAAACTTCCATAGACATACATACATATGAGGCTGCGAGCACTTGCGACAGAAAAAATATTTCGATTTGCTATTGCTGTCGAGAATTGAGAACAAATATTTACATACATATATTGATGCATACATATGTACTTTTCAATTATTCTGTTTTAACTTATTTGAAGTCAACTTATGCGACCAAAAGAATTAGAAATTTAATTTCAACAATAGAAAAAAGGAAATTATATTACTTATATTTTCATCGCTTTATTTTAGAATGTAGTTGGAAGCAGATTCTGTATAAATATTGAAATTAATAAAGTTTATTTTTAGTTTTTTATCCGTTGTGCATTGCGCAACAAGCATCACAATAAAGACTCACATTTTTTAAAAAGCTTTTGCTATTGAAGCAAAAGTTAATTGGCGATCCTGCCAGGAGCTGTTTAAGTTCTGGTGGACCAAATAAATTAAAGTTGTGTACTATAATAGCCTATAAAAAGGCAGTGCATAATTTAAATAAATAAGTACCCCTAAACCGGAAAAGGGAGAAAAAATTTAATAAACAAATCATTACAGCAATTTACAGCTGCAAAAATTATTTTTTATTGTGCCAAAGGAAGTGCAATGAAAAGATTGTGTAAAGACTAAAAAAGGAGAAAACCGAAAAGTATCCTAGTCTAAAAAAATAATAAAACAAAAAAAAGTATCCTAGTTCAAAAAAAATAATAAGAATAAAATATCGAGCAATTCTACAAAATATAATATCAAACAATTCTACAAGGAAAAAAGGCAAATGAGGAAAAACTCACTCAATTGAGGGAAAATCAAATAGAATCCATCTGTATGCAAACATTTTAGCAAGCAAACGGCATCACCAAGTTGGACTTGAAAGGATCTTCCAATAATGAGTAAGAAATTAAATAAATTTTAAGAATTAAAAGTTGTAAAGTATTAATTAATTGAGAATAAGTATAGCATATGGGCAATAGACCTAGTAGCTTAGGTTACGAGAGATTACACTATTGTGAAAAGTGTAAAGAAAACCACAAAAATTGTGTAAACAATAAAGAAGTTATTAAAAATTTTTCAAATTTTATCAAAAATAAAGCTGGAAGAGTTGAGAAGTAGATTTGCAGATATGTCTATAGTGAATAATAATAACAGCACGTCCAATATGGATGTTGTGTCGCGACTTATAGCTGTTAGCACCGCCTCGCTGCGTACCGAGGTAGAACAAGTTAGACGTCAGTTGCAGGCTTTAAGTAATTCCGATAATGTTGCTGAATATGCAACTGAATCAATAGATTCAACGATCAATTGTGAGGAAAGTTTAGATGTCATAAAATCTCTTCCTGAATTTCGAGGAAAAATCAACAATTATGTTAGCTGGCGCGAGGTTGCTAACAATTCAATGTCATTGTATACTAGGGGAAGCAAAAAATATTTTGCTGACTTGACTATCTTGCGTAACAAAATTACGCAGGACGCTAACGATATTTTAACGAACCATGGTACGGTTCTTAATTTCGATGCAATTCTGAGTAGGCTAGATTTTGCCTTCGCTGATAAGAGTCCGTGTCACATAATAGAACAGGAAATGAGTGTGCTTAGGCAAGGACCTGGTACCCTAATAGAGTTCTACAACGAGGTCAATAAAAAACTGACGTTATTAATTAATAAAACGATAATGATGCACGGAACGAATTCCGCAATTACAAAGGAGCTTAATACCAAAAACAGGGAAACAGCTCTTCGAACTTTCATTACAGGGCTTAACCCTCCGTTGGACCAGATCCTCTTTACGTTGGCACCACGTGACTTACCAAATGCTCTTGCCAAGGCGCAGGAGTTCGTTGCCAATCAAATGCGAGCACAATTCGCATTGCATTTTTCAAGGAGTAATAATAATAGTAATAATAATAATACGATAAACAGAAACGCTCCTCAGGGCGTTCGTAGGGGTGCGAATTTTCAGAACAATTTAAGGTATCCACCAAGGAATACCCAAGCAAATGAGGTCAAACAAAATCGTCCAGAGCCAATGGACGTTGATCCATCATTACAGATCACAAATAGGCCCAAACCGGTACAAACGTACCAGCAACAGGTGAGAGGCAATAGAAATAATTGGCAGACCAATTATAATTATCAGGCAAATGCTGTGCCAAAGAGGTCGAATAATAGTGCGCAAATAAGTACGCAACCTCAACAGAAGGCGCAAAAAATTAATAACATGGAAGAAAACCATTTTTTAGAGTAAGGTCTGATTTGCCCTACATTGTCAAGACGGATAGGAAGACGGGGCAAATCTTCAAAATCTTAGTTGATACGGGAGCAACAAGCTCATATATACGGGCCGGGCTCTATGTAAATAAAAATGTTTTAGAAATTAAGAAGAGGGTAAGAACCATTCATGGTTCGACCATCATAAACTTTTTCCATAATATCAATTTTTTTGATGTTCAGGAGCGATTTTACGAGATTGAAAATTTGTAAAGTGATCTCTTAATTGGAATCAATGTCTTGAGTAGAATCGAGGCCAAGACTGATATTCCAAATCGGGTGTTGATCTATGGTAATAACAAAACAGAAAAAATTCATTTTCTTGATGATTTTGATATACCAAACCCCTCGGGACAAGAAGGTCCTGAAACGTCTGTCGAAGATGTTATCAATAAACCAAAAGGGAAAAATAATGAAAGAAATACCAAAAACGGTGTGAAGAAAATTAATCAGAAACCAGTAGAGAAAAAAGGTCAGAAGGGGCCTGCCAAAAATTATACTAGAAACAAAAAAAATAAAAATAAAAATTTGCAAAAAAATATTTCGAAAAACCTAACTCCTAAAACGTTAGCTGAGGTAGATACCGCGAAAATAAAAAAATGGAAAAATCAAGATAAGAATGAAGATTCCCAAATTGGAAATTCATTGAATAATTTAAGGTCGGAATCCTCAAAGATATCCTTTGGAGTAGATAGGAAAGGGGAGTCGATCGAAGGTTTGCAAAATAAGGTGATTGAGGAAATTTCAATAACACATAGTGATGTTAATTTAGATTTACCTTTTCGTACCGACGTAAAGGCGGAAATACGAACTTTTGAAGAAAGGCCAATTTGGTCAAAACAATACCCTTACCCAATGTCAGTGAATGATTTTGTTAATAATGAGGTTCAAAGCCTGTTGCAAAAGGATATAATTAGGGAAAGTAAAAGTCCATACAATTCTCCAGTATGGGTGGTTCCACAGAAAGGAGTAAATGATGACGGAAGTCCTAAATTGAGATTGGTCATCGATTTCAAAAAAATGAATGAAAAAACCACATCTGATAGGTACCCAATGCCTAATCCGGAGGTTATACTTTCGAATTTGGGAAAGTCTAATTATTTTTCTACAATAGATTTGGAGTCTGGATTTTACCAGATATTAATGAAAGACGGTGATATAGAGAAAACGGCATTTTCGGTAAATAACGGGAATTACGTATTCCTCGAATGCCGTTCGGATTGAAAAATGCACCAAGTATTTTTCAACGAGCTATGGATAATGTATTAAAGGAATATATTGGAAAGTTTTGTCACGTTTATGTCGACGATGTTATAATTTTTTCAAAAAATTTGGAAGACCATAAAAAACATTTGAGTTTGGTAATTAATATATTAGGTTAGGTTAGGTTGAAGCGGTTGTCTTGTGGGACACACTCAGGCTCATAGCCCATTGTGATGCCGCGTGGGGGAGCTTTCGCTATTTCTCCTAAAACCATTGTGCGCTTTTCAAAAATTTTAGAAGATCTCCTATTTCTGTGGAACTGAGATCTTCCAATTCGTTAAAAAATTGTTTGCTTAGAATAGCAAATCTCCGTCTGGATAGAGCAGGACAATGGCACAGAAGGTGCAGGATTGTCTCCTCCTCTTCCTCATCAAGACAACTTCTACAGAAGTCGTGTGCTTGCACACCCATCCTTTGGGCGTGCCTACCTATTAGACAATGTCCCGTTATGACTGAAATCAGTGTGCTAAGATTGTGTTTATTTTGGCTTAGCAAAGATTCTGTGCGTTTAGCACTAAGAGTCGGCCACAGTTGATGGGCGATTTTGCAGGTGGCTTCATTGCGCCATCTTGCGTTTGCTTTCCTTACGATTTCTTCAAGGATAAGTAGCTTACATGTTTGTAAGGGAATGCCTATGTCATTGTCTATGCACTCATCGGTCAACTTGGTGCCGAGTCTCGCTAGTTCATCGGCTCTGCAGTTACCCTCAATGTCGCGATGGCCAGGAACCCATATTATCCTTAGGCGAAATGACTCAGCCATCTCGTTAAGAGATGTGCGGCATTTCATGGCTACCTTGGAGGTTGTCGACTGTTTTGTGAGGGATTTTATCGCCGCCTGGCTGTCAGTGAAAATGTAGATGTCATTTCCGGATATCGCATCACACTGTACCAGTGTCGCGGCTTTCGTTATTGCCATCAGTTCGGCCTGAAAGACACTACAGTAGTCGGGCAGACGAAAACTGAAGGAGATCCCCAGATGCTCGGAGTATACACCTCCGCCCACCCTTCCCTCGAGCTTTGAGCCATCTGTGTATACATGGATAGACTCGCCCTGTCTTACATCGTCCCGTTTCCACTCTTCCCTTGAGGGTAGGAGGATCGTGAACGATGTAGTGGTAAGTGTGGGCGGGAGTGCATAGTCCACCAATCCAGGAATCTCCGAAGTGCCAGCCAAGATTTTGCCGTGACCGTAGCTCTTATTTGACCACTTGCTTAGAGTGTTCAGCCTTATTGCCGTGCTGCGCGCGATATATTTTGCCTGCAAATCTACTGGCAGGAAGTTTAATGTCGCATATAATGCTTTCGATGGTGTGGTTGACATCGCGCCAGTTATGAGAACAGACGCTAGTCTCTGAACCTTGTCAAGTTTTTTGATGTTCACCCCCTTCTCAAGGGCATTCCACCATATTACAATGCCATAGTAGAGAATAGGCCTAACCACTGCTGTGTACAGCCAGTGTACCATTTGGGTTCCAATCCCCATCTCTTTCCAATTAGCCTTCCGCAGGAGTACAGCGCCATCATAGATTTGCGTACTCTATCTGTGGCTGTGAGCCCCCAATTTAGCTTCCTATCCAGTATAAGTCCTAGATATTTCGCCTTTTCTGTTACTCTAAGTGGTTTCCCTCCTAGGAATATGTGTTTAAGAGCAGGTGTTTTATGTTTTCTGCTAAATAGTACCAGATCCGTTTTTTCCGGATTTACTTCAAGTCCTCGACTTTAACACCAGAGTGATAGTCTATTGAGGGATCTTTGTTGAAGATCGCATAAAGTTGGAAGGTGCTTCCCCGAGATTGCTATAACAATATCATCGGCATATGAGATTATTTTCCCTCCCATTTTTTCAAGTTCTTGAAGAAGATTACTGACAGTTAAGTTCCACAGAAGTGGAGATATTACCCCACCTTGGGGTGTACCCCTGATCGGGAATTTCTTGGTGGATGTGTCACCCAAATTTGCGATTATTGTTCGCCCAGTTAGCATTCGTTCTATAAACGAGACTAGTGCCCTGCTTACACCCATTTCCGTTAGCGAAGTTGTAATAGCCTCCGGATAAATATTATTGAAGGCACCCTCGATGTCTAGAAAGGCAGCGAGGGTGTATTCCTTATAGTGAAGTGATTTCTCAACCGTGTCAACTAGCGCGTGGAGCGCTGTTTCCACTGATTTGCCTTTGCTGTATGCGTGTTGGGACGGTGATAGCCTACTGCTAATTTCTCCTTTGATATGCATATCTAGTAAACGCTCTAGGGCTTTTAACACAAAAGATGACAGGCTAATCGGCCTGAAGTCCTTCGGTTTCGTGTGCGTGGTTTTCCCTCCCTTGGGAATGAATACCACTTTTACTTCCGCCCATTTTTTGGGGATATAATTGAGTTGTATCGCCGCCTTGAAGATTAAGGCGAGTATAGGGGCGATCATATCTCTTGTATGTTGCAGATCAGCGGGGATGATTCCGTCTGGACCTGGCGATTTGAAAGGTCTGAAGCTGCCAATGGCAAAGTTTATGTTATCCTCCGTTATGAAATCTGTTGGGGGATTCCCGTTGTGAACTATAGTTTGAGTTCTGCTGTCTTTGTTGCAGAGACAACCTGGAAAGTGTGTCTGCATTAGTAATTCTAGTGTTTCTGCACTGCTAGTTGTCCAGTTGCCGTTCTCTTTTATGAGGTAGCTAGGGTTGCTTGGGCTCGTTGATAGGACTTTCCGGAGCCTACTAGTCTCCGAAACACTTTCTATCTTTTGACAGAAATCTCTCCAAGACGCTGTTTTTGCTGCCCTTATGGCATACTTAAATCTACGTTGACATTCTTTGTATCTATCCCACGAGTTAGTTCTCTTCGCTTCGTTATACATAGTTCTACACTCCTTTCTAAGGTCTGCTATGTCAGTGGACCACCAAGGGGGTTTCGGTTTGCCTCTTCTTGTTCTCTGAGGACATGCTGCTTTCGCAGCTTGTTGAAATGCTGAGGTTATCTCGTCAACCGCTGTGTCGAGCTGTAGCTCGGAGTCAATTTGGTACGTCGCGCCAGGGAGTTTGCTGGCCAGTGTGGTTTCAAACACGCCCCAGTTTGTGCGTCTGCGGTTTATGACCGGCTTGCACTTCTTAGTTGGTAATGAAATATTGTACATTAGGTACCTATGATCTGAGAAGGAGTTGTCTTTAGACGCTCTCCATTCTTTTAAGATTTGCGCCCCTTGTTCATTGACACAAGTGATGTCTAGAACTTCCCTTCTTGTAGTAGTTACAAAGGTAGGGGTATTGCCTATATTGCTAATATAAAGATTGTTGCACATAATGAATTCAAAAATGTACTCACCGCGTGCATTTGTGTCTGAACTGCCCCAGACATGATGATGTGCATTTGCATCTGCTCCCAGTATGAATGGGATACCGCATCTCGATGCTTGCTCAGTTGCTCTTCTTATGAGTGGTGATGGAGGTGGTTGCTTCGCATCATGTGCCATATATGAGGAGGCAAGCCATATCGTCCTTCCGCAGGACTCCACCGATATGATGACATTATCCGCATCGCTAAATTGTATTAGTAAATATACATTAATACATTTCTTTGCTGGTATACACGACCTGGGTTTACCTTTGTCAGTGTCATAGATCACTTTGTATTCTTTATTGCTCAAACCGCAAACCTGATCTTTTACGACCCATGGTTCTTGGATGAGCACTATATCCTCTTCTCTTTCTGCGAGACGGAGGATGAGTGCGGTCGAGGCCGCCTTACTGTGGTGAAGATTGATTTGTACAACCCTCACCATCGCTTGTATGCGTTATTGAAGGGCAGCCAACCACGGTTTGGTCGGCGTTCTCTTCATCGGATGTAGGGGGGGAGAGACTCCTCATCCTCCATAGCGGAGAGATCAGAGTACTCCCCCATATCCTCTAAGGTAACCCTTTCAAAGAGTTCACCAACCATGCCGGAGTTGGATGCCACCTCATCGTTGTCTGTGACAATTTCGTTCGCCTCTGCAGATGTGGTCGTATTTTCTGTGGAGGTGTTCTTATTAGCTACATCCTGTCTGTAGACATGGAGAGTTAGTGATTGGAAGCCATAGTTTATCTTCCATTTGCTTTTGGCGAGTGGGTCTAGTGATTCCTCGTTTAGGATTATCACTGCTAGTCTTCTCTTGCCGTCCACTTCACCAATCTTTGCTACCTTCCAGTCGCTGGAAGGTAGCTCAGGGTTGCCTAGTGTCAGTATGGAAGTCTGGTATCCAGGCTCTCGATCTTGGCCGGTTGGGAATGTCTTCTCGAGGGACGACATCAAGGCGAGCCCCCGGCCAAGGTTCCCCTATGCGATTAATCGCCAGGGTGTAAAGGTCCGCGGATCGCTGATCAGCGCACCTTATTAGTTTGACGCGGGATTGAAACCATCCCGCATCCGAGCAGCTGGGTGGAGGTCCTGGATTCTCTTTCAGGATGTCCCTGTAGACCTTCCAAAGACTCCTGTTTATCAGGTCCCAGTTTTATTGAGAGATCGCACCATCATGGGAACTGCGATCAATCACCGCCCGTATGTAACTTTCTTTCGCTATATCCGCGAAGAACTTCTTTGCCGTAACATTTATCGTCTGAGTGGCGAGCATCTTAGTTCTTTCGGCTACAGCCGATGCCCCTTCACTCGATCGTTTCCGTTTGCCTTGCGCAGAGTCTATTTTGGCCTTCTCCTGGTGTTCGGTGATGAAAGCTTCAGCCCACGCCTTAGAGTCTGACTGTTCCTCAGTCAGGTCCTCTAGTCTGATGTCCTTCAGTCTCTCCAGGATTCTGAAGGCGGATCGCCTGGTACGATAGTACCTTTCTGAGGCACTTATTTCCTTCCGGGGGTGGGTACTACCCGGGGCAGTGATAGTGTCAAAAGGGCGGGCACCAGGAGCCATTGGCTGAGCCATGTGGTCCGGTGCTGCCGACGTTGCTGTGGGTGTTTCTCCTCCCGGAGCTCCCGTGTCAGGGCAGATTTTGCTTCCCAAGGGTTGTGTTGCGAGGGGGGGTCTACTACTGGCAGCAGACGTGGATGGAGTGTTGTCCCCCCCGCAGGGGAAGGAAATGATAGGATACCAGGCTAAGGAGTGACAATGGGATCGTCGGTACGGTAATCTCCGCATGGTGATTGAAGGGCCACCGCCACCGTTTAACGGATGGGTGGCTAGCCAATACCCATAGGGAGCTTCCCTCTTAGTTCGTGGTGGTTTACCCTCCATGAATATGGGAGTTTAAACCAACACTTAAGCCTCATCCCCGCGGCAAGGAGACCGACATGATGAGGAATTAATATATTAAGGGAGGCAAATATGAAAATATCCTCTGAAAAATCTAAGTTCTACCAAAGAGAGGTGGAATTTTTGGGATATATAGTGTCAAAGAATATAATCAAAATGGACCCAAGAAAGGTTGAAGCCATACCGAATTATGCGGGGATTTTTGGGGCTGACAGGCTATTATAGAAAATTTATACACAAATACGCGG
Source organism: Anastrepha obliqua (assembly GCF_027943255.1). NCBI lineage: Eukaryota > Metazoa > Arthropoda > Insecta > Diptera > Tephritidae > Anastrepha > Anastrepha obliqua. The sequence continues at coordinate 100,412 of NW_026562184.1, forward strand.
TTGTGGCAAAGCCATTAACTAAGCATTTGCAGGGGGAAAACGGAGTGGCTGCTTGTGAAAAATTGAAGAATTTACTGGCTCAACAGGTTGAATTGACACAACCTGATTATAACAAAAAATTTGTTTTAACAACCGATGCATTAAATGTAGCTTTGAGTGCAGTATTGTCACAAGAGGGGAAACCTATTGTCTTTATATCAAAAACATTAAATTCTTCGGAGCTTAATTATGCTACAAATAAGAAAGAGTTGTTCGCAATAGTCTGGGCTTTGAAAGCATTGCGTAATTACCTTTACGGTGTTAGTGATCTGGAAATACACACTGATCATCAACCTTTGTCATTTGAGATTTCGGAAAGAAATCCGAATATTAAGATTAAGAGATGGAGACCATTTATTGAAGAATTTTCTCCAAAAATTATTTACAAACCAGGTGCAACCAATGTCGATGCTGATGCATTGTCGAGACAAATGCTTAATAATTTGACGAATTCCGAAGAACATAGTGACTCCGGTGATTCGTTAGCGGACACACAACATTCTGCTGAAAGCAGTGATGAATATCAGATTCATGAAACAAAAAAGCCATTAAATGATTTTAAGCAACAAATTTTGATAGATAACGGGGCGAAAATAACCGTGTTAGAGACAATTTCTTATTTTAATAATAAACGATTTTTGATCGAATACGACATACCGGAAAATATTGTTGGAGTTTTAAAAGAATATATTAACCCAAAGTTGGTTACGGGAATATATTGCACACCTGAGGTGCTTTACGAAATAAAGAACGTATTGAGGGAGGCATTTCCAACTATAAAATTTTTTCATACGAAATTGTTCCCAAACGATATTACTAATAGAGAGGATCAGGGAGCGATTATTGAGCAAACTCACAATAGGGCACATAGAAATTATAGGGAAAATTTGGCCCAAATTAGGCAACAATATTATTGGCCATTGATGATAAAACAGTTCAAGCAATATGTAAAAAATTGTAACATATGCAACAGTAATAAATATGAAAGGCACCCAAAACTTATTCCGATAGGAGAGGCACCTATTCCGGAAAGGGAGGGAGAACAACTCCATATTGATATTTTTTTCGCGCAAAAATTAAAATTTTTAACTTTTATAGATTCTTATTCTAAATATTTAATTGTAAAATATATTGGGGATAAGCTTAATTTGGAGGAAAAAATTTTGGAACTTCTGCAAACATATCCAGATGCTAAAAGTATGGTTATGGATAATGAACCAGGTTTAGGTACGATACAATTCAGGTCTTTAATGGAAAGACTCAACATACAAATCTATTATTGCACACCACGTCATAGTACGAGTAATGGTCAAATAGAAAGGGTTCATTCCACACTTATAGAAATATCTCGATGTTTAAAAGAGGAACACAGTTTAGTTAGCGATTTCGAATCGATTATGAGGGCGGTGCAGCAGTATAATAAAACTATACATTCAGTAACAGGTAAACAACCTTGTAATATTTTGTTTAATAAAGAGAAGCATGAGAATATAAGGGATATATTAAGAAATAATCAGGAAAAAATGTAAGAATACCACAACAAGAAAAGGCTTCAAAAAAATTACCATAGGGGTGAAGTTATATATGAAAAAGTATATGGGGAACGAAATAAATTAAAACCCAAATATAAAAAGCAAGTAGTAGTAGAAGATTTAGGAAATAAAGTTAATATACAAAACAGAAACAGAATAACTCACAAAGATAACATTAAAGTTTAATTGCTTTATTTTTAGGAAAAATGGGGAAATTAGTGCCACTTATATTGATATTTTCATATTTTCATATATCAATATCATTACAACAGATATAATTGATTACACAAGAGAAAATTATATACTTGTAAAAGAAGAAGATGCAGGAATTTTTGAATATTATGGATAATTATACCATTTAACAAATTTATCATTATTTGAAAATGTTGTAAACAAATACAAAAGCGATGAAGAAATAATATTAATTGATAATTCAAGTATGGATTATGAAATACGAATGATAGAAACATTAACATAAGATCGAAAAAAGGTATTAATGAATTAGGTACTGTTTGGAAATGGATTTCGGGTACGCCTGACCATGATGATTTTATGAAAATAACGAATAAAGTAAATGATCTAATAGAAAATGATAATAAGCAGTTTACAAAAAATTCACAAATATTCAAAACAATCACAGAATTAACGCAAATCCTTAAGCAATTACAGGGGAGTTCTAATGAAAAAACTGTTTTAAGGCAAAGAAATAAATTAATAATTACAGAGCTTGAAAATATAGTGGAAACAATTACCTTGTCAAAAGTAGGAATATTAAATCCTTTAATTTTAGATATGTCAGAAATAAAAGAAATAATAAGCAATGAGCAAGTAAATGTAACAATATCAGATCTTATAGATGTTTCGGAATTTAAAATTGTACAAAAAAGTAATTTAATAGTTGTTTACATTAAGTATCCAAAAGTAAAAAATGTTTGTAAATTGTATAAAGCAATAGCTGTAGCGCAAAATGATGGAAAATTGTTGATTGAAAATGAAATAATAAAATGTGGAGATAAATTTTATTCAGTCAAATTTTGTAAAAAGGAATTAAATAATGCTTTTTGTATGATAAAAGGAAATAGCACATGTTTGCCCAATATGTTAAATAATAAACATGTAGGTAGGTAGGTAGGTAGGGTGGTTGTCGTAAGATATGTTAAATAATAAACATGCCAACTGCACAAAAATAAATGAAGCAAACGAATCAATAAATATTGTAAAAGATGGTGCTATAATAGCATCAGAAAAGCATAAAATTAATAATCACACTATAGAAGGAGTTTATTTGATAACTTTTCAAGATAATGTATGCGTATGACCCGTCAAGGGTGATATTCTGACTGTCAATTTCTATTGAACCTTTGTATTGATTAAGTAAAATTATGCCTGGTGTTATGACTTCTACTGAAGGGATGTGTTGATTATTAATTAGCGTGCATTCTGCTGGTTTGCTCTTAAGGAGTTGTGGGATATAGGTAGTGTTACTAATATCTATTATATTTTTATTATTACAAATTTTTAAATTATTATTTTCTTTACATTTAATTTAACAGCAAACATTTTTTTGTTACAAGCAATAATGTCTTCGTATGGGATTTTATTGATATATTTATTCTTTTTTATTGGTTTGATTGTGACTGAATTACAAATTTCCTCATTAGTTAGTGGTATGCTGACAATATAAAAGATCATAGAACTATTTGTAACTATCTTTATATCTCCTAGTTCTAAAGATTCCTCAGCATTATTTAATGTGAGGTTATTACTAATAAATACCGATTTGAGTAGTTCTAATTCCTCATTTGATAAAATGTATGAATTAACAATTCCGGCCTTAGCCCAATGAATTGCATAATCTATATTTATGAATTCTTCTATTATGATCCTAAGTTTATATTTTAATTATATTGCAAAATTGGTTTGTATGTCCTCATTGGTTTGGACAACTTTCAAGATTTTATTTGAAACTGCTGTTATATTACTTATTCTATCGAAAATTATTTTATTTATTGCTACTTGCTTATTATTATTTTCTATTACGTTATTTATTTGGTTCTCTAGGACGATACTTTCCATACTTTTCCTATTTCGTCTATAGACTTTCTAAATCTTTTGGGCTTAAGTCTATTTAGTTGTGTTTGTGTAAGATTTAATTTATTAATAAGGATGGGTAAGAGGAGATTTTCGGGAGTTATTTTGGATTTGATGGTCCTGCTTATTTCGTTTGAGGTTTCCTGACATGCTTCCAAATCTATTTTGTGTATTATTCTGTAAGTTCCGGTTTGAATTTTTGTCAGTCCTGTGTCGAATGTCGTCAGTTGTGAGTTCGTGTAGTCTATAATTTTGAAGTCTGCGTACACAAAGTGTACAAGAAGTATGTAAGGAAAGAAAAACCTGTTTACTATCGTCTAATGTTACTTTTGTGTACTGTCCGTCCTTTCTCTGTGATCACTACACTGGATTTGTCCTCTTTTACTATTTCTTTCCTGTATCTTGCTGTAATTTTTGATCCTAATCGTTTGTTTATCCTAACGTAGATTATGTCTCCTGGGACGTATGTTTTTATGGGTTGTCGTGTTTTGATGTGGATGGTTAAGTCTTTTACTTGTTTTTTTCGAAGGATTTCTATATTTTCTTGTCGTGAATTCTCATATTGTTCTGGGTTTATTGAAACACGTCTACCAAAAAATACTTCTAGAGGCCTTTTTCCTGTCGTGGAGGGTATGGAGTAGTTGTATTCGTATGTACATCGATCTAATAGTTCTTGAAAGGAACGGTGTGTGCTTTCTGCTTTGAGACAACGCATAATTTCAGATACAGTGGAGTGAAATCTTTCCACTTGTCCGTTAACTGTGCTTGCATATGGGGGGATTTTAAAAATTTTAATTCCAAGTTGGTCTTCTACCATAAAATGTATAGAAGCTGAGTTTAAAGACTTTTCATTGTCGATAACTATTGTTTTTGGTACACCGAAGGCGAAAAGTATCTGTCGTAAGGGTTCTCTGATATCTTCTATTGCTTTTGACTCTATTATTTAGACTTGAGCGTATTTGGAGAATTTATCTAGCTGCATGATCTCCTACTTTCCAATGTCCTCTAATGTCCTGTAAGGGTTGCGGTGATACGTGATATGTTTGGCCGAGAACATCCTAGACGTCATTCGTCCTTTGGATTTTGTATGACGGTCATGTGTTTTTTTTTGTGATACATGTAGGTATTTGCTTCCATCTTCTTCCGGCTAAAGCATGATAGTGTGAAGCAATGGATGCTTTTAGTGTGTTCAGTGGGGTGGCGACTGCCACCGCCTCTGCTATGTCTAGTGTCGAGCCCTTTCTTGCTAGCTCATCCGCTATCTCATTGCCCCGTATGTTCCTATGACCGGGAACCCATATCAGGGTAATTTCAAGCCAATGGCTAAGCAGTTTCAGCTCCTCTCTACACTGTAGGATCAGTTTGGATGAAATGTAGTTGGAGTCTAAGGTCTAAATAGCTGCTTGACTGTCTGAGAAGATAGCTACTCTTGCACCAACTACATTGTAGAGTTCTAGGGATTTGCATGCTGCTCCGATCGCTAAAAGTTCTGCCTGGAACACGGTGGCATAATCAGAATTGATTGAGATAGGTTGAGTGGCTCCGAATGGAAGCCAGCTCCCACACTACAGTTTATCTTAGAACCATCGGTATAAATTTCGATATCGTGTCTTCCAATCACCTCTCCTTTGCTCCACTCGGCTCTCGGTGGAAAACGTACCGTAAAGCCTTTCTTGAAGTTGAGGTCGGGGACTGTGTAGTCTGATCCGTTTTTGAGCAGCGGGGGTCCCTGTAGGAGGATCTTGCTGTGGCCGTACGGCCTTGTTTTCCAGCTTCCTATGTCTCTGAGTCTCACCGCGCTGCAAGTAGCTATTGTTTTAATGTGTAAATCTAATGGTAGCAGATGAGCTAATACATTGAGCGCTTCAGTAGGACTGGTGCTAAGCGCTCCTGTAGTTAAGATACACGCTGTTCTTTGTACATATCTTGTTCAGCTTAGTTTTGTTGTATTTTCTTTCTGTTGCAGGCCACCAAACTAGTGCCGCATATGTTAGTATTGACCTTACAATGGCTGTGTAGGACCAGTTGGATAATTTTGGTTGGAGACACCATTTTTTCCCCAACATTCTCTTACACATGTAAAGTGCTATATTCGCTTTCTTTACCCTGTACTCTACGTTGGACTTCCAGCTGAGTTTGGGGACCAGGATAACCCCTAGGTATTTTGCCTGTTTGGTTAGCGTGATTCTAACGCCGTTTAGTTTTAGGAGATTAAAGTTTTGCACCTTGGCTTTCTTGGTGAATAGCATCAGTTCAGTTTTTCTCGGGTTTACACTTAAACCAAAGTCCGTGGCCCAATTGCTGAGTAATACCAGAGCTCCTTCCATAATCTCACTGACTGTGGTTGGAAACATTCCTGAAACCATAGTCACTATGTCGTCCGCGTACGCCACCACTTTAATTCCCTTTCGGTTAACTTTGGTGAGGATGTTGTTGGCGACTAGTAACCATAGCAGAGGGGATAAGACTCCTCCCTGAGGGGTTCCCCTGTTGACAGAGCGTTTTATCGTGCTGCTGCCTACCTCACCGATGATTATTCTAGTTTTGAGCATGTTCTCTATCCATTCGTTGAGACCTATGTCTATGCCTAACATGTTAAGAGCCTCAATTATAGATCTTGTGGTAACATGGTTGAAGGCCCCCTCTATGTCGAGAAAAGCGACTAGTGAGTATTGCTTGTATTCTATGCTCCTCTCAATCGCACTTACAACCTCATGAAGAGCTGTCTCTGTGGATTTTCCTTTGAGATAGGCATGTTGAGATGGTAAATCGTTGAGTCTGTAATCTTTTCCCTGAGATATACATCCAACAATCACTCGAGAGTTTTGAGGATGAAGGAGGATAGGCTGATGGGTCTGAAATCTTTCGCTGTATTATGACCGCGTCTACCAGTTTTAGGGATAAAGATTACCTTAACCCTCCTCCAGCTTTTTGGTATGTGCCCCAGCATAAGGCTTTTCCTGAAAAGGACCTCCAGCCAAGGAATCGTCGTTTCTCGGGTGTTCCACAGCATGGCTGGGAATATCCCATCTGGACCGGCTGCCTTATATGGTTCAAAGTTTTTTATCGCCCATAATATTCTATCTTGGGATACGATGTGGTTGATTATAATGGATGATATTTTGGATGTTTGAACACTGTCAGTATTGTTCTCAATATATTCTGTGTTACCTGGGAAGTGTGTATTTAGAAGATGTTCTAGTGTGTCGGTCGATGATTTTGTCCACTCTCCGTTATCTTTCTTCAAGAAGGAAGGGCAGGAGTGTTATTTGGATAAAAGCTTACCTAATCTGGCCGTATCTTTGGTCGATTCTATGGAACTACAAAAATCTCTCCAAGCCTCTGTCCGAGCCTCTTTGATTGCTTTCTTGTATTCCCTAAGGCAGTCTTTGTAGGGTTTGAAGAATTTGTGTTTGTAGCAGATGTTGAAGATTTCTCTTGTCATTTTCCTGAGTTGACTTAGATCTTCATTCCACCAGGTAGGATAGGTTGTTTTGCCATATGTGGCAGGACATGAAGCTTCAAGTCCTTTCGTCAACGAAGTTTCGAAAGCTCTTACTTTCTCATCTAGGTCTTCCCTTGACGTTATGGTTCTGTTTAAGTATTGAAGTTTAGACTGGGTCACTCTACGGAATGTGTGCCAGTTTGTTCTTCTAGGATTTCTATATGGGAAAGGTTTCTCAAGCTTAAGATTAATATCGAAGAGGATGCAGCTGTGGTCCGAAAAGGATCTCTTGTCGGACACCCTCCAATTTGTGACTATTTGGGAATTATTGTTTGTGCATAGGGTAACGTCTAAGACCTCTTCCCAGCCTGGAAAATTTGCCGAGCTCGGTAAAGTGAAGGCTGGGGTGGTCCCTTCATTACAGATGTCTAGGTTGGTGTTTAATAGGAGTTCGAAAAATGACTCACCTCTTTTATTCGTCTCTGAACTGCCCCAGAGCTCGTTTCTGGCGTTTGCGGCGCAGCCCATCAATAGTTTGTCTTTGCTGTTCAATGTTGACAGGAATCGAGCCACTTCGTCTGGCGGCGCCGGTTTCTCATGTGGCATATACACCGATGCCAGGTATATCGCCGATTTCTGCAGCTCCACTTTCACCACCGTAAAATCGAGAGTACTAAAATTAGAACACAGAAAAGCTTTTAAGTGTTTTTTAGTGATTATGCATGACCGTGGCTTACCGTCTGCTTTGTTGTAGAATATATTAATGCTCTTGTTGTTTTGGAACCTCTTAATCTCGTTGTCTTTGACCCAGGGCTCCTGTATGAAACCGATGTCGATGTCCCCTTCCCTGAGGAAGACATCCAAGTTCTCTGTAGCACATTTCGAGTGCTGCAGATTCACCTGTATGGCTCTAGGCATCGGATTTATTGTCGTCTTCAGCTAGGTCCAGCTTTTCTAGCCTTTCTAGCTGTATGTTGTTGTCGACCTCATCTGGGTCTTCCTCATTTTCATTGCTGTCTGCTTTGAAAATTTTCAGTTTGGCCTTTCTTAGACCAAACCGCATTTTGCTGTCGTGTTGTTTTAGTATTGGCAGGCACTCATCGTTGATCTGCAGAACGAATGACATGCTGCTCTTTTGCTGCGGTTTTTCTGCCTTCACGATTGCCCAGTCGTCCATCGGCACCGCAGGGTTGTGTGACTTCAGGTATTTCAGCACTTCTGCACCGCTCAAGTCCATCACTGGTAGCCAAATGCGAGCGCGAGGAGGGCAAGGGATGCATTTGGCCGGAATTAGCTTAAGTTTTAAGCCTTCCAGTGTGCTGCTGATCTCAGCAACACACCTTTCTAGGACAACCCTTGACCAGTCGTCGTCGCACTTGATAACCCTGCAGCCGCGAGGTACTCCTGCAGAATCGAAGGAAGGGAGAGTTCCGCCCTGTGCTCCAACCACATGCTTGTCTAGCACGAGCTTGGATAGTTTGGCCTCCACTTACCCCCACTTCTGCAGGACCACTTTGCCACTGTTTGTGGTCTCGTCGATTAGTGCATATAGGAGGTTATCCTTAACCACCTCACTGAACGGTCGTTGCTTTGTTTCTTCGATGCTGCTGGCCACCTTAGGTCTCTTCGGTGCCTGATCGATCACGTCCTGTGACCTGCTTCTTTTCATCGCATTGCCTTTTTTCTTGTTGTCCTCTTTAGGTTTGATGGATAAGAAGTCTTCGTACTCCTTAACCACCTGCTGGTATTTTAATTTGTCGGCCGCGTCGCGCTCGTCAGTCGCTCCAGCGAGTTCATTTTTGCCAATCTTGCTTAGAATGAACCTCGCCTTCGTGTAGCGAGACTTCATGAGAGCACCTTCGGATTTGTGTTTTCTCGCGACCTGACTCTCTCTCTGAGTGCCGTCTGCCGCCTTTTTCGATGTTTGTGGTAGAACTTTTTGTTGTTGTTGTTGCTTGCTTGGTAAGGGTGTGCTATCGCTGGTATTTCCCTTACTCTTTGCTGACTCAGCCGTATCTTGGCTGGAGGCCAGCAGAGTATCGTCCTCGGAGGATGGTATTGTGTCGCAGCGCGGGACGAATTTTTTGTTTTTTTCATTTAGTTGTGTGTTCATTATCATCTATTTCTTACGGTTGCTTCGCCTGACTACGTCAAGCTCCACAACCCACGAGTATTTAGGGGAAGTAATGGGGTCCCCCGCGGCAGCGCCCCTTACCGCGGTAAGGCCACAGTTACTTTCGAAGGCGGCCAGGTATTTGAGAGGGAAATTCCGTTCGCGATGCACATGTTTTAATTCCCTGCACCATTCAGTCCTCGGCACGATTTCAAGCACACCTTGACTTGGGAATGTGTTGGTACGGTACTCTCCGTATAGATGATTGGACGAGCATCACACACGCCATGTCGTGTAAGGGTGTTCGACCAATCCCCATACAGAGCTTCCCTCTTAGTTCATGACAGGTTAAATTCCTAAGAAGGAATTTAGCCTTCATTTAAGCCCCATCCCCGCGGCAAGGAGACCAACCACGATGAGGTATACATAGCATATACGTCCAATATGTTCTCTTAGTATGTCGTCCAATGTCCTTTGGAAAATGGATGGGGCATTTTTCAAACCAAATGGCAGTCTGGTGAACTCGTATTTTCCGTTGTTCACGGAAAAAGCTGTCTTCTCCACGTCAGATTCCTTAAGAGGAATTTGGTGGAAACCGCTTTTTAGATCAATCACAGAGAATATTCGGTTTTCTCCTAGCTGAGAGAGAACCTCATTTATTTCAGGTATCGGGTACCTATCTGCAATTGTGACTGCATTTAATTTTCTGTAATCAATAACCATTCGGAATTTCTTTTCGCCTGAAGCGTCGTTTTTTTGGGTACGATCCAGACAGGTGAGTTGTAGGGTGACCTTGATCTCCGGATGATTCCGACTTCCAATAACTTTTTTACTTGGTCCTCGACCTCTTTTTTAAGGCTGGTGGGGTACGGGCAGGATTTTGAGTCTATGGGTGTGTCAGAAGTAGTACGTATTTTTGCTACTACTTTTGTTGTGTAGGTATGCTAATTTTTCGTTTGGTTCTGAGAATAAGTTGCGGTGTTTTTGCGTTATCTGTCTTATTTCGGCTTTACCTATTGTTGTCATTTGTTCGTCTCGAGTTTGTATTGCATTTACGTTCCGTATCTTATACTGTCTGAGATAGATTCTTCTTGTATTTGCTATAAGCATGAAATTTTCTTTGGTATGTATGACTGCTGAGAGTTCTTTCAGGCTGTCGTTCCCTAATATGGCATGGAATGTTTTTAAAGTGGGTAGCAGGAAAAATTGAAGTCTGCAATCTACTAAATTAAAAAGGTTTAAAAAGGTGTGGTGGGTAATTTTTATTTTCCCTCCGACTGAGTTAGCGAAGAAAAGGTTTTCGTTTTCCGTTGATTTTTTTACCAAATTGCATTGTATATAATTTCTGTTTGATCCTGTATCTACTAGAATGTTTAGTATGTCGCCGCTCTTCGTCTTACATCTGAAGTACGGTAACGAAGAGCTGTTTAGTCTAAAAAATGTACGTCCGTTAGGTCGTGGGCCTCTTCCATATTGTAGTCTGTCGGCTGGCTGTTATCATATTCGTCATAGTATTGGTTCTCGTAGTTTTGGTCGTTTGTGGTTTCGTCGGAATTTATATGAAAGTTCCTTTGAACTTTCGCGGGGGGGTGGTTTATCATTGATGCGTTTGGTGGGCATTTACCTGGTTTGCGTGGTTTGGGACGGTTTGTGTAGTTTACTGCTTTCGTCGTGATGCTTTCGTCCACATCCATAGGTTGAGGTGGTTTAGGTGGTCTTGGAGGGGGGTGGTTTTGTTGTTGGTTATAGGGGTTTAGTGAATAGGTAATAGGGATTTTGTGGTTGGTAATAGCGATTTTGTGGTTGGTAATAGGGATTTTGTGGTTGGTAATAGGGGTTTTGTGGTTGGTATCTATTGTATAGGTTTGATTGGTTTTGGTTTTGTTGTCTATAGTTTGGATGAGGGTGAGGTATATGGGATGGTTCGGGGTAGAATCTTGGTTGTGGGTTTAGCATCTGATTGTTTGCATGCTGTGCTCTAAAGCTTTGGTTTTCTAGTTTGAGGCAAAGGTGTAGGGCCTCTGGAAGGCTCTTCGACTCTTTTATGCCTAGGAGTCTGGTAAGATCTCCAGAAAGTCCTCTGATGAAGGTGTCGAGGGCTTTAGCGCGGTAGTTATCCGTTAATAGATGGACTGCCTCTTCTCCTCTTTCCATGAATCCTATTTTATGAAGGATCAGATATAAATGGCTATAAACTTTCTGGTAGAATTCGTTAATCGTCATTCTTCCTTGAATGAGACACATCATCTGGTATTCCAGGGTGCCTATATCGCGTTTGTCTGCGTAATGGGTAGTTAAACAGCGGAAGATTGCTGTCCAATCTAAAGGGGTGTTGTACGATTCAAGGGCTATATCCGCTTTTCCTATGATTTTGTTTCGGATCACATTTAGGATACCGAAGTATCTAGGAGTGCCTTTTGAGGGTTCGTATATCCTAAAAATACGTTCAACGCTTTTTTTCCATGAACTAAATTCGGAGGCGTTTCTTGAAAATTCTCGTAGTGAACGTACTACGTCAGGAATTTTGTCCATTTCATTCATGTTGTTCCTAAATTGTTCCTCTATTGTTTGGTCTGTTATTATGGGGGGGGCTGTTATTATTAAGGAAATTTTGGATAAGATAAGGTCCATTGGATTCTATGGTTTCCCTAATCATACTCCTAATGAGAGTAGCTAAATCTGGGGAAATTGGGGGGTTTGGGGGTGGAGGTGGTGCGACTAGCACTGGTGGCCTAATAAGAGTGTTTTGGTTAGCCAATTTTCTTATTTATTTTGTTTTTACTTTTATTGAAAATTCTAGCTGCCGTTTTTTTTCTTAATCAACTCTATTATTATTTTTAACTTGTGTATGCGAAATTTTACTAAATTGGAAAAAGGAATTTTATTCTTATATTCTTCCCTACTACTTATGTGAATTACATTCTTAAACCTCATGTGGTATATACTATATTATATTCTTACAATAATCTCAGCTATGTGAGTTAGATTCTTAAACATAATGTATTATATAATCTATTATACTCTTACAGTAATCTCAGCTGCATTCGGGTGCCGGCAAGTGTGCTTGATCCTGTTTTCCGTGGGTACTGAGGGGCACTAGGCTTGCTCCTTGCTGATAAATTCCAACTTACAACTCAAAGCTAAATCTCTAAATCTCTCCTTAATATTACTTATTTCTACTTGTGTCAGCATTTTTGACAACTGGTTTACATCGGCGCATGCCGGATGTTTATTGCTTAAACTAATTCTGCTGATCAAGGTGTCAGTATATTTGGCTATTGTAATATAATATTTATAGCTTAAGCTAATTTTGCTGATCGAGGTGTCAGTATATTTGGCTGTTGGTTTAAATCAGGCGCATGCCGGATGTTATTCCCAACATTATTGGGTTTGCTTATTCAGCGTCTGGGTCATGTCGCAATTGCATTACGAGTATTGCTTATAGCTTAATTGGTGCTAACTTATACAAATGTACATACATACATATGTATGTAAATGCTGTCGAATACATAAACTATAAATTGACATACAATATAAAATAAGTGTTGATTTATCTTAAACCGTTTTATTTTCTGAATGCAAATACCTCCTATTGACATGTACATACATATTATGTATATTGTCATATACCATCATTTATGTACATATAGAGTATACGTTCATTTATGAATGTATGTAATGAAAAACTTCATGAATTACTTTCAGAATTTATTAAAACTTATTCGCGTCGCGCGCATACATTTCTACGTAGACATCACAAACCTTTTGTTCACAACGCAGGCGCAGAAATAAACGCTCTGCGTATTTATCCTCCCCACGTGACTCGCCATCAATTCTCGGCGCAAATTTTTTTTTTATTAATTTTTTTTTTAATTGGCTTGTTGTTTTTTAATGTAATTGAAAAAAAATTTTTTTTTCGTTTTTAAATTTTTTTTTTAATGTAATCGTAAAAAAATTTGTAATAAATTTTATGTACCCGCTTATCATTTCAAAAGTAACAAAATGGTAAAAAAATAAGCAGTCGAAGAAATAAACGCACCGCCTATTTTTCCTCGCCACATGTTAGACTCGATTTCAATTCCCGGCGCAAACTTTTTTTTATTAATTTTTTTTTTTAATTTGTTTGTTGTTTTTTAATGTAATTGAAAAAAAAAAAAATTATGCAATAAATTTTACGTATTCTCTTATTATTTCAAAAATACGAAAATAGTAAAAATTTAATTGGTTTAATGTCGAGGTGAGAAATGTGTTGTGTGTTCAGGTGAAAGATGTGTGGTGTTTCTAATTTTTGTGTGGGGAAAAGTCAGTGAGGTGTCTATAAACTCGGTGTGCTAAATTTCCATACTACAAATCTTTCAAATCTCAATTGTACTAAGAAAAGCTCACAGTAACATTTGCACCTTCTCATTGCATTAACATTCTCTGGTTAAACTCGACCAAAATCGCGTAAGCGGTTATCGCGCCAATTAAGAAGAAGAAGAACAAATTCAATACAGCGCACAGTGGAGATTTTTTGACAAATTTTGTTCAAAAATGGCTACAGCATCAAATTGTTGACCAACTTTGTAATTTTCATCTTAAAATGCTCGTGAATGATTTTGGAAGAGATTATCTAGGGCCGAATTTCCCTTTTTCTTCATTATGTCAAAACGCACCTTTGAAAAAAGGGTGAAAAACTCGGAAAAACTTTAAAAATAAAGAATTATATGTATTCAAATTCGGTTTGGCATGTTTTTATTGTAGTTCCAATCAACGGTAATATATCCCGGCAATTGCGAAGATTTCCGGCCCCCCTTAAGAGGTGAAATCATCCCCCAGCTACCCCAAACCTTAAAAACTAATTTTTTTCAAGGACAAATCTAGAATACTCCCCGGAAAAAATTCAAACATTTGATATGAACCTTTATGGGATTGCTGAGTTCGAATTCATAATCCATTTGTCCTTGCGGAGTCAAATTGACGGTTAGGTGAAAGACCAACATGGAGTATTCATCGTAAAAATTAAAAAAAAAATTGTATATATAGTTTTAAGATTTTTGAGTCCAAATTCGTTATCAGTTTGCGGGGTAAAATCGAAGGTCAGTTGAAGATATTTGCTGGGAATAAAAAAAACCTTTAGCCGTAATGAAGGCACTGATGAAGTATAACCTCTTGCAAACAGCCCTGAGTACGATGAACATATTATATTTTTCCTGTTAAACCAGAAGAAGTCGGTAAGGCAATAAACAAAACGAAGCTTAAAAAGTACCATTGATTGGATTTAATCACAATCGAAGCCATCCATAATATGCCAAAAAATTTAGGTACATACCTATAAATTGGAAATTCGCCGAAGATACCATGATGCCTAAGCCCGGTAAATCACCCAACGAAATGTCCTTTTACAGGCCAATATCTCGGTAAGTAATGTCGAAGGGAGGATGGTTCCATATGTAAAAGTCCACGCAAGTGGGGAAAGTTACTGATCGCCATTCACTTGGGAGTGGCCAGAATGATTATTTTGCATATGGTTCAAGCAGCTCACAACTCCCGGGATTAGCCCAAGTATCCTCTGGGTAGCTTCCGAACACCCGTTCGGGAGTAAGTTAAAGTGAGAAGGCAAAACATTCCAGGATAGCTGGTTGTGCACTGGGTTTCGGACCCGCCACTTAAATACCTCCCCCAATGAAAACATACACAAAGCCTCGGATGAGAACTTCCAACACGGATGACGACCCCTGCAAACGAACTAAGGACTATGATTTGAGGGCATGCACCTGGAATGTCGTCGCCAAATGCTGTCGCTCACTCCGGTGGACGAGCGTCTCGCAATAATCCGACGGAAGAGAAGGACGATGCGACCAAAGATTCCTTCTACGAGCGCTTGGAACGTTCCTATGAGGCTGCCCCCGCCACGACACACAAATCGTGCTTGGCGACTTCAACGCCAGGGTGGGCAAGGACTGCCCAACAAACCGGCATGCACGAGCAATGGAGCAACATTTCTCGTTCTCTACGTACCGCCGCCGAAGAAGAAATCGAGTCCGGCGAGCCCGAAAAAACAGTTGGTACGACGAGGAATGTCATGCTGCTGCCTATAGAGCCACGCTGCGATCGGGCGCAACGCGAGCCATGTGAGATCGCTACAGAGAGCTAAGAAAGGTAGAGAGACGTATTATCCGAAAGAACAAACGAGAGGCCGAAATACGTGAGTGCGAGGAGCTGGAGATGCTAGCAAACAGGAATAACGCCCGAAAATTCTACCAGAAAGTTCGGCGGCTTACAGAAGGTTTCAAGACCGGGGCGTTTTCCTGTAAGAACAAAGACGGCCATCTGGTGACCGACACTTCTCGAACCTACTAAATAGTGACAGCTGCGCATGTCACAGAGAATGTGAAGACCTCGATACCCCAATCGTTGACGACGGAAGAATTGATGTTCCGTTACCCGATCATGACGAGGTGAGAATAGCGATAACTTGTCTAAAGAACAATAAAGCCGCGGGCGCCGACGGACTGTCGGCTGAGGTATTCAAACATAGCGGCGAGGAGCTGGTAAGGTGCATGCATCAGCTCCTATGCAAAATATGGTCAGATGAAAGCATGCCTGCCGATTGGAATTTAAGTGTGCTCTGCCCAATCCATAAGAAGGGGGATCCTGCAATTTGTGCCAATTACCGCGGGATTAGTCTTCTAAATATCGCCTATAAAGTTCTAGCGAGCGTACTGTGTGAAAGGCTGAAGCCCACCGTCAACCAACTGATTGGACCTTATCAGTGTGGCTTTAGACCTGTAAAGTCTACCATCGACCAAATATTCACAATACGCCAATTCTTGGAAAGGAGAATCGACACACACCATCTTTTCATCGACTTCAAAGCTGCATTCGACAGTACGCAAAGGAGTTACTTGTATGCCTCGATGTCTGAATTTGGTATCCCCACAAAACTGATACGGCTATGCAAGATGACGTTGCTCAACACCAGCAGCGCCGTCAGAATTGGGAAGGACCTCTCCGAGCCCTTCGATACCAAGCGAGGTTTCAGGCAGGGTGACTCGCTGTCATGTGACTTCTTTATCCTGATCCTGATCCTTAACAACCGCGCTGTTAGTTGTGCCTTCTCCAAACTGCATAAAGAGACAAAGCGATTGGATCTGGTGGTGAACGAGGACAAAACGAAGTACCTCCTGTCAGCAAACAAACAGTCGGCGCACTTGCGTATCGGCACCCACGTCATTGTTGACAATTATACTTTCGAGGTTGTAAAGGACTTCGTATACTTAGGAACCAGTATTAACACCGATAACAATGTCCGCCTCTAAATCCAACGTAGATTATCTCTTGCCAACAAGTGCTACTTTGGACTAAGTAGGCAATTGAGTAGTAAAGTCCTCTCTCGACGAACAAAACTAACACTCTAACACACGTACACACCATAGAATGCACTATGGAAAAGAAAACAGAGTGTTCATCAATTTTTCTTGATGTATTGCAAGTTTTCGACAAAATATGGCACGAAGCGGGACGCCTAGAGACTCTCGGCAATTGGCTTTCAATCTATCGTGGAACCAACAGCCAAAATGGGCATCCCTCACAACGCACCCTTTCATAGTTGGAAACAACCAGAGAACCATTTTTACTGTAAGTGCCCTGCCCTATGGAAGAAGGGAATATTAACTCTGGGCAAAACGCTGTTCGATAGTCTCGAACAACTGTTTGGCTTAGACGTTAAAAACCTAAAAAGGTTCTTATACCGCACACACTGGATAAAGTCATGTTGCAAATAACCGTTAAACAAGTTGGTAGCGAGGATATGGCAACAAAATGGTGCTGACGTCCTCTTGGATTCCGAATGAATTACCACTTCAACCAACCATGGCGCAAAGAGCAAAAAGTCCATGCTAAGAACATAGTACTGCGAGGTGCTCTTATTGTATCTTAATGATAGGTACTTTTGCGTAAATCACGAAAATGCGTATTCGTCTCTAAAAAATATAAACACAGGTGTTCCACATTGAAGCATTTTGAGTCCCATGCTATATCTGCTATATGCCAACGACCAACCATCGGCAAATCAGCTAGTAACTGCAACATAAACTGATGACCCTGCCATACTTGCTGTTGATAACACTATCGCAACGAATAAGCTACAATAAGCTATTTACCTTATTGCTACATTGGCTAACAAATGGAGAATAAAGCTAAACAAAAACAAATCAGCACATTGTGTGTTCCCTAAAAAACCCTACTTACAAGTCAATCTTCATCGATAATCCCATAAATCGACTAAGCTAAATACATATTTTGGCATAACACTTAATGCCAAACTGCGCTGGAAATCTCGCATCAAGAAAAAATGAGAAGAACTTGACTTGTAATTAAATAAGCTATATTACTTCATTCGTAGGTGGTCAAGCTTATCAACCCACAACAAATTGCTTATTAACAAGCGAAGTAAAACCCTATGGAGTATAGTAAATGCGGCATAGTATAAGGAATAGCTTCATCGTGGTCTTGATATACCAACTGTGACTGATGCCATGACTCACAGATCTTATGGATGGCGGTTATATTGTAAAAAGCTTTCTTAAATCAAGTTAAATTATCAAATGAAAATTGCTTAGTAGTATTATTTTATATAAACTATTTGCAATTGTACAACGCTTCTAAAAAAATAGTTTTAAGTTATTATTATTGTGTGCGGATACATTTTGCGGCGGAATCGTGCCGGGCGCAGGGATTTTGCGCGCAGATTAAGTTATTCAGTAAAATCGAAAATTATTTCATTTTCAAACTAAGCTTTATGTATTTTATATTGAAATACAATATTATGCCGTTACATTAACCCGTACTGGTACGTGTCTTGCGCTAACGTATCAATTGTCAGAAAAAACGTTTCCTGCTTTTTCTTCTCATTGGGAGAGAATTTTAGCTTTCGTTCTTGGTTTTAATTGAAGGCTGGTGATGGCTAATTTTGTTATTTACACAACTATTATAATTTAATCTTATTCAACTGCGTTGGCCTCGTCAGCGTTGACTTCATTCCACTGGAGTTTTAAGTTAACTTCCTTGAAGTTTGATGTACATATTTCTCTGTACTAGAACTTTAATGCATTATTTTTTTTTTTAATATACGGAACAAAAAATTGTTGATAATGTTATATTATCAAATATAATATATTTACTAGTCTTTCCTATTTAGCAGCCGTCTCTCTCTCGCTCTTAGCTTCACAGTCTGGGGTGGACCATAGCTTCGTCAACAATCTTTCTTCAATTCAGTCTCTCTTTTGCCTTCTTCCTCCAATTACGAACGTTCATCGCTTTTAAGTCTGTTTCGACGTCAGAAAGCCATCTCTTTCTTGGACGGCCTCCCTTTCTTCCTCCATTTGGACGCAAAGTAAACATATTTTTTTCGATTCTTTCGTTGGACATTCTTATGATGTGGCCAATCCATCTAATCCGCCGTGCTTTAATAAAACGTATTACATTTCCGCCACCAATAAGGCTTCCATTTTCGTTGTTGTAACGGATGCGATAATTACGGTTTTCAAGCTGAAGAGGACCTTAGATTTTTCTCATTATAGTTCTTTCACATCGTAATAGCTGGTTTATATCATTAACTTTCATGGTCCAGATTTCAGCACCATAAGTAAGAACCGGACGTATCAAAATTTTATACATCTTGATTTTCTGCATTCTTGATAAAACCTTTGATCTGAACAATTTTATATTTGCATAGTACGTCTTATTAGCAGATTTAATTATTTTATCTGTTATTATTTATCCATTGATGCGTCTTTACTCGCTGATAGAATGAATCCTAGGTATTTGAATTCATTTACACTTTCAAAAACAAAATCATTTGTAGCTACATTTTTAGCTTCATATTACGAGCTGAGCAAAGCATAAACTTAGGTTTTTCGGCGTTGACATTTAGTCCTATAATTTTTGCTTTCGTTTCGGGCAGCGTGTATATGCGCTAATTCGCATATTTGTTATTGTTTTTTGCCATGATAAGAACGTCGTCAGCAAAAGCACATAAAGGTTTTCCAATAAGAGGTGTTATTTTGATATTCAAAGAAAAAGGCCATGTTTTAATATAAATGATCGGATGTTTATTTGATTATAAAGAGGAAGGTATGCCGTTAATGGTGGAAAATAACATCAGGCAAATGACCACCACGACCACGGTTACAGTAATATACAATATACTTTTCATGAAATTTTCTATAACCGAATTGCAAAGTTGCTGCCCTATGTCCTCGATAGCCTTACGAATTCCATATTTGAGGTCTTGAATCGACCCTGGGCTGTTGGCGCAATTCCGGCCATAAAAAATCGTTAATGATCAGTAATCAAATCAAAATAACACATGTTATTGGAAAACCCATATATGAAAATCTTAGCCAAACATTGTTTCGGACAAGTTAATATCTTTTACAACTGTGTGCAGCATAAGGTTGAAAATCAGAGCGGACAATGCGTTTGTTTAACACCAGATAGGACCTTGAAGGATTCAGACATTTCGCCTTGCTAGTAGTATTCTTAAACGTGCAGAGAACCAGTTCAATCAGTTTCAACGGAAAGCCAAGTTTTTGGAAACAGTGTTTGATTTGCTTTCTGTTTAGACTATCAAACGCTTCTTTAAAATCAATGAATAGGCAGAATATATCAATATCATGCTTGAAAATTTCTTCAAAAATTTGGTTTACTAGGAAACCTTCATCAATTGTCGATTAATTACTTCTAAATCCACACTAGTATTCATCTATGAAGTCTCCAAAATCGCCCACAACTCTGAACTATCAAGAAAAGACATAAGTAAACTTGCAAGAATACAGCAGCACTTTGACAAACCAACATGTAATAGATAAATACTATACGTCACCAATATATGTATATAGATACTGCAATGGATCCCCAATCAACATAAAACACATTTTAGAAGAATGTGAATTTTTCAAGCAATATAAAAGATCTCTAGCCAATACAAAGTCAATGGACCTCTTTATAAATCTAACCCCAGAAAAAATCAACAATTTTTAAAAGTTTTTTAAGATACTTAAAATATTGTAATATTGTAAACGACAAAATCTAACCAAAAACAATTAATACAAACTATTTAAATTTTTCTTATTATTGACAAGGACTATTTAGCTTAAGGCACCGCGGCCATAGCTTAGATATTTGTTGTAATTAACTTTTGCTTAACTTTTGGTTGGTTGGTTAGAGTGGTGATTCATCCGGAATCCAACTAGCGCTTCCGCACCATTTTTTTGCCACATCCTCGTTACCAACTTGTTTAACAGTTACTTACAGCAAGACTATATCCAATCTGTGCGGTTTAGGAACCTTATTAGGCTGTTGACGCCTATGCCAGACAGTTGCTCGAGACTCTCGAACAGCGGTTTGCCCAGGGTTAACATTCGTCCTTCCATAGGGCAGGGCATTCACAGAGAAAGTGGAAGATTGTTTCCTTTTTCTGCGGTTGTTTACAACTATGACAGTATGTGTTGTGAGGGATGCCCATTTTGGCGGCTTGTTCTCCGATAGACCAGAAGCCAGTTATGACTGCCGTTAGTCTACAGGTATCCCGTCGTTTCATGTTTATCAATGTCGACGATTGCTTGAGGTTGTAGATGGGCCATAACGTTCTGCTGATTTTGCATTTCGTCTGGTCTCTCCATCTACAATCTGCGATTTGAAGGTATTTTAGAAAAATTGTATTCTTGACCGCACCTAATGGTGTGAATACTGGCACTGCAAGAACGTTATTCATGGCAGATCCCCCTCTTCCCAGTTCATCGACTTTTTCGTTACCTTCGCACAGATTTCTCAATTCCAAGTCTATGAGAATATATACCATCTCCAACACCAGAATTCTCGCGGTTGAGATGCATAGGTTACATAATACCATTGTGCAGAAACCATCGAGCGTGGCTAAAAAAGAAGAAAGGCTGCGAACAATTGAAGAATGCCAGGTATAATGGGAGCAATCCGAGAAAGGTAGGTGGACCTTTGAACTGTTTCCAAACATTGCGAGGTGGATTGAGCAAAAACACGGAGAATTGACTTTTGTATCACACAGTTGTTGACTGGACACGGTTGCTTCGAAGCATACCTACACAGATTCCATCTGGAGAACGACCCGTACTGCCCGCAGTGCCCCGAAGAAGAAGAAACGGCGAGGCATATCTTGTTCCAATGCCCACGGTTAATTAATGAGCGAAATATGCTTGAGGTAGCGTTTGGTGAAAACATAAGTCAGACAAATCTTATCCTACATATGTGCGAAAACGAAGAAAACTGGAAAATTACATGTGTAGTGGGCGCAAATATCATGAAGAACCTTCAATACGCGGAATATGCACGTAGGTCCCTAGAAAGAGCTCCTTAACACAATGTACAGAACAGAATGACAATAACAGACGATTGAGTAATAATATACTCACAAAGGCTTCTGACGTACTACTTAGCGGTGAAGTTCCAGGAGAACATACCGTAGGATATGAGGGGGAGCGGGGGGGTTTAGTTGGGTTAAAGTCCCACACCGCGGCTTCGGCCATAAGCTTTTGATGCTTCCCCTTCTCCACAAAAAAACAAAACACCACAATCCATCTTACTGCCATTTGTATAGACTCTAGTGTTGAAGTTGTTAAGAGAGAATCCCTTATTCCATTCTTCCTTAGATGGAAAGAGAGTGGCGAAATTCCTCTTGAAAGTTACCGTTGGGACGATGTAGTCAGTCCTCACCGAGATTAACTGAGTTTGTCGCAATAATAGTCTAACGGGACCATAAGTTTTTTCTTTCCAGCGACCCGCTTCATTTAACCTAAATGCACTCATGGTTGCCGTCTTCTTAATATGTAGATCTATTGGAATAACGTGTGTTAGTGAATTGAGAGCCTCTCTAAGACAAGATCTGATTGCACAGGCTGATCTTTGTATTCTGCCGAGTAATTTGGTATTGCACTCTCTCCCTAGAGCTTTCCACCAAACTACCGAACTATATGATAAAATAGGTCGTATAACCGACTGATACAGACATTATGAATGGTTAGGTTGAAGACCCCATCTTCTTCCTACCATACGCTTGCAGGCATATAAAGTAATTTCTGCTTTCCTTACCCGTTCTTCGATGTTTAATTTCCAGCTAAGTTTGGAGTCCAGAATTACCCCGAAGTATCATACTTTGCACTGGGTGAAAGTGTAAGAGTTTGTCCGTTGATATTTGGTAGGGTAAAAGTTGGTATCTCGTATCTGATGGTAAAAAGCATAAGTTCTGTTTTACGCGGGTTTAAACTTAGGCCACATCCTCCGTATTGGGACATAGTCCCGACACCGTTAGCACCACATCATCACCTCTATTAAGTTTAATTAAGATTTTGCTGCTCACACATAGCCAAAGAAGTGGAGATAATACTCCCCCCTGTGGACCTTCTTGGTTATGTTGATATTACCCATATTAGCTCTAATGATCCTAGTTTCTAGCATAGAGATGGCCCAGTTGCTAATGCAACTGTCCACCTCCAGGTCTATCAACGCCCGCTGGATGGCATCTGTACTAACATTGTTAAAGGCGCCTTCTATATCCAATAATGCCATGGTATAATGTTTGCTCTCTAGAGAGCCCTCTATTGTTCGGATTACCTCGTGAAGCGCTATTTCCGTAGATTTGCCTTTAAGGTATGCGTGTTGTGCAATTGATATACCAGAGTCCTCTAGAGAGCTTCTGAGGTATATATCCAAAAGTCTTTCAAAAGATTTTAAAGATTTTTATTGGCCTTAAGTCCTTCGCTGATTCATGTCCCCTCCTACCTACTTTTGGTATGAAGACGACCTTGACTAGTTTCCAACTATTTGGAATATGTCCGAAGTTTAACACGCTTTAAAAATTTCCTCTAGCCATGGTAGGATACATTCCAAGGTTTCCTTTAACATCTTTGGAATGATCGCATCTGGCCCCGGAGATTTAAAAGGTGAAAATATTTGATTGCAACTTTCTCCTTCATAATTATTTCATTTGCAAGATGCTGTGGATTATATTGCCTCGGCCTAATATTTCCCCTTCCACTTTCGTGAGCGCCACGTCCCGATAAATGCGTGTTTAGCAGAAATTCTAGCGATTCTTCTGCCGTAGCTGTCCAAGTACCATCAGGGCTCTTAGCCCAAGAAGCCAGTAGCCTGAGCCTAGCAGAATCCCTAGTGGATTCGATTGACGAACAAAATTCCCTCCAGAACTCTTTTTGGTGGCCCTGACTACCTTCTGATACTATCTCCGAATTACTCTGTACATTTCCCAATTTCCTGTCGAGTAGCTAAGGTTAAACGTTGATCTAGATTTTTCTTTTAATTTTAAGAGCTCACTGCTCCCCCAAGGAGGGTGAGTTTTTTTACTAAATTTTATGGGGCAAGACGTTTTGTAGGCCCTACTAAATGCCTTTTTCAGTGTTATAACCCTACTGTCAAGGCTTTCCGTGAGAGTGATTTGCTGAATAGGAATCTCTCCTATCCTCTTGTTTACTGCTTTTTTGAACCTCTTCCAGTTGGTTCTTAAAGGACTTCGATACTTTAAGGGGGGATCTACCTTAAGAGCCAAATAATCCAACTATGATCTGAAAAAGACCTTTTATTGGATACCTCCAGTTATCTACCTTCACCGAGC
The DNA here is from genome assembly GCF_027943255.1 of Anastrepha obliqua. Taxonomy (NCBI): domain Eukaryota; kingdom Metazoa; phylum Arthropoda; class Insecta; order Diptera; family Tephritidae; genus Anastrepha; species Anastrepha obliqua. Next base: position 124,276 of record NW_026562184.1, read on the forward strand.
TATTTCCAGACAGTAAAGTAACATCAATCACTTCCTCCCATCCTCTGAAGTACTCCATACTAGGAAAGGTGAAAGTGGGAGTTTTACCCCTGTTACATATCGATAAGTTCGTATTGATAATAAAATTATAAAGTGACTCACCTCGGTCGTTTGTCTCAGAGCTTCCTCACAACGCATGCCTAGCGTTGGCGTCGCATCCGAGTAGCAGGATTTTGTTTCTGGTTCCTTCAAGCACAAGCTTACAAGCCTCCTCGGGCGGTGCTGGCCGATCATGTGCCATATAGATGGAGGCAAGTGTGATGCTGACACCGTCAGCGGCTTCCATCTCAACGACCATCACATCCTGTGAACTATATGATGGGATTGAAAATATATTTAAATGTTTTTTGGCTACAATACATGATCTAGGATTACCTTGAGTTCGCTTATAGTACAGATTGTAGTTTTTTCCCGAGAACCGCTTCACCTCGTTGCTCCGCACCCAGGGTTCCTGGATTAAGGCTATGTTAACGTTCTCCTCTCCTAGGAGCACGGTTCGGTTGTCCATGGCAGTCTGTGAATGCTGCAGGTTAATTTAAACGAAACAATTTTTTTTGGTTTGTTTTCCTAGGTTCGACGTCATGCCAGTCAATAGTTTGCTGGTGCCGTCGACCTCATCCTGCTCCTCCCCCAGATTCGCAGAACGGAATATCTTCAGCTGGGCCTTCCGTATGCCGAACCAAAGTTTATTTTCCACTTCTTGCAGTGGTTCAAGGCTCTCTTCTGTGATTTGAAGAAGGACCGACACGCTGTGCTTCTGCGAGGCCTCCGCTTTGATGATCGACCAATCGGTCATCGGCACTGAGCGGTTGTGAGCCTGGAGACAGGGAATTATCTGATTGGCTTCAAATTCCATGTTTGGTATCCAGATGCGAGCCCTCGGCCTTCGTGGTATCTCGCTGGCTGGAATGAGCTTGAGCCTCAAGTCTTCCCAGCTGCTCTGAATTTCGCCAATCGCGTTTGTCAGGAAATGCAATGAGTACTGATCATCACATTTGATTACCCTGCGGTTGGAAGTTTCGTCTACCAGTGCCATTGAAGATGGTCCCGTCTCACGTCACTGAATTGTTTGATAGGTTTGGAGACAACCACACCCTGATCTGAGATCTTGTGCTTCTTTGTTGCAATCTTGTTTTCGTCTTGCGAACGGTTACGTTTTTTGTCTATTGTTTTTCGGGCGGCTTGCAATACCAAGTATTCGTCCCCCACCTTTGGGCACCTTGCCTTGTCAGCCTCATCTTTGGGATGGGCTTTACCTTCGGCACCGTTCTTACGAATCCTGACAAGGATAGCGAGAGACCTCTGGTAGAGCTTATACCTCGATGGGCCTTTATTAACGCGCTTTTGTCCCATGGCTTTAGCGGATGTTGTCGGTTTATTTATAAAGAGTGTAGTTTCGATGAAGCTGAGGCATATTTGAGGTTCTATGCCGTTAATGTGCCGAATTATCTCATCCTTTAGCTCTTGAATTGTTGCTGGTTTATCGACATACACCGTTTTTTTTTTCAAATAACCCCAAAAAAAGAAGTCCAACGGTGTCAAATCACATGATCTTGGCAGCCAATTGACATCGCCGCGACGTGAGATTATTCGGCCTTAAAATTTTTCGCGCTAAAGAGCCATTGTTTCGTTAGCTGTGTGACATGTGGCATGGCGTCCACATCCATATCTTCCAATTTGTTCCATAAAAAGTTCGTTATCATCTCACGATAGCGAACACTATTCACAGTAACTGCCTGACCGGCCATACTGCCATAAACCGCACCAAAAAGTCATTCTTTGTGGGTGCATTGGTTTTTCGGCAATCACTCTTGGATTATCATTCTCCAAAAGGCGGCAATTCTGCTTATTGATGAAACCAATGAGGGGAAAGTGTGCCTCATCACTGAAGATGATTTTCTTCGAAAATTGGTCATTCACTGTTGCCATTTCCTGCCACCATTCTGACCATTGACGACGCTTGAAATGGTCAAGAGGCTTTAGTTCTTGAGTCAGTTGCACCTTGCAAGCGTGTAAATGCAAGTCTTTATGCATCATGTTCATCAACGACGAGCGCGAGAGGTGCAATTTTTCCGATTGTGCGCACATTTGGACGACGAAATTGACCGAAAAAATCAGGAAGTGCGCGATATGCATTTTGATTTTAACGCCCGTTTTCATAATAAGCTTTTCAACAGTTCAAATTGAATTAGTCTGAAATTGAGAAATTTCAAATGGAATGCAGAAAAAAAATTGACGTTTAGGTGTGATTCACATTCAACATCGGCCCTCGAAATTTAACCACCCTTTAGTTATTGACGTGCTGTAGTCCACAGCTTTACCCTCAACTGGTTCCTGGCTGGAGGCCAGGAGGTCATCCTCCGAGGAAGATCCGTTCCCCAGTTTGTCATGGATGACCGATTGCTTGTTCGGTTGCTTAGTATGTGTGTCCGTTTGTTTGTACTGTGCTGTAAATGCGTTCGTCTGTCTTCCCGTCACTTTGTCCGTCTGTTTTTCGCCGCTATCAGTTTTTCCTTTTTTTGTGTGTTTTCATCAATCGTCTGGTTCGTACGGTCTCCTGCCCCGCCCATGGAGCTGCGCATGCCGCCATGCGTGGTGACCAAAGAGGTCTGTAGATGTACATATATGCTTGTGTTTGAAGGCTGTGCTGCTTATAAACAGTCCTTGTGAAGCCGCGAAGTCACATAAGTGGGTAGCATTATCGTTCGGATCTATATGAAGAGAAAATTATCCTGTAACACCTTGTATAATATTGCTTTCTTTTCCAACTTGGGCATTGAAGTCACCCATCACAATTAATGCATCAAATTTATGCATTCTGCTAGGAAGTCTTTCAAGATCATAGTGAAATTGGTATTTTACAGTATCCGTACTGTCTTCCGTGGGTGCATATACATTTATTATTGATATATTCTGGAATTTGCCCTTTAATTTTAGGTAACACAATCGGTCGCTGATAGGGAGGAAACTCAGTAAGCTTCTTCTAGTTTTGTTGTCCACGAAGAAACCAGTTCCTCGTGAACCTTGCATCTCAGACCCACTGTAGAATATTGAATAGGCTCTTTTTTGGTTTCTCCGCTTTCTTTTCATCGTATCTCTTGCAGTGAACATATATTTGCTTTAATGCTAATGCAATATTAGTTCGTCTGAAATTTCTGCAATCTTCCCTGGCTTTAACAAAGTCGCAATGGTCGGCATCTAAGTTCGTTCCTTATCCGAGGCTGTTGTTGATATGTCGAGACTGGGTTTTTTAAAACTGAAATTAGGGTGTCAACCTAAAAGCCAAACCCCTTTCGGGAGTTCACCTTATATCTTTCATTCCTACTACTTATCCACCAAGGTTTCATCAATATCATGTATAGAATGTTACTTGATCTCCGTGATAGGTTAACAGCACCATCAGTGGAAGGCGATATAAGGAGATTGGAAATAAGAAGGGAAAGGCTTCATTTCTATTCATCAGCTATCAAGTTGCACATTACTTTCCTTTGTGGTTTAATGAAATTAAATGAAAACTTTTGTTTTAAAATAAATTCAAATTTTTGTGATTTTGGCATTTTTAACTCGGTAACCTTTTTTTGACGTGATAACGTCTTATAATTCGATTTAGCAGGCTGCACGCACGAAAAAATGTGTCGTTACCTACTCATTCGTCGTTACCTTGCTCATTTGTCGTTACCTTGCTCATTTGTCCTTACCTTGCTCATTTGTCGTTACCTTGCTCATTGTCGTTACCTTGAATGAACTGCAAGCGAAAGCGCGGAACGAACGACAAAGCAAACACAGCAAACGAACGGCAACGTTCGACATCTTGCTCTCTCCTCTTTAGTGAGCGTACATATCAGTGGTCGCCAACCCGTCGATCGCGAGCTACCGGTAGCTCGCAAAGGCAATTCTGGTAACTCGCGCTGCTCACGTTGCAAAAAATCCAAAAGTCTGAAAATCATACCAGTATTAGCAAATTTCAGAAATTTTCATAATAAATAGATAAACAGCGGCAACACTGCGGTAAGCGATTTCGCGCCGACAAACACGACGCGAAGTCCCGTCTCCGTTCTAGGATCGGCTGGAACCGATTAGCGTGTTCGAGAATTTTTGGGCTTTATATATACTTACGCAATGCATGTCGACATTGCGCTCAGTTTAATACTGAACGGCATTATCAAAGTTCTGCGTGCAGCGGTTGGGTTAGAGTTCGAAACATTATGGCAAGCAGTAGTAAGAAGGCGAAGACATACCATTTCCATTCGGAATGGGAAGAACAATACTTCTTCACAGAAGTTAAAGGCAAAAGTGTTTGTTTATTATGTAATACATCTGTGTCAGTTCCTAAAAAAGGAAATATTGAGAGGCATCATAAAACTGTACATTCGAATTTTGAGAAGGCATTCCCGTTAAATTCTGCCACCAGAAAAGAAAAACTGAAACATTTGAAAATCCAGTTAATTGGACAACAGTCAATATTTTTGAAAACAATCGACAAAATCCCAGATAATTGCACAAAAGAAAAAACCTTATGAAGACGGGGAAATCATAAAACAAGCATTTTTGGAAGCTGCAGATTCTTTATTTATTTTTATTTATTTTTTTACAGTTAAGAAGTGACTTAGATAACTGTATTTATTTTTCACTGCAACTGGATGAATCAACAGATGTAGTTGACACCTCACAGATGGCCATATTTGTCAGGATGGCTTTTAGTGATTTTACAATTAAAGAAGATATTTTGAAGTTTATTCCACTCAAAGGACATACTACTGGGCTAGAGCTGTTTTCTCATTTAAAAAATCTCATCTCTTCTGAGAAAATTCCAATATCAAAAATGGTAGGCCTGACAACTGACGGTGCTCCAGCTATGGTGGGTTGTGATAAGGGGCTCGTGGCGCTATGTCATAAGGATGAAAGTTTTCCACAATTTCTTAGTTACCACTGTATTATACATCAGCAAGCATTGTGTGGAAATTTTCTAAGCTTGAACAACGTTATTAAACTGGTGGTGAAAATTGTGAACAATATTAGAGCTCAAGCGTTACAAAGAAGATTATTTAAAACCTTGGCTGATGAAATTGACTGTCAATACGGAGAGCTACTTCTTCACTCCACAAGTGCGATGGTTAAGCAGAGGACGAGTGCTCAAACGTTTCAATGATGTCCTGCCTGCTATACTCCAATTTTTCAAAGAACGCGATAAACCGATTCCTGAACTGGAAAATTCGACTTGGCTCAGAGATTTTGGTTTTCTTGTGGACATTACAGAGAAATTAAATGAGCTTAACTTGCAGCTTCAAGGCAGGGATAAAGAATTAGCGGAAATGATTTCTGATATAAATGCATTTATTACAAAACTTGAATTTTGGGAACAAAACCTAAAAAACCGCCTTACTAAGCATTTTCCTATTCTTTCCGAAAAGATATCCAAAAATCTATTAGAGCCCTATGACAGTAAATATCATATGGAAATAGTTTCTAACTTGAAGGAAAACTTCAAAAATCGTGTCAAGGATTTCAGCAAAATTGCTTTAGTGACGCAATTTGTTGTTTCACCTTCATGGACATTGATATACAACAGTTTGCAACTTGTGTTATGAACAACTTTGGCGAAGACATTGCTGTGACAGAAATGAAACTGATTGCTTTTCAAAGTGACTTGACTTTAAAATCTTTAGGTTCAAATACAAAATGTATATAGAATTTAGTAAGTGAAGATAAGTATTCAGTTTTATGTCGTGTTGCATTGAAAGTGAAAGCGTTATTCAGTTCAACTTATTTGTGTGAATCTTCTTTTTCCAATATGAAATTTATTAAAAATAAATACCTCAATCGGCTTACAGATATACATTTGGATAACTGTATTCGAATGACTGTATCAAATTATACTGCAAATATAAAAAAAATTATCGATGAGTCAGAATGTCAACCTTCTCATTAAATATGCTCTTTTTATCTGCCCATATTTTATTTATATAATAATGTACTATTACTGTTTTGTTGTTTTTTAAGTCGCTTGTGGTTTGCCATTATGACTGCAAAAAATTTTGTTACGATTGATAGGTGTGAACATGGATGTAGTTATGCATAAGTATAAGCACTATAACTCATAAGTTTATTATATATAGAACGTATATTAGTAAAATAAATACAATACATGTATTGTATGTCGAATATAACTGTGTATTATTTAATTTATGTTGGCTTGTGCAAGTAGCTCGCTGTTTATTTCAAAATCTTGAAAGTAGCTCAACACATTGAAAAGGTTGGCGACCACTGCTTTAAAAGATAGGAACATAACTGGCACAGTCGGCTTAGGCCTGGTGGACGACTTCGATTTACAGTAAAAACAATTCCTGAAGGACTGTGAGGGAACATCACAGAAGCAGTACAAAAATAACTTCGAGGGAATATCGAAGGAAAATTTAAAGTACCCCCTGAAGGACTGTGAGGGCACATCACAGAAAAGCGTTTTGAAGAAATATCGAATATCGGAGAATTTCAATTCCTTACCACCAGGAGCAACATGTTCAAAATCGTACTCTTAATTGGGTGAGTAAAAATTGTGATGTGTATAAATAAATATATATAATAAAAACAAAAAAAAAAACAAAAAACATAAATTATCACAAACAGGCTTGTACAGCCTTAACTAAATACAATAAACGGAGATTCCTATCGAAGTACCCTCCAGTATAACAGAAACTCAAATCTGCGATTCCGTAGCCTTAAAGCCAGACCCTCCAGGTTAGAAGAGCCTATAAAAAAAAAGAAAAAAAAACAGCTTTATTATTATTACAAACAGGCTTGTACAGCCTTAACCAAATACAATAAACTGAGATTTCTATCGAAGGACCCTCCGGTATAACAAAAACTCAAATCTGCGATTCCGTAGCCTTAAAGCCGGACCCTCCAGGTTAGAAGAGCCCATAAAAGTAAATAAATAAATACAATAATAAAGTAACAAGGGAAAACTGAAACAGTGGAAATTTTTAATAAAATCAAAATTTTGAAAAAAAACAAAAAAAAAAAATAAGAAAAGGAAATATTGTATCTATTTCAAATACAAAACAAAAAAACAAAACGAGGAAGATATATATACATACATGTGAAATAAAAAGAATTTTTGAACACATTAAAGAAAAAATAGGAATTAAGAAACAAAAAATACTATAATAAAAAAACAAAAAAAAATATATATACATACCTACATATAAATTATGATTAAAGCACTATGTGCTTATTAAAAAGAAACCCGGAGGTTTTTGTTTTGTAGCGCGATGCGCTCTTCTTTATTTCGAGTCAAAAACGGAACTGAACTTAACTTATAAATTAAAATCTAACTTGCCCCTATTCTTGGCACAATTATTTTTCTGGCAAATACTTTATTGTTGTTGTTGGTGGAATTCCAATGTTGTTGTTGTAGTTTGCATAGGTAGCTGAATATGGAGTTGTTGTTGTAGTCTGCACTTGCCGGTAAGTAAGAATATGATCCCTACCGCTGCAGTTGTGCGAATTTAATTGTAGTTTGCATAGGTAGCTGAATATGGAGTTGTTGTTGTAGTCTGCACTTGTCGGTAAGTATGAATATGATCCCTACCGCTGCAGTTGCGCGAATTGAATTCGTGAGACCATGAAAAGTTTAGCTTTCCCATGCTAATGCAAAGTAGCTAAGTCTGCACATGGTATTCATATGTCACTCATGGGAGTCATGTGTTAACTTATCTATATATATAAAAATGAATGCCATTTTTCGTTGAGACTCTATAAATCAAGGACGGGCTCACCTATCCAAACCAAATTTTTAGGCTTTGTTTGGACTATTCAGTAGATGGTTTTTGTTTTGAAATTTTAAGAATCGGATATCAGGGTCTCGAGAAATAGGCCAAAACGTGAACCCGGGTAACCCTAGGATGTGTTTGTACAATATGGATAGCAAATGGAAGCTTTTGATGATTTCTATAGTATAGAGTATTTTTGATGCCGCTCCGTGACTAGGGTCTCGAGATATCGGCCAAAATGTGGACCCCGATAACATAAGGATGTGTTTGTACAATATGGGTAGCAAATGGGAGCTGTTGATGATTGCTATAGTATAGAGTATTTTTAATGCCTCACCGTAACTAGGGTCTCGAGATATAGACCAAATAGTGGACCTGGATAACCCTAGGATGTGTTTGAACCACATGAGTATCCATTGTAAGTTGTTGATAAATGATAATGAAAAGAGGACTTTTCTTCTCGCTGGGTAACTAAGGACTCCTGATATGGACCAATTGGGAACTCGCCTTCAGGTTAAGAGATTGCATTCTTATGTACTACAACCAGTTAAAATGGTATATTCAATCACATAACAATATATTCTTTTTACCTGAAGGCGAGTTCCCAATTGCAAAATCAGAAACAGAGAATCGGCCGTTGGAATGTATCAAACAACTTTTTTATTGTACTTACCTTTCTACTTCCACTCATTTCGATGTAAGAATAAGCACAAAGTATTTTTATTTGAGAATGGCACATTTTGTTCGTGCTTACATTTTGTGTGAAGAGATATGTGCACGTAGACAAAAATGTTAATCAGCATGTTAAAAACAAATCAAAACAAACACCTCATTAGTTATTTCCTTCATGGTAAACGTTTCAAAAATTTCACCACACATATGTAACATATTTTTTTTTATTTAACTCGTACCTACTTGAAAAGCTGAAAAGCGCTCAATGTATGGTGAAATTATTTAAAAAAACACACCAAAAACCTATTTGTTTGGTCAGATTCATCCCACTTAGCCAGCGGATTATACGTTTTCATATTAACATACATACATCAATAATAGTTTAATCATTTACTAAACGATTTGTTACCTACTTAGCTACGCTCTTTCGCTCTCAAAATTTATGAACTTTCGTCTTAACTAGCTTACTTATTATTCCCACCTAAAAACTTACTTGCATTATATTTATATCAACATGTAGGTATGTACATATGTAGCAGGCAGATCGACAAACAAAGTAGGCTTTGAAAAGACATCGAACTATATTACGGTGCATTTACTTTGCATAGAGAAATACCTGAATATTTTGTATAGATAGGTATATAAAGCTTTGACTCTTAGCATTAAGAAAATTCAAATTAGGAGAATATATGACATTGGAGTGTAAACATCGCTGGAGCGTTTTCTTTGGCCCCATACGTTCAGTAGTGTCCGAAATTACCGCGGTGCAAAATTATTAGTTATTATAGTGCTTTTTTTTAATAATTATTGAAGTTTGTGTGAATTTGTGAAAAGAAGAAATATAGCGCAAAGCGAATTTCCGAGCAAACAACGGTAAGTTTTGAACTGTTGAAGTGAATTACACGAAATTACCGCGGTGCAAAATTATTAGTTATTATAGTGTGTTTTTTAATAATTATTGAAGTTTGTGTGAATTTGTGAAAAGAATAAATATAGCGGTAAGTTTTGAACTGTTGAAGTGAATTACACGAATGCATGTGTTTCCTTATTTGAAAAAACATATCGCTCATTTGCTGCAACGTCGTCATAACTCAAAAATTGTGATTTTACAGGAGACCCATTTTTCAGTTTTTAAATTGTTTAATATATATTAAAATTGTATATGAAAAGAAAATTATGGTTAAATTTGCTGAAATAGCATCTGGTTAAGACGTATATGTAAATTAAAGGTTGAAATGTATAATGGACTTTTTTCTGTAGCTTCAAAAGTACTCCGAGTTTTTCTTATGACGTTGTTGCTGCAAAAATAGGTTTTATGGTCTGACATAATTAAAATTGTGACGTTACTGCAAATAACAAAAAGTTTTATAGCTGAAAATCTATTGCAAATTCTGACTTGTGACTGTATTATATTTGCACCTAAGAGACAAAAATATGGATATTAAATAAAATTTATTGCATTCATTGCATATTTTATTGTAACATAAAAATTAACATATTACTTCAGGTACAAAAATAAAGAAACATAAATTCACGTAAAAAATAATATTCATTTTAAATAAAAAAATGAATTGAATAAGGATTACAATTGCTCATAAAAAGGTCTATAATACTTAGGAATGTGATTTTTCTGTATCAATTCTAGCAGATCTTTTTTTGCGGTCCGCTATCTGAGGTTTTGTATAAAATGCTCTTGTCATTGTAATATCCTTCATGTTTTTCTTTTTAATGATATTATTTGCCACCTTAAATTCGTTTTCGTGGACTAGTTAAAATCATCGGAGTTTCGACACCGGTTGTGTTAGCCTCAGAACTGTCTGATGTTGAATTTGGTTCGCAGTGACTGTTACTCTTACTGACAATATCGGGTGGAATGTATGTGGTATCACGTACGGAATCGTCATCATCCTCAGAAAATGAGCTCGAGCTTAATGAGTCTGATTTCATTTCAACAAAATTCACTGTTCATGTACTTTTTATCTGGCATTCTTTACCCTTTCCATCTTGTTTTTTTAAAGCCATTCCCACCATTTTGGCGGATGGAGAATTAGTTTCCATTATTTTTTGTCTGAAAATGACAACAATACTGACATAAATGGAAATGATTCATAGCAAATAATTTATACTTAAAAAATATTTAGTGCAAGAATGTCATAACAGTGAATAGTTCTTTAATACACTATTGCTTCACTAATACATCTTATTTGTAATAGTGTTTCAAGACAAAATAGTACTGAAATAAAAATTATTATTTTCTGCAAAAACGTCATAACACTCAAAAACACTACAGGAGTTCACTCAAATTTTTACATGCACAACGTCATATCTTAAAATAATGCAATATACACGATAGAGAAAGAGATATAAAAGTGAACTTACCTTTTATTAATATTGTCACAAAACGAAATATGACACTTTTCTAGAGAACTTCACGATGTTAACCACACAAAAGCCGACGCACAACTGAGATAATACGTTGTTGCAAATACGACACAATAGGATATGTAATTAGAGCGAAAGGCATCTATCGCGATGCTGCGTGAAATGTTAAAACTTCGGATATAACACTTTGTCAGTTGATCAAACATATTATTTCCGATATATTAGTGATGTTAACTAAAATTTTACGATTTTTGAGTTATGACGACGTTGCAGCAAATGAGCGATATGGTGTACCACTATTAATGTAGGATTTTCTTTTTATTTAATTTATTCTTTTTTAATCGACGAACGCGTCAACACGGCATTACAAAGGCGATCACAGACTACAGATGAACGAGCACAAGCTAATGCATCGCAGCGTGAACATAATGCACGAAATAGCGTGCTGCTTTTAATTACAACAGTCAGATTAATTACAGTATGTGCGGATATATTGGAATAATGGACGCAATATGTCCACATTGTGATGCGGCTAAATTTCCAGGTGAAACGCCCGGCATGTGTTGTGCTAATGGCAAAGTGAGATTGCCACCATTAGAAACTCCACCCGAACCATTGTCTTCATTAATTTTTGGGTCTTATGAAAATTCGAAGCACTTTTTGAGTCATATTCAACAATACAATTCGGCATTTCAAATGACTTCTTTTGGTGCTACTAACATTATTAGAGATAATTGTATGCCGACGTTTAAGGTAAATACTTAAACAGGATTGTCCCAATCAATCTGAATCATAAAAGTATTCTATAGTTTTAAAAATTATTATGCAACATATACCTAAAATTGCATACATGTTGCAAATTCAGGGCAAAATTTATCATCAAGCTGGTTCGTTATTGCCATACCCCGACGCTGATTATCAATTTTTGCAAATTTATTTTATTGGTGATGAAAATCGTGAATTGGATCAACGTTGTGCAATTGCTTTGAATACAAGGCGAGAAATTATTTGTGAGCTACAAAGGTTTTTCCATCAGCATAACGCATTAGTTCAATTGTTCAAAATTGCTCTCAATCGTATGCCATCTGATAATCACAAAATCGTAATAAGGGCTGATAGAACACCTTTTGGAGAGCATGAAAGGAGATTCAATGCCCCGACAATTGATGAGGTTGCAATTGTAATTCGTGGTGATCAGTTATATCACAAGACGCAATATGTTATGTACGAAAATACGGTCGACCGGATCTGTTCATTACATTTACATGTCATCCGCAGTGAGATGACATCAAAAACAATTTATTTGCAGGACAGTCGACAACAGATCGTCATGACATTACTGCGCGTGTTTTTCGGCAAAAATGTAAAGTACTTATGGATTTAATTGTGAAATTATATATACTTGGGGAGGTGCGTTGCCATATGTATCCATCGAATGGCAGAAAAGGGGATTGTCGCACGCACATATACTAATTTGGCTGGTACATAAAATAACTCCGCATCAAATCGATAACTTTATATCAGCTGAAATTCCTAACCACACTGCTGATCCTGAGTTATTTCAAGTTGTCGTTAAAAACATGATACATGGACCGTGCGGTGAACTAAATGTGAATTCACCATGTATGATTGATGAAAAGTGTTCGAAGCGATATCTACCCAAGGCAATTTACTTCAGACACAATAACGGGCAATGACGGATATCCGTTGTATCGACGTAGATCACCTAATGATAATGGCAAAGCGGCAACCATTAGAATGCACAACCAGGAAGTTGAAGTTGATAATCGTTGGGTGGTTACGTATTGTCCATTATTATCGAAAATATTCAACGCTCATATAAATGTGGAATATTGTAATTCTGTCAAATCCATTAAATATATTTGCAAGTATGTATGTAAATAAAGTGTTGCTGGTGATAATAGAAATGATGAAATTACTCAGTATCAAATGGGTCGCTATATTAGTAGCAACGAAGCTGTCTGGAGGATTATGTCATTTCCAATGCACGAAAGACATCCTGCGGTTGTTCACTTGGTTGTACATCTTGAGAATGGCCAACGTGTTTATTTTAAAGTAGCAAATTTATTGGAAAGAGCAGCGCAACCACCAGTAACTACGTTAACAGCTTTTTTCAAATTATGTGAAACTGATACATTTGCGATAACTTTGTTATATTCTGAAGTGCCTCAGTATTACACATGGAATGTGACTTCGAAAAAATTTCAAAGACGTAAACAAGGAACAGCAGTTCATGGACATCCTGGCATTTTCCAAACAGATGCAATTGGCAGAATATATACAGTACATCCAAACAATGTTGAGTGTTTTTATTTGAGATTGTTATTAGTTAACGTGAATGGGCCCAAATCATTTCAAGAATTGAGAACAGTCAACTGTCATTTGTGTGAAACATACCGTGAAGCATGCCAACTTTTGCATTTGTTGGAGGATGATGCACATTGGGATTCAACACTTCATGATGCATCTATTTCGGCTCATCCTCAACAAATACGAATGCTGTTTGAGGTTATATTATCAACATGTATGCCATCAAATCCACTGGAATTATGGAGCCAATATAAACATTATATTGCAGAAGATATTTTAATTCGTATGCGTCATACGTCATGTTTGCCGTTATATTATCAACATGTGTGCCATCAAATCCACTTGAATTATGGAGCAAATAGGAACATAATATTGCTGAAGATATTTTAATTCGTATGCGTCATCATGCAAGAAATCCTGATATGTTGATAACTTTGGAAATGTACAACGAAGCTTTGATAATAATTGAAGATATGTGTCTACGGATTGCAATTAAAACATTAGTACAATTGGGTATGACCGCACCAAATCGTGACGTCCATGATCTGTTTGATCGTGAATTGCAACGTGAGCAGGAATTCAATTCTAATGATTTGCGTTTATTTGTACAATCGAATATAACCAAAATGAATATTCAGCAAAAACATGTATATGACACAATCATGCAAGCCATTTCCAATAATGCAGGTGGGTTATATTTCTGGGATGCACCTGGTGGTACAGGCAAAACGTTCGTTATATCACTGATTTTAGCCACTATTCGATCGGAACAGAAAATTGCGTTGGCACTTGCATCTTCGGGAATTGCTGCTACATTATTAGAAGGTGGTCACACAGCACAATCTGCATTAAAATTGCCATTGAATGTACAGGTGATTGAAACTCCAACTTGCAATATTTCAAGAAATTCTGATATGGCAAAAGTTCTGCGATTAACGTCAATTATTTTATGGGATGAGTGTACAATGGCGAATAAAAAATTACTAGAAGCATTTAATCGAACAATACAAGATTTACGTGGTAACCAACTGCTTTTTGGTGGTGCTTTGATATTACTGTCAGGGGATTTTCGACAAACATTGCCTGTCATTCCTCGGTCAACTCCTGCTGATGAAATAAATGCCTGTTTGAAGTCATCAGTTCTTTGGAGATATGTACAAAAATTGACACTGAACATTAATATGCGTATTCACCTACAAAATGATCCAGCTGCCCATGAGTTTTCAAAACAATTGTTACAAATTGGTGATGGCAAAATACAAATCGACAGAACCAACGGATTGATTACTGTACCGAACAATTTTTGTACAATTACGAAATCGATAGATGAATTGATTGAATGTGTTTTTCCAAATATTCTTCAGAATTACAGAAATCACGATTGGTTGAGAGAACGCGCCCATTTCAGCACCGAAGAACATTCATATCAATGCCATTTATTTTCAAATTCAAGCAAAACTCCCAGGTGTAGTCACGACATATAAATCAATTGACAGTGCTATGAATCAAGATAAGACAATGAATTATCCAACTGAATTTTTAAATTCATTAGAACCGGCTGGTATGCCACCGCATTGCTTGAATCTGAAAGTGGGTTCTTTGATTATATTATTGCGAAATATTAATCCACCAAAACTGTGTAAGGGCACCAGATTGGCAGTGAAAAATTTATTGTCAAATTTGATTGAAGCTACGATCTTAACTGGTAAATCAAAAGGAGAAGTTTGTTTAATACCGCGTATCCCTATGATTCCAACTGATATGCCATTTGAATTCAAACGATTACAATATACTGTGCGTTTATCATTTGCGATGTCCATCAACATAGCTCAAGGGCAAACATTTAACGTTTGTGGTGTGAATTTGGAGGAATCATGTTTTTCACATGGCCAACTTTATGTTTCCTGTTCCAGAGTCGGTACCCCCAGCCGTTTGTTTATTCATGCTCAAAATGGAAAAACAAAAAATATTGTTTATCCAAATGTTTTGGATTAAATTTTAAAATAGCTAGCAAATAATTAAATATATATTTTTTTTTATAAATGAGTTTGATTTTATATTTCACTTTATACGTAGCGAAGCACGTACCGGGCCGCTAGTATAATATATTCCTACATACAAAAACAAAAAAAATATATATACATATATTTTTAAGAACTATAATTTATTGTTAGAAATAAAAAAAAAAAAATTAAATATTATTCACGTATTGATTGATTTCCCATTGAAAAAAAAAAAATAACTATACTGCTAGTAAATGAACAAGCGGAAAACAGGTAAATCTATTTCATTTAGACCATACCCAAATACACTAGGAATACTTTTTAAATGTAGGAGTTTAAGTTCAATATGCGAAGAATCTCCTTTGACAGATACATCTTTTCGATTAGAAGCAAATAATATGGCTACTCCTCCAAGCGAACAGCCAAACACTGTAGGGAACCCTATCCCAAATTTTCCCCTCAGATTCTCTCTTGAATCTCTCCGTATTCCAGACGCTATAAAGGACTTGCCAACATACGAAGGCAACCCACGACTCTTAAATGAATTTATTAACAACGTGGAAGAAATTTTGCGAGCCATCCGCAACAAAATCATCGGACAAGTAAATGAGGTGTTAAATATGTACGGAAGACCTCTTATTTGGGATGACATTAAACAAAACCTTATCCTACACTACTCAGATAAAAGGACCGAAACTTCTCTAATTAGAGACCTCCATAATATTCGCCAAAAATTCAATAATGTAGAAAAATTTTACAGCGAAATAATAGAAATTCAGGCAGCTCTACTTAACAATATCCAAATACACGAAAGAGACGAAAGGGTAGTAAGATCTAAGAAAGAACTTTATTCTGAAATGTGTCTAAATAGCTTTCTGATTGGGTTAAGGGAACCACTAGGCCCGTCCATAAGGACATCCAAGCCAGACTCACTAGCAGAAGCATTTTCATTATGCATTAAAGAACAAAACATTTTTTATATGAAAACAGATCCGGTTACAACCCAAAATAAATGGCAGTCAAGGCCATACAATTCGTTTTATGGTGGAAACAGGTATAATAATAGATTTACACCTTTTCCGCAGCAAAACCAGTTTACATACATCAATCAATACACACGTCCCCAACAGTCAAAAGAAAGTAAATTATAACACCCAAACCTCTCAACCAGAACCCATTTGGGTAACATGTTTCAAGGATACAGTAAGCCAGAGCCTATGGATGTAAGCTCCAGCTATGTGAAAACTCAAGCACCAACAACAACTCAAAGATCCTTTAAAACTGACCACACGATGCGTACTCTCGCACCCGGAAATCGATATAAGAGTAGGGAGCTTTATAACCTTCAAAGCAGCAAGTATCTAGATTCATTACCACCAATCGCAGGTTACCAACAAAACTTAAATCAGTACCAAGAAACAAAAGATCATTCGAACATTGAGGACAACACAAATTTTCGCGACTTAGCCTCAAACAACAGACAGGATACTTAGATATAAATAAGCATGGTAGCGAGTTAGGCTACATTAATATCTCTTCCCCATTCGGACGACCTCTTAAATTCCTAATTGACACGGGAGCCTCCTCATCATTTATAAACCCAAAATTTATAAATCCTTCCAATTACTATAACAACGATCCTCAACAAATATGAACTGAACAAAGAGGTTAGACTTCCAAACTTCGTTGAGTTTAACGAATCAGGTGAACTAAGATTTCTTTTATTTAATTTTCATAATTATTTCGATGGACTGATAAGCATTGACATCCTTTCACAATTAGAATCCAAAATAGATTTGGAAAAAAATAAAATTGTAACAAAGAACTCAATAATTTAAGCCGAATTTCTCATCAGGGAAGCATATTATTCCTGATAATTCCAAACTTATAAAAAAATTCCAGTAGACGTGTGGGGCGGAGATATCTGCATAGGAAAAACTTGTATCACTGCTTCACTTTATATACCTGAAGGTATATACCAAGCAAAAGACTGGCACAGCCTACTTGAAATTATTAACATTTCGGACGAACAACAGATATTATACATAGAGCAACCATTGAAAGTTACTAAATACAACTGTCATGAGTTCATAGAAGCCTTTAACTTCGAATCAATTCAAACAGGAAACTGTGAATACGATATTTTAGAAACACTTAGAACAGAGCATTTAAACAGTGAAGAAAAATTACACCTATTAAAACTCTGCCAAAATTATAAACATATCTTTTTAAGGAAAATACAAAATTGACTTTCACCAATCAAGTCAAGCATAAAATAACAACAACAGACGATATCCCTATGCATACAAAATCCTAAAGATACCCTCAAGTACACAAATCTGAAGTAAAAAAACAAATAGCAGATATGTTAGAACAGGGAATAATACGCCCAAGTTATTCTCCCTGGGGTTCCCCTGTATGGATAGTTCCAAAAAAACTCGATGCCAGCGGTAAACAAAAATGGCGGCTGGTAATAGATTACAGGAAACTTAATGAGAAAACCATATCCGATAGATATCCCCTTTCCAATATAAGCGAAATTCTAGACAAATTAGGTATATGTATGTACTTTACCACACTTGATTTGGCAAGTGGGTTTCACCAAATTGAGATGCATGATACCAAAAACTGCATTCACAGTAGAAGGCGGACATTTTGAGTATCTTAGAATGCCTTTTGGACTCAAAACCGCACCATCCACCTTCCAAAGAGTCATGGATAACGTTTTAGGTGAACTAGTAGGTAAAATATGCTTAGTCTATCTAGACGATATTATTATCTATTCCACATCCCTACAAGAACATCCAGTTAGTTTTCGATAAGCTTCGTTCATCCAACCTTAAAATTCAAACAGATAAATCCGAATTTCTCAAAAAAGAAACAAAGTTTCTCGGGCATATTATATCAACAGAGGGAATATGACCCAATCCCGCAAAAATTGATGTTATAAAAAATGTTCCAATCCCCCGAACTCAGAAGCAAACTAAAAGCTTCATTGGCCTCGTCGGGTATTACCGAAAATTCATTAAGGATTTTTCCAAATTAACCAAACCCCTAACGGAATGCCTCAAGAAGGGTAAAAACATAGACTTTAATGAGAAATACATGAATGCTTTTGAAACATGTAAGTCTATCTTAACTAACGACCCCATTCTACAGTATTCTGATTTTGCAAAACTCTTTATACTAACCACGGACGCAAGCAACTTTGCGTTAGGAGCTATACTATCCCAAGGTCGCACAGGAAACGATAAACCTATATGCTACGCTAGTCGAACCCTCTCAGAATCCGAATGCAATTATTCAACAATAGAAAAAGAACTATTGGCGATAGTATGGGCGACCAAATATTTCCGCCCTTACCTGTTTCGACGTAAGTTCTTTATTGTGACTGATCATAGACCACTCACGTGGATAATGAGTTTAAAAGAGCTTAATTCAAAATTGGTCAGGTGGCGCCTTAAACTGGAAGAATTCGACTATGAGATAGTATAACAGAAAGGAAAATTAAATACAAATGCTGATGCCCTAAGTCGAATAAAAATAGATATACTACTGTGGGCAAAAAGTAAGGTGAATTTTTTTGTCAAACTTCGCGGGATCAAAATTTCGCTCTAGTTATTTTTTTCATGAGTTGGTGGCACTGTTAATAACATCTGGGCCAACTTTCATGTGGATGTCATTATCAGTAATACATTTACGCTTGTGTTTACCAAACGACCAAGAGTGCATTTTTCGATTTTTACAATGTCTGATTTGGTTGAGCAGAGAAGTGCCATCAAATTTTGTTTGCGGAATGAAATTTCGGCTGCGGAAACGTTTAGCATGTTGCAGAAGGCATTTGGTGATTCGACCATGTCGCAGAAAAATGTTTATAAGTGGTACAAAGACTTCAAAGAGGGTCGAGAACGTGTTGATGACTTGGAGCGCTCCGGACGATCATCGACGTCAACAGATGACTAACACGTCAATAAAGTGAAGGAGTTAGTGCTCAAAAATCGTCGGTTGACTGTTAAAGACCTTACTGATATGATCGGAATATCAGAAGGATCTGTGAAAACCATTTTGGAAGACCATTTGGGCCTACGAAAAGTCAAATCTCGTTTGGTACCGAAAACTCTCAATTTCTTGGAAAAAAGTCGTCGCGTTGATGTGTGTGAAACAATGCTTTCAGACTATCAGGACAAGCTCAAATGCATCATTACGGGAGATGAGACTTGGATTTATGCTTACGACCCAGAAACAACGGACCAACCAAGCGAATACGTGCTAAAGGCGAGGTCAGACCGAAAAGAGCACGTCAAAGTCGTTCAAAAATAGAGGTCATGATGACAGTTTTTTTTCGATTTTCGTGGTGTGGTGCACTATGAATTCCTTCCATCTGACCAAACTGTTAATAAGGAATATTATTTGAGCGTTATGCGTCATTTACGTGAAGCAATTCGTCTAAAAAGACCAGAATTATGGGTCAACAACTCTTGGTTTTTGCATCACGATAATGCACCGTCTCACACTGCACTCGTTCTTCGTGACCATTTCTCCAAAAATTCCACGCATATCGTTCCGCAACCACCGTATTTGGCTCCGTGTGACTTCTGGCTATTCCCAAAACTCAAGAGACCACCCCGGGAACGCGTTTCGAGTCGATTGAGGAGATAAGAGCTGAATCGAAGAAGGTGCTGATGGCTATACCAGAAATTGACTATTTGGCATGTTTCGGGGATTGGAAAAATCGTTGGCATAAGTGTATTTCATCGAGAGGGGATTATTTTGAAGGGGATGAAATTGATTTACAAGAATAAATAAAGATTTTTCATTTTACAACCAAATTCACCTTACTTTTTGCCCACAGTAGTACCTACATTATCAGAAATAAACGTAAATGATGCTGCTTCAAATAAAGGTACGTCTGGTACCACAGTGCATTCAGCAGAAGAAAATTTAAATGACGGCATATACCTATATCTCTGAGAAACCCCTAAACGACTTTAACCTACAGCTCATATTCGAAAAATCATCAGAAACTCCAGAAATGTCAGTTATTATGCCATTCAAAAACAAGCAACGTAGGATATTCAGGATACCTTTATACACAGAAGAAATAATAATAGATATTTTTAAAAAATTTATCAATCCAAATAAGTTGCCCGCTATATTTTCTGACGATGACACTTTTCACATTATTCAGTCCGTTTATTCAAAATATTTTTCAACTAATAAAATGTTTCGTTTAATACAATCTAAAGAAATACTTAACGACATAACAGACACTGACAAACAAGAGGAACTAATAAAGAATTACCATGAAAATAATAACCACCGCGGAATTAACGAAATGCTTCTCCATCTTAAAAGACAATTTTATTTCCCTTTTATGAAAAACAAAATAACACAGATTGTTAACAACTGCGACAAATGCCAAACCCTTAAATATGAAAGAAATCCCCCAAAACCCTTGTTTGAAAAACCGGAAAGCCCTTTAAAGCCTTTAGATATTTTACATATAGACATCTACAGCATAAACCACAAACAAATGCTAACAGTTATTGACAAATTCTCAAAATTTGCAGCAGCATACACACTCCCATCAAGACATTCTGTATGTATACTAAAATCTCTAAAACAATTCATTAACCTTTACGGTATTCCAAGGAAAATAGTTGCTCACCAAGGCTCGGAGTTCACAGCCAATATTTTCAAAGAATTTTGTAGGCAATTCCAAATTCACTTGCAGATTACCTCATTTCAACAGAGTACGAGCAACGCTCCTGTAGAAAGACTACATTCCACCCTAACGGAAATATACAGAATTGTATTAACTACCAGAAAAGAGAATCACCTCAGCGAAGACCATGACGACATACTTACAGAAACGTTAATCACCTACAACAACTCAATTCACAGTACTATGAAATTTACCCCATTCGAACTATTTTTCGGTAAAACCTTCAAACGAACATGAATACTAGGGTGGTTCGAATTCCAACAAATTTTTCAAATCAAATTCTAATAGTGCGGAAAAGTTGCTATGGAGTAACACAAGTAATTTGGTAAAAAAAAATTGAAATCGGTCAATATCTTCTGTTCGCGCAACTCATTTAAAGTTTTGAAAATTTTGTCGAAAAATGCATATTTCCTAATTTTTTTAGAATTATGTTTTAAATGTCGTTTTCCAAAGTTTTACTTATTATTATGTTTAAATTTAATTATTTATAAGGATTAGTTTGTATTTAAACAGTTTATTCATGCATTCTATAAGGCTTTTCACGCTTAGCTTTCCCCAGGATCAACGACGAGGACGTGGTGAAAAATCTGATCCCACTTTTTTTTTTTGTTTTTTTTTTATATTTTATAATTTTTTTTTGTTTTTTTTAATATTTTATGTTTTTTTTGTTTTTTTTATATCTTATAATTTTTTTTTTGTTTTTTTTTAATATTTTATATTTTTTTTTTGTTTTTTTAAATATTTTTTTTTTGTTTTTTAAATTTTTTGTTTGCTACTATCATTAAAAAAATTTACGATCGTGAAGATTTGTACAGTGAACTCTCTTTATGCGTTAATTACAAACTGGGATTTGTGATCAAATTTAGGCAAACTAGAACGAGAAAATAAAGTTGACCGTATGTCACCATCCCTATTTTGATAACCACATACCTTGTTCGACGCTTCAGTGACAAGCTTAACAGTTCGCTCTACCGCTTGAGTGTGGCATGGAAAGCTAAACAAGTTCCATTGAGAGATAGATGGTTGGTTATCAATGGAAGATAACAGATCTGCATTTAAGACATTTCTTAGTACTGGAAGAGGTGATAGTATTGTAGAAGACCAGTCGATCATTTCATAGTAATTAGTGGCATTAAAGTTCAGTTTTGGCAAAATGAATGAGCGCACCGAATTCTTCGCAGTAGAAGTTGTCTCTCTGGCTTTTAAAATCCTTTGTACCCCAATCTTACGTACATTCCGATTTTCATTTGTGATCATAGATAAAAGCAAATTTTCAGGATGCGCGAAATAAGCATTGTGTTGTATCACAGGATCAACTACTCTCAGAAGATGTTCTGGTAAGTACCGAGAATTTTTAATCATAGTGAAGACATGTCTCGCACCATCTGCAATTGAATCGTTCAGTTTTATTTGAAACCACATAGGTAAATACACTTTCATTATAAATGTAACTATGTGAACTAAGTTTTCAGAAGGGTCTTCACTTGATTTGTATAATCTCAACGTTCTGTTTCCTAGTGTGAGCCAACGCTCGTGGGAGAGTTTTCCTGGATCTCGCAGAGACAGATCAGATGAACAATTACCTAAATGAATAGATTGCCCAATGTCGTAAAGATATTTTTGATCTTTACTCAAATTGTCTCAATTGAAATTAACAACAGACAAGTGTTCAACGCCCTGAAGTTGTTTTCCGATTGTACCTGAAAATGAATTCGGTCCACTTGTTTTTCCATCAAAATGTTGAAATACGTGTTGCAAAGGTAATTCCTTTGCATGAAGCAAGCATATATTCCACTGAATTGGTCTGTTCAAGTATAATTCAATACGCCTAATAATACCACCTCTCCAGCCTGTATTAGTTGCTGTGCCATCACAACCAACTAGGAGAAGTTCACTAAAATCAAATTCCATTTCATTTAAGTGAGATATCATACTTTCAGTGATACCTTTGCTTGTACCAGAAATAGGCGTTACATGAGTTATATATTGAGAACCAGGTTCCATTATAATAGAGACATGTTCTTCCTTGCGTGTTTTGCGATGACGCTTGGAGCCTACTTCCTCCTGGTATAAGGTCTCATCTTTTCTCCCATCAAAATAAAGGGATGTAAGGGCTTCGGACATAGTTTTAGGTTCCTGTTGCAAGGCTTTTCTGATTTTAGATTTCTCCCTTCTGATTTTATTTTTATCTATAACAAAAGTCAAGTCTGTATCAGTAACGATTTGTAGGTCTTTCAGAACTGACGTCGCAATTGCAGCGGTTGCTCTTTCCGAAACACCAAATCGGTCACTAATTACTGCAGTTTCAGGAAGATTAATGCGCATTTGTGAGGTAGAAGGCTTTTGAAGGTATGATGTTGATGGGCTGAGAGCGAATGTTGGATCTTTGACATGTTCTTGTACTTCAGGCGAACGATTCTCAACGAAATCTTCAATGTTGTCATCCAAATCATCTGAAAAACTTTTGGCATTGTCAACAGAAGAAGTGTAAGTACTAGAGGATGTCATTTTATGTTTCGTTTTTTCATTTCTTTCAGCTCGACGAGTAAGTTTTGCAGTTTCAAGTACATCTATAGAACCAATCTTTCCGACTCTGGCAGTTCTTTGATCGAAAAGAAATTTACGTTCTATGACAGGAATTTTACGATCTTTTTCACATCCACAGTCAATAGAAATAGGGTTTGGACAAATACATAATGACAAAGGTTTACCGCAGTTACAGTCATTTGACATTTGACATTTGCATGAAGAAATGTCAAAAATTTTCTCTGCTTCGGTCTTGAATATTTCATGAGCTTTCTGAAACTTAGGATTTTCTTTATCTCTTTTGTAAGACTTTCTTTTTTCCAATATTTTGCATGATATGCAGTGATCATTTGTTCAACCCTGGTTTGAGAAACTGTAGGGATAGATGCTGTCATATAAAGCATCTTAATTTTCTGAGCTACCACATTCGCTATTTCTGAAAAAGCAATTTTCTGTGAAGGTAATTCTGTTGATGATGACATTACGTATCTTTGTTCAAAACAACAAAGAATAACGTCAGCATAAGAGGGCAGATTTCTTAAAGAAAAATCCTTAGGAGCGCCAAATATTGGACAAACATGATCTTTCCGAGAAACATGAAACCGGTTTTTTTTGTTTTTTCACTCATTTTAAGCAAAAGTAAATATACTACAACTACTGAATAACAATTAAAGAAAGTGATATAGCTTGGTAATAATTCGTAAAAAGTGCCAGTAAAAGTCAATATTATTTGACTTTTGAATATCGCGTACAAGAGTCACAGTCTCACTCTTTCACCTCCACTGGATCTTAAAAAATAATTGTCTCAAACAACATAAAGTTAATTATTATGACAAAACTAACAATCTGACAGCATAAGTAACAAAATATTAATAAAAAATAACAATTAAATCTTACTTTCAAAAAGTTCAGAAAATGCACTATTTTCGACAAAATTTTCAAAACTTTAAGTAAGTTGCGCGAACAGAAGATATTAACCGATTTCAATTTTTTTTTTACCAAACTACTTGTGTTACTCCATAGCAACTTTTCCGCACTATTAGAATTTGATTTGAAAAATTTGTTGGAATTCGAACCACCCTAATGAATACATTACAAAACTTAACGAATTCCAAAACGTTTTATACCCACAAATCAAAGAAAAAATGGAAAATGCAACTAGCAATAGGATAAACAAACTGAACGAAACCCGCTCAGACCCGGAAAATTTAGAAAATCAAACCATTTATCGAAAAGAAGCAAAACGTAATAAAATTACACCCAGATTTACAAAACACAAAGTGAGGAAAAACAATAGAGTAACTATTAATTAATTAATTGACGGCCGCCGTAGCCGAATGGGTTAGTGCGTGATTACCATTCGGAAAGCAAAATTAATAAACACATTTTTCTAATAGCGGTCGCCCCTCGGCAGGCAATGGCAAACCTCCGAGTGTATTTCTGCCATGAAAAAGCTCCTCATAAAAATATCTGCCGTTCGGAGTCGGCTTGAAACTGTAGGTCCCTCCATTTGTGGAACAACATCAACACGCACACCACAAATAGGAGGAGGAGCCCGGCCAAGCACCTAACAGAAGTGTACGCGCCAATTATTTATTTATTTAACTATAATTACAGAACATAACAACAAATTTCACAAGTCAAAATTACAAAAGATACGCACAAAACCAAAAACTTCTAATGAAACCTTTTCTTCATTCATAGGATACCACTAGCATTTCCTCAAATGATAGACATAACAGAAATAAACAAGCATCAGAAAGTAGTTAGATTCCGATTAGGACCCGCAAGAATAATCACTAATCACAATAACCTCATGCATATTGTTAACCTGGACGAATACACTAAAACTGTCAATAAAATACAGGACACTGTCTCAGTCTTAGAGAACACCCACAGAACTACAAGCTTGACAAAAGTAACTAGGTTAAAACTCAAGGAACTAGAAAATAAAGTACAGACACTTACACCACATAAACGACATAAACGTGGACTCATCAACGGACTAGGGACAGCCGTGAAATTTATCACGGGGAATATGGATGCCAATGACGCACTTTCCATAAATAAACAAATTCAAGACATTAAAACTAATACAACACATATCGAGACTATACTGAATAACCAGAACCAAATAAATTCAATCATGCAAGAAAGATTGCAAAACGTCAATATCCACATAAACAAGGAACAGGATAAAATAGAAACATACATAAACAAAATAGCAAACAATATCTTGAAAGGAGATGACCAACTTTTTGAACTTCAGTATATCAGCCAAATTAATTATAATATAGACCTTTTAAACAATCACTTAGAAAGCATAGCGGAATCAATTGTCCTAGCAAAACTAAATGTGATATCGAAATCCATACTAAGCACTACAGAGCTGGACCAAATATATAACTATATGGAAAATCAGTCAATAAAAATTAGCTCTAAAGAGCAAATATGTGAACTACTTGGACTACAAGCATATTATAATAACTCAAATATTATATTTAATGTACAAATACCAAATGTATCAAAAGAAAACTATGAACTTTATCATATACTTCCACTCCCCTTAAATAACACTAAAAAGATAAAAATAAAACCATACTTAACATACAAAAAAAACCACATCCAATTTTTTAACGAACCTTGTCCAAGAGTCGAGAACTCCTACTACTGCAAAAAATCACCATATACTGAATATACAACCAACTCCACCTGCATTGGACAAATAATAAGCAACAAAGATGCTCTGTGCGACCTAGAAAATGTTGGCAATATAAACTGAATCATACAACCTGGACCAAACTATATTCTCTTCATCAATACAAACAAAACTACCGTAACAACTAGCTGCAACAACGACACTTACGAAGTTAAGGGTACAGCTCTCCTCTACTACAACAACTGTTCAATCAATGTCAACGGCGAAATCTACAAAGACAACCCCATATTTTACAGAGACGAACTTTTTCTACCCCTCATAAGCTATTCCGAAGTAAACGCAAAAACAATAACCAACAAACTGAGCCCCGACAAATTTAGAAGCTATCAACTAGAAAGTCACGAAACAACATCAAAGAAAAACAACATTATTATCCTAACAACCTGTTCATTGAGCATCATATTTACTGCCGCACTTGTTTACATCGCAAGGATAAGAACTAAATTTCAATTCACGCCTGATCTTCAACTAAACGTTCCAGCCCCTACGTCTTCCTTGTGGCCTTCACTTTACTTTAAGGGGGGAGGAGTTACGGAAACCCCCATAACACAACCACCCACCAAACCTCCAAGGTTACATATAGGTACAATAACTAAGTCAATGAACTAAATTAAAGTCATAAGAATTATTGTTAAAATATAGAATAAGCAATTTGTAATTTGAGTTCATAAGAATTACTATTAAAATATAGAATAAGCAAATTGTAGTTAAATTGTGTTCATAAGAATTATTAATATACAGAATAAGCAATTTTACAATAAATTTATAAGCTTCATATTACCGATTGCCGAATTAATAAAAACTTGTAAAATGCTAATTAAGCAATATTAACATTATTGA
This sequence comes from Anastrepha obliqua, assembly GCF_027943255.1. Lineage (NCBI taxonomy): Eukaryota > Metazoa > Arthropoda > Insecta > Diptera > Tephritidae > Anastrepha > Anastrepha obliqua. The sequence continues at coordinate 151,282 of NW_026562184.1, forward strand.
GAAATTGATTTAGTTAGTATTAAATGCAGAATAAGCAATTTTGTAATTAAATTATAAGTTTCATTTTTAAACACTTTTAATAAAAGAATCAGTTGTAATTCAGTGGTGAAAGAAAGTAGTGTATTGTTTTTTTTTCTATCCTTTAAAAGATAGGAACATAACTCGAGCTCCTGTACCTGAAACTTTGAACTCATTAATCCGAATGACTTTTTTCGGCCTGCTGTTGTAAAACAAAAACAAAAAAAACTATACAACTGAATTGCCGGAAATTTTAATATATTGTTCACAACATCAATGGCTATCGCCCGCACTAGAATCATGAAATTATTTCAACTATTTAGTTTTTTTTATTAAAAAACTGAAAAAAACGAGTTTTAGAGGGTCAAATTCAAAACATTTTGTAATTTTTTTTTTTTGTTCTAGTACGGGAAGTATATGTATATATATATAATTGTCGCGTACACCCTTTTTGGGGTTTGGCTGTGCTCCTCCTCCTATTTGTGGTGTGCGTCTTGATGTTTTCCACAAATGGAGGGACCTACAGTTTCAAGCCGACTCCGAACGGCAGATATTTTTTATGATGATCTTTTTTATGGCCGAAATACACTCAGAGGTTTGTCATTGCCTGTCGAGAGCGACCGCTATTAGAAAAATGTTGTTCTTAATTTTGGCGTTTCACCGAGACTCGAACCTACATTCTCTCTGTGAATTCCGAATGGTAAACACGCACCAACCCATTCGGCTACGGCGGCCGCATACATACTGATTAATAATTTTTTTGGTTTTTTGTGTTTCAGATAAACAGAAGCGCCAAAATGGACAACACCCTCCAGGTCCAATTTTTCAGGACTGTCAACTCCAGCGCATTAGTTAAGAGTATTAAAATAATAAAAGGAAAAATATATAATATGTACCATATCATGTTCAAAAAATAAATGCTATAAAATTATCCACCAGATTATAATAAAGAAAATCATTCTAACAATATTTCTGTTTTTTATGATGATATTAAGTTCCCAGGCTCTTAAATAAACTCCCGATAAATAAACACATATAAATACCCGATTCTCTCATTGGTATGAAGCCTCTAACGTTGTATACATATATTTTTTTTGGTATGTAAAAGAAGTTAAATAAAAAGCGTAAATTTTATCGTTTTTCACCCCAAAAATACCCGAAATTTTCGATCTCTAGACCACCGGGGCCCCTTAAGACTTAAATGCAACTCCGACCTAAAAAGTGGAGATATGAAAAGACATCTAAAGATCTTAGAAGACTTCCGACACACTCCTATTCTTCTCAAGGTGGATACATTATCTGCCATTCTCTGCAAGAACTTCCAAGTTCTCATTTATGAACGTGACTAACGTGTTTTAAGTCTTTAGACTTAAATTAAAACACTAAAGTTAAAAAGTTTTTTTTTTTTTAAGTTAAAGTTTTTTTTCACGGTTTTATTCTTTAAACAATGTGTTTTTAAGTCTTTAGACTTAAATTAAAACACTAAATTTAATTTTAATTTTTTAAGGTTTTATTCTTTAAACAAATTCAACCTTCTTGGTTGCTGTGAATCTACAGACTAACTTTTTACAATTTCCTTAATTCTAATGACACCTGTTTTGCGCTCACTTTATGCAGTACCTTATGCTTATTGAGAGCATAACTGCATTGAGCGAAAAACGTGTCGGTGTAATTTTGCATACTAAGCAAATCTTTTGGTGGGAACCTTTATTTGTGAAATCTTAGTATCTTGGCATTTAAATAATTTGGTGTATGATTCCAATTTCATTAAATGCAAGACAATACTGTCACAACTCAAAAAAGAGAAATAAATAGATAGGGTGGTGGAGTGATGGTACGTAACTCCTCCCCCCTTTGTCAAAAGATTCTCCTGGATCTTATGGTTTGTTATTTTTTAAGCCGTATTTCTCTTTACTGGCTTCCAGTTCCACATCCTCAGATTTTTTTTCAATTTTATTGACAATCTTAATTTTATTATTATTTTTTCTTAAATACAATATCACAATAATTATAAGAATGCTTACAAAAAAGAAAGTGCTTATTGCATAAGAAACATTTCTGTGATATTTTAATTCTTTTATTTCTTTAATATTTTCAAAATTTTCCAATACAATTTTTTTGAAGTTAATTTCTTTTTCAAACGTGTTATTTTCGTTGTTTACTGGAATGTAATATTTCTCTTTTACAATTTCTATTTTATTTTGAAAAACGTACTCTTTTATTGTTATTTTACAGTTGTATACAGATATTAAATAATTTTTGTTAAGTGTGATTTTTCGATCGTCACAATTTTGAAAAACAGTTTCATTTATTGCATTCTTAACAATTAAAGTTTCATCGTCCATAGCTAGGATCTCGAATTTGTTGTTATACTTTAACATACAGTTTTGATAATATACACAGTTTTGAGTTTTTTTCAAATTTTTCAAATCTGTCTCTTCTTCATAAGAATATACGTTATTTGCTATTTCGACAACATGTTCAATATCAGTATTTATTTCCATGCACTCTTTGTTGGGTATTGGCATTATAGCTTTTACATAGGTTTTAATAAAATTTGTTGGTATTTTAATGGCAATAATTAACTTATATTTTTCGTATTTCATTATACCTAATTTTAGTAATTTTAGCTTATAAAAATCAATATTGTAACATTCTATTTCATTGGCCGTCAATATACTAGGGTGTAAAATCTTATGCCTAGCCGCTGATATGTTATCTTGAATTTGATTAAGCCTATTTTCCAAGTATCTGATTTTTTGCATTTGGTCTAAGTATAGCAAATATCTTACAATTTCGCTGTTCCTGGTTTTAATTTCGTTAAAAGCTGCCTGGATTCTTTTTCTGTCTTCTTCTATATTATTTTTTAGTAGGTTTAAAGTGTCATTAAAGTGTAGGTTTATCTGAATTTGTTTATTAACTGTTTCAATAACGTTGTGATCATTTTCATCCGTAACTTTTAAATGCTGTAAAATTTCTTGACGGTCATCGTCGTCCATTGTGCCAAATATCCATTTATGTGTTGTCCCGACAATATTTAAAAGTCCTCTTTTTTGTTTAAAATTCACTGGCGAAGGTGTAATTGATTTAACTTTGTCTTTAAGTATTTCTAATATATTTCTTTGAGTAATAAATCCTTATGGAGAATATCTAAATTTTTAATATTGGATTCTATTTGTGAAATTATTATATTTATTTCGGTTAAATCTATTAAATGTATTACGGTAATTGTTTCGTTTATTACTTCCACTTCTCTTAATTTAATTTGAGTGTAACCTGTTTCTTCCAATATTTTGTTGACTTGCAATGTCCCTTGAGTCCCTGTTACGAATATCGCTATCACCAGTACGGATGTTGCCACCTGAAAATTTATTTGGCCTTTTAATATTGGATGTATGAATATTTTGCAATTTCCTTTTTATAAACTTAGGTTCTTCTTTATGCCTCAAACTTTTGTAATTTTTCGATTCTCTGAATAGTTTTCCCGTTTTTGGTTTTGTTTATAAATTGTGGTTAACTTTGATCTTTCAATTCGATTTTTTATTAATTTGTGATCAACTTTGTAATTTTGAACTTCTTGTGGAGTAGTTTTTATTGTACTATGGAAAGAATTGTTATACAATTTTATGGCCTTCTGCATTTGAGTTATAACTGGGAGTTTTTCCTCTAGGTTTAATATTCGAATGCGTTCTGTTAGAGTGTTGTTAAGTCTCTCAATATCAGCATTTCCTGTATGACTGTTTGGTTTAGTTACGTGAAACTCAATTCCTTCCTTAGTTAAAAAATCTCTAACATTTTTGGAATTAAACTCATTGTCAAACACAAACTTTTCAATGGAACCCTTAATCGATAAAAATTCGTTTATTTTGCCAATAATAGTTTGATTATTCCTATCGGGTAGGTAAAAAGCCACAGCATGTTTTGAAAATTTGTGAAGAAAAATTATAAAAGAGTGTTTACTATTAACATAAGTATCGACATCAACAATTTTATTAGTAGAAGTAGGAGTCTCGGTTAAATGGAATTTATTTTTAATTGGATTTCTATCATATTTTCCTCCAGAGCATATGTCGCAGTTATTTATAATTTCATGTATTTTTACTTTTAATTGAGGATGATAAACCTTGTGCTTCATGCCCTCGTAAGTTACTAATATTCCAGAATGCCCAGTTTCGTACTTATGAAACAGAGATATTTGCTTTCTTAACTCGCTTTCATCCTGGATGTCCTGTGCTAAAAAGCTACATCTTACAAATGATAACCGTTCACTACTTAAGAAATTGTTAATTAAAATTTGCTGTAATTTGTTGTATTCATGGTCATTAATTTGGGAAAATATCGCCACTTTTCCTTTATCAAAATTTCTTCGGACTATATTAGTTACATTATCGGAGTCAATATCTTGTTTATCGATAAAGATTCTTTTGTTTTTGAAAATTTCCATGACCTCAACTTCCTTGTTATTTACTAAAATGAGTTGGTTTTTGAACCTATTTACTATGGTATCTTAAATAGAAATATGATCATTGCAATTCTCTGCCTGAGAATGTACGGTTTCAAGGGAATGGTTGGAATGAACTTCTAGAGATATATCAGATTGATTTGCTGCTTCTTCAGCATTTAGATTTTTTATTATAAAAGTTTCGTTAAGAGTGATTCCTAAATCATCAGAATCTAACGCGTTTATTTCACACTTTTCGTAATTAATGCGGCTGAGAAAGTCTGCTAATTTATTCTCTTTGCCAGCAATGTAATCAATTTTTGCGTCGTATTCCCCTAATTGAACTAGCCATCTCTGTAATCTCGGGCTTATATCTTTACCCGAGTTTTTGACTTGCAACCACTTTAGTGGTTGATGGTCGGTTTGGAGATCAAATTCTCTTCCAAAAAGATAAGGTCTATAGTATTTGACTCCCCACACTATTGCCAATAGCTCTTTTTCAATAGTGGAATAATTTTTTTCGTGATTATTTAGTGTTCGCGATGCGAATGAAACAGGATGACCATCTTGGGTCAAAACCGCACCAACAGCAAAATTGCTGGCATCAGTGATAAGCTTAAAGCGCTTATTAAAATTTGGATATTTTAAAATAGGCGGATTTGTTATTATATCCTTTAGTTTTTCAAAAGCTATAATATAATTTGGGTCTCTTATGTTGATTTCAGCATTTTTCTTTAAATATGCGATCATGGGGTAAGCTACTTTAGAATAGTCTTTTATAAATTTTCGGTAGAAACCTGTTATTCCTAAAAATGATTTAATCTGCTTTTGTGTTGTCGGAAGCTTCAATTTTTGAATTACTTCGACCTTAGCTGGATTTGGCTTAACACCTTTAGGTGTAAGTATATGACCTAAAAATTCGGTTTCCTTCTTTAAGAAGCTACATTTATCAATTTGAATTTTAAGTCCTGCTGTTTTCAAAGTTTGAAATATTTTTGTAATATTTTGTATATGTTCTGATAAAGAAGTACTGAATATTAAGATGTCGTCTAAATAGACAACACAAATTTTATTTATATACTGGCGAAGGACTGAATTCATAAGTCGCTGGAAAGTCGAAGGGGCATTTTTAAGCCCAAATGGCATTCTTATGAATTCGTAGTGGCCAAAAGGTGTAGAAAAGGCAGTTTTTTTCTGTCATTTTCATCTACAACAATTTGATGAAAACCTTTGGCAAGATCAATAGAAGAGAAGTATTGAGCTTGCCCAATTTATCAAGAATTCCTTCCATATTGGGAATTGGAAATTTATCATTAACAGTAATTTCATTTGGCTTCCGATAATCTACAACAATTCGCCATTTTTGGATGCCAGAATTGTCGATCTTCTTTGGCACTACCCATAAAGGACTATTATAAGGTGAATTGCTTTCCTTAATTATGTTTTGCTCTAACATTTCTTTGATTTGTTTCTTTATTTCTTCTTCGTGAATTTGGGGGTACCTATTAATTTTTGAATATACAGCTCTATCAGTTGATGTAATTATTTCATGTTTAATTTCATGGATTGCAGAAAGCTTATCACCCTCTTTATAAAATAAATCCTTGAAACTGTGCAATAACTTCGTTATCAATTGGGTTTCTTCCGAATTTAGATGTCTCAGATTCAATTTTTCTAGGTCGCTGTGTTCAAGTGAGCAAATTTCTACACTATTGTATGGATTGTAATAAATTTATTCTCTACATCAATCTTAGCTTTAAGAGCGATGAGAAAATTTTGACCTATTATTGCTGAATAAATTTTGCTATGGAAATCAATAACCTTCCAAGAGAAGGTACCTGAGATATTAAATTCTCTAGGTATTGGGGTAACTAATTTGTGTGTCACTTGATTTATTCCGTTTATGGTTCTGTAAAAAAGGGGTGAATTGAGTTGTTGAGTGGGAAAAGTATTCCCAAGGACATTAGGTTTAATTATGCTTGTTTCTGATCCGGTGTCTATGAGACATCTAATTTTACAATTTCCAATTGTTACTAATATTATGGGTAATTTTGTGGAGAAGCCGTCATATAAAAATTTACGTCCTCTTCTTCTTTTAAATTACCAATATCCATTGGCTCTGGTTCTTGTTGATACGCATTAGTTTGGCGTTGTTGCTACTATGATAAGATTTTCTAGTTTGAGAAGAATTTGGTTGATTGTACTGAAATAATTTACTGGAATTTAATTGCTGTGTTGAATTTCTCCTGTAATTTTCAACTGGAAAATTATTGATTAATCTGTATTGTGACCTGTGGTAAGGGTCTGAATTCTGCCAGTTGAAATTTCGGGTTTGAATGCTACTATTCGGTTTAAAGTTGCCATTTTGGAAGTTATTATTTGGCTTAGATTTTTGCCAATTTGTGTTTTGAAAACAATTATTAGTATTCCAATTATTGTTATGAAAACTATTACTTGGCTTTAATGATTGCCAATTGTTGTTTGTTTTTCGTTCACTTTGTATATTAACTCTATGGTTAAATGCAATGGCCCTTGTGTCATCTAATAGTTTCAATTTGGTATATTTTGTAATTATCTCATTCAAAGTCGCATTTTCACTTAAATGAGCACTAATTGGTCCGTCAATTTTTTCTAATAATATGTCTACCAGGTCCCTGTCTACATTTTCTGGTCGGTAGATACCAGGTTTTAATGGGTCAGACAAGTATATATCATTAATATGAAATTTGGAATTTTCAAAAATATTAAATAGTTCTCTTAAATTTCTTACTTTTATTGTCCGGCACAAGTTGAAGACTTCTCCGTAGGTCGTCTTTGGGCTGCATTCTTGTTGAATTTTCCCCTTCATTTCCTCCCACGAAGCGCCGCTTTCTAGTTCTCTTACACGCCGGCCAGCATTGCCATGAATCTTCTCATCGGCCACAATTCTCAAACAAAACTGAATAAGGCTCAGATTTGTTCCGCATAACGTAAGATTTGATTCTACAGCATTGATAAAGGCCCTTGCGTTTTGATTTTCTGAAAGGGGCTTCAAGCGTCGAAATTGGTCGATGACATCCTTGGCGGTCATGTTAAAATTCAATTCCTGTTGTTGGTGTTGTGTTTGTTGTTGTTGGTGTTGTATTTGCTGTTGTTGCTGTTGTGTTTGTTGTTGCTGCTGCAATTGTAAATTTCGTAGCTCCGCTTCTTGTCTGCGGATGACCTCCAGTAGTTCTGCTACATCTTGCTGGTTCGCCATTATTAGACCTCTGTTTCGGTCAAAAATTTCACTGCGTTGCATTCACTTCCTTGTTCTTTAAATATTCCTTCAGGAATATCTCCAATGACTGCGCCACTAACGTGTTTTAAGTCTTTAGACTTAAATTAAAACACTAAAGTTAAAAAGTTTTTTTTTTTTTTTTAAGTTAAAGTTTTTTTTCACGGTTTTATTCTTTAAACAATGTGTTTTTAAGTCTTTAGACTTAAATTAAAACACTAAATTTAATTTTAATTTTTCACGGTTTTATTCTTTAAACAAATTCAACCTTCTTGGTTGCTGTGAATCTACAGACTAACTTTTTACAATTTCCTTAATTCTAATGACACCTGTTTTGCGCTCACTTTATGCAGTACCTTATGCTTATTGAGAGCATAACTGCATTGAGCGAAAAACGTGTCGGTGTAATTTTGCATACTAAGCAAATCTTTTGGTGGGAACCTTTATTTGTGAAATCTTAGTATCTTGGCATTTAAATAATTTGGTGTATGATTCCAATTTCATTAAATGCAAGACAATACTGTCACAACTCAAAAAAGAGAAATAAATAGATAGGGTGGTGGAGTGATGGTACGTAACTCGTGCGGCCTGGAAAAGTAATTCTATCACCTTCGAACCCGCAACCCAGATGTGATACACTTAGCGATCGAAATTAGAAGATACCATCTTTCCAATGGGTCTCTACCCAACTATCTTCCAGGCATAAATACATGCCATTGAGATATGTGTGAAAGAATGTCTCCGTAGAAGAATGAGAGGAACTCACATTTACGTACTTTTAGATAGTCAGATAGTCAAAAATGGGACAGGGCTGCTTGAACCTTCTTAATATGCTAGGGAACTTAAACACAACATTATTGGGTTGGATTCCCGGACAAGAAAGGCGCGAGGAAAACGAAATAGCGAACCAACTAGCAAAAAAAAGGGCAAACATGCCCCTAATTGCTTCTGAACCTTTCTGTAGACTTACAAAAAACCACATCAACGAAAGTTTCAACAGGTGAGAAGTGAAGAAGTTCGTTGAACACTGGCGAAACTGTATCGGTCAGCGACAAGCAAACAAATCCTAACAACTTTCACTTGGCAGAGTGGACTTAAAACTTTTAACTGGTTACTTAACGGGCCACTGTAGCCTTAGATATCACTTAAACAAAATTGGCCTCTCTGAGACCATCATCTGCCCATTCTGTGAAATGGACATTGAAAATTCAGAACACATTCTTTGTAAATGTCCTGCACTAGGCAGAAAACGATTACAGCACCTTGGTGGTATTGCTGTACCTCCATGTAAACTATGGAACAATAAACCCCAGAATGTGCTAACATTTTTAAAAAGCCTCAAAATATAGGGTACCTCGGCAGGCTTTGCACAATAGATCTAATTTGGTCGCAGTGCGCAGTAATAACTCAAACCAAATCCTCCTGGAGGAATCGAGAAATAGTATTTTTGTATTTTTTAAAATCATATGTTCATCAGTATGTACATATATCAACGAAGCGTACGTGATTTTTCCGGATATTCTTATTTCATTTTATACTTAAGCAACTCTGTAGTGCAATTCACTAACTACCTAACAAAGCACCAGTTCACGAGAATTAATGTTCTGAGACGAAACTGTGTGGTGTCTATATGCACGACGAGGATACGTTTTAATACTATGCTGAAAAGTGATCCACCAGCATGTAAATATAGCAACCAGAAAGTCGTTACTTTATTCGGATTTTTTCGTTTTTGCGCACTTTTCATTTTTTCTTATTGTACTTTAATTGATCGATTAGTGAACTCTATTGCACATTTTGTTTAAAAGTTGTAATAATAGGAAAACATGGAAACCAAAGGAAAATAAATTAGTCTTTCAGAAAAAAAATTACAAAATTGTGGAGAAATGGAAATAGTTTCCGAGGTATTGGCAAGACAATTGGGAGCATGTTTTCTTCAACGCATAGTAAACAATTAAACACAAACGGGATTTTATTATCTAAGCACAGGTCTGAGCGTCCAAGAACACTATTGGTCCAACAGGAGTATAATCAATATAGCAAGGCAGTATAATCAATATAGCAAAGATTAACTTGAGCACAGAAGAGAGCGTTGTGAATTTGTGAATAATTATATAAACTAGGATCGGCCGTACGTCGAAATTTCGACGTTATATAAATACGGAGACCAAAATTTAGTCATACATTTTTGTAGTATTTATAGTCAAAGAAACAAGTTTAAACACATATAAATGGATAGCTTATGTTCAAACTTTTTACATGATATGTATATGTGAATAGATGTAGTAAAATTAAATATGAAAAATATCCCATTTTACCTGTATTAAGCGATCCTATATTTGTGTGTTTCAAATATCATAATTTTTTTATTCATGAATTGGAAACATTTAATTTCATGTACTGCGGAAAAAAAATTATTTTTTTTGAAAAACCATAATAAAAAACAATCATTAATTAATCCATGATCATCATAATTTCTGAATGAAATTTATAATAGTATGCATTCACAATAATATAGCTATGTTTCTCATTCCGTCTTCACATTATTCGATTATACGTTTCAATATTTATATGTGTATGGAAACAGAGCTGCTTGTAACAAAAACTTAGCAACAAAGGCTATATAGTATGTATATACATACATAGCAATATTGTTTTGTATTTCATCTTCACACTATTCTATTATGCTATTATATACATTATATATATAGCAATTTTCAAACAAACAACTCTGTTGCCATTACAGTGCGACTATATATATGTAAAAATATATTTCTCCCACTCCAACACATTATTAATACAGGTAAAATAGTGTGATTAATTTTACCTGCACCTATTCACTTATGTATCTGTTTTAATACATTGTGCAAACCGTCTCCACATATGCTTCCATTGGTATCATCAGAGAATGTTAATGCAATGAGAAGGTGCAAATGTTACTGTAAGCTTTTTTTAGTACAATTGAGATTTGAAAGATTTTTAATAAGGTCATTTAGCACACCGAGTTTATAGACACCTCACTGACTTTTGCCCACACAAAAATTAGAAACACCACACATCTTTCACCTCAACACACAACACATTTCTCACCTCGACATTAAACCAATTAAATTTTTACTATTTTCGTATTTTTGAAATAATAAGCGAATACGTGAAATTTATAACATATTTTTTTTTTCAATTACATTAAAAAAAAAAACGATTTAAAAAAAAAAAATTTATAAAAAAAAGTTTGCGCCGGGAATTGAACTCGAGTCTAGCATGTGGCGAGGAAAATTAGGCGGTGCGTTTATTTCTTCGACTGCTTATTTTTTTACCATTTTGTTACTTTTGAAATGATACATAAAATTTATTACAAATTTTTTTACGATTACATTAAAAAAAAAAAAAATTTGCACCGAGAATTGATGGCGAGTCACGTGGGGAGGATAAATACGCAGAGCGTTTATTTCTGCGCCTGCGTTGTGAACAAAAGGTTTTGTGCATGCGCGCGACGCGAATAAATTTTAATAAAGTTCTGAAAGTAATTCATGAAGTTTTTCATTACATACATTCATACTCTTATGTACATAAATGATGGTATATGACAATATACATAATATGTATATATGTGCATGTCAATAGGAGGTATTTGCATTCAGAAAAAAAGAATGGTTTAAGATAAATCAACACTTATTTTATATTGTATGTCAATTTATAGTTTATGTATTCGACAGCATTTACATACATATGTATGTATGTACATTTGTATATGAAAAACAATAATGCACAAGCGCAAGAACATCATATCACATATGCAAAGTATGCCCAAATAACCTTGACTTATATACATATGTACACATGTCACAGCACATCACATTCTTACAAGAAATCAAATACACATACGCACTAGTGAACGAGTTTCTTCCTAACAAGTGCAAAAACAATTCTGTTCTATGTATGTATATATACCCACTTTATGCCCTAGCATATATACATACATATACGAGTATACCTACTTGCCTTCTAAACTTCCTACAAAATAATTGTATTCATATGTTACAACATCCATGCACGTTCATACATTCATGCATATATGCGCGAGCACAGCGCTCCCTTCTTGCTTCCGTGTACTTTTGTCTTTCACCAGTCGATATTCCTAATATTATACTTACAAAAACACAATACTTTGATAGACGCAAAAGCAACAGCAACGCGATGGCCGCTTTGCCACCACACATTCTAAAATGTTCTAGAACACAACAAAAACACATACCTCACATGCGCATGTCGCCCAAAGCTAAAATCTAAGCCTAGCGACTACAAAAACAAAATACATTCGTAGACGCAGTCGCAGCGGCCATGATTCTATCAGCGACGGCGCTGACAATTTAGAACAAAAACAAAAAGTTCATTCATAAGTTCGAGCTCATATTTCAATTTCATTCATAAAACGAGCCGCCCATATGCCAATTTTCGCGACCATTCGAAAATAGTCAATATTGGAATATTTCGCGTGGAATTATTTGCCAATATTTGATAAATCTTAAATTTTTGTCATGTCGAGTGGCCGCGGCTCCGTATGTATGTATGCACCCTTATATGTATGTAAATATGTCTTCTAACTGTGCGACAGTCGCGAGTTAATGCGACTTCCAGCGAATCACACATTGCTGTCCGCAAAGCCGCGTATATGTACCCTATGATCAAAAAGTACCGGGAATGTTTAAATAAAACCTAACAGAGTTAAATTTCAGGCCAATTTATATTATCTTCTTCAAAATATGACCCGTCTGAAGCAACGCACATGTGCCAACGTTTAACCCAGTCCTCCAAACCGCCCCGGTAGGCCGACATGGCCTTCAGCTCCTTCGTCGTATTCTCTTTGATCGGTGCAATGACGCGTTATCATCACGCAAAATCCAAGAATTGTTTGCTCACATTTCCTGCCGTTTGCAACATACAGCATCTCTCAAAGGTTTCAAAACGGATAAATAATATTCTTTATTGACTGTCCGGCCCGATGGAAGGTACTCATGGTGGACTATGCCTTGGCAATCGAAGAAAACAGTCAACATCACCTTCCCGGTTCTCTTTGCTCATGGGGTATACATATCCCATCTTTTCACTGACGGACAAGAAGGCGGTCGCAGTTGATGTTTTTTATATGCATACATTTTGCGTTCGTTGAAGGCTTGTATATATTTATATACATATGCGTGTATGCGCGTTTGGCTTTCTGGATGCATCCATGGATATTAGAATATTTTCTCATCAATATGTGTATGTAAGTAGTTCAGATTTGACTAAAGAGATTAAATATAGGAATGCATATTCATATGATTGCCTTTATGGCTGTTTTACATATAAATCAATTCAAAAGAAGTATGAATAATGTTATATAGAAAATAAATTTCTAAATAACAGGTATTAGAAAAATCTGAATACACTATTTTAAATCAATTCTAATTAAACCAAATACAAAAAATTAAATAAAAATATCGAACAAAGAAAAATACCTAAGGGATTTGAACCTGAGTCAAATATGAGACGATGTACTGCATATACAACACGTCTTTCACGATTGCGGTAATCTATAATTATTAATGATCTTTTCTAAATCACTTATTTATTCGATTCGCAGTTTTATATATTCATATTCTGCGTTAGTTGAAAGTTTGTATGCGTAATTATATGCATGTGTATGTGTGTTTGCGCGTTTGGCTTTCTGGACAGATATTAGAATGATATTTTCTCATCAATATAATTTGGATTTGATGGAATAGATTATAGACATATGTACATATTTTGTGTTTTGATTGATTTATATAAAAATCAGGTCATATCCATTATGAACTATTTTATACCGAAAAGAAATTTCCATTCAAAACAATATTTTAAAGAAATTTCAATTAAAATAAACTCAAAAATTTTACCAAACTTTCCTGGTTTGAATTGTAAAAAAAAAATGTGCAAGAAAAAAAATATGACTTCAGGACTTGAACCTGAATTATATACGTGCCAAAAAACAAAACGAATAATTCCGCCGACTTTAGCTTCTGCACCACTAATTAACTGCCGAGCGACCTTTTTAATCGCAAATTTATTCGCTTCGATTTCCTTAGTAGTGTGCCGAAAAATCTTATGAACTTCCTCAGTAGTTTGGTAAACGCAGAAAAAATCTGAATTGCTGTCCTAGCGTGGTAAGTAAATATAGAAACCCTCCACTCGCGTCACTCGCGTGGTAAATATCTGCAATTCGCCACTCGTGAGGAAAGTTGAATTTGAAATGACCTTATTATGAATCTACAAATTAGAACTCGAAAAAAGCTCTTTTAACATTTGCTCCTTCTCATTGCATTAACATTCTCTGGTACTACCGACCATTATGAAATATGTCTAGGGTGCTTTTTTAGCTGCATGAGAAGTTTCAATATCGATAACTATGGTTTGGTGTGTTTGGAAGATGGCGTGATTAGAGTAGCTGATTTCTTCTCCTTCGATTCGGCTTTGATTTATAAATGACAGTAAAATGGAATGACTGAAAGTTATTGTTGCATTGGATATGCGCGTTGAACCAAATTTATCTATTGGCCATTTATTCCATTCTTCTTTTCTCTTCCTTTGACAGTTCTAATTTTAAAAACGTTGTTGTTGCTCGAATGGCAATACCTTGTCTAGATACACCTTGCTTCCACAGAATACTTCCAATACCGCTGAAGACGCCGAAATGTTGATTTGTCGTCGGTCTCAACTTGTTGGCTTTTGCCTTTCAAAAACGTAGTAAATTTTACGTAAGGATCTTTGCTTAGGTGTATATAAAATACAGCACGTGCAAGAGTTGAAGCCAAATGATCATTGCTTCCTTCACAGTTTAGTTGATTGTGCTCCTTTAAATTTATTATTCAGGTTTATTGGTAAATGTAATCAAAAATTGGACTCATCAAAGGGAACATGAACTTCGTAGCCGTGGCGGACGCAAGCCGCATATCATACCAAAAAAACATACACCATGAAATTATTAACCAGATTATAAGAAAAAAATACTCCTTTCAATAATATTTCAGTTTTGTATTATGTACTAAAATTCTAAAGCTCTTAAAATACACCGTCTACATTTTCATTTCATTTCGTTTTCTTTCATTTATTTCAAGTCTAAAATATAGTAAAGTTTTTTACAGACCTCTCAAACGCAATATAAGCTTAAATTATTAAAGAAAGTTAAATAGATAAATTCTAAAACCTCCTTTCTTCACACCGAAAAGTCAAGCGGAATAGAACTCGATATCCCATTGAAATCTCTTAATGCGCAGGTAAGTCTCTTAATACGCGCAGAATTTGCATTATAATTCTAAAATGAAATCAGGGATATCATTAACAAATATTAATTTATGCCTAAAACATGGTCATGCAAATTTGCCTTGTCGTATATGTAACATCTCAGCAAATTGTTCTCTACCTCTGCGCAGTACACATACGCACCGGCTTACCTCAATGCCTTCGAATTATAATTACTAATTTTACGTCTCTGCTACGTCTACTGTCGAACCTTTTCTTGCTAGCTCATCCGCTATCTCATTACCCCGTATGTTCCTATGACCGGGAACCCATATCAGAGTAATTTCAAGCCAATGACTAAGCAATTCCAGCTCCTCTCTACACAGTAGAACTAGTTTGGATGAAATGAGGTTGGAGCCGAAGGCCTTTATAGCTGCTTGACTGTCTGAGAAGATAGCTATTCTTGCACGAACTTCCTTGTAGAGTTTTAGTGATTAGCATGCTTCTCTGATCGCTAAAAGTTCTGCCTGGAACGCTGGCATAGTCAGGATGACGAATTCATTGAGATAGGTTGAGTGGCTCCGGATAGAAGCCAGCTCCCACACCACAGTTCATCTTAGAACCGTCGGTATAGATTTCGATGTCGCATCTTCCAATCACCTTCCCTTTGCTCCTTTGGCTCTCGGTGGAAAACGTACCGTAAAGTATTTCTTGAAGTTAAGGTCGGGGACTGTGTAAACGGATCTGTTTTTGAGTAGGAGGATCTTACTGTGACCTTGTTGTCCAGCTTCCTATTTCTCTGAGTCTCACCGCGCTGCAAGTAGCGATTGTTTTAATGTGTAA
This sequence comes from Anastrepha obliqua, assembly GCF_027943255.1. Classification (NCBI taxonomy): domain Eukaryota; kingdom Metazoa; phylum Arthropoda; class Insecta; order Diptera; family Tephritidae; genus Anastrepha; species Anastrepha obliqua. Next base: position 167,097 of record NW_026562184.1, read on the forward strand.
ATCTAATGGTAGCAGATGAGCTAGTACATTGAGCGCTTCAGTAGGACTGGTGCTGAGCGTTCCTGTAGATAAGATACACGCTGTTCTTTGTATCTTGTTCAGCTTAGTTTTGTTTTATTTCTTTTCTGTTGCAGGTCACCAAACTATGAAGAGCCGCATATGTTAGTATTAGCCTTAAAATGGCTGTATTGGATAGTTTTGGTTAGAGACATAATTTTTTACCCCACATTCTCTTACACGTGTAAAGTGCTATACTCGCTTTCTTTGCCCTGTACTCTACGTTGGGCCTTCAGCTGAGTCTGGGGTCTAGGATAACACCTAGGTATTTTGCCTGTTGGGTTAGCGTGATTCTAACGCCGTTTAGTTTTGGGAGATTAAAGTATGGTACCTTGGTTTTCTTAGTGAATAGCATCAGTTCAGTTTTTCTCGGGTTTACATTTAAACCACAGTCCGTGGCCCAATTGCTGAGTAATACCAGAGCTCATTCCATAATCTCACTGATTGGGGTTGAAAACATTCCTGAAACCATGAGCACTATGTCGTCCGTGAACGCCACTACTTTAATTCCATTTCGGTTGAATTTGGTAAGGATGTTGTTGATATCTGGTAACCACAGGGGATAAGACTCCTCCCTGAGGGGTACCCCTGTTGACAGAGCGTTTTACCGTGCTGCTGCCTACCTCAACGATGATTATTCTAGTTTTAAGCATGTTTTCTATCTATTCGTTGAGACCTATGTCTATGCCTAACATATTAAGAGCCTCAATTATGGTTCTTGTGCTAACATGGTTAAACGCCCTCTCTATGTCGAGAAAAGCGACTATTGTATTCTATGCTCCTCTCAATCGTAATTATAACCTCATGAAGAGCTGTCTCTGTCTCTTTGGATAAAGGCTTACCTAGCCTGGCCGTACCTTCGCTTGATTCGATGGAACTACAAAAATCTCTCCAAGCCTCTGTGCGAGCCTCTTTGATTGCTTTCTTGTATTCCCTAAGGCAATCTTTGTAGGGTTTGAAGTACTTGTATTTGTAGCAGATATTGAAGATATCTCTTGTAATTTTCCTGAATTGACTTAAATTTTCATTCCACCAGGTAGGATAGGCTGTTTGAAAGCTCTTACTTTCTCATCTCACGTAATGGTTTTATTTATGTGTTGAAGTTTAGACAGGGTTACTCTACCGAATCTGTGTCAGTTTGTTCTTCTAGGGTTTCTATATGGGGTCGGTTTCTCAAGCTTAAGATTGATATCGAAGAGAATCCAACTATGGTCCAAAAAGGATTTCTTGTCGGACACTCTCCAATTTGTGACTATTTGGGAATTATTGTTTGTGCATAGGGTAACGTCTAAGACCTCTTCCCAGCCTGGAAAATTTGCCGAGCTCGGAAAAGTGAAGGTTGGGGTGGTTCCTACATTGCATATGTCGAGGTTTGTGTTTAATAGGAATTCGAAAAGTGACTCACCTCTTTCATTCTTCTTTCAACTGCCCAGAGCTCGTTTCTGGCGTTTGCGTCGCAGTCCATCAACAGTTTATCTGTGTTGTTTAATGTTGACAGGAATCAAGCCACTTCACTTCACCACAGTATAGTCGGGAGTACTAAAATTAGAACACAGAAAAGCTTTTAGGTGTTTTTAGTGACTATGCATGACAGGGGATTACCGTCTGCTTTATTGTAGAATATGTTGATGTTGTTGTTGTCCTCTTTAACCTCATTGTCTCTGACCCAGGGTTCCTGTTTAAATCCGATGTCGATGTCCCCTTCCCTGAGGAAGACAATGGCTCTAGGCATTGGGTTTGTTGTCGTCTTTAGCTAGGTAGAGCTTTTCTAGCTGTATATTGCTGTCGACCTCATCTAGGTCAGACGCTTTAGGTTTTTTGGATATGAAGTCTTTATACTCCTTTACCATCTGTTAGTATTTTACTTTGTCAGCCGCGTCGCGCTCGTCAGTCGCTCCAGCGAGTTCATTCCTAGCAGTCTTGCTGAACCTCGCCTTCGTATAGCGAGACTTTATGAGGGCACCCTCGGACTTGTGTTTTCTTACGGCCTGACTCTCTCTCTAAGTGCCATTCATGCCATTATTTCTTGTGTATTCATCATCTGGTTCTTACGGTTGCTTCGCCTGACTGTGTCAAACTCCACAACCTACGAGTATTAAGTGGAAGTGATGGGGTCCCCTGCGGCAGCGCCCCTTACCGCGGTAAGGCCACAGTACTCTCGAAGGCGGCCAGGTATTCTATACTCTCCGTATTGATGGTTGTACGAACACCGCACACGCCGTTTCGCGAATGGGTGCTCAACCGATCCCTATACGGAGCTTCCCTCTTAGTTCATGGTGGGTTAAATTCCTAAATAGAATTTAGCCGCCATTTAAGTCCCATCCCCGCGGCAAGGAGACCAACATGATAAATGGTGTAACCCCTCATGTAAATAATGAAGTGAGGAATCCTATTGTTTTCTTTTGTAATTTAAGAAGGTAATGAAAGAATTAATAAATAAAATAAGTTTTGAACAATAAATCTATATTGTGCTTTTAATATATTATATATAAAAATGTGTAAGATGTACGCAGGCTTTATGGGCTGTGTGTATGTATGCACATTTAGTGCTAAGCTCTGCTTATTTATGTTAAATAACCAAAACCAAGTGTCTAGTGCATAATTATAAATTTATTTTATAATAAAAACCAATGGTCGCGATAACAATCGATGGTATTTCATCTACTTCCTTTGCTGCCATCTCAGGTGTTCCGCAAGGAAGCATCTTGGGACCGCTTTTATTTGTGTTATTTATTAATGACATCAAAAGTTGTTTCACATTTGCTAAATTTTTACTTTATGCTGATGACCTTAAGATCTTCTCAGCGATCAAGACGCAAGAGGATGCCATTAAACTTCAAGCCGATATGAATAGGCTTTATTTCTGGTGCCAGAATTCACGACTTTCGCTGAACTTATCTAAGTGCTTCCAAATATCTTACTCTAAAACATCTAATATTTTGTGCACTAAGTACAGGATCTCGGCATGTGTCCTGCAGTGTGTTAGTGAGTTTAAGGACCTTGGCGTCATCTTCGATAACAAATTCTCTTTTAATAACCATATAAATTATATTACTTCTAAATCTTTTTCGATGCTGGGCTTCGTCAGACGGAACGCCACTAAGTTCTCTGATCCCTATACCATTAAGTTACTGTATACATCTTTTGTTAGATCTCACTTAGAATATGCTGCTTTTATTTGGAGACCTTGTAGTCAGCAAGCTATTAATAGAATCGAACGTGTGCAAAAAATATTTCTCAAATATGCCCTTCGGTCCCTGAATTTTATTGATCCCATGCCATCATATTCTGCTCGTCTCATGCTTATAAGTCTCAAGTCCTTAGAGATTCGTAGGACTATACTGTGTCTGTCTTTTACTCATAATATTATTACTGGAGTAATTGATTGTCCCTACTTATTGGAAAGAATTCGATTTAATGTTCCCCAGCGATCTCTTAGGAACTTCTACCCTTATTATGGGGGTAACTTTAAAACTACGTATGCCAGCAATGCTCCCATTACTCGTGCTTTACGGGAATTAAATGCCGTTCATAATGATGTTCTTCTTGATTTCTCGCTTTCAAGAACAGCACTTTTAAATCTTTTGAATTCTATATTATAGTTAGTTAGTAGCTAGTATAGTTTTTAAATACATATAATATATTTGTAGCTTAATCTAAGCAACTTTTGTATCATAGTCTGTAAGGATTGTAATTCATAGACTTAAATAAATAAATAAATAAATAAATAGCTGTTAACACAACGAGAGATTAAATGTAAGTGGCGTTACAAAATTCCAGCGAATTAATACTAAGCTGATGGTTTGCTAAAATGAGCATCGAATAGTAACAGTATACAGTATACAGTAGGGTGGTTCGAATTCCAACAAATTTTTCAAATCAAATTCTAATAGTGCGGAAAAGTTGCTATGGAGTAACACAAGTAATTTGGTAAAAAAAAATTGAAATCGGTCAATATCTTCTGTTCGCGCAACTCATTTAAAGTTTTGAAAATTTTGTCGAAAAATGCATATTTCCTAATTTTTTTAGAATTATGTTTTAAATGTCGTTTTCCAAAGTTTTACTTATTATTATGTTTAAATTTAATTATTTATAAGGATTAGTTTGTATTTAAACAGTTTATTCATGCATTCTATAAGGCTTTTCACGCTTAGCTTTCCCCAGGATCAACGACGAGGACGTGGTGAAAAATCTGATCCCACTTTTTTTTTTGTTTTTTTTAATATTTTATGTTTTTTTTGTTTTTTTTTTATATTTTTTAAATTTTTTTTTTGTTTTTTTTTTAATATTTTATGTTTTTTTTTGTTTTTTTAAATATTTTTTTTTTGTTTTTTAAATTTTTTGTTTGCTACTATCATTAAAAAAATTTACGATCGTGAAGATTTGTACAGTGAACTCTCTTTATGCGTTAATTACAAACTGGGATTTGTGATCAAATTTAGGCAAACTAGAACGAGAAAATAAAGTTGACCGTATGTGACCATCCCTATTTTGATAACCACATACCTTGTTCGACGCTTCAGTGACAAGCTTAACAGTTCGCTCTACCGCTTGAGTGTGGCATGGAAAGCTAAACAAGTTCCATTGAGAGATAGATGGTTGGTTATCAATGGAAGATAACAGATCTGCATTTAAGACATTTCTTAGTACTGGAAGAGGTGATAGTATTGTAGAAGACCAGTCGATCATTTCATAGTAATTAGTGGCATTAAAGTTCAGTTTTGGCAAAATGAATGAGCGCACCGAATTCTTCGCAGTAGAAGTTGTCTCTCTGGCTTTTAAAATCCTTTGTACCCCAATCTTACGTACATTCCGATTTTCATTTGTGATCATAGATAAAAGCAAATTTTCAGGATGCGCGAAATAAGCATTGTGTTGTATCACAGGATCAACTACTCTCAGAAGATGTTCTGGTAAGTACCGAGAATTTTTAATCATAGTGAAGACATGTCTCGCACCATCTGCAATTGAATCGTTCAGTTTTATTTGAAACCACATAGGTAAATACACTTTCATTATAAATGTAACTATGTGAACTAAGTTTTCAGAAGGGTCTTCACTTGATTTGTATAATCTCAACGTTCTGTTTCCTAGTGTGAGCCAACGCTCGTGGGAGAGTTTTCCTGGATCTCGCAGAGACAGATCAGATGAACAATTACCTAAATGAATAGATTGCCCAATGTCGTAAAGATATTTTTGATCTTTACTCAAATTGTCTCAATTGAAATTAACAACAGACAAGTGTTCAACGCCCTGAAGTTGTTTTCCGATTGTACCTGAAAATGAATTCGGTCCACTTGTTTTTCCATCAAAATGTTGAAATACGTGTTGCAAAGGTAATTCCTTTGCATGAAGCAAGCATATATTCCACTGAATTGGTCTGTTCAAGTATAATTCAATACGCCTAATAATACCACCTCTCCAGCCTGTATTAGTTGCTGTGCCATCACAACCAACTAGGAGAAGTTCACTAAAATCAAATTCCATTTTATTTAAGTGAGATATCATACTTTCAGTGATACCTTTGCTTGTACCAGAAATAGGCGTTACATGAGTTATATATTGAGAACCAGGTTCCATTATAATAGAGACATGTTCTTCCTTGCGTGTTTTGCGATAACGCTTGGAGCCTACTTCCTCCTGGTATAAGGTCTCATCTTTTCTCCCATCAAAATAAAGGGATGTAAGGGCTTCGGACATAGTTTTAGGTTCCTGTTGCAAGGCTTTTCTGATTTTAGATTTCTCCCTTCTGATTTTATTTTTATCTATAACAAAAGTCAAGTCTGTATCAGTAACGATTTGTAGGTCTTTCAGAACTGACGTCGCAATTGCAGCGGTTGCTCTTTCCGAAACACCAAATCGGTCACTAATTACTGCAGTTTCAGGAAGATTAATGCGCATTTGTGAGGTAGAAGGCTTTTGAAGGTATGATGTTGATGGGCTGAGAGCGAATGTTGGATCTTTGACATGTTCTTGTACTTCAGGCGAACGATTCTCAACGAAATCTTCAATGTTGTCATCCAAATCATCTGAAAAACTTTTGGCATTGTCAACAGAAGAAGTGTAAGTACTAGAGGATGTCATTTTATGTTTCGTTTTTTCATTTCTTTCAGCTCGACGAGTAAGTTTTGCAGTTTCAAGTACATCTATAGAACCAATCTTTCCGACTCTGGCAGTTCTTTGATCGAAAAGAAATTTACGTTCTATGACAGGAATTTTACGATCTTTTTCACATCCACAGTCAATAGAAATAGGGTTTGGACAAATACATAATGACAAAGGTTTACCGCAGTTACAGTCATTTGACATTTGACATTTGCATGAAGAAATGTCAAAAATTTTCTCTGCTTCGGTCTTGAATATTTCATGAGCTTTCTGAAACTTAGGATTTTCTTTATCTCTTTTGTAAGACTTTCTTTTTTTCCAATATTTTGCATGATATGCAGTGATCATTTGTTCAACCCTGGTTTGAGAAACTGTAGGGATAGATGCTGTCATATAAAGCATCTTAATTTTCTGAGCTACCACATTCGCTATTTCTGAAAAAGCAATTTTCTGTGAAGGTAATTCTGTTGATGATGACATTACGTATCTTTGTTCAAAACAACAAAGAATAACGTCAGCATAAGAGGGCAGATTTCTTAAAGAAAAATCCTTAGGAGCGCCAAATATTGGACAAACATGATCTTTCCGAGAAATATGAAACCGGTTTTTTTTTGTTTTTTCACTCATTTTAAGCAAAAGTAAATATACTACAACTACTGAATAACAATTAAAGAAAGTGATATAGCTTGGTAATAATTCGTAAAAAGTGCCAGTAAAAGTCAATATTATTTGACTTTTGAATATCGCGTACAAGAGTCACAGTCTCACTCTTTCACCTCCACTGGATCTTAAAAAATAATTGTCTCAAACAACATAAAGTTAATTATTATGACAAAACTAACAATCTGACAGCATAAGTAACAAAATATTAATAAAAAATAACAATTAAATCTTACTTTCAAAAAGTTCAGAAAATGCACTATTTTCAAAACTTTAAGTGAGTTGCGCGAACAGAAGATATTAACCGATTTAAATTTTTTTTTTTACCAAAATACTTGTGTTACTCCATAGCAACTTTTCCGCACTATTAGAATTTGATTTGAAAAATTTGTTGGAATTCGAACCACCCTAATGTACATATAACCGCACACACAGGGCATTCACTTTATTCCTCTAAATGCGTATGTCGTCCAAAGCTAAAATTCTATGCCTAGCGACTACAAGTACAAAATGCGTGCAAATCCGAAGCCGTAGCGGCCATGATTGTAGTTGGCATGGCGCTGAACAGTTTCAAACATTGCACACCACAACAAAAACCAATTCATTGATAAATTCGAGCTCATATTTCTATGAGCAAAGTACTTTCATTCATAAAACGGTGACAAACATTTACTTCTAAGATTGAAGAAATCAAAACAAAATAGTCAATACTGGCATATTTCGCGTATAATTATTTGCCAATATTTGTTTAATTGTGAATTTTTGGCACCCATATGTGTATGTTAATATGTATTCTAAATGGTCGACAGCCGCAGCTGTTGTGCCGAAGACAGCAACAAATAGTTTATAAAAAAGTTCTGTCCCGAACATTTTGATACTAGGAGAAAATTTCGAAACAATTATTTTATGTAATTATAGTAGGTAAATAATTAATAAGTCTCTTACTTTACGCATGTAGTTCTCCAATTGATAATTGATAAAAAGTGCACAAAAACATATTCATGTTTCTAACTTTGCGGATAACTTACTCTGACATCAGACCTCGGCTTATTTGGAGGGTACTGTACATAGATTCAGCCTTCGGATGAAGCCCAAAAAGCCAAGTAGATTGAATATTGAAGTTTCTGTGAGCTGTGCAGCGCTTTTCATAACAACAGGAACCAAAGCCGCAAATTGTTGATCTAATATTTTTGAGTCAATAAGTATTTTTTATTTCTAGCATTTTATGCTACATACATACTTTTCCTCTTTAACATTAAAATTCACATATCGAATAAAAATGTACTACTTCATAGTAAAGACCGAAAAAGTTGTTTAAAAAGCCGTTGTAAATTATGAAACAATTTATTATTATTATTAGAAGGCCATTACGCACTGCGACCAGAGCTGATCTATTGTGAAAGGCCTATTTTGTAACCCTAGAGTTTTAGGCTTTTTAGAAATTTTAGCACAGTTTTGGGTTTGTTGTTCCAAAGATTGCATGGAGATACTACGATACCACCAAGGTGGTGAAGTCTTTGTCTGCCCAACGCAGGGCACTCACAAAGCACATGTTCTGAGCTTTCTATGTCCATTTCGCAAAAGCGGCAGACATTGGTCTCGGATAGACCAATATTGTTTAGATGGTACCTCAGGCTGCAGTGACCTGTAAGGTATCCAGTTAAAAGACGCAGATCTACTCTGTTTAGTGAGAGAAGTTTGTCAGATATTCCTTTGTTGGGACTTAGGAATAGTTTGGCTTGACGCTGACCGGCAGTTTAGCCAGTGTGCGGCAAGTTTTCTTTGCTCCCATTTCCTAAGGAATTCATTAATGTGGCCTTTTGTCAGTCCACAGAAAGGCTCAGGACCAGTAAGTTGCATATTTGCTCCTTGTTTTGCAAGGTCGTCAGCCATTTCATTTCCCTCATGTCCTTCATGTCCCGGAATCCAACATAGTGTTACTGTGTTGAGGTTTCCTAACGTGCTTAAGAGGTTTAGGCAATCGTTTATCAATTTAGAGGTGATGGTTGTAGATAGAAGGGCTTTTAAAGCCGCTTGGCTATCTGAAAGTATGTAGATGTGAGTACCTCTCATTTTCCTTCTAAGGCATTCTCTCACACATATTTCAATGGCATGTATTTCTGCCTGGAATATTGTTGGGTAGGATCCCATCGGAATCGATTTTTTGAATTTGGGCCCATTGATTCCTGCCCCTGTTCTACCATTTTCCAATTTGGACCCATCAGTAAACCAAAGCTGGGAGCCAGGTTTGAAAGTGATAGAGTTAGTTCTCCAGTCTGTTCGTTCATTGATTATAACTTGGAAGTTCCTGAAGAGTATTGGTTTGGGTGATAGTATATCATCCCTATGAAGAATGGGATTATGTAGGAAGTCTTCTAAGAACTTTAAATGTCCTTTCATATCCCCACTTTTAAGTTCAGATATACCTTTTAGTCTTAAGGCACTCGATCGAGCTTCCCTTTCAATTAGAATTGGAAGCGGTGGTATGTTCAGGAGCACACCCAATGCATCCGTGGGACACGTTTTCATAGCCCCTGTAATACCAACGCATACCAGGCGATGCAGTTTGCTTAATTCGTTTGCCGCCTTTCTTTGCTTGACCTTGGGCCACCATGCTAAGGATGCATAAGTGACTATGGGTTTTACAACTGTGGTGAATGTCCAGAAGGTCATTCTAGGGCTGAGAATGCCCAGGCAAAGAATGCCCTTGTGGCTTTTGAAGTAACTCTCTCAATATGGGAGTTCCACGTAAGCGTTTTGTCAAGACTAACGCCAAGATAGTTCGCTTCTGTCGAGAGTTCAAGTGTTGTTCTATTAAGGGTCGGACATTTGAGATTTATGTTCCTTCTCCTAGTAAACGGTACAAGTGTTTTTTTGGATGGGTTGATGGAGAGCCCTTTTTCCGTGCACCATTTGTTTATTATTGTAAGGGCTTGCTGCATGCGATCCGAAATGGTTTCCTCATGCCACCCTAATACGTAAACTACTAGGTCATCAGCGTAACCCTGAGTGTGAAATCCTAGGTTATTCAGTTTGTGGAGAAGTTCATCTATAACTAGAGTCCACAGAAGAGGAGAGAGTACGCCACCTTGAGGGCAACCTCTTGTGGCTTTGATAGATTTGATTGTTCCTCCTAGTTCGGTGCTGATCGTTCTAGATTTCAGCATGAATATTATCCATCTAGTGATGGGTTCAGGTACCTCCTTTAGATATAGGGCATTATAGATTGCCTCATAGGAGGTGTTATCAAAAGCTCCTGATATGTCAATAAATGCACATAGAGCTATCTGTTTGGACTCAATAGCCTTTTCAATAACTGTTACCAGGCTGTGTATTGCAGTCTCAGTGGACTTTCCCTGTTGATAGGCAAATTGAAGTCGATGCAGTGGGAATTTAGCTAGATTGTATTCCCTAATATACTGATCAACTATCTTTTCCATTGTTTTAAGGAAAAATGAGCTGAGACTAATTGGTCTGTATGATTTAGGCAATTGTTCGGGTTTTTTCCCTACCTTTCGAATAAATACGACCTTAACCTCAGCCCATTTTGTAGGCAAATATCCTAGCAGTAAGCTTGCTTTGTATAGTCTGGTCAAATTAGGGATAATATGGTGTGCACCCTGGTGTAAAAGACAGGGGAATATCCCATCAGGACCAGGAGATTTGTATGGGCTGAATGTTGATATCGCCCATTGTACCCGCTTTTCATGGAATAGCTTGTTTGCTAGTTTTAAGTTCTCAGCACCCGCAGATGTAGTAGTTTCTGCCGGTACAGAGATCTCGTCTAGCACAAGTGATCCAGGGAAGTGAGTGTCCAGCAGAAGTTGACTGGTTTCCTCTGGATTCCTTGTGTAGCTTCCGTCTGGCTTTTTCAGGGTACTAATGCCGTTTGAGGGGTCGTCATCACTAAAGGCAGTTCTCATCCGAGGCTTTTTTAATCTTTTCATTGGGGGGGATTTTTAACCCTCCGATGTTCGGTGCCTTATGATGCGGTAAGTGCATCATAAGGGTCTGGCCAGACCCATACAAATAATGTAAGCAATACGGTTTTAAAAATAATTTTATTTATTTATTTGAACGGATTAGTATTAATTACGAAGGGCAATTGGGTTTACAACTATATAGTTGCATGGAATGTTCATTAAGACATATGGGACGATTACATTTGCTGCAGTTATAACGAGTTTTACGTCGCTTTTTAGAAGAAGAAGCAGCACGATGGTAGCACGATGACCGTGTTGAAGCAACTTGAGCATATGATTGTTGCTGTGCTGCATCTGATGTCGATGGACAAGATTCCGGTACCTATAAGTAGCGAAATAATTTATTTTAAATTAGTAAATATGAATACATGCATACACATATCTTTATACGCGGAGATATATGTAGGTGTGTATATAATTCATACTCACCTTGATATTGAAAAGATTCATTGCTTGTCTTATATGAGCAAACCTCCTACTAATGGGTTAGTCGCCCGTTTCGTCATATGTGGGATAACTAGCTGCCGTGCCAATTCAATGATAAATGAGCGCCTCTTATCACTCTGCTTTGCCGGATTCAGCTCGTCATAGATGATGAATGAAGCCAAACAGGCAATCTCAAGCATATTATAAACAGTCCTACCGCTGTCCATATAATTTTCCATCAATTTCATGACGACCCGTTCACCTTGATTCGTTTCTCGCTGGCCACCTGGTGGTTTTCCGGTATAAATTATACCTTTCAAAGGGTAGTTTGAAACAGTCACAAATCCACCACACTTCATGCCATATTTTGCCGGCTTACTCGGAATATATTGGGTGAATCGAGTGCGCCCACGATATGGAAATAACTGTTCATCGACGGTTACATGACAATCCGGAGTGTATGCTTTCTCTAAATTGGCCATCAGCATGAGCCATACATCGTCCAGGGCAGCAGATTTGCTTTGCTTCAACCTCTCAGCACGAGTACCACTGTAATTGAAACGGATGAAAGTAGTTAAGCTCTTGAACCGATTCAATGACATAGTGGCCTTATAAATTGGCATATTGAAACTGGCCCACAATTCTTTCGCTGGCTGAGAATTCGAGTGGAATACACCAGCAATAAGTAGCATCCCAAAAAAAGCATACATTTCGTCTTCGTTAGCCATTCCCCAAGAACGCTGATTATTACTGGGATGATTTTCATTCCATAGACGAAACGCTTCAACGGCTTTTCTGTTGGTTTCCCGCACAATGATACTTACGATTTCAGGAGACAGCAATAGCTTGAAAAGAGCTTTATGACGCGGTGACGCTCCTCGTAGTGGCACTTTACGAGTAAAAGTTGTAACATTGTGACAACGAGGCCTTCCAGGTGGTGGAGGATTTGAATTCCACATCTTACCATCTTTCGACCTGTATATAAGGCCCTGGGTAATAGATGTGCTGCATGATTGCATTGTGGTTGAAGCCTGAAGGGCGATAGCTTCTCTATACAAATCCTCAATATCATCATGGTTTTCATCCAGAACAGCCTCTAACTCGATTTCCTGTTCTATATCTGATGCTTCACCGAAGTCATCTTCATCTGGAAAATATTCATCATCTTCTACGTCGCCACTTGTTTCAAATGGATCGGACTCCTGTCCCATAATTTCTTCAATTTGTGCCTAAAGTCGCTGACGTTCTTCCGGACTCATATTTGCTGCACTTAGCTTACGAAGCAAATGCGTCATCACATCAACTTCATCCATATTTACTTGTTCCATTTTATTAAAAAAAACACGTCCCACTAATTAAAAAACACGTATTCACTTTAATTTTCAAATGTCAACTAAAAAATTATCTCTGCCGCTGCCTCCGCTAACAGTTTAGCTGTTTACACCTAACGGTTAACCAATTTACATGAGAAGCTTATATGGGTCTGCACAGACCCATGTGAGCTTTATTAACGAAATTAGTTTAAAGTTATTATTTTTACAACAAATATAGCAAAAATCTTAATTTTGCTACTTCATTGTGTTTAGCACACTACATTTTAGGAAGTCATGGACTAAGAAGTCTCAGATATTAAAAATAAAAGATCTACATATATTTAAAGATCGAATGGGTCTGGCCAGACCCATATGAACATCGGAGGGTTAAGTGGTGGGTCCCAAACCCAGCGCACAACCAGCTATCCTGGAATGCCAAACGAGGTTTCAGACAGGGTGACTCGCTGTCGTGTGACTTCTTTAACCTGATGTTGGAGAGCATCGTACGAGCCGCAGAACTTAATCGCTCAGGCACAATTTTTTATAAGAGCGTACAATTGCTGGCGTATGCCGATGATATTGACATCATCGGCCTTAACAACCGCGCTGTTAGTTCTGCGTTCTCCAAACTGGATAAAGAGGCAAAGCGAATGGGTTTGGTGGTGAACGAGGACAAAACGAAGTACCTCCTGTCTTCAAACAAACAGTCGGCGCACTCGCGTATCGGCACTCACGTCACTGTAGGCAATTATACTTTCGAGGTTGTAAAAGACTTCGTCTATTTAGGAACCAGCATTAACACCGATAACAATGTCAGCCTTGAAATCCAACGTAGAGTCTCTCTTGCCAACAAGTGCTACTTTGGACTAAGTAGGCAATTGAGCAGTAAAGTCCTCTCTCGACGAACAAAACTAACACTCTACAAGACTCTCATCATGCCCGTCCTAACGTATGGCGCAGAAGCTTGGACGATGACAACATCCGATGAAGCGACGCTTGGAGTGTTCGAGAGAAAGATTCTGCGTAAGATTTTTGGACCTTTGCACGTTGGCAACGGCGAATATCGTAGACGATGGAACGATGAGCTGTATGAGCTTTACGACGACATAGACATAGCGCAGCGAATAAAGATCCAGCGGCTTCGTTGGCTGGGTCATGTCGTCCGAATGGATACAAACGCTCCGGCTTTGAAAGTATTCGATGCGGTACCAGCTGGTGGTAGCAGAGGAAGAGGAAGGCCTCCTCTGCGTTGGAAAGATCAGGTGGAGAAGGACTTGGCTTCACTTGGTGTGTCCAATTGGCGCCGGTTAGCACGAGAAAGAAACGACTGGCGCGCTTTGTTAATCTCGGCCAAAATCGCGTAAGCGGTTAGCGCGCCAATTAAGAAGAAGAATGCCGTTTGAGTGATCTTTCAGTAGGGCTTTTTGGATACGAATAGCATCCGGAAGACTACAGATCTTTTCACAGTGATTCCTCCAAGTAGCCCTTTTAGATTTCCTCAATTCTTTGTTGTAGTTGGTTAGGGCTGTTGAGTAGGAGGACCAGTCCCCCATTGCTTTAGCTCTATTCCATAGGGTTCTTGTTTCTTTACGCAGGTTGGAAAGTGTACTATTCCACCAAGGAACATTTCTTTGTGGCTTTTTCACTTTTACTGGGCAACTTTCGTGAAACGCAGATATTATGTTTGAATGTAGTTCGTTCGATTCGAACTCAAGCTCAGATATAAGCTGAATGTGACGCTTAGAGCAGTTAACACTTTGTTCTAAATAGAAGTGAAAGTAGTCCCAGTTAGTTTTTCTGGGGTTTCTGTAAATTGTCATTTGTGGTTTGGTTGCACCTATACCGAATCTAATATGTCTGTGATCCGACATAGATGTTTCCTCTGACACATGCCAATTTGAGACTTCGGACAAAACATTATGGCTAGAGAGAGTGATGTCAAGGACTTCATCTCTGATTGCATTAATGAATGTAGGTTCGTTGCCTCGGTTTAGGATAGATATATTATACCTAAGTAGAAATTCAATAAGGTACTCACCTCTTGGATTGATGTCTGTGCTTCCCCCCGCTGTGTGGTGCGCATTTGCGTCACAGCAGAGGATCCACCGGAGACGTTTTTGCTGACAATATTCCACCAGGGCTATAACCTCCCTTGTTGGAGCAGTGACCTCATCTCCTGGAAGGTAGGCGGAGGCAAGTACTACCTCATGCTCACCTTTGCTCGTTGGCACTTTTACCCAAATCGCCACCAGGTCTTCTGTAATGAACTGTGATATTGTGATAAAGGTTAGTTGATTATTTATTAACAACGCCGCTCTGGGTCGGTCTTTGTTGGCAGCATATATCAACTTACCGTTTGCGCTCTGGAGTCCCTGAGTGACTCCTTTACGTACCCATGGTTCTTGAATGAAAGCTACATCCAAGAGTTCTTGGTTAAATCTCCTCGTAAGCACGTCCGAGGCTGCTTTTGCGTGATGGAGATTCATTTGAAGGCATCCGAGTTGCGGACATCTGAAACAATTTTGTTGTTTGTTAATTTTTGGCACAATGCTGTGCCTATGCATGTGTGCTGGATTTCTTTAGAAGTTTTAGCGAATGGTAATATTTTTTGCTGTGGCAAGTGCACGCAGCATATATACATACATACATACACTGCATATATATGTTTTTTTTTTGTTGTTTAACCCGAACTAGACCTCGCACCGTCAAAGTACCGATCTCCCCGGTAGTACCGTCAAGTATTTCGTCGGGAGGCGGGAGGCGGGAGGCGGGAGCGTTGCACTCAACGTCAGTTACTGTTGTGATGCAAAACGTCACAAGCTCCATCTGCCTATTATCAACACTGTTAACTCATATCTGCCCCTCCCCCCATGTCCCTGTTCGTTACCATAGAAATGTTAGTTTCTAATAGTGGTATCGTCAGTTTACCTGCATTTTTATCTCTGGATAGGTGTGCTGCTTCCCGTTTTTATTTAGCGTTCGCGTATCCGCCTTGCCTGCTCGCTATGTCGGAGTTGCTGCATTATTTCAGCAGCCATGTGTTGCACTTTGTTCCTTTCGTCCTGGCTCTTCAACATCAGTGGCACTAAATTCTCGGGCGTGATGCTGCTGCCAAGGCTGTCTTCCAGTTGAGTCCTTACTCTTCTGAAGCGGTGACAAGTGAAAAGCATGTGTTCTGCGTCCTCCTCAACTGCTGGTGTGCGCTGCTCGCAATATGGGCTTTCTTCGTTCCCAAAGCGGTGAAGGTACGCTTTAAAGCAGCCATGGCCACTTAGGATTTGGCAGAGATAGTAGTCTACTTCTCCGTGCTTTCTCTGGAACCAAGCTTCAATATTGGGGTTCACCTGCCTTTGTTTGTACTGTCGCATCGAGTCTGCCACTGGTCTACGCAGCGGTGGTTGAGTTTCGTTTTCTTAGTGCCAGCTGATCGCATTGGGCTTGGTTGCTCATGCCTCATTTGTGTCATGCTTCTCATTTTGTACATCTTCTGCGCTATCAAGTCAAGTGGGCATAGATCAGCTTATGATGAGCGTCACCTCTTCTGAGACTGTACTGAAGGCAGAGCAGACTCTAAGAGCACGCAAACGGTACGTGGAATTACTACTTTGTACGTATGAAGCGTGCTTAAATGCATCACGCCAAACTATCGCACCGTATAAAAGGATAGACCTCACTACTCCAGCCAGGACCTGTCTTGTCTGCTGTCTTTGTCCTCTAATGTTCGCCATTATTCTAGCCAGTGCTACCGTCGCAGAAATCTAATCTTAACCTTTTCAACTCTCTTTCGACTGCATGAGTACGGCTTCTGTTTTATGCGTAGCTAGTTTCCATCTCTCAGCCGCTCCTACAGCTTGTTGCGCGATATTTACAATTTTCGCGAGCGTTTTTGCGGTTACAACGATTGATATATCGACCGCGAAACCTCAAAATGCCGTCGTACATAATGTTCCACAGGAAAGGCCTAGGGCACCCCAGCTCTGACCTTGTAGTCAACGATTCCGGCGTCGCTGTCGTAACGTAACACTCTATCAGACAGATAGCTGGATATGATATGCTGTAGATAGGTAGGCACTTGCATCGTGCGGAGGGCGTGTAGTATGTCTATCCATCTGGCACAGTTGAAAACATTTTTGACATCTAATGTTATTGCCAGGCAATATTCTTTTGCACCACCTAACCATCGCTTGCCTTCAATTGCCTCTATGCCGTCTGTGGCAGATCACTTCCTCCTAAAGTCAAACTGGTAGCTTGACAGCTGTCCATCTACATTGTTTTCCAGCCGCTTTTTAATCACAAACTCAACAAACATTCCAATGGAGTGCAGCATGCATAGTGGACGGTATTCATTTGGAGAGCAAGCCCCTTGTTTTTTTGGTCCAAGTACCAATTTTTGTAATTTCCAGATATTTGGAAAGACGCCTTTTGGCAGGTACACATTAAAAACTCTCGCGAACATGCACGCGTTTTGCAACACTGCTTTTTTCAACGCAATGGTTGGAGTTCCATCTGGTCCTTGCGCTTTTCGAGGCAATAATTTGCTACTTATGGTAGTTCGAGCAATTTGTCTGCATTTACCGCCGGAATGTTGGTGGCAGGTTTGTTACCTAGCGTTCGGACGAAGTCAGGCTGCGAAGGATAGAGTTTTCGTACAATCTGATCTGGGCATGTTGGCGGTACCGTCAGCTTCATCTTGCTCCGGACTATTTTATAGGCCGAGCCCCATGGGCTATAACTGACGTCGTCGCATAGCTCTTTGAGCATACTGCGCTTACTATCGCGAATGGCCAGTTTAAACGCTTTACGCTTATTTGTGTAGTTGAGCCTGAGTCCTACGGCGTTGGTTACACTCCGTGAACGCTGACATAACCTTCTGCCCCGATAGCATTGTGCTCGTATCTCTGCGATCTCGTCGTTCCACCAGTATGCTGGTTAACGTGTTTGGCGTCTTCCTTGTCGGATCATAGCGGTATCACATGCTTTGAAGATGTCTGACCTTATCCCCGACGCTGTAGCTTCAACCGTAAATATTACCTCGGTGTCGTCAAAGGCTATCTCAAAGAGATTCTCGTCGAAGCTTTTCGTTTTCCACCCATTCTGCCATTTGCCATACCCTATATCATACCTACTTGAGCTTTTTCGAGGCAATGACAATTACCCGCTGATCGCTATGTGTGTAGCAGTCGCTAATGCACCATC
The DNA here is from genome assembly GCF_027943255.1 of Anastrepha obliqua. Lineage (NCBI taxonomy): Eukaryota > Metazoa > Arthropoda > Insecta > Diptera > Tephritidae > Anastrepha > Anastrepha obliqua. The sequence continues at coordinate 184,837 of NW_026562184.1, forward strand.
TTGTGACTCTGCTTAGTCCCCTGCTTATAAACGAGAGGTCTATGATGGAACCAGTACTATTTTTGCTAAATGTATTCTCTGTGCCACTGCTGAGTATAACGAAGTCAAGCGCTGCTAGTGCATTCAAAAGTTCACTGTCTTTCGGGTTTGTTCTTTTACATCCCCACTCTGCTGGCCACTCATTGATGTGACCTGCTATGAGTGCCGCTCTTCTTCTTTGCTTAGCGTCATCAACCAGTTCATCCAGGATGCTTTCAAGGGTGCACAAATCTGTACTGGGTGGCATGTAGCAGCTGTATATGTGTATATTATTTATTTTGGCACGCACATAGCCAGTTATTGCAACGGGTTTCCCCAAATGGATTGGGTTACTCCCGCAGCTGCATATGGCACACTTGTCATTTGCGTTACTGGCCCATGAGGCCTCATGCCTGTTTTTATACTGCTCGCTAAGTATAGCAACATCGATGCCCAGCTCGTATACCGTTTGGGTAAGCAGGCTTTGCGCTGCTTCGCAGTGGTTGAGGTTCAGACCTTCATATTTTCTTCTGTTGGGTTACCCTCTGGAATGTGAGACATGTTCGGCCTTCTGACACATGAATGGTGTCATTTTCACCGTGCTGTAGACATATCGCATACCTCGGCGTATTTACACAATTTTTAGCCTTATGGTTTTGCCCTCCACATCTGAAGCAATGAGCAGTGCGGTCATCTACGCTCTTGCAGTTCCTTGCCAGATGGCCAAAATCGTGGCATTTGTTATAGCTGCCTTTGTCCTAATACGGCAGTAAACACAGCCATACGTATTTTAGATGGGCTTAGCATTTTTTGTGCGGTCGCCGATGGTAGACTGATAGTGCATGTCTGCGTGCCACCATGTGTGCATTGCTCTTCTCTGGTCGTCACCTCATCAATATCTTCTACCTGTGCACTTTCGCCAAGGACATCTTCTACGGCCGTCTCAGTAGCTGGATCAGCTTCCCGCTTTAGTTCGAATAATAATTCGCCCTTCGCCGTCTTCCTAATGTCCTTTACTATGTGGCTCAGTTCCTTGATCTTAGGTTGCGATATAATTTTTTTCAGTATTTCCGCCTATGAAAGTTCACCGACTTTTTTCTGGACCATTGCGTCAGGTTTCGTTGATCTTTTTTGCGTGGTTTTGGTCTTACGTTTGGAAACAGTTGACCAGCCTTCACGTGATTGGGTGCCCTCAACGCCTAGGGACGCAGTCATGTCTACGACTGCCGCGCTTTGCTTCTTTACAGCAGTCACCTCTTTTGGTTGGTTGGAGCAGTGTTGTTGCTCTTTGGGTCTGACCTCTATTCCTCCTCTCGAAGATTCTAAACGTATGCACTTTTTGCTTAGATGAATAGACACGGTATATTTGAGCAGTTTTTCTTAGATTTTATGTAACACCAAAAGGATTTTGGACTACATTTAATAATGTTCTCTACATTACGAATATAACCTCGGTACAAAGATTTATTGAGATTGTTGAATTTACTTCTGTAAAACATATACAGCTTACGAAAATCGGCATCATTACAATGTTTTGTTTTTTATGAAACTTATTCTTCAAGTTCCTTACACGTTTGAGTTCTTTAGAGAACCACGGCCGTTTCGAAGGCTTAGTAATTAACATTTGTAAGTGTCAAATATTACAGATTTAAAAATATTGTAACAGCCAGCCACATCCACATTTTCAAATTGTCGAGACCAATCCAGTGCAAACAAATTATTTAATTTAACAAAATAAAAAGGGCAGTAATTAGAAGCAACTGTTGGACTATTACTTTGAATTCGAGGGCGAAATGTAACTGGCTGCAAGCAAGAGCGTAAAATTAATATTAGAACTAACAAATATTAAGTCTAAAACTAAGGGCATTCAAAGAACTATTGATTTGTGGTAATTCAATACATGGCACGTTATCAATTAAGTATGATTCTCACAAACTATTAACATTAGATGGAGTGAGAAAATTATTATTATCCATAAAGCCATAAAGCTCCAAGAAATATTACCTAAATTGAAAGCGCCTAAATCACAAAGTTAACTGTCACCTACTTTATATATGTGTGAAATCAGAGTTGCCGGCGGAATATAGGACACGCAAATATACAGTACACCAAACGCGCCTTGTAATTTTACGCAAAGTTGATCCAGAACGGAATCAGAATCCGGACCTAAAAATAGACATGAAGATGACCTCGTGTAGCAATAATACCCCACCACCGCTACTTACACCAGGTTTAGCGAAATCTCTATCTTTACGAAAAACGTCAAAGAGAGTTGTGTCGTAGAACTTCGTATCAAAAATATTTACATTTAGCCAAGTTTCGGTTAGGACGAAACAGTCGTAATCCAATTGTGAACTGAAAATAAAGACGGATTCAGATTTAGTCTTTAGCCCCGAAGTATTTTGAAAATAAATGCTTATCTTGCGGGCTCCAGAAGTAGAAGGACTTCTTACTTCATGGGTTTAAGCTAACGACCTATTTAAAAAAAAATCAGATGGTCGGATAGAAAAATCTGAAGGCCAAATATTTGATGTCAGCAATTTATTGTATTGACATTCAGGAACTCCAACCAGAATACGGTTTCCTTGAAGTTTATAGATTTAATATCCTTCACACCTTTAACACCTTCAATAACAGCAATCACAGCAGACGACGTCACCGAAGAAGCAAAACAACCTGTATTACTACCAGGAGTAGTTGAAAAACCAATATTATTATCGGGCGCAATTCCAGCTGTTAGGTAGCTGTTGAGCAACAACACCTTCACTAGCTTTAACTTTAGAACAAGTAAGCCGTTTGTTTTCACTTATACCAAGAGCCGGCAAGTTAGAAATATCATTTACTAGCTCAATTAATGCAATAAAGTTACTTTTTAATTTGTCCGAGATCACTTTTATAATTTTCCTTAAGCCCACTATTAGCCATACAAGTAGTGCTCATACTCATTATTCTGGGCGATATATTATATATATAAAATTAACCAAAGCAGACACAGAGCGAAAAACAAAAACACGTCCGAACCGACAGAAAGCTCATTACATTATAATTTACCTGTAAAGTATTTGGGCACAGGTCAACAGACATGAGTTATAGGGTCTATGACTATAATGCCATACGGACTATAGGACTCTGAGATGCAATGGGTTGAGGGAATTCCGAACAATAATAAAAGAAGAAGGGTGGAAAAAAGGAATGAAACCTAGCTCCAATACGTTTAATATATTTACTGACGACTCGAAAATGTACAAGTACAAACAATGGCAACTGCAGGTTTTGCAATGAACTGGGAGGGAGGGAAAGCTTAGAACACCTTCATTTGCTAGAACACGAATGAAATGCTTAGAAGCTCTACAATATGAGAAACTGGAATGTATCTCGGGGTTAGAGCTTGAGAGCTTATTTAGATTCACAAAAGATACAGACTTATTATAAGATGTCTACTCCATCTAGTATCACTAAGGACCAAAAGGTCTATGCGATGGTTTCTGCCAGCCAGGTCAACATAACCTAACCTAATTATAAATATTTCAATCAAGGCATTTTTCCATTAAGCAAAAACGAACTGTTTTCGGCAGTTATATGCGGCGCGTTTTTTCTGGCTGCCTGCCATTTTGTCAGCTGTTCATCATCCCATGAACTATGAATGCTGCCAAGTTTTGAAACGAGCTCATGGGCGCGAATAGAAGCGATATAATTGACTTCTGGAGAAAATAAGATTACAGTTTGTACCCTCAACTAAAAGAAATTTCTTTTAAGATATTATAACTTTTTCCTTCCACGAACTTTTAAGAACAAATTTTTTCTGAATTAAAATTTGCTTGTTCCACGTAAAGAAATAATTATATAAAATCCATTTTAAAAATATACTTATAACAAGGAGCTGTCCCAAAAGTATAAATATTAATATTTGAAGAATATGGTTTCCTTGTCGTCAGTTTAATTTGTTTTCAAATAAACTAGGATTTGGTGCAAAAGAAATAGTATACTTGTATAATGAAAAAGTTTGTATTGAAGTTTGTTACAGAATCGACGTTCCTTATTTTAATATACAAATATAATAAATAATAATTTAATACGTTTATATATCATAGTGAAGAAGAAAAGTTTTTCTCCCTTCACCATTGTGTAGTTCGATTACTCTGCACTTGCAAAATCACATATGTAAGTCATGTAAACAATGGGTCCGACATCTTTGCTCTTCCCACCCACGTCTCACTTTTAGTAATCGAATTTTCGAAAGGCCTAAGGCTAAGGTTGTTTGCAAGGTATGTATGTCTCCCTCCAACACCTTTGTGGTGGGCGGAGATGTGCAGAACTTTGCCCCCATCAGCGGGCACGAGGGGGAACCTGATTCTACACTGCGTGCTGCCGGCGGTCATACCTCTTCTGCGATAGTTGCAGGCCACAGCAGTCGAAATTCTACTGCAAAAAATAGTACTTGACCAGTCTCAAGAGGTACTGCAATCGAACTAGACTCGGATCTCGAAAAGACGGTAACACTCAAAAAATTAAAGGTTTGCGGCAACGAACAATGCCTTCGCCAATAAACCGCAGGAGAGAAACTTGAAGGAGACGAAAAGGCAAAGACCCAGGGGGGGAAAAAAACCTGTATGAGATTTCGACGGCAGACTTGAAACTTCTCCACGCAGGGAAACTAGATGCTAATAATGCACTTGATCTGACCATCCAGATAAATAAGGATGTGGAAAACAAGCTGTATCCAGGCTTTGTAAAGATGTCGTGGGGCACCGGTAGGGCCTATATACTCCTGAAAAAACGTCGCCGGAAGGACGGAAGCGACAACACGCTGGAGGTCGGCGAAATGAATCTCGCCTTAAAATCCGTGACGGAAGCGACACTGGCATCACAGCTTAAAGACGACCAGGCGACTATAATGTAAAGCAGTTTTCAGTAAGAGCGCTTCAACTTTTTTTGAATAAAACACAAACGGTTTGACTTTTTTAACTAATTTTTTTTTATTATCGAGTTTAAACATAAACATTTAAGTATGAAATTCGATTTCTTTTGCATGACCACCGCGTGCACGTTTTACGAAGTCCAATCATTGAACCCAATTTTCGAACACTCTTTTGCATAAATCGGCCAATTACGCCGCCGGCATGTAAACCGCACCAAATAGTGATTTTTTCGGGATGCAACGGTGCCTCATGAATCACGTGTGGACTGCTTTCTGCCCAGTAACGCATATTTTGCTTGTTGACAAAGCCATTGAGCCAAAAGTGAGCTTCATCACTGAAGATGATTTTTTGGGAAATCTGCTCTTAAAGTAGCAGCAACAGAACGATTATTTTCATAAAAAATTTGCACGATTTGCAATCGTTGCTCAAGTGTGTAGCGTTCCATGATGAAATGTATACTAATGAAGTTTGCAAATGAAAAGCGAAAAATAAAAAAATATTGCGTCGTTCGCCCTCCCTATCGGAAAAAAGTTGAAGCGCACCTATTGAAAAACGCTATATATGATGGAAAGCGGAAAGACGGCGACGGCGTTCGCGAAACAGGCCTCTGGCCTCGATGGAAGGAAATATCCTGCAGATCAACTTCCATCATAGTACAACGTCTTCAACAGAGTTCTTTAAGGCCTTAGAGAGCGGCGGCTATGATATGGCTGTAGTCAAGGAACCTTGGATAACATCCAGCAACAAGGTGGCTGGACTGAAGTCTAATAACAATAAAATGTACTACGATCCAAGGGTAAGGAAGACTGGATCGGCCGTCCTAGAGACGAAAAGTGTTAATCCCTACTTACTTTGTAATTTTAGCACAGATGACCTGACTGTAATTGCCACTGAGGGAAATTCTGTAAGTCCAGACCATTTGCCTCTTGCTAGTTGGTCCACAACGTCGAGGCACCACACATTGAGCTGCAAAAGCTCTCGAAGGAGGTACGAAGAAGAAACCAAGAGATTGTGGTAGGAGAAGACGATAATTCGCACCACCCCCAATGAGGCAGCAAGGATGTAAACGATCGATATATTACACAACAACGTAAATATAGCGAATAAAGGTAATATCCCGGCATATATAGATCCAACATCAGAACAAGTATTAGATATAACTCTCTGTTACGGTAACACCCCACAAGTCTTAGATTGGTGGGTTCTTAAACACAACCTCTTCTCTGATTATGGGTACATAAGCTTTACAGTGTTTTTTATACTACTGCACAAAAACGGAGCTTTCAGAAACCCAAAAAACACAAATTGGGTTCGGTACGAAAAACTCTTCAAGTGCTACCTGAATCCATCATCCGGTATTTCAACTCGTGAAGATCTGGAGGCGGCAACGGAGTTTCTTACCTCTAAAACACTTCTAACCTAAATGAATTCATTACTCTCTTGCTGTTTCAAAATTAGTCTGGAAATATACAGGAAAATGCACCTGAATTGCAAGGAAACACTGGAAGTAGTAATAGATACACACTTTCCGGGCTGCAGCGCCATTTCTAATTGTTCTATAGCTACACACAGCACAAGGAGGGACGAGAACCTCGAAGACTTGATCTCAACAGCTAGGTTGGATTGAGCTCTGAAGTCTTTTGACCCCTTTAAATCCCTGGGTCCGGACGGAATCTTCCCAGTGCTGCTGCAGAAAGGAAGCTTTGTACTTTACTGTACTACACCTAAACCAGGTAAAAGTGGTCACTTGTATCCCGAGGACTCTAGACCAATTAGTCCCACATCATTCGTATTGAAAACGTTCGAAAGACTGCTACATTCGTACATAAAGGAAAGAACTGAACTTAGCCTACTGACACCAAATCAGTATGCGCACACGAAGGGGAAACAGCTCTTCACAGTGTGAAGATGGGCGAGTGGGGGTCCAGTGCAATCTCGAAAAATTCAAACAGAGGGACGGCGCAAGGAGGAGTACTCTCCCGTCTTCTATGGAACCTAGTGATAAATCAGGTTCTTAGCAAACTTGGGAATAGCGGACCGAAACTGACGGCATATGCTGACGACTTGACTGTTATCATTTCAGGGATGTGTCCACAAACGATGAGTGAAATACTCACAAGGACGCTAAGATAGATCTACAAGTGGACAAAACAGGTCCAACTGGAAGTAAATCCAGATATGTATGTCCTATACACTATAAGGAAGTACAAGATTCCAAACTGGTTACCTCCGAGGCTTGGAGGAGTAGAGTTGTCACCAAAAACATCGATTAGATATCTAACTATTATTGTAGAAACAAACTGTCATGGATACTTAATGTGGAAGAAAGAGCAAAGAAAGCCTCTTATGCCTTTTACGCATGCAGAATAATGCTCGGTAAGACTTAAGGCTTAGCTCCTCGATCTACACATTGGATATATTACATGGCGGTCATTAGACCAATAATGATATAGAGTTTACTAGTATGGTGGACGGCGTGGGATAAAATTACTTACATTAAAAGACTGGAACGTGTGTGAAGTATTGCAGAAATATGTGTATTCGGTGCTATCAGCACAACCCCATCAGAGGCAATGGAGATAATTCTGAACAGGCATCCAATCAAATTAGTAGTAAGGTACTCAGCCAAAAGATTGTCTCTAAGACGGAAGAAGTGAGAACAATTCTCACAGAGGCTTTGTAGTCACAGCAACATTCTGGCAATAGAATAACAATGACAGCAATAGCACAAAATGGATGAAAGAAATTTCTAGAGTCTACATACCATTCATACAATTTCCTTAGAGATGGGTCCAAAATGGCGAAAGGGCTTAGAGCAGCTGTCTTTTGTCCGCCATTTGATCTTTAACACGTTCACGCCGGCGCGTACCACCGGTGGCTCGCACAAGTCTGCTTCATGGGGCGGCGCGTACCACCGGCGGCTCGCACAAGATTGCTTCATGAGGCGGCGTGTACCAGAGGTGGCCCGCACAAGATTGCTTCATGGGACGGCGTGTACCAACAATGGTGCTTTATTAGACGGTACCTATGAGATGAGAAGCCATAAACAACTACCCTTATGAAAAAATTTCGTTTTATATAACCTGCAATCGCTTCCGATAGAGCGAAAAGATGTAAACGTTGCCGTCTGTGGGCGAATACCATGAATAACAGCGCCGACGGGAACGTGTTAAATGTCTTTCAGACTCCCTATACTACAGTAATGTATATTTCAAACTGAAATATATGCCGCAACAAAAGCATCTGAATTGGCTCTGGAATGAACACCTGTTAATACTCGGACAAACATTTTAATTGATAGCCAAGCGGCTATTAAAGAAATTATGGCTCCTTGGACTAACTCGAAATGTGTTCAGCAATGCAGATTCAAAATAGATGAACTCTGCGGAAACGGGCGGGTTACTTTTTACAGGATACCAAGTATTTGCTTACCGAGATTGAGCACGGCAGAAATATACCCATCAATTTCCATTATAAAAGCGGAACTAAATGAGGAACTGGCTCTGGAAACGCAGTCGACATGGGAACACTCAACCTCGTACAACTGCCAAAAATATGCTAATGCAAATATGCAATACCCCCTTACGTTTTATGCCGTATACTGTTACTATTCGATGCTTATTTTCCTCTTGCTTAATTCATTTACTCATTTCTCTCTTGCTAAATTCATTTGTTCCTAGAATTTTCTAGTACATAAGCCAACGGTAATCCTATTTCCCATTACTATATTTTAGTAAACCATCAGCTTAGTATTATTTCGCTTGAATTTTGTAACGCCACTTACGTTTAGTCTCTCGTTGGTTTATATTATAAAATAAAGTTATAATTAAGCACTAGAAACTTGGTTTTGGTTATTGAACATAAATAAGCAGAGCTAAGCACTACAAACCGGTGACCCCATTTTGAGCCGCATTTTTAAAACCGAAAATTACGCGTATCTACAAGTCAGGCAATATGTTGAACACCGATAGCGAAATTTCATTAGTACCGCAAAAATTTTTTTTTGTCGGGACAACTAGCAAGTGCAGCACTCAGACATTAATTAAGTCCATTGTACTACACTTGGATTCCCTTTTAGTTTTCCTTAAATCTACCCGATCTCCGAAGAAACCTGAGTAGATTTTGTGGTGTCAAGGAGCCAAAATGGTCGCTTCTTAACACATTAGTGCCAAAGACCTCAAACCTGATTCGAGCGAAGGCGGGGCAGACACACAGAAAGTGGTCCGCAGTCTCATCCCCCTCTTCACAAGGTACGGCAAAATATTACGCCGTCTCAAAATTCCCGCTATTCAAATGAGACTCCACCAACAGTCGAGAGGCAAGCTGCCGCAGTCTTCGCTCGTTTATCGATTCCTGCCATGTCCAGCAGCAACATAGAAGCATGGTTCACTTCGATGGATTTTTGGTTTGCAGCTTTCGGAATTACATCACACAAACAAAGAGCAGCAACAATATTCGCGGTGCTCGACCCTACAGTGATTGGTCACTTGTCCGAGGTTATAGCAGCAATACCGCTTTCGGAACGCTTCGAGTATGTAATATCGAAAATAATCCAACACTTCGCCGATAGTGAGCAGCGCCGCCTGAATCGACTACTTTCCGAACTTCCCCTTGGAGACAAAAAGCCGTCTGAGTTATATTTCGAAATGAAACGCGTGGCCGTAGGCACTATTGGCGAAAGCGTATTGAAAAGCCTCTGGACCAAATGCCTTCCAGAATTTGCTCAACCTGTCGTAGCTGCTTCTTCAGGTACAATCGCCGAGTTCACAAAAATCGCTGATTCCGTTATAGATGCAGTTACCCCGCACCAGGTTCACCGAAATGAGTCTGGAGTTTCGAGCGAAATAAACCAACGTCGCGCATCTATAGAAGACTTAGGCAAGCGTTTAGATAGATTCATTGTACGCTTACGCTCCCGCACTCGCCTGCAGTCTATTAACAATTTTCGCCCACGTAGATCGAATCGACCCGACCTACAAGTAATTAAGGCAGGTTCATCTGATTCATCCGCTAACTACCAATGTTGGTACCACCAAAAGTATGGAGCAAACGCACGTAAGTGTCCTAGTCGATGCCGCCATAGACATCGTACAGCCCAAGCGGACACACGAGAACAATGACTAGTTGACCACGTCAAAATAAGTAATCGTAATCAAAACATCGTTTTTCATCGACACCGGCGCCGATGTGTATCCGCCCTAGCACTACGAAATTGTACGCTGCTAACGAAGCTGCGATAAAAGTTCTGGGGGAGAAACTTATGAAGGTCGACCGGTCTTCGGCGAGAGCTCACGTGGTCATTTATAATCGCAGATGTCATGCAACCCATAATCGGAGCCGATTTCATTAAATTCTAAGCTTACAGACAGCACGACATTATTGAAAACAACAGTTTCGTCAACTAGAAATCATAACGCAGCACAGCTAAAAACATTTGTAATAGACGGACTTTTCAACGAAATATAGTGCGAATTTCCAGATTTCACAAAACTAGCTCCATACGGAACAAAATTCAAATCAACGGTTTATCATCACATCCAAACCACAGGATAACCAATGTTTTCCACACCGCGACGCTTTCCGCCGGACAAATTGAAAGCTGCGAAATCCGAATCCGAGTTTTTGCTAAAAACCGGAATTTGTCGTTCTTTTAGTAGCAATTGGTCCAGTCCACTCCATATGGTCCAAAAAAGCGATAACACTTGGTGACCATGGATCGATATCCGCTGCCATATCTAACGGACTTTGCTAATGTTATTCGAGGAACATACAGACTTTTCAACGCCTGATAGATGAAATGCTACGAGGTCTAGATTTTATCTTCCCATACATCGACGATATTTGCGTAGCTTCCTTCTCGATCGAACAACACCGGCAGAACTTACGCTTGGGTTTTCAGCGTCTGCAGGAACATAACTTATGTTGAATATCCTTAAACCTACAGTGGCGAAGGACCTAAAACGCTTTATTGCCAGTCAATCTAAGCTACTGCAGTTAATCACAGGTAACAAGAAAAACGATCCTACACCACTCGTTTGGAACTCGAATGCAGAAGCTGCATTCCAACTCTGCATGGATGAACTAGCGAATACAACCTTATTTTTTCTTCCATTACCAGACGCTGGGTTGTCTCTGCACAACGACGCCTCAGACTTTGCCGTGGGTGCTGCTTTGCATCAGGTGGTCGGCGGAGAAATTAAGCCTCTGGGATTGTGCTCCAAAAAACTTACACCCGCACAGGTGCCAGTTACTTACTGACCATCGGCCATTAGTGTTCGGGTTTAAACAGAAGCTAGAAAAAATGCCCCTCGTCGTGCTCGCCAACTCGACTACATAACATAGGTCAATTTACCACCGACATTCGCCATATATCGGGTGAATCCAACGTTACTGCGGATCTTCTCTCGCGGATACAGACTCTAGAGCAAGTTGTCGACTATAGCGCAATTGCAAAAGCACAACAAGACGACCAGATGTTGCTGCAGATTTCCGATACATCAACAACTATTATACGTCCATACATTCCAAAATATGTTTGACACCAAATCCTGTCTAAGGCGCATAACTTATCACATCCTAGAGTGCGTGCCTCGACTAAGTTAGTTTCAACTCGTTTTGTGTGGAAGGGTACAAGGAAGCATACGCCAATATTCGTGAAAAGTTGCGAGGCATGCTAGCGCGCAAAAATTCATCGCCATACGAAATCTCCCCTTTCTAAATACGTACCACCTCGAGAATGATTTGCACATATAAACATTGACATCGTTGGCCTATTTCCACTATGTGCAGGACAACGATATTGCTTAACTATTATAGACCGTTTCACGAGGTGGCCATAAGCTGAATCCATCACAGACATGAAAGCCGAAAGTCACAGTGGATTTCGAGGTTTAGTATTCCCGAACGTATTTCGTCCGACCGCGGCCGCCAATTCGATTCTGTAATTTTTCAGGAGTTACAATACTTTTCGGACTCAGAATAGCATTTAACCCTGATATTGGAGCCTCTCCAGCAGAGCTCGTGTACGGAACAACCTTAAAAATACCCGGTGACGCAGTAGCAAACTTTCATATGTCAATGGAGAAATTACGCCCTACTCAAACTTCACATCACTAGCATCCAGCACCGTTTGTATCGCAGGAGCTGCAGGAAGCCACACACGTTTCAGAAATTATTCTATACACCCTACTCTAACTAACCTATACAACGGAAAATCACTCAAAAAATGCCGAAATATTTTACATTAATCATTCGATGGCTAGCGAGAGCAGCATAAGCGCGGATAGGCTAAAAACAAGCTATCCTACAAGCCTTAACACCGGAATGCCAACAAATGTCAACCGGCCACCACCTCAACTGGAATGCAACACCAACACACTGATGTTTGTGAGCGTCAAGTTAGATTCCCGAGTCGATATGTTTAGCTTTCGTCCAGCAGGGGAGTAATTTGGAGCACCTTTTACGCAGCTAACTGCCTCGACAACATATCACACAATTTCTCTTACGTTTTATACTGTATAGTATATACACTGTATAGTATATACACTGTATAGTATACACTGTATACACTGTATAGTATACTAGTATACACTGTATACACTAGTATACACTAGTATACACTCCCCTGCTAGACGAAAGCTAAACATATCGACATGTCTGTGATGGATTCAGCTTATGGCCACCTCGTGAAACGGTCTATAATAGTTAAGCAATATCGTTGTCCTGCACATAGTGGAAATAGGCCAACGATGTCAATGTTTATATGTGCAAATCTTTCTCGAGGTGGTACGTATTTAGAAAGGGGAGATTTCGTATGGCGATGAATTTTTGCGCGCTAGCATGCCTCGCAACTTTTCACGAATATTGGCGTATGCTTCCTTGTACCCTTCCACACAAAACGAGTTGAAACTAACTTAGTCGAGGCACGCACTCTAGGATGTGATAAGTTATGCGCCTTAGACAGGATTTGGTGTCAAACATATTTTGGAATGTATGGACGTATAATAGTTGTTGATGTATCGGAAATCTGCAGCAACATCTGGTCGTCTTGTTGTGCTTTTGCAATTGCGCTATAGTCGACAACTTGCTCTAGAGTCTGTATCCGCGAGAGAAGATCCGCAGTAACGTTGGATTCACCCGATATATGGCGAATGTCGGTGGTAAATTGACCTATGTTATGTAGTCGAGTTGGCGAGCACGACGAGGGGCATTTTTTCTAGCTTCTGTTTAAACCCGAACACTAATGGCCGATGGTCAGTAAGTAACTGGCACCTGTGCGGGTGTAAGTTTTTTGGAGCACAATCCCAGAGGCTTAATTTCTCCGCCGACCACCTGATGCAAAGCAGCACCCACGGCAAAGTCTGAGGCGTCGTTGTGCAGAGACAACCCAGCGTCTGGTAATGGAAGAAAAAATAAGGTTGTATTCGCTAGTTCATCCATGCAGAGTTGGAATGCAGCTTCTGCATTCGAGTTCCAAACGAGTGGTGTAGGATCGTTTTTCTTGTTACCTGTGATTAACTGCAGTAGCTTAGATTGACTGGCAATAAAGCGTTTTAGGTCCTTCGCCACTGTAGGTTTAAGGATATTCAACATAAGTTATGTTCCTGCAGACGCTGAAAACCCAAGCGTAAGTTCTGCCGGTGTTGTTCGATCGAGAAGGAAGCTACGCAAATATCGTCGATGTATGGGAAGATAAAATCTAGACCTCGTAGCATTTCATCTATCAGGCGTTGAAAAGTCTGTATGTTCCTCGAATAACATTAGCAAAGTCCGTTAGATATGGCAGCGGATATCGATCCATGGTCACCAAGTGTTATCGCTTTTTTGGACCATATGCAGTGGACTGGACCAATTGCTACTAAAAGAACGACAAATTCCGGTTTTTAGCAAAAACTCGGATTCGGATTTCGCAGCTTTCAATTTGTCCGGCGGAAAGCGTTGCGGTGTGGAAAACATTGGTTATCCTGTGGTTTGGATGTGATGATAAACCGTTGATTTGAATTTTGTTCCGTATGGAGCTAGTTTTGTGAAATCTGGAAATTCGCACTATATTTCGTTGAAAAGTCCGTCTATTACAAATGTTTTTAGCTGTGCTGCGTTATGATTTCTAGTTGACGAAACTGTTGTTTTCAATAATGTCGTGCTGTCTGTAAGCTTAGAATTTAATGAAATCGGCTCCGATTATGGGTTGCATGACATCTGCGATTATAAATGACCACGTGAGCTCTCGCCGAAGACCGGTCGACCTTCATAAGTTTCTCCCCCAGAACTTTTATCGCAGCTTCGTTAGCAGCGTACAATTTCGTAGTGCTAGGGCGGATACACATCGGCGCCGGTGTCGATGAAAAACGATGTTTTGATTACGATTACTTATTTTGACGTGGTCAACTAGTCATTGTTCTCGTGTGTCCGCTTGGGCTGTACGATGTCTATGGCGGCATCGACTAGGACACTTACGTGCGTTTGCTCCATACTTTTGGTGGTACCAACATTGGTAGTTAGCGGATGAATCAGATGAACCTGCCTTAATTACTTGTAGGTCGGGTCGATTCGATCTACGTGGGCGAAAATTGTTAATAGACTGCAGGCGAGTGCGGGAGCGTAAGCGTACAATGAATCTATCTAAACGCTTGCCTAAGTCTTCTATAGATGCGCGACGTTGGTTTATTTCGCTCGAAACTCCAGACTCATTTCGGTGAACCTGGTGCGGGGTAACTGCATCTATAACGGAATCAGCGATTTTTGTGAACTCGGCGATTGTACCTGAAGAAGCAGCTACGACAGGTTGAGCAAATTCTGGAAGGCATTTGGTCCAGAGGCTTTTCAATACGCTTTCGCCAATAGTGCCTACGGCCACGCGTTTCATTTCGAAATATAACTCAGACGGCTTTTTGTCTCCAAGGGGAAGTTCGGAAAGTAGTCGATTCAGGCGGCGCTGCTCACTATCGGCGAAGTGTTGGATTATTTTCGATATTACATACTCGAAGCGTTCCGAAAGCGGTATTGCTGCTATAACCTCGGACAAGTGACCAATCACTGTAGGGTCGAGCACCGCGAATATTGTTGCTGCTCTTTGTTTGTGTGATGTAATTCCGAAAGCTGCAAACCAAAAATCCATCGAAGTGAACCATGCTTCTATGTTGCTGCTGGACATGGCAGGAATCGATAAACGAGCGAAGACTGCGGCAGCTTGCCTCTCGACTGTTGGTGGAGTCTCATTTGAATAGCGGGAATTTTGAGACGGCGTAATATTTTGCCGTACCTTGTGAAGAGGGGGATGAGACTGCGGACCACTTTCTGTGTGTCTGCCCCGCCTTCGCTCGAATCAGGTTTGAGGTCTTTGGCACTAATGTGTTAAGAAGCGACCATTTTGGCTCCTTGACACCACAAAATCTACTCAGGTTTCTTCGGAGATCGGGTAGATTTAAGGAAAACTAAAAGGGAATCCAAGTGTAGTACAATGGACTTAATTAATGTCTGAGTGCTGCACTTGCTAGTTGTCCCGACAAAAAAAAATTTTTGCGGTACTAATGAAATTTCGCTATCGGTGTTCAACATATTGCCTGACTTGTAGATACGCGTAATTTTCGGTTTTAAAAATGCGGCTCAAAATGGGGTCACCGGTTTGTAGTGCTTAGCTCTGCTTATTTATGTTCAATAACCAAAACCAAGTTTCTAGTGCTTAATTATAACTTTATTTTATAATATAAACCAACGAGAGACTAAACGTAAGTGGCGTTACAAAATTCAAGCGAAATAATACTAAGCTGATGGTTTACTAAAATATAGTAATGGGAAATAGGATTACCGTTGGCTTATGTACTAGAAAATTCTAGGAACAAATGAATTTAGCAAGAGAGAAATGAGTAAATGAATTAAGCAAGAGGAAAATAAGCATCGAATAGTAACAGTATACGGCATAAAACGTAAGGGGGTATTGCATATTTGCATTAGCATATTTTTGGCAGTTGTACGAGGTTGAGTGTTCCCATGTCGACTGCGTTTCCAGAGCCAGTTCCTCATTTAGTTCCGCTTTTATAATGGAAATTGATGGGTATATTTCTGCCGTGCTCAATCTCGGTAAGCAAATACTTGGTATCCTGTAAAAAGTAACCCGCCCGTTTCCGCAGAGTTCATCTATTTTGAATCTGCATTGCTGAACACATTTCGAGTTAGTCCAAGGAGCCATAATTTCTTTAATAGCCGCTTGGCTATCAATTAAAATGTTTGTCCGAGTATTAACAGGTGTTCATTCCAGAGCCAATTCAGATGCTTTTGTTGCGGCATATATTTCAGTTTGAAATATACATTACTGTATTATAGGGAGTCTGAAAGACATTTAACACGTTCCCGTCGGCGCTGTTATTCATGGTATTCGCCCACAGACGGCAACGTTTACATCTTTTCGCTCTATCGGAAGCGATTGCAGGTTATATAAAACGAAATTTTTTCTTAAGGGTAGTTGTTTATGGCTTCTCATCTCATAGGTACTGTAAAGAAAGTTTATTATTTATTTGTTTGTTATATTTATATATTTGTCGTTACAAGCTAGGCATCCAGCTTGGCGAACGATTATTTTCTTTCTTGTGTCTTACATACTAATTACAAGCGTTTTTATAGGAACTTTTATCAATGCAAGCCAATAACAATTTTTCGGTGTTTACTTGTGTAATATGATTCTAGCATTCACGCGCCGCGCATAAAATAATTACGTTAGCTATGTTTGCGTTTACTTTCAAGTGTAATGAACCTTTTAAGAAATATGATACTTTATTTAAACGGCACAGCACAGTGAATGCATAAGTGGACAATAAAATAAAAGCCAAAACAAAATGTTTATGAATATTAATGTTAAGGCATATCCGACTTATAATCATACTACACCTCCCTTCTTCGGAAGAATGCTCATACAACTTTTTTTGTATGAACATTCTTTTACATTGAATTGTTAAAATAAAATATGTACATAAGAGTAATCTTAATTTTATTTATATGTGTATATTGTATTAATTTTCTAAGTTTAGACCGGTCTTTAAAACTACTTATTGTTGATAAATCTTAAGCCTATTTTTGTGAACTATTTGTTCTTTTAAAGATAACTTATCGACTATAGTAACATTATTTTTATCATCTATTGCTTTAATGGTATAAGGCCCACAATATTGGGGTTCCAGTTTATGGGCCACTTCATTTCTAAGTAAAACTAAATTGCCTATGCTAAAATTGTGATCTAAACTATTTTTATCAGAAAATGTTTTTTGCTTAATTTTAGCTATGTCTATCATATTGCGAGCTCTTTTATGTGCTACTTCTAGCCTAAATCTTACTTCTCTAGCGTAGTTATCTATGTTATATAATGGAGTAATTTGGTCTACATTTTTGAACTGCTGAAACATGTTTGGTGTTTTTCCAAAAACTAATTCATACGGACAATAGTCATGTACTGTAGAAGGAATGGTGTTAAAACAGTATGTGAAGTATTGTAGCCACTCATCCCAGTCGTTTTTGTCAATCGATATGTAAGATCTTACGCATTGATTGAAAGTTTTATGTGATCTTTCTATTACTCCTAGTGTTTGATGGTGGTAAGCAGTTGAATTAATTTTCTCTATTTTTAGCAATTCACATAGCTCTGTTAGTATTGAATTTTTGTATTCTGTACCCATGTCCGAAATGAACGTCTTCATTGGACCGTAGGTAAGAATAAACTTTTCAAATATTGCTTTCGCCACTGTCTTGGCGTTTTTGTCTTGGATGGGTATCGTGACTAAATATTTTGTCATGTCGCATATTATTGTGACTGCATAAGTATTGCCATTAATTGTTGTAGGTAGTGGGCCTATTGTGTCTACCATAACTGTATCAAATGTACCTGTAGGTGTTGGTGTTATAGTCATTGGGCTTTTTAAATGCTTTGTTATTTTGGTTTTTTGGCATTTTTCGCAAGTTTTTACGTACTTAGCAACATCTTTTGACATTTTATTCCAGAAGTAATGTCTTTTAATTTTCATAAGTGTTCTGAAAATTCCGCAATGACTGCCTTCTATAGGGTCATCGTGGTATCTTTTTAGAATGTCCATTACAGTTTTAGCATCATTGATTTGGGTCACCTCATTCAGTAGCGCTACTTTTACTTTATTTAATATCATATTGCCCTTATTTTTAAAATCATTTATCGAGACAAATTCGAAAATTTTCTCGCTAGGTGCCACTTGTAAATTATTAATGCCATATTTGTCGGCCACTTCGTCGAGCCTAGAGAAGAATTGTCCTAAGTCAATTTTCCCATTAACAAATAAGTCATCAATTTTTATACATGCCATTATAGATTTTCCTCGTTTGATGTAACATCGCGTGGGTGTAATCTGTAATTTATTGTATTTCCTGACGTCAGTGTTATTAATTGGGACATATATTTTGGGCTTATCATATGTTTTAATGTGCTGCTGTGTAGTTGGACTGTTGTTATTTTTCGACATTGATCTAGTCACTATTTTGTATAAATTTTGATTCTTTTCATTTATTTCCCTTAAGTCATTGATTGTAATGCGCGACAAAGTGTCCGCGACGTGATTATCTTTTAAGTCATTTATTGTAATGCGAGACAAAGCGTCCGCGACGTGATTATCTTTTAAGTCATTTATTGTAATGCGAGACAAAGCGTCCGCGACGTGATTATCTTTTCCTCTAAGATATTCTACTACGAAATCATACTCTTCTAAATCAAGTCTCATTCGTGTTAGTTTTGAACTTGGATTCTTCATTGAGAACAGGTAAGACAGGGGTCTGTGATCGGTTCTAACTAAAAACTTTGTACTATAGATATAAGGTCTGAAATGGGTTATTGCCCAGTGTATGGCAGCTAACTCTTGTTCAATTGTCGACTTGTTGCTTTCTCCTTTTGTGAAACTTTTGGAGGCATATGCTACTGGTAGATGTTTTCCTGCATATTCCTGAGTAAGTACTGCACCACACGCGTATTTGCTTGCGTCTGTTGTTAAGCAAAATGGTTTCTTAAAGTCGGGATATTGTAACAATGTAGGACTCATTAATGCTCTTTTGAGGTACACAAATGCATCATTGCATTCTTTTGTCCATTCGAAAGCAACTCCCTTTTTAGATAACCTTGTTAGGTGTCTTGAATATTCAGCGAAGTTTTTAATAAACCTGCGGTAGTAGTTGCAAAAGGCGACGAACCTTTTTGCACTATCTCCGTCTGTGGGTGTAGGATAATTTTTTATTACCGAGTACTTATTGTCGTCTGGAAGTATCCCCTTGTTTGTACATTTATGCCCGAGGTAGGTTACTTCATGCATAAAAAATGAACATTTTTCAGGATGTAATTTTAGATTATGTGTTCTACATAAATCGAAAACATTTTTCAAGTTTGAAAGCATATGTTTTTCAGAGCAACCAAGGGCTACTAAGTCATCCATATATAAGAAAGCTTGCTCTGGTTTTAAACCACTGAAAGCAATTGTCATCATTCTTTGGAATGAATTAGGTGCTACCTTTAAGCCATATGGTAGTCTAGTAAATCTGAATGAACCGTTGTTGATTGAAAAGGATGTGAAATTTCTTGAATTTTTATCAAGTTCTATTTGATGAAATCCAGTCATTAGATGAAAAGTGACATGAAAAATACTTTGCCCTTCCGAGTTGGTCTAAAATGTCATCTATTCTCGGCAACGGGAATTTATCTGCAATTAATTTTTTGTTGATTTGTCTGTAGTCGATTACTCTTCTTCTTCTTAATTGGCGCTATAACCGCTTACGCGATTTTGGCCGAGTTTAACAAAGCGCGCCAGTCGTTTCTTTCTCGTGCTAACCGGCGCCAGTTGGACACACCAAGTGAAGCCAAGTCCTTCTCCACCTGATCTTTCCAACGCAGTGGAGGCCGCCCTCTTCCTCTGCTACCACCAGCTGGTACCGCATCGAATACTTTCAAAGCCGGAGCGTTTGTATCCATTCGGACGACATGACCCAGCCAACGTAGCCGCTGGATCTTTATTCGCTGCGCTATGTCTATGTCGTTGTAAAGCTCATACAGCTCATCGTTCCATCGTCTGCGATATTCGCCGTTGCCAACGTGCAAAGGTCCAAAAATCTTACGCAGAATCTTTCTCTCGAACACTCCAAGCGTCGCTTCATCGGATGTTGTCAGCGTCCAAGCTTCTGCGCCATACTTAGGACGGGCATGAGGAGAGTCTTGTAGAGTGTTAGTTTTGTTCGTCGAGAGAGGACTTTACTACTCAGTTGCGTACTTAGTCCAAAGTAGCACTTGTTGGCAAGAGAGATTCTACGTTGGATTTCAAGGCTGACATTGTTATCGGTGTTAATGCTGGTTCCTAAATAGACGAAGTCTTTTACAACCTCGAAATTATAACTGTCTACAGTGACGTGGGTGCCGATACGCGAGTGCGCCGACTGTTTGTTTGAAGACAGGAGGTACTTCGTTTTGTCCTCGTTCACCACCAAACCCATTCGCTTTGCCTCTTTATCCAGTTTGGAGAAGGCAGAACTAACAGCGCGGTTGTTAAGGCCGATAATGTCAATATCATCGGCATACGCCAGCAATTGTACGCTCTTATAAAAAATTGTGCCTGAGCGATTAAGTTCTGCGGCTCGTACGATGCTCTCCAACATCAGGTTAAAGAAGTCACACGACAGCGAGTCACCCTGTCTGAAACCTCGTTTGGTATCAAACGGCTCGGAGAGGTCCTTCCCAATTCTGACGGCGCTACTGGTGTTGAGCAACGTCATCTTACATAGCCGTATTAGTTTTGCGGGGATACCAAATTCAGACATCGCGGCATACAGGTAACTCCTTTCCGTACTGTCGAATGCAGCTTTGAAATCGACGAAAAGGTGGTGTGTGTCGATTCTCCTTTCATGGGTCTTTTCCAAGATTTGGCGTATTGAGAATATTTGGTCGATGGTAGACTTTCCAGGTCTGAAGTCACACTGATAAGGTCCAATCAGTTGGTTGACGGTGGGCTTCAGCCTTTCACACAATACGCTCGCTAGAACCTTATAGGCGATATTTAGAAGACTAATCCCGCGGTAATTGGCACAAATTGCAGGATCGCCCTTCTTATGGTTTGGGCAGAGCACACTTAAATTCCAATCGGCAGGCATGCTTTCATCCGACCATATTTTGCATAGAAGCTGATGCATGCACCTTACCAGCTCCTCGCCGCCATGTTTGAATAGCTCACCCGGTAGTCCGTCGGCGCCCGCGGCTTTGTTGTTTTTTAGCCGCATTATCGCTATTCTCACCTCGTCATGATCGGGTAGCGGAACGACAATTCCGTCGTCAACGATTGGGGTATCGGGATCTTCACTTTCTCGGTGACATGCGCAGCTGTCACTATTCAATAGGTTCGAGAAGTGTTCCCTCCATAATTTAAGATTGCTCTGTACGTCAGTCACCAGTTCGCCGTCTTTGTTCTTACAGGAAAACGCCCCGGTCTTGAAACCTTCTGTAAGCCGCCGAACTTTCTGGTAGAATTTTCGGGCGTTGTTCCTGTTGGCCAGCATCTCAAGCTCTTCGCACTCACGTATTTCGGCCTCTCGTTTCTTCTTTCGGATAATACGTCTCTCTTCCTTTTTCAGCTCTCTGTAGCGATCCCACATGGCTCGCGTTGCGCCCGATCGCAGCGTGGCTCTATAGGCGGCATCCTTTCTTTCTGCGGCAGCATGACATTCCTCGTCGTACCAATTGTCTTTTCGGGCTCGCCGGAATCCGATTTCTTCTTCGGCGGCGGTACGTAGAGAACGAGAAATGTTGCTCCATTGTTCGTGGATGCCGGTTTGTTGGGCAGTGCTCTCCGAGAGCAGGAGTGAGAGTCGAGTGGCGAATCTTCTGGCTGTCTGTTGTGATTGCAGCTTTTCGATGTCGAACATTCTTTGCGTAGGTAGATGCACGTTTTTTGCTGCACAGAGGCGGGTGCGCAGTTTGGCTGCAACAAGGTAGTGATCCGATTCAATGTTGGGTCCTCGGATCGTACGTACATCTAATACACTAGAAGCGTGTCTTCCATCTATCACAACATGATCGATCTGGTTTCGTGTTTTTCGATCAGGAGACAGCCAGGTGGCTTGGTGAATCTTCTTATGCTGGAATCTGGTGCTGCAGACTACCATGTTTCGGGCCCCGGCGAAGTCGATCAGCCTCTGTCCGTTACCGGATGTTTCGTTGTGCAGGCTGAATTTTCCGACTGTGGGACCAAAAATTCCCTCCTTGCCCACCCTGGCGTTGAAGTCGCCAAGCACGATTTTTATGTCGTGGCGGGGGCAGCGCTCATAGGAACGTTCCAGGCGCTCGTAGAAAGAATCTTTGGTCGCATCGTCCTTCTCTTCCGTCGGGGCGTGGGCGCAAATTAGCGATATGTTAAAAAAACGTGCTTTGATGCGGATTGTTGCGAGACGCTCGTCCACCGGAGTGAACGACAGTACTTGGCGACGAAGTCTCTCTCCCACAACAAATCCGACACCGAATTTGCGCTCCTTTACATGGCAGCTGTAGTAGACGTCGCAAGGCCCTATGGTTTTCTTTCCTTGCCCCGTCCATCGCATCTCTTGGATGGCAGTGATGTCAGCCTTTACTCTCACGAGGACATCAACCAGCCGGGCAGAGGCACCTTCCCCATTAAGGGACCGGACATTCCAGGTGCATGCCCTCAAATCATAGTCCTTAGTTCGTTTGCAGGGGTCGTCATCAGTATAGGGAGGTCTCATCCGAGGCTTTTTTAAAGTTTTCGATTACTAATCTCCATCTTTTTTCTACTGTGTTCGGTAGAGACTTTTTTGGTACCAATAGTATTGGACTATTGTATTCTGAAAATGATGGTTCGACTATTTTGTCTTCTATAAGTTTGTTTACTTGTCTCTCAATTTCATCCTTATGTGTGTGGGGTATACGGTAGTTCTTTATGTATACCGGCTGTTTGTCTTTAACCATTAACTTTTGCTTATAAAAATTATTTGTTGTTATTGTTTCTGTTTCTAACCCAAATATGTCACTGTATTCGGAACATAGGTTTGTCAATTGTTTTTCATATGTTTTAGGAAAATTTTTTCTCAATTTGTCGAGAATGTCCGTTTTTCTTTGTGCATTTCCCGTGTTATTGTTTATTATGTCGTAATCAGAAACATTTTCAGTTAAAATGTTGCTTTGCTTTAAAGATACTGTATTATAATTTGTATTTAAAATGCGGATATAGGCGTTGTCAGGTTTTACCAAGGTATTGGCTATAAATATTCCAGGGTGTGGTTCTTGATTTGGAATCAGTGCTTCTTCCAAGGTATTAGGTAAGTTTATTTTTCGTATAACTTCTGACCTTGCGGGAATGATTATTTCGTCGTTACATGTTGTTGTTATTGGTATTTCTATAATTTGTGTTAAATTGTCTGGTCTCAGAATTAGAGCATCGTAATTTTGAGTAAAGTCTAATACACAATTGAATTTTTTCATGAAATCCATGCCTATTATACCATCACATGGAATTGGAAAGTTATCCGGGATAACGTGAAATTTATGTGGAATTAAAAATTTCGTAAATTTTAAATCAAAAAATATTGTACCAATAGAACTGATTTTGCCTTGCCCTATACCGCTTAATGCTGTAATGTGTTTTGTGTTTATTTTTTGAAAAGTGGATTTATTGAATTTTAAAAGTGATATATCTGCGCCAGTATCTACAAGTAGTGTAATGTTTGTATTTAAATCTGCTATTTTAAGTTGTACAAAAATGCTAAAGTTAAGGTTAAGCGTATGTATCTTAGAGGAATAGATTAGTTTTCCGAGTTGTTTTCGTCCGATTGGGCAACTCGTACATTGTGTGTCATGTTCCGGTTGAAATTTGGTCTGCCTTGTCGGTAACGATTTCTATTTTGATTATTATTTCCTAAATTATCAAAATTTGAACGATTTTGATTTCTAGGGAAGTTGTTTCTTCTTTGAAACCTTCCATTTCTGGCAAATCGTCCATTAAATGGTCGTTGACCAAAATGTAGTATTGTGTTTTGTTGTCCTGTAGCTTCAGTACAGCTACCAATGAATTTGCTTATCGCATCGTTCATTTTGTTAAAATGGCTTAATTTGACTTTTTCAATGCTGCAGTTTTTGGTCAATGCTTTTACTGCAGTTTGTGTCGAGTATTTACTTGCGAGTTCTGCCGACAACCCATCTGTGATATAGGCATTTTCTAAGTTTTTTGTAAGAGCTTCTATCTCATTACAATAACTATTAGCTGGTTTGTTGTTCTGTCTGATACTCATTATTTTTGCAGTTAATACTTCTACCGATTCTCCTTTAACTGACCTGTTATGTTTGGTGATTATTTCAGAGATTGTTGTTTCTGTGTCTATGAGATTTCTGGCATTCCCTTTTAATTTTGTTTTTATGAGTGAAACAGCAACAGTTTCGTGCTCACCCTTGATCACTTCAACTAATTCTAAGGAATCTAGGAATGACCGTAGATTTTCTGGTTTACCATCGAATTCAGTCACTAGCTTTGCAGCCGTGCTGAGAAACTCCACAACTGTTTGTGTCATTTCGCCTTCTTCTTCTGACTCTATTTCTGAATTAGTAATTGGACAATCTGTTTCTGAGGAAACTGCTTCAAGCTTTGTTAATAGATTGGCTGGTGGGTTTTCAATAATATTTATTGAAATTTTCTCATTAATTGAATGAGATACTTCCTGTTGGATGTTGTATTTGGCTAAAACTTTTACTAATTGATCTCGTAGTTGCCAAAATATGTCAAGAGCTTCTTTTTGATGATCCTTTGTGAGTCGCTCGAAATTTATATAAGTTAAATTTCTAATTGATTCTAATGCTAATACTAAATTTTCTAAATGTTTTTTAACTGTTTCCTGTTTTATTTGTATATTTTTATTGATACATTTAAACGAGTTTTTGAAATTTTCCTTTTCTATCAGTAAAGTTTTATGAACTTCGGACCATTTGTTCATATTTTGTCTAACTCATTAGATCTACTCATATACTTTTTCTTTAGTTTTTTTTTATGCATAGCATATAATTTTAATGCTAATATCAATAAGGTTACGACTGTGATTATAATTAAGCAAATTTCTACTAAATTTAAGCCAGTGTTAACGACTACTTCGTTTACTACATTGGCATTGGGTTTATCAACTTTTGATAAGGTTTTTCCCATTTCTGAAAGATTATCTATTGAAGACCTTATACCGTAAATCAAATAATTTATGCAATGTAATAATGTATAATGTATATATGTATATAATGTATGTATAATTTTTTTTTTTTTTTTTTACATTGGATTTAAAATTTTTTGTTTTTCAAGTTAATTCATTTATTGAGTAAGCATATTAGAAAGTATATTATATTTAACATATTCATAAAATGACCTTTAACATATTCAACATATTCATAAAATGACCTTCTGAGTAATTTTTACAGTCAAAAAATTTTTTTTTTTTTTTTATAAGGCAAACAGAAGCCAAAGTTGTTTAACTTTAAGAAAAAGAAAATTATTTTTGTCTCGAGCGGTTAACGCTTACAGACTCTAACTGTCTGCATTCAATCATGCACAGTTTTTACTTAAATTCCTTTCTCTGCTGGAGCAGGAATTCCAGTTTGGTTATGCGTTCCCAAATTCCAAGCCTTGTTCCAAGGTGGTGGTGGCGGCTGAGTGTTAACTTCTTCTCCTATACTCCTCAATGGAGATAGCTTTCGGCCCTTCTGTGGTCATCTATCTTCTGGTCTATTGGCCAGACCAGGAACTTCACGCAACTGGTAGATCTTATTGGCTGATCAATACCAGGACTTTGTTATTATTATTAGTATATTATATTATAGGTAGGAGGATGGTTCCATGTGTAGAAGTCCACGCAAGTGGGGAAAGTTACTGATCGCCATTCACTTGGGAGTGGCCAGGACGATTCTTCTACATATGGTTCAAGCAGCTCACAACGTCCGGGATTAGCCCACGTATCCTCTGGTTAGCTTCCGAACACCCGTTCGGGAGTGAGCTAAAGTGAGAAGGCGAAGCATCCCAGCATAGCTGGTTGTGCGCTGGGTTTGGGACCCGCCACTTAAAAAGCCCCCCCAATGAAAACAGCAACAAAGCCTCGGATGAGAACTGCCTTTACTGATGACGACCCCTGCAAACGAAATAAGGAACACGATTTGAGGGCATGCACCTGGAATGTCCGGTCCCTTAATGGGGAAGGTGCCTCTGCCCGGCTGGTTGATGTCCTCGTGAGAGTAAAGGCTGACATCACTGCCATCCAAGAGATGCGATGGACGGGGCAAGGTAAGAAAAACATAGGACCTTGCGACGTCTACTACAGCTGCCATGTAAAGGAGCGCAAATTCGGTGTCGGATTTGTTGTGGGAGAGAGACTTCGTCGCCAAGTACTGTCGTTCACTCCGGTGGACGAGCGTCTCGCAACAATCCGCATCAAAGCGCGATTTTTTAACATCTCGCTAATTTGCGCCCACGCCCCGACGGAAGAGAAGGACGATGCGACCAAGGATTCTTTCTATGAGCGCTTGGAACGTTCCTATGAGCGCTGCCCCCGCCACGACATAAAAATCGTGCTTGGCGACTTCAACGCCAGGGTGGGCAAGGAGGGAATTTTTGGTCCCACAGTCTGAAAATTCAGCCTGCACAATGAAACATCCGGTAACGGACAGAGGCTGATCGACTTCGCCGGGGCCCGAAACATGGTAGTCTGTAGCACCAGATTCCAGCATAAGAAGATTCACCAAGCTACCTGGCTGTCTCCAGATCGAAAAACGCGAAACCAGATCGATCATGTTGTGATAGATGGAAGACACGCTTCTAGTGTATTAGATGTACGTACGATCCGAGGACCCAACATCGACTCGGATCATTACCTTGTTGCAGCCAAACTGCGCACACGCCTCTGTGCAGCAAAAAACGTACATCTACCTACGCAAAGAATGTTCGACATCGAAAAGCTGCAATCACAACAGACAGCCAGAAGATTCGCCACTCGACTCTCACTCCTGCTCTCGGAGAGCACTGCCCAACACACCGGCATGTGCGAGCAATGGAGCAACATTTCTCGTTCCCTACGTACCGCCGCCGAAGAAGAAATCGGATTCCGGCGAGCCCGAAAAAACAATTGGTACGACGAGGAATGTCATGCTGCCGCCGAAAGAAAAGATGCCGCCTATAGAGCCACGCTGCGATCGGGCGCAACGCGAGCCATGTGGGATCATTACAGAGAGCTAAAAAAGGAAGAGAGACGTATTATCCGACAGAAGAAACGAGAGGCCGAAATACGTGAGTGCGAGGAGCTTGAGATGCTGGCCAACAGGAACAACGCCCGAAAATTTTACCAGAAAGTTCGGCGGCTTACAGAAGGTTTTAAGACCGGGGCGTTGTCCTGTAAGAACAAAGACGGCGATCTGGTGACTGACGTACAGAGCAATCTTAAATTATGGAGGGAACACTTCTCGAACCTGTTAAACGGTGACAGCTGCGCATGTCATAGAGAATGTGAAGATCCCGATACCCCAATCGTTGACGACGGAATTGTCGTTCCGCTACCCGATCATGACGAGGTGAGAATAGCGATAATGCGGCTAAAGAACAACAAAGTCGCGGGCGCCGACGGACTGCCGGCTGAGCTATTCAAACATGGCGGCGAGGAGCTGGTAAGGTGCATGCATCAGCTCCTATGCAGAATATGGTCGGATGAAAGCATGCCTGCCGATTGGAATTTAAGTGTGCTCTGCCCAATCCATAAGAAGGGCGATCCTGCAATTTGTGCCAATTACCGCGGGATTAGTCTTCTAAATATCGCCTATAAGGTTCTAGCGAGCGTATTGTGTGAAAGGCTGAAGCCCACCGTCAACCAACTGATTGGACCTTATCAGTGTGGCTTCAGACCTGGAAAGTCTACCATCGACCAAATATTTACAATACGCCAAATCTTGGAAAAGACCCATGAAAGGAGAATCGACACACACCATCTTTTCGTCGACTTCAAAGCTGCATTCGACAGTACGGAAAGGAGTTACCTGTATGCCGCTATGTCTGAATTTGGTATCCCCGCAAAACTAATACGGCTATGTAAGATGACGTTGCTCAACACCAGCAGCGCCGTCAGAATTGGGAAGGACCTCTCCGAGCCGTTTGATACCAAACGAGGTTTCAGACAGGGTGACTCACTGTCGTGTGACTTCTTTAACCTGATGTTGGAGAGCATCGTACGAGCCGCAGAACTTAATCGCTCAGGCACAATTTTTTATAAGAGCGTACAATTGCAGGCGTATGCCGATGATATTGACATCATCGGCCTTAACAACCGCGCTGTTAGTTCTGCCTTCTCCAAACTGGATAAAGAGGCAAAGCGAATGGGTTTGGTGGTGAACGAGGACAAAACGAAGTACCTCCTGTCTTCAAACAAACAGTCGGCGCACTCGCGTATCGGCACCCACGTCACTGTAGACAGTTATAATTTTGAGGTTGTAAAAGACTTCGTGTATTTAGGAACCAGCATTAACACCGATAACAATGTCAGCCTTGAAATCCAACGTAGAATCTCTCTTGCCAACAAGTGCTACTTTGGACTAAGTAGGCAATTGGGCAGTAAAGTCCTCTCTCGACGAACAAAATTAACACTCTACAAGACTCTCATCATGCCCGTCCTAACATATGGCGCAGAAGCTTGGACGATGACAACATCCGATGAAGCGACGCTTGGAGTGTTCGAGAGAAAGATTCTGCGTAAGATTTTTGGACCTTTGCACGTTGGCAACGGCGAATATCGCAGACGATGGAACGATGAGCTGTATGAGCTTTACGACGACATAGGCATAGCGCAGCGAATAAAGATCCAGCGGCTTCGTTGGCTGGGTCATGTCGTCCGAATGGATACAAACGCTCCGGCCTTGAAAGTATTCGATGCGGTACCAGCTGGTGGTAGCAGAGGAAGAGGAAGGCCTCCTCTGCGTTGGAAAGATCAGGTGGAGAAGGACTTGGCTTCACTTGGTGTGTCCAATTGGCGCCGGTTAGCACGAGAAAGAAACGACTGGCGCGCTTTGTTAATCTCGGCCAAAATCGCGTAAGCGGTTATCGCGCCAATTAAGAAGAAGAAGATATTATATTATATGCTTTCCGCCACTTGTGCAAAAAATCTTAGCACCAAGCTGGCAGGATCTTGTTTGTGCAAGAAACTTGCCTTTTATAGCTTAGCAAAATTAATGCTCAAGCTGGCAGGATCTTGTTTGTGCAAGAAACTTGCATTTTATAGCTTAGCAAAATTAATGCTCAAGCTGGCAGGATCGCCATGTAAAGAAAGTTTATTATTTATTTGTTTGTTATATTTATTTATTTGTCGTTCCAAGCTAGGCATCCAGCTTGGCGAACGATTATTTTCTTTCTTGTGTCTTACATACTAATTACAAGCGTTTTTATAGGAACTTTTATCAATGCAAGCCAATAACAATTTTTCGGTGTTTACTTGTGTAATATGATTCTAGCATTCACGCGCCGCGCATAAAATAATTACGTTAGCTATGTTTGCGTTTACTTTCAAGTGTAATGAACCTTTTAAGAAATATGATACTTTATTTAAACGGCACAGCACAGTGAATGCATAAGTGGGCAATAAAATAAAAGCCAAAACAAAATGTTTATGAATATTAATGTTAAGGCATATCCGACTTATAATCATACTACAGTACCGTCTAATAAAGCACCATTGTTGGTACACGCCGTCCCATGAAGCAATCTTGTGCGGGCCACCGCTGGTACACGCCGCCTCATGAAGCAATCTTGTGCGAGCCGCCGGTGGTACGCGCCGCCCCATGAAGCAGACTTGTGCGAGCCACCGGTGGTACGCGCCGGCGTGAACGTGTTAAAGATCAAATGGCGGACAAAAGACAGCTGCTCTAAGCCCTTTCGCCATTTTGGACCCATCTCTAAGGAAATTGTATGAATGGTATGTAGACTCTAGAAATTTCTTTCATCCATTTTGTGCTATTGCTGTCATTGTTATTCTGTTGCCAGAATGTTGCTGTGACTACAAAGCCTCTGTGAGAATTGTTCTCACTTCTTCCGTCTTAGAGACAATCTTTTGGCTGAGTACCTTACTACTAATTTGATTGGATGCCTGTTCAGAATTATCTCCATTGCCTCTGATGGGGTTGTGCTGATAGCACCGAATACACATATTTCTGCAATACTTCA
Organism: Anastrepha obliqua; assembly: GCF_027943255.1. Lineage (NCBI taxonomy): Eukaryota > Metazoa > Arthropoda > Insecta > Diptera > Tephritidae > Anastrepha > Anastrepha obliqua. The sequence goes on from NW_026562184.1 coordinate 214,988, forward strand.
CACACGTTCCAGTCTTTTAATGTAAGTAATTTTATCCCACGCCGTCCACCATACTAGTAAACTCTATATCATTATTGGTCTAATGACCGCCATGTAATATATCCAATGTGTAGATCGAGGAGCTAAGCCTTAAGTCTTACCGAGCATTATTCTGCATGCGTAAAAGGCATAAGAGGCTTTCTTTGCTCTTTCTTCCACATTAAGTATCCATGACAGTTTGTTTCTACAATAATAGTTAGATATCTAATCGATGTTTTTGGTGACAACTCTACTCCTCCAAGCCTCGGAGGTAACCAGTTTGGAATCTTGTACTTCCTTATAGTGTATAGGACATACATATCTGGATTTACTTCCAGTTGGACCTGTTTTGTCCACTTGTAGATCTATCTTAGCGTCCTTGTGAGTATTTCACTCATCGTTTGTGGACACATCCCTGAAATGATAACAGTCAAGTCGTCAGCATATGCCGTCAGTTTCGGTCCGCTATTCCCAAGTTTGCTAAGAACCTGATTTATCACTAGGTTCCATAGAAGACGGGAGAGTACTCCTCCTTGCGCCGTCCCTCTGTTTGAATTTTTCGAGATTGCACTGGACCCCCACTCGCCCATCTTCACACTGTGAAGAGCTGTTTCCCCTTCGTGTGCGCATACTGATTTGGTGTCAGTAGGCTAAGTTCAGTTCTTTCCTTTATGTACGAATGTAGCAGTCTTTCGAACGTTTTCAATACGAATGATGTGGGACTAATTGGTCTAGAGTCCTCGGGATACAAGTGACCACTTTTACCTGGTTTAGGTGTAGTACAGTAAAGTACAAAGCTTCCTTTCTGCAGCAGCACTGGGAAGATTCCGTCCGGACCCAGGGATTTAAAGGGGTCAAAAGACTTCAGAGCTCAATCCAACCTAGCTGTTGAGATCAAGTCTTCGAGGTTCTCGTCCCTCCTTGTGCTGTGTGTAGCTATAGAACAATTAGAAATGGCGCTGCAGCCCGGAAAGTGTGTATCTATTACTACTTCCAGTGTTTCCTTGCAATTCAGGTGCATTTTCCTGTATATTTCCAGACTAATTTTGAAACAGCAAGAGAGTAATGAATTCATTTAGGTTAGAAGTGTTTTAGAGGTAAGAAACTCCGTTGCCGCCTCCAGATCTTCACGAGTTGAAATACCGGATGATGGATTCAGGTAGCACTTGAAGAGTTTTTCGTACCGAACCCAATTTGTGTTTTTTGGGTTTCTGAAAGCTCCGTTTTTGTGCAGTAGTATAAAAAACACTGTAAAGCTTATGTACCCATAATCAGAGAAGAGGTTGTGTTTAAGAACCCACCAATCTAAGACTTGTGGGGTGTTACCGTAACAGAGAGTTATATCTAATACTTGTTCTGATGTTGGATCTATATATGCCGGGATATTACCTTTATTCGCTATATTTACGTTGTTGTGTAATATATCGATCGTTTACATCCTTGCTGCCTCATTGGGGGTGGTGCGAATTATCGTCTTCTCCTACCACAATCTCTTGGTTTCTTCTTCGTACCTCCTTCGAGAGCTTTTGCAGCTCAATGTGTGGTGCCTCGACGTTGTGGACCAACTAGCAAGAGGCAAATGGTCTGGACTTACAGAATTTCCCTCAGTGGCAATTACAGTCAGGTCATCTGTGCTAAAATTACAAAGTAAGTAGGGATTAACACTTTTCGTCTCTAGGACGGCCGATCCAGTCTTCCTTACCCTTGGATCGTAGTACATTTTATTGTTATTAGACTTCAGTCCAGCCACCTTGTTGCTGGATGTTATCCAAGGTTCCTTGACTACAGCCATATCATAGCCGCCGCTCTCTAAGGCCTTAAAGAGCTCTGTTGAAGACGTTGTACTATGATGGAAGTTGATCTGCAGGATATTTCCTTCCATCGAGGCCAGAGGCCTGTTTCGCGAACGCCGTCGCCGTCTTTCCGCTTTCCATCATATATAGCGTTTTTCAATAGGTGCGCTTCAACTTTTTTCCGATAGGGAGGGCGAACGACGCAATATTTTTTTATTTTTCGCTTTTCATTTGCAAACTTCATTAGTATACATTTCATCATGGAACGCTACACACTTGAGCAACGATTGCAAATCGTGCAAATTTTTTATGAAAATAATCGTTCTGTTGCTGCTACTTTAAGAGCAGATTTCCCAAAAAATCATCTTCAGTGATGAAGCTCACTTTTGGCTCAATGGCTTTGTCAACAAGCAAAATATGCGTTACTGGGCAGAAAGCAGTCCACACGTGATTCATGAGGCACCGTTGCATCCCGAAAAAATCACTATTTGGTGCGGTTTACATGCCGGCGGCGTAATTGGCCGATTTATGCAAAAGAGTGTTCGAAAATTGGGTTCAATGATTGGACTTCGTAAAACGTGCACGCGGTGGTCATGCAAAAGAAATCGAATTTCATACTTAAATGTTTATGTTTAAACTCGATAATAAAAAAAAATTAGTTAAAAAAGTCAAACCGTTTGTGTTTTATTCAAAAAAAAGTTGAAGCGCTCTTACTGAAAACTGCTTTACATTATAGTCGCCTCGTCGTCTTTAAGCTGTGATGCCAGTGGCGCTTCCGTCACGGATTTTAAGGCGAGATTCATTTCGCCGACCTCCAGCGTGTTGTCGCTTCCGTCCTTCCGGCGACGTTTTTTCAGGAGTATATAGGCCCTACCGGTGCCCCACGACATCTTTACAAAGCCTGGATACAGCTTGTTTTCCACATCCTTATTTATCTGGATGGTCAGATCAAGTGCATTATTAGCATCTAGTTTCCCTGCGTGGAGAAGTTTCAAGTCTGCCGTCGAAATCTCATACAGGTTTTTTCCCCCCCTGGGTCTTTGCCTTTTCGTCTCCTTCAAGTTTCTCTCCTGCGGTTTATTGGCGAAGGCATTGTTCGTTGCCGCAAACCTTTAATTTTTTGAGAAGTGTTACCGTCTTTTCGAGATCCGAGTCTAGTTCGATTGCAGTACCTCTTGAGACTGGTCAAGTACTTTTTTTTGCAGTAGAATTTCGACTGCTGTGGCCTGCAACCATCGCAGAAGAGGTATGACCGCCGGCAGCACGCAGTGTAGAATCAGGTTCCCCCTCGTGCCCGCTGATGGGGGCAAAGTTCTGCACATCTCCGCCCACCACAAAGGTGTTGGAGGGAGACATACATACCTTGCAAACAACCTTAGCCTTAGGCCTTTCGAAAATTCGATTACTAAAAGTGAGACGTGGGTGGGAAGAGCAAAGATGTCGGACCCATTGTTTACATGACTTACATATGTGATTTTGCAAGTGCAGAGTAATCGAACTACACAATGGTGAAGGGAGAAAAACTTTTCTTCTTCACTATGATATATAAACGTATTAAATTATTATTTATTATATTTGTATATTAAAATAAGGAACGTCGATTCTGTAACAAACTTCAATACAAACTTTTTCATTATACAAGTATACTATTTCTTTTGCACCAAATCCTAGTTTATTTGAAAACAAATTAAACTGACGACAAGGAAACCATATTCTTCAAATATTAATATTTATACTTTTGGGACAGCTCCTTGTTATAAGTATATTTTTAAAATGGATTTTATATAATTATTTCTTTACGTGAAACAAACAAATTTTAATTCAGAAAAAATTTGTTCTTAAAAGTTCGTGGAAGGAAAAAGTTATAATATCTTAAAAGAAATTTCTTTTAGTTGAGGGTACAAACTGTAATCTTATTTTCTCCAGAAGTCAATTATATCGCTTCTATTCGCGCCCATGAGCTCGTTTCAAAACTTGGCAGCATTCATAGTTCATGGGATGATGAACAGCTGACAAAATGGCAGGCAGCCAGAAAAAACGCGCCGCATATAACTGCCGAAAACAGTTCGTTTTTGCTTAATGGAAAAATGCCTTGATTGAAATATTTATAATTAGGTTAGGTTATGTTGACCTGGCTGGCAGAAACCATCGCATAGACCTTTTGGTCCTTAGTGATACTAGATGGAGTAGACATCTTATAATAAGTCTGTATCTTTTGTGAATCTAAATAAGCTCTCAAGCTCTAACCCCGAGATACATTCCAGTTTCTCATATTGTAGAGCTTCTAAGCATTTCATTCGTGTTCTAGCAAATGAAGGTGTTCTAAGCTTTCCCTCCCTCCCAGTTCATTGCAAAACCTGCAGTTGCCATTGTTTGTACTTGTACATTTTCGAGTCGTCAGTAAATATATTAAACGTATTGGAGCTAGGTTTCATTCCTTTTTTCCACCCTTCTTCTTTTATTATTGTTCGGAATTCCCTCAACCAATTGCATCTCAGAGTCCTATAGTCCGTATGGCATTATAGTCATAGACCCTATAACTCATGTCTGTTGACCTGTGCCCAAATACTTTACAGGTAAATTATAATGTAATGAGCTTTCTGTCGGTTCGGACGTGTTTTTGTTTTTCGCTCTGTGTCTGCTTTGGTTAATTTTATATATATAATATATCGCCCAGAATAATGAGTATGAGCACTACTTGTATGGCTAATAGTGGGCTTAAGGAAAATTATAAAAGTGATCTCGGACAAATTAAAAAGTAACTTTATTGCATTAATTGAGCTAGTAAATGATATTTCTAACTTGCCGGCTCTTGGTATAAGTGAAAACAAACGGCTTACTTGTTCTAAAGTTAAAGCTAGTGAAGGTGTTGTTGCTCAACCAGCTACCTAACAGCTGGAATTGCGCCCGATAATAATATTGGTTTTTCAACTACTCCTGGTAGTAATACAGGTTGTTTTGCTTCTTCGGTGACGTCGTCTGCTGTGATTGCTGTTATTGAAGGTGTTAAAGGTGTGAAGGATATTAAATTTATAAACTTCAAGGAAACCGTATTCTGGTTGGAGTTCCTGAATGTCAATACAATAAATTGCTGACATCAAATATTTGGCCTTCAGATTTTTCTATCCGACCATCTGATTTTTTTTTAAATAGGTCGTTAGCTTAAACCCATGAAGTAAGAAGTCCTTCTACTTCTGGAGCCCGCAAGATAAGCATTTATTTTCAAAATACTTCGGGGCTAAAGACTAAATCTGAATCCGTCTTTATTTTCAGTTCACAATTGGATTACGACTGTTTCGTCCTAACCGAAACTTGGCTAAATGTAAATATTTTTGATACGAAGTTCTACGACACAACTCTCTTTGACGTTTTTCGTAAAGATAGAGATTTCGCTAAACCTGGTGTAAGTAGCGGTGGTGGGGTATTATTGCTACACGAGGTCATCTTCATGTCTATTTTTAGGTCCGGATTCTGATTCCGTTCTGGATCAACTTTGCGTAAAATTACAAGGCGCGTTTGGTGTACTGTATATTTGCGTGTCCTATATTCCGCCGGCAACTCTGATTTCACACATATATAAAGTAGGTGACAGTCAACTTTGTGATTTAGGCGATTTCAATTTAGGTAATATTTCTTGGAGCTTTATGGCTTTATAGATAATAATAATTTTCTCACTCCATCTAATGTTAATAGTTTGTGAGAATCATACTTAATTGATAACTTGCCATGTATTGAATTACCACAAATCAATAGTTCTTTGAATGCACTTAGTTTTAGACTTAATATTTGTTAGTTCTAATATTAATTTTACGCTCTTGCTTGCAGCCAGTTACATTTCGCCCTCGAATTCAAAGTAATAGTCCAACAGTTGCTTCTAATTACTGCCCTTTTTATTTTGTTAAATTAAATAATTTGTTTGCACTGGATTGGTCTCGACAATTTGAAAATGTGGATGTGGCTGGCTGTTACAATATTTTTAAATCTGTAATATTTGACACTTACAAATGTTAATTACTAAGCCTTCGAAACGGCCGTGGTTCTCTAAAGAACTCAAACGTGTAAGGAACTTGAAGAATAAGTTTCATAAAAAACAAAACATTGTAATGATGCCGATTTTCGTAAGCTGTATATGTTTTACAGAAGTAAATTCAACAATCTCAATAAATCTTTGTACCGAGGTTATATTCGTAATGTAGAGAACATTATTAATTGTAGTCCAAAATCCTTTTGGTGTTACATAAAATCTAAGAAAAACTGCTCAAATATACCGTGTCTATTCATCTAAGCAAAAAGTGCATACGTTTAGAATCTTCGAGAGGAGGAATAGAGGTCAGACCCAAAGAGCAACAACACTGCTCCAACCAACCAAAAGAGGTGACTGCTGTAAAGAAGCAAAGCGCGGCAGTCGTAGACATGACTGCGTCCCTAGGCGTTGAGGGCACCCAATCACGTGAAGGCTGGTCAACTGTTTCCAAACGTAAGACCAAAACCACGCAAAAAAGATCAACGAAACCTGACGCAATGGTCCAGAAAAAAGTCGGTGAACTTTCATAGGCGGAAATACTGAAAAAAATTATATCGCAACCTAAGATCAAGGAACTGAGCCACATAGTAAAGGACATTAGGAAGACGGCGAAGGGCGAATTATTATTCGAACTAAAGCGGGAAGCTGATCCAGCTACTGAGACGGCCGTAGAAGATGTCCTTGGCGAAAGTGCACAGGTAGAAGATATTGATGAGGTGACGACCAGAGAAGAGCAATGCACACATGGTGGCACGCAGACATGCACTATCAGTCTACCATCGGCGACCGCACAAAAAATGCTAAGCCCATCTAAAATACGTATGGCTGTGTTTACTGCCGTATTAGGACAAAGGCAGCTATAACAAATGCCACGATTTTGGCCATCTGGCAAGGAACTGCAAGAGCGTAGATGACCGCACTGCTCATTGCTTCAGATGTGGAGGGCAAAACCATAAGGCTAAAAATTGTGTAAATACGCCGAGGTATGCGATATGTCTACAGCACGGTGAAAATTACACCATTCATGTGTCAGAAGGCCGAACATGTCTCACATTCCAGAGGGTAACCCAACAGAAGAAAATATGAAGGTCTGAACCTCAACCACTGCGAAGCAGCGCAAAGCCTGCTTACCCAAACGGTATACGAGCTGGGCATCGATGTTGCTATACTTAGCGAGCAGTATAAAAACAGGCATGAGGCCTCATGGGCCAGCAACGCAAATGACAAGTGTGCCATATGCAGCTGCGGGAGTAACCCAATCCATTTGGGGAAACCAGTTGCAATAACTGACTATGTGCGTGCCAAAATAAATAATATACACATATACAGCTGCTACATGCCACCCAGTACAGATTTGTGCACCCTTAAGAGCATCCTGGATGAACTGGTTGATGACGCTAAGCAAAGAAGAAGAGCGGCACTCATAGCAGGTCACATCAATGAGTGGCCAGCAGAGTGGGGATGTAAAAGAACAAACCCGAAAGACAGTGAACTTTTGAATGCACTAGCAGCGCTTGACTTCGTTATACTCAGCAGTGGCACAGAGAATACATTTAGCAAAAATAGTACTGGTTCCATCATAGACCTCTCGTTTATAAGCAGGGGACTAAGCAGAGTCACAAGATGGTGCATTAGCGACTGCTACACATGATATAGGGTATGGCAAATGGCAGAATGGGTGGAAAACGAAAAGCTTCGACGAGAATCTCTTTGAGATAGCCTTTGACGACACCGAGGTAATATTTACGGTTGAAGCTACAGCGTCGGGGATAAGGTCAGACATCTCCAAAGCATGTGATACCGCTATGATCCGACAAGGAAGACGCCAAACACGTTAACCAGCATACTGGTGGAACGACGAGATCGCAGAGATACGAGCACAATGCTATCGGGGCAGAAGGTTATGTCAGCGTTCACGGAGTGCAACCAACGCCGTAGGACTCAGGCTCTACTACACAAATAAGCGTAAAGCATTTAAACTGGCCATTCGCGATAGTAAGCGCAGTATGCTCAAAGAGCTATGCGACGACGTCAGTTATAGCCCATGGGGCTCGGCCTATAAAATAGTCCGGAGCAAGATGAAGCTGACGGTACCGCCAACATGCCCAGATCAGATTGTACGAAAACTCTATCCTTCGCAGCCTGACTTCGTCCGAACGCTAGGTAACAAACCTGCCACCAACATTCCGGCGGTAAATGCAGACAAATTGCTCGAACTACCATAAGTAGCAAATTATTGCCTCGAAAAGCGCAAGGACCAGATGGAACTCCAACCATTGCGTTGAAAAAAGCAGTGTTGCAAAACGCGTGCATGTTCGCGAGAGTTTTTAATGTGTACCTGCCAAAAGGCGTCTTTCCAAATATCTGGAAATTACAAAAATTGGTACTTGGACCAAAAAAACAAGGGGCTTGCTCTCCAAATGAATACCGTCCACTATGCATGCTGGACTCCATTGGAATGTTTGTTGAGTTTGTGATTAAAAAGCGGCTGGAAAACAATGTAGATGGACAGCTGTCAAGCTACCAGTTTGACTTTAGGAGGAAGTGATCTGCCACAGACGGCATAGAGGCAATTGAAGGCAAGCGATGGTTAGGTGGTGCAAAAGAATATTGCCTGGCAATAACATTAGATGTCAAAAATGTTTTCAACTGTGCCAGATGGATAGACATACTACACGCCCTCCGCACGATGCAAGTGCCTACCTATCTACAGCATATCATATCCAGCTATCTGTCTGATAGAGTGTTACGTTACGACAGCGACGCCGGAATCGTTGACTACAAGGTCAGAGCTGGGGTGCCCTAGGCCTTTCCTGTGGAACATTATGTACGACGGCATTTTGAGGTTTCGCGGTCGATATATCAATCGTTGTAACCGCAAAAACGCTCGCGAAAATTGTAAATATCGCGCAACAAGCTGTAGGAGCGGCTGAGAGATGGAAACTAGCTACGCATAAAACAGAAGCCGTACTCATGCAGTCGAAAGAGAGTTGAAAAGGTTAAGATTAGATTTCTGCGACGGTAGCACTGGCTAGAATAATGGCGAACATTAGAGGACAAAGACAGCAGACAAGACAGGTCCTGGCTGGAGTAGTGAGGTCTATCCTTTTATACGGTGCGATAGTTTGGCGTGATGCATTTAAGCACGCTTCATACGTACAAAGTAGTAATTCCACGTACCGCTTGTGTGCTCTTAGAGTCTGCTCTGCCTTCAGTACAGTCTCAGAAGAGGTGACGCTCATCATAAGCTGATCTATGCCCACTTGACTTGATAGCGCAGAAGATGTACAAAATGAGAAGCATGACACAAATGAGGCATGAGCAACCAAGCCCAATGCGATCAGCTGGCACTAAGAAAACGAAACTCAACCACCGCTGCGTAGACCAGTGGCAGACTCGATGCGACAGTACAAACAAAGGCAGGTGAACCCCAATATTGAAGCTTGGTTCCAGAGAAAGCACGGAGAAGTAGACTACTATCTCTGCCAAATCCTAAGTGGCCATGGCTGCTTTAAAGCGTACCTTCACCGCTTTGGGAGCGAAGAAAGCCCATATTGCGAGCAGCGCACACCAGCAGTTGAGGAGGACGCAGAACACATGCTTTTCACTTGTCACCGCTTCAGAAGAGTAAGGACTCAACTGGAAGACAGCCTTGGCAGCAGCATCACGCCCGAGAATTTAGTGCCACTGATGTTGAAGAGCCAGGACGAAAGGAACAAAGTGCAACACATGGCTGCTGAAATAATGCAGCAACTCCGACATAGCGAGCAGGCAAGGCGGATACGCGAACGCTAAATAAAAACGGGAAGCAGCACACCTATCCAGAGATAAAAATGCAGGTAAACTGACGATACCACTATTAGAAACTAACATTTCTATGGTAACGAACAGGGACATGGGGGGAGGGGCAGATATGAGTTAACAGTGTTGATAATAGGCAGATGGAGCTTGTGACGTTTTGCATCACAACAGTAACTGACGTTGAGTGCAACGCTCCCGCCTCCCGCCTCCCGACGAAATACTTGACGGTACTACCGGGGAGATCGGTACTTTGACGGCGCGAGGTCTAGTTCGGGTTAAACAACAAAAAAAAACATATATATGCTGTGTGTATGTATGTATGTATATATGCTGCGTGCACTTGCCACAGCAAAAAATATTACCATTCGCTAAAACTTCTAAAGAAATCCAGCGCACATGCATAGGCACAGCATTGTGCCAAAAATTAACAAACAACAAAATTGTTTCATAATTTACAACGTTTAAGGCTTTTTAAACAACTTTTTCGGTCTTTACTATGAAGTAGTACATTTTTATTCGATATGTGAATTTTAATGTTAAAGAGGAAAAGTATGTATGTAGCATAAAATGCTAGAAATAAAAAATACTTATTGACTGAAAAATATTAGATCAACAATTTGCGGCTTTGGTTCCTGTTGTTATGAAAAGCGCTGCACAGCTCACAGAAACTTCAATATTCAATCTACTTGGCTTTTTGGGCTTCATCCGAAGGCTGAATCTATGTACAGTACCCTCCAAATAAGCCGAGGTCTGATGTCAGAGTAAGTTATCCGCAAAGTTAGAAACATGAATATGTTTTTGTGCACTTTTTATCAATTATCAATTGGAGAACTACATGCGTAAAGTAAGAGACTTATTAATTATTTACCTACTATAATTACATAAAATAATTGTTTCGAAATTTTCTCCTAGTATCAAAATGTTCGGGACAGAACTTTTTTATAAACTATTTGTTGCTGTCTTCGGCACAACAGCTGCGGCTGTCGACCATTTAGAATACATATTAACTAAAGTGGTGCACAAATGACTTGCTTATTACAAAGCAACAAGTCACACATTGCATGTGACACTGTTTGTGAAGACAAAAAGCAATGTAGGCACACAACTTGAACAGCAACGAAGAAAAACTGTCTTCAACAAGCAATACTACTTCGGCTCTATCGACAGTGCACGAATTGCACGACGCTGCTTATATGCTTGCATGGCAATGGTAGAAAAACATTCTCATACAAGCTTTGCCGAAAGACATCAAGTACAATGTGTGAATTGGTCTCATATGTATGTATGTACGTAGTGTATATTAGCGGCAAAGTGTAAGTTACATTCAAATATTAATCAGAATTTAATTTTTATTCTACAAAACCATCATACCAAACATTAACTGCCTATTTGATTTTAAAATATCAGGAATTCATGTAAGTAAATAATCCACATTTGACACAATTCACTTGTTTGAATTGAATTGTTTTTCATTGCCTTTCAGTGTCATTGCTTTTCTTGCTATCTTGCCGAAATATGTGTGTTGTGATAATGCTGAGAGAGAAACAAGTCATACAAAAGCATGATTTGGTTTTCTCTCTAGCTGCTATTGCCTGTTACTGTTAGTTGAGAACAAAACACTGCATTGTTGCGTGAATTTAGCAAATGACTTGAAAGCACATATATGTCGACTTGTGCACCACTTTAATATTAACATACTCATATGGGTGCCAAAAATTCACAATTAAACAAATATTGGCAAATAATTATACGCGAAATATGCCAGTATTGACTATTTTGTTTTTATTTCTTCAATCTTAGAAGTAAATGTTTGTCACCGTTTTATGAATGAAAGCACTTTGCTCATAGAAATATGAGCTCGAATTTATCAATGAATTGGTTTTTGTTGTGCTGTGCAATGTTTGAAACTGTTCAGCGCCATGCCAACTACAATCATGGCCGCTACGGCTTCGGATTTGCACGCATTTTGTACTTGTAGTCGCTAGGCATAGAATTTTAGCTTTGGACGACATACGCATTTAGAGGAATAAAGTGAATGCCCTGTGTGTGCGGTTATATGTACATGCATATGTGTATACAAATAAATATTGTTTTGCTAGAAGTTGAGAATACAAACATGTTTGTACATAGGCTAATAGTGCGCACACAGACCGGCGTATCGTAGTCCCTTACCGCAGCCCGCAGAAAACACAAAATTGAGTTAAACTTATTCCGTAGAAAACAACTGCGTTCTTTTAGTTACATATTAACACAATACATCGGTTCGAGTGTTTGTGTGAGGTTGTATCTACACAATGTTGCCATTGATAATTTTGCTTACATACTTTTACACTCTTCCGCGTTATCAGTTACAATTTTTCACCAACAAATGCAAATAGTTCATTTATCTATAATTAACATTATTCAACATTGTTTTTAAGTTATTTTAATTAAAGTTAACATTTTTCTACGTTAATTTTGTAATTGTTTTTTTTTTTTGTTTATTGAAATTTACTCTTTGGCAACACTGTGTAGGGAGAGAGCATTCAGCTGACACGATTCTATGGAATTTTCCAAAATCCTATGATAAGGAAGGATGGTAATTTTTCATTTACATGGGGCTCTCACTAGTTTCATCGTAACAGCTACACGATCCTGCGTTTACGTTGGTGAGTGTGCGCACCATAAGGCTTAAGTGTGCTTACGTGTATACAAATATGTATATGCATATGCGAAAGAGAGTTGTTTAACATTTGTTATGCTGGAAACAGTCACCGACGTACGTAGTCCCCTACCGCAACCCCCAGAGAGCACAAAACTGAGCGAAACTCATCCCGTAGAGAACAACTGCGTTCTTTTAGTTACATATTTACACAATACATCGGCTTGTGGGTGTACCTATGTGTTTGGTTGTATCTACACAATGTTGCCATTGATATATTTGCTTACACACTTTTTCACACATCCGCGTTATCAGTTACAATTTTTCATTGTTTAATAATCCAAAGACAGAAACCAACAAATGCAAGCAATTCATTTATCTATAATTAACATTATTCACCATTGTTTTTAAGTTATTTTAATAAAAATTAAAATGTTTCCAAGTTTATTTTGTAAATGATTTCGAAATGTACTGTTTGGCAACACTGTGTGGTGAGAGAGCAGTCCTGAGAGGAATTTTCAAAATTCTTGCAAAAAAATCTACGATACTACGATACGGAAGGAAGTAATTTTTCATTTACATGGGGCTCTCATTAGTTTGATCGTAATAGCTGACAGGGGACTGCGTTTACGTCGGTGACTGTTTGTAGCATTCGGCAGGAGTTCTATCACTCGGGTATTTACTCTGTAATTATTGTACAGGGTTGGCCATATTAAACTGACCCATTTGATTATTAAAAAAAATATGGAAAAAGAAACATTTTTTTGTGTTTCATTGTGAAAAACATTTAATTTAGTTCAAGGAGATTCGCTTACATCACTTTTTGAATATGATATCGCGCAAGTGGTCGCCCTTAGCACGTATTTGGATATGTACAGGGTTGGCCATCTTAAACTGACCCATGTGATTATTAAAAAAATATGGAAAAAGAAACATTTTTTTGTGTTTCATTGTGAAAAACATTTAATTTAGTTCAAGGAGATTCGTTTACATCACTTTTTGAATATGATATCGCGCAAGTGGTCGCCCTTAGCTCGTATAGCGTAATGTGCCCGTTTTTCGGCGTTTTCCATAGTTTTGGCCAGCGTCTCGGCCGATATGGCGGCTATTTCCCGTCGGATATTGGCCTTAAGTGCGCCTAGTGTCTTTGGCTTGTTGACGTAAACCTTAGATTTCAAATTACAGTAAAAAGTTATAGGGTTACTCAATGGGTCAGTTTAATATGGCCAACCCTGTATGTAAATATGATTAGGCGATGCGTCGTGAGGTAGGTCATGGTTGCTTCAGTGCATACATATGCTTGCAACACTATATTTATTAAAGATGCAATTGAACTTAGTTGTCCCATACATACATACATATATGCAAATACGTTTCTTTGAATTTTTCCTTTATTTATTTTAAATATCAAAGTTTTATACTATCTAGAAAATGCATGCATATATTATTCTCTGTAATAAAATGTTAGTTGAAAAACATTTCGTTGCCAAAGGAACAAATAAATGCATATTCCAATTCCGTCGGCAATTCAATTTTATATAGAAGCCAAAAACTGTGCAGAGCCAATATATTATATATATACAGAATTCACTGTAATCAGACCTGTTAAGAACTTCCCCGCTGTCGAGTTGGGCGAAGTGAAAAAGTCTTCGCGGTTAACGTTCTCGGCACTTACTGTCCTCTTCTCGTTCGATTTGTCAAAATTTTTGGAAGTATTATATGTCCTGCCAGAGAACGTTAATGTATAGAGAAGTCTCAATGACGGGAACGTATGGAATTTTGAGGGGTACTAGTTTTGCGAAGCCTAATCACCACAGACACATTTTTCACCAAAAGTTAACAGTAAGGGACTGAAGTATGGAAATTTAGCAGCAGTCGATAAGTATTTGTTGGTGATTAGAATCAATATGACTATGTATTTGAATTTTTTTCCAAATCATCCAAAAATATATGCATATATTATGTCTGTCTAAGATGCTCTGTAAAACTTTGTTCAATTCCCTTCAACCAAATCAAAATCCTTTATAGAAAACGCTTCATTACCAGGCACACAGGAAGATGGCATATGCAAATTTAAATTTGTGAATTTACACATATGCGGCCGTGTGCACTTGCCACAGAAAAAAAATATTAGGATCCGCAAAAAATGTCCAAGGTATCCAGCGCGCACTCGTACGCACAGCATTGTGCTGTTGTTATGAACAGCGCTGAACAGTTGACACCCAAATCAAAATCCTTTATAGAAAATGCTTCATTACCAGGCACACAGAAAGATGGCATATGCAAATTTAAAGTTGTGAATTTACACATATGCGGCCGTGTGCACTTGCCACAGAAAAAAATATTAGGATCCGCAAAAAATGTCCAAGGTATCCAGCGCGCGCTCGTACGCACAGCATTGTGCTGTTGTTATGAACAGCGCTGAACAGTTGACATATATTATATTATGGCCCCTATTATGAGTTACATTCGATCTTCGATATTCGCTGGTTGTCGAAGATCGAAAATCGAGTGTCAATTTGGTATTATGAGCGGTGCAACCCTATCGAAATTTTCGTTGTTTACCGAATTTAGAGTCGAATGCAATTTTGCTTTCGATTGGGTAGCGTATTGAGGGAAAACTTGTTAAAGTGTAAGTTGTTTGCGATTATTTATGGTTTTATAATAACCAAATAATAATTATATACTAATTTTGTTAATTTTATGCAGGTCGAAAGTCGTGAGTACCAAACAACAATTAGAAAGGCGAATCCACAATTCGCAAAAGGGATTTGCACCAAAGTTCAAGCAGCAAAAAAATGGGAGGAATTTACAAGGGAGCTGAATTGCTTGGGACCACCAGTGACAACGACAGCAAAATGGATTAAGATTAATAATGGTTTTTTTTTTTGGGATGTTTATAGAAATACATTTTTATTTTCCCTTGGCAGGTATGGGCTGAAATACGTAGAGGAACTGAAATACATATTTTTTTCGAATGACGAATAATTGAATAAAGAAAATGTATAACAAAAATAAAACAGAAACTGTGGCGTAAAGGTTTCTATTTAATACTTTTTAGATTTTTCTATAATATTCTCAAAATTTCATTTCTTATGTTTTCTACTTCTCCGGTATTTGACTCCACTTCAATATCTTCAGCATCATCGTACACAGTGGGTTGAGCAAGTCCTAGCATACCTTCATTACCAATACTCAATTGGTACGATTCCTGAGCACAAAATCGCAGAACTGTGGCTAGCTTTAAAATATTTGGAATCAATTTGGCTCGGGTGCACTGCTGCAACTGGTTTTCTGTACTGGACAGTAGGTTCACCAACGCCTCTTTAGATAATCTAAAGTTCTTTAAAAATCTGTAAGGAAATTTCTGTAATATTAAGTACGTCAACACATTTTGAAAATTCTAAATTTACTCAGTGGAAGCCATTTCTAGGGTGTTGGATGCGTCCCTCAACTGTTTTCTACTTCTAGCTAGTTCCACTAATCTTTCATCGTCCGATGAATCGTCGCATCACAACTCCGTTGTACTCATTTTCACAAAAAATACTTTTTTTAACTTTTAAAAATAATGTTAGCAAAGAATTTCAACATAATCGGGTTTTCTTTTATTTTGATTTGCTGTATCAGCTGAGAAAAAATTATCTATTGTAAATGCGTCGAGCGATCGAAATTCACAATAGTTCTATTCTTCAACGAATGAGCACCATAATACCAAATGAAAATTCGTTCGATCAGCACTTTCGACTACAGTCGAAGATCGAATGTTGCTCATAATAGGGTCCTATGTCTGTCTGTCGGTCTGTGCCTTTCAACCAAATCAAAATCCTTTATAGAAAACGCTTCATTACCAGGCACACAGGAAGATGGCATATGCAAATTTAAATATGTGAATCTATATATATATGCACATATACATACATACAGTTTGTCAAGAATATCTTTGCATAGTGAAGAAAAATTTTAAATTTTAGCTTTGATCGAGAATTCAAACAACAAATAAAAAAGCAAACAAAAAATGTATACACAAATTACTGTACTTGTCTACAACTATTAGGCGCCAACAGTTATTAAATAAACGCACACATTGCAAAAACAACAACAAAAAAAGATGTTTACTCTATTTAAAAAGTATCAAAAACATCTTTGAATAACTGATGAAAACAACTAAAGATGCAGTCTCTTGGGTTACTATTTTGTAGATATGTCCTCCTTGGGCATCAATTACCGCTTGAAGACGGCTTCGCATTGATTTAATTAGTTTCGGAATATCATATTCCAATCATTCTCCCTATGAATCTTATTAATTCAGTTTTATTAGTTGACGATCTTTTTCCTACTTTTCTTTTTAAATGAACCCACAAATTTTCGATTGGGTTAATGTCGGAACTTTGGGCGGGAGTATCAATAACTTTGGTGCAGTTTTAGAGTAACCAGGACCTGCATAAATAAGAGGATCATTATCTTGAAAGTATTTGTATTTAAATTTGTTCGAATTTTCCGGGTCAATAAAGCCGAATTTTCTAATACTGAAAGTCAATTCGTTTTTTTAAATATCAAGATATACTTCCTTGGTCATTATTTCGTCCAAAACTTTGATTTCACCCACTCCCATTGTTGATATACAACCCCAAACCATTACTGACAGTTTTCCAAACTTTACGGTAGGGATAATATTTTTGTTTTGTAGTGCTGTGAGAGGCTTACGCCAAACTCTCTGGGGCCTATCATGGTAGTAGAGCATCATTTTCATCTCATTTGAGAAAATAAGGTCATCCCAGTACTCTGTGGGAAGTGATATGTGCTCGGTGGCATCGCAATCTTTTATCAACGTTTTATGCTGATAACAGGGGTTTTTTCCTAACTACTCTTGAAGAATATTTGTGTTTTTGCAACACTTTTCGAACAGTTTCATGAGAAACTCTTAACCTGTAGTCTTTTTCCACTTGAAGAGCTAATCTTCTTGTACTGCTTTGCGGGCTATTATAAATAGTTTCAATAATTTTACGTTCAATTTGCTGCGTCAATGATTTGCTGATTTGCCTTTGTAGTGATTGAAATACACTAATTGAATAATATTTTTTGAAACTCGTTTTCCTGGCATTTTTTTTATTCGAATCGGAGATCACTTGTAGCACTGAAGACAACTAACTTACAACTAAATAATTTCTTACCCCTTTCACATTCCATTCCATATGCAAAAAAAACCCAAAGGAATGAAATTCGCAGAAAATAACTGATTTTTTTTGTTGTTTTCATCAGTTGCCACAGCAAAAAATAGAACTACATACGTAAAGTACTATAATAAGTAACTATTTACCTCCTATTAGAGAACATGAAATAATTGTTTCGAAATTTTCTCTTTGTATTGAAATTTTCGACACAGAACTTTTTTATAAGCTTCTTGGGCTATTTTCTGCAGGAAAATTTTTCTAAACTCATCCGCCGGGATCGCGTTCAATTCGGCTATCACAGTTTTTTGGATCGCCTCGATGGAGTCGAAACGCATCCCCTTCAGGTTTCTTTTCAGACGCGGGAACAAGAAGAAGGCCGGAGGGGACAGGTCTGGGCTGTATGGAGGATGGGGAAGCACCGGAACCCCCATCTTGGCCAATGCAGAGGTGTAAAGAAAGGCGGTGTGCGCCGGCGCATTGTAGGGTGCAATTGTTGACGAGGTCGGGCCGAACCCGGGCGACGCGGTTTTTCAGCCGAAGAAGAACTTCTTTGTAAAATGCCACACTTACAGTGCCTCCTGGAGGTACAAACTGCTTAGCTTTACGCAAAATTTGATCGAGTAACGTTGCTCCATCGATCGCTGCATTTTCGCCACTGCAAAATTCTAACACACTTTAAAAACAGCTTTCACGCGCGGAGCGATGTTGACTGCACCGCTGTTGCCAGCGAACTGTGACCGATTTCTAGTGGAAGGGAAAGGTCCAACAATAATTTTCCCCCACCAGCCGATTCGGTTGATCGCTTGGCAGACGCTCCGTGCGGGAAGGCTCATTACTTTTCAATCAAACCCTGTATATTAATGCATAGGATGGTGTTCCAAAAAGTGTCGGGCTTATTTAAATGCTGTTTAGCAAATTCTAGCCTCTTTTTCTTATTTACCTTCGAAATGAAGGGTTTGCGTTGAGGAACTCGGCCATGATACCCGGCCTTATATAGGATATTCCGAACAGTTTGGGGGTTGAAATTGGTTTCAAATGAATTTTGCAAGGTCTCGCAAAATCTGACAGCCGAAGTTTTTGGATTTTGTGCCACCGTGGACACCATTCGGTTAATTTTTTCGGGCGGCCAGATCTGCTCTCCAGAGCCAATATTGCAATAAAGCATAACGATGTTTCAAACATTGGACCATGATTTATCGACAGTTTGCCAATTTCGCGATAAGATTTTTTTCTAAAAACAGTTTTATCATTAATTGACGTATGTAGTAGGAAAATTTCAACACCATTAAAATCGAGATCAAAGGTGAATGCTACTGCATGCAATTTCTAAAACGTACGAATAAGTAAGAAACAAGAGTGAAAATAACGGGAGCTTACCGTTACGACGCCAAAAGCATAAGCTAACATAAAAAGAATGTGCCAATACTTTTTTGATGTGAGTTTGTGCCTTATTTTACCTTTGAATGTTGAGCTTTTAAGCCTAAGTCGATGCAATTTTTTTTTGTTGAGCTACCTAAGAAATAAATACATTTAGAAAATACCGTTTTCAATTTTTTTATACTTTCATTAGAAGAAAAGTTATAGCACTGAGAACTTTGATTTTTCGAGTGTGAAAATACTTTTTTGACTCACTGTATATAAATTCACATATTTAAATTTGCATATGTCATCTTTCTGTGTGCCTGGTAATTAAGCTTTTTCTATAGAGTATTTTGATTTGGTTGAAGGGAATTCAACAAAGTTTTTTACAGAGCACCTTAGACAGACATAATGAAAAGTCGGCGTCAAAATAAAGTGTACACCACATATTGTTAAGATTTGACTATTTGTTTACTTATTTTATAATTTCAATTATTTGTTTATAAAAATATGGTTCGTACTAAAGGGTGATTAAATTTCAAGGGCCGATGTTGAATGTGAACCACACCTAAACGTCAACGACACTGTTGGATTTTTTCTTTGGGGTTGTTTGAAAGAAGAGGTGAACCCCGATTAACCAGCAACCATTCAAGAGCTAAAGGATGAGATAATTCGGCACGTTAACGTCATAGAACCTCAATTATGCCTCAGCGTCATCGAAAATTTGGACCATCGGATTGAGGTGTGCCGCCGAAACCGCGGCGGCCATTTGGCCGATATTTTGTTCTATTCGTAGTTGAGCCATACCAATATTATCATAATAAAAGAAATGACAATAATTTCCTAAAAAAATTGTATTTTATTCAATATCAACACCGGCCCTTGAAACTTAACTACCCTAGATGGGAACTATTTGCATTTGGTGGTCTTTGGAGGTATGCCGCCGAGGCCGCGGCGGCCATTTGGCCGATGTTTTGTTCCATTCGTAGTTGAGCCATACCAATATTATCATAATAAAGAGAAATGACAATAATTTTCAAAGAAAATTGTATTTTATTCGAAACTAACACCGACCCATGAAACTTAACCACACTTTAAAATAAAACCCATATGAACTAAGGTTTCGAACTTAACACAAAATTTTTAAAAATTCCGCAAATGTTCAGCAAAATTTCACAATTTTTACTAGATTGTCAAAAATCAGTGTAATTTGGAATGTACTCAAAACTTGCACTTTATTATACCAAAATTCAATAATCTACAAAACCGCGTACCTGAAATTTTTCTATAAATTCTAGTAAAAATTCTGAAATATTTGCTGAACATTTGCAAAATTTTTATAAATTTTATTTTAAGTTCGAAACCTTAGTTTTTATGGGTTTTATTTTAGTGCGAACCATATTTTTATAAACAAATAATTTAAACTATAAAATAAGTAAATAAATAGTCAAAACTTGACAATATCTGGTGTACACTTTATTTTGACGTTGACAGTATGTATCATATACCATTTTAGATGATTTGGAAAAAATTCAAATATAAAGTCATATTAAAAAGCTACTAACATTCTTCGCTTCTAATCACCAACAAATTCTTATCAACTGCTGCTAAATTTACATAACTCAGTCCTTTACTGTTAACTTTTCGTGAAAAATGTGTCTGTGACAGAGCTGATTACAGTGAATTCTCTCTTTACTATATTGGCTCTGCATAGTTTTTGGCTTCTGTATGAAAGCAAATTGACAAATAGCCGACGGCATTTTGAAGGAATTTGCTTGTGCATTATGTTCGCTTCATAGACGAAATTTTATTCAATTTATATTTTCAAACAAACTTAAATGCACAAATCAGTATAGTACATATATTTTTTTAATTATATGCGCCAACATTTAAAATCAAAGTAACTTTTATGTTCGTTGCTTTAATTTAAAAAGAATAATTAAAAAAAATGCATTATAAACGACCTCACATTTTAATATATTCGTTTTAGTAAATTTAAAACTATACAAATTTTATGAAAATTTTTACGAATTTTTGTGAGCCGAAATTAATTTTAGACGAGAATTCATAGAGCATACAAGTGTTTTGGTATATTGATATATATTATATTATATGTATATCAATATATACATACCTATATTATGTTAGTTATGTTTGTGCAAAAGTTCAATTGCATCTTCAATTCTTATAGTGTTACATATGTATGTACATACATACGCACTGCGCACGTAGGCCGCGCCCGCCTGGGATCGGGCGACTAAGCTAGGCTCTAAGCCAACGTGGGGATCGGCAGGTTGCGGATAGCCGGACGGCCTGTAGTAGCAGGTTAGTTGCGAATAAGTTCTAACAAATAAGCAGCCCCCTACAATGAGTGACAGGAACGGAGGAAGCGGTCTAAAAGCTAGCTAATCTGAAGAGGTTCTGTGGCAAAGGCGAATCGGCACCGCCTTTAATAAAGCGACTTTAAGCGACTGGCTCATATTGGGCGGCTCCCTTGTCAGCGTCTGTCCTCCATGTTAAGGGCGGCTGTTAAACCAATACGATCTACATTAAGACTGAGCCCAGTAAGTTCTTAATTATGGAATACTGGAATACGTTAGGGCATACTGCCATGAGCTCACGAATGTATTATTCTGTTTCCTTAGCAAGCGGATTGATATCTAACTGAAACGGCATTCTGGCTAATAATCCATGTAAGAGATGGAAGTTGCAACAAAAGTAGCATCACAGGTCCACGAAATAGTTTTACCTACAACTATTGCAGATGGCAATAACGGCAGCGGTGAATTACTCAAAAACCCGTTCCAAAGGAGCTCATGGGTGGCATATTCGCCAACAGGCACGGAAAGAACCAGATCGGCATCACCGTGCGTACAGCACTTTGACCCCACGATGGCCATGGCGGCCGAAGAAATATATCAAGCCATCGGCGATAAAGTCAAACAACTGGCTGAAATGATGGAGCTTCCGAAGAGAAACATAAGCCAGCCAATGCAGGATTTGGTCACGAATATAACGGACCTACACAAAAAACTGGAGAGATCTATCCTTAGTCCGAAGAGCTTGGCGTTAAAAGGGGCGCATGGAGCACCATCTACTGTCAAAGACGGATGTACGTAAACATCACCTCTTATTAAGCTTATAGAATCTACGCCAAAAAGGGCAATCGACAACGCCGCTGCAAGGAAAAGCCTTGCCAAAAGAAATAAGAATAACCGCAGAATACACTCAAATCAGATGAGAAGGCAGAAAGGAACGACGCCACAAGAAATCGAATACGGCAGAGGCCACCGCGAAATGACGCGATTGTAGTAAAAAACGTTGGCAGCATATCATATGCTGAAACTCTGAAGCGGGTTAAGTCAGAACCAAATCTAAAGGAGCTGAATAACGACATACAAGGTAGAAGTCAGGGCTCTAACAGAGCTGCAGCAAGTTAAAATTACAGACCTTGATGAAATCACCACAAAAGAAGAAGTACACGACGTGATAACAAAACAGTTCAAGGAACTTAACGTACCTGTGTCAGCGATTCTGGATCTACGAAAAGCCTACGGAGAAAAGCAAACAGCGATGCTAAGAGTAACGCCGGAGACCGCTACCAAGCTGCTCTAAGCAAACAAAATCCAAGTAGGCCTTGTAATTTGTCGCATTCGAGAAAAAATAGAACCAAAAAGATGCTTCAAATGTATGGAATATGGGCATATAGCAGGAAGTTGCAAAATCCCAGCTGACTACACTAGCGTCTGCTTTAAATTCGGCAACAAAGAACCTCAGGCCAAAAACTGCACACTAGCAGCAAGCTGCATAATATGCGGGAAGAAAAATGTAAGCGAAACAGGACACGCGATGACCAGCAGCAAGTGCCCAGAATACTAGAGAGCTCTGAAAGAAATACGACAGAAATGAAGGTCTTGCAACTAAACCTTAACCATTATAAACACGCACAAGACCTACTCATGCAGTATATACGGAAACACAAAATAGATGTTACTATACTCAGTGAACCAACTTATGTGCGTGAAGGCACCGCCTATTGGGGATACATACGTCTATAGCTGCTACCTACTACCCAGCTTAACTCTGTCTGAAGCTACAAGCATCCTAGAGAATCTTGCCCAAGATATTAAAGACCATAGACCTGTGGTCCCAGCTGGTGATTTTAACGCTAGGAGCCGTGAACTGGTGATGCCCACGAACAAGGCCAAGAGGTCAAGCCCCTCTAGAAACTTTCGCCATGTTAGACATAGTCCTTACGAACACAGGGAGCCAGCAGACATTTCAAGAGGCGGGAACGGGATCGATAATAGACCTTACCTTCCAACCTTGTTCGCTCCACGAAATGGTTCATTAGCCAGCATTATACTCGGAGTGACCATCTCGCGATAATTTGCGAAATACAGAAACACGGCGAACCAAAGCTGCCAAATACATACGGCGCGAAATACAGGGCCGACTAAATGGAGGCTGAGGTTATCGAAGTCGAAGCCGTTTTTATTAGTCGAAGCCGTTTATTAAATACCTGGGCATAATAATTGACCATAGGCTGAACTTCAGAGAACACCCATCATACGCGAGCAGCAAAGTGGTAGAGGCAGTAACAGCGCTGACGTGCACAATGATGAACAGTAGACACCCTAGGCAAAACTGCAGGGGACTACATAACACCGTGGTCTCATCGATTTTGCTGTATGCAGCTCCAGCATGGGCGGAAGCCACTAATTACAGCTCATATGTGAATTGTACGGAATCAGTGTACCGATTGAGTGCTCTCAAAGTGTGCTGCGCGTTTCGCACGGTATCAGAAGACGCCATTATAGTTATTGCAGGACTACTGCCAATCAATTTAATGGTAATGTTTACAAAAACAATGCTAAAAAGCTTCAGAACGGCAGACAATACGCAACAAAGCAAGACAGCGTAGCTTGCGTTCATGGCAGGAAAAATGGAGTTCGTCCCTGAACGGACGCTGGACATACCGTTTGATTCCCATAATAGCCAAATGGGTTAACCGTAAACATGGGCAGTTAGACTATTATCTGACCAAAAATACTAACGGGACATGAGTGTTTTAAATCTTATCTATATAGGTTTAAGCACGAAGACGACCCGTACTGTTTTTATTGTGCACCAGATGTAGAAGACGCAGAACATATTTTGTTTGTCTGTCCGCGATTTTCCTTCGAAAAAGAGGAATAAAGCACTAGGGTGGATATTATGTTAGAGTTAGAAGAACATTGGTTCGCTGTATGTATAATAATATGGCAAAAATAGTAATCTCCAAACTGTGTCGCACTGAACAACAGCGCAGATCTTCATGAAGAGGCAGTAGGCCGCTCCCCTTCCCGTCAAGTGATACTTGACGGTTGTCCCGCGGTGGGAGGGAAACGGAGCTGGGTGTGTTTTTAGTGGGTGAGTCGAAAGGCAAGTCCCACACTTTTCGGCTTTCAATGCTTTGTGCCACTTCAACAAAAAAAAAACAAAAACATACGCACTGCAGCAACCATGACCCATCTCACGACGCATCGCCTTATCATATTTACATGCAATAATTAGGAAGTAAATATCCGAATGATCGAATTCCTGCCTAACATATGCTAAAAAAAAATGTGTAAGTACATATTTGTATTCTGAACTTCTATATAACTAGTTCTAACTACTAACTTCTATATACTATATAACTGCACACACAGGGCACTCACTTATTCCTCTTAATGCGTATGTCGTCCAAAGCTAAAATTCTTTGCCTAGTGACTACAAGAACAAAATGAATTCATAGGCGCAGCCGTAGCGGCCATCATTCGTTGCCATGGTGCTGAAAAGTCTGAAATAGACGCGGCGGCGCTGAACAGTTTCAATTATTGTATAGTACAACAAAAATCATCATAAAAAAAATTCATTGATAAATTCGAGCTCATAGTTCTAAGAGCAAAGTACTTTCATTCATAAAACGAGCCGCCCATATGACACTTTTCTCAACAATGACAAAAATTTACATCTAAGATTGAACACACCAAATCAAAATAGTCAATACTAGAGTATTTCTTTTAGAAATACAGGGTGGGCCAAATAATACCTACTAATGTTAGGCACAAATAAATTTTTTATTTCTTGACATATTTATTTTTCTCTTTTTGTAGGTTATAATTGGATTGTTGGAAATTTATTATGGAACCCTACAGTACAACACAACACGTTAAAATTATCGAGTTTTTCTATTCTTGTCAACGATCAATAGTTTTGACGTAGCGTAAATATCGGCATACGTCGGATAAAGCGCATTTCCATTTAAATGGTTATGTCAACAAACAAAACTGTAGATTGTGGGGCTCTGAAAATCCCAGGGCAACACACTAACATCAGTTGCACCCATCTAAATTTACTGTTTGGTGCGATGTTATGGCCGCTAGAGTTATCGGTCCATATTTCTTCGAAAATCGAATCGGAATCGGAATCGATTTCAGGAGCTTCTTACAGAACATTGATTGAAAACTTTTTGTGGTCAATGGCGGAGCAGTATCCTTATTTGTGGTTTCAGCAAGATGGAGCATCTGCGCTTACTGCTAGGCAAACTATGGACCTGCTGCGTGAAATTTTTGGCGAATGTCTGATTTCCAAAAATTCAGATTTTCCCTTGACTGCCCCCGACTTCTTTTATGGGAATATTTAAAAGACAAAGTGTATCTTAATAAACCAGAGACTATTAGGCAGCTGGAACAAAATATTCGAGACGAAATACTCAGCCTTCAACCAGAAACATTATGTGGTGTAATGGAAAACGCGTTAAAAAGAGCCAATCTTTGTATTGAGAAAAATGGCGGACATTTGTCTGTTGTAATATTTCATACATATTTTCCATAAAATATTGATTGCAATGATTGCGATGATTATTGCAAAAGTTATTTGTGTTTAACATTAGTAGGTCTTACTTGGCCCACCCTGTATTTGCCAATATTTGTTAAATCGTATTAAATCGGCTCCGTATATATGTAAATATGTCTTCTAAATGCGCGAAAACCGCAGCTTCTGTGCGTCAAGTGCGCGCATGAGCATACAGTAAATTGCAGCAAACAGCACAAGTAGCTTATAAAAAAGTTCTGTGTCGATATTTCAATACTAGGAGAAAATTTCGAAAAAAATATTTTATGTTCTCTGATAGTAGGTAAATAGTTAATTAGTATGTACATTACTTTACGTATGTAGATTTTCAATTGATAAAAAGTGCACAAAACATATGCATACATGCAAGGTTACAAACTTACTCTGAAATCAGAGTATTTGAAGGTTACTGTACATATTTGAAGGTTACTGCACATACAATGCTGTGCCTATGAATGTGCGCTGGATTTCTTGAGAAGTGCTAGGGAATCGTAATATTTTTTTGCTGTGGTAACATATACACAGCAAATATATTTATATGCGCATATGTAAAGGGTGTTTTTTTTAGAGGTTAGGCTTTCAAGTTGGCACTACTTTTTTCGTAGATGGTCTTTTGACAGCTGTCACTTGATTTATGCTCAGTTTGGTTTGCCATTTCATAATGAATAGACTTACACCTGAACAACGTTTGCAAATCATGCAAATTTATTACGAAAATAATGGTTCGGTTCGCGCGGATCGAAAATAATGGTTTTTGTTCAGCGATGAAGCTCACTTTTGGTTGAATGGGTATGTCAATAAGCAAAATTGTCGCATTTGGAGTGAACATATGGTAATCCACAAGCCATTGCTGAGACGCCGTTACATCCTCAAAAAGTCACTGTTTGGTGTGCTCTATGGGCAGAGGGAATCATTGGTCCATATTTCTTTAAAAATGAAGCCGGCCATAATGTTACAGTCAATGGAGAGCGCTATAGAACCATGATTAATGACTTTTTCGTGCCTGAATTGGACGATGTTGATGTGGACGACCTTTGGTTCCAACAAGACGGCGCTACATGCCATACAGCCAACGCAACAATCGATTTATTGAAGGAAACTTTTGGTGAGCGCATTATCTCGCGCCGTGGACCTGTGGCGTGGCCTCCAAGATCGTGCGATATACCACCGCTGGACTATTTCTTGTGGGGCTATGTGAAGTCGCTTGTCTACGCAGATAAGCCCGAGACGATTGACGTCTTGGAGGAGAATATTCGGCGCGTTATTGCTGACATACGGCCCCAATTGCTGCA
Organism: Anastrepha obliqua; assembly: GCF_027943255.1. Taxonomy (NCBI): domain Eukaryota; kingdom Metazoa; phylum Arthropoda; class Insecta; order Diptera; family Tephritidae; genus Anastrepha; species Anastrepha obliqua. The sequence continues at coordinate 241,966 of NW_026562184.1, forward strand.
AAAAGTGGTCGAAAATTGGGCCTCTCGGCTGGAATTTATTCGAGCCAGCCGCGGCGGCCACTTGCCCGAAATCATTTTTAAAACATAATGGCAAACCCTTATCTTTATAATAAAGCTAAATTCTTGGCCATAACATTAAATTATATACGTTTTATTTCATCTTGAAAACCTAACCTCTAAAAAAAACCCCCTTTATATAAATTCACATATTTAAATTTACATATGCCATCTAACTGTGTACCTGGTAATGAATCAATTCTCTATGAAGGATTTGATTTTTTTTGAATTTAGCATACTCGTTTTAGAAAAAATTTAAATACATATGCATAACTAACCTACAACGTTTACATTCTTTGCTTTTAATCACCAACAAATTCTAATCGAGTGCTGCTAAATTTACATAATTCAGTCCCTTACTGTTAACTTTTGGTGAAAAATGTGTCTGTGGTGATTAGTCTTCGCGAGACGAGCACTCCTCCGCCGTATGTGTGCAGTTGACCCGCTATTGAAACAATGTTCTTTCAAAACTCCATGCTGTTCGCTGCCACCGTCTCTGCCCTTCTGCGCAGGCTTCGCGTAATTTTGCTTTTGCTTTACAATGTTGTTGTTTTATTTGCCGCTCATCTGCTGTGTAATCAGAGAACGAAAATTCACAGAGAATGCTCAGGAACGAATGGGCAGGTTAAATGTGACATGTTTACAAAGTTAAGTTGGGTTAGCCTGGATGGCAATAAGACACGCATAGCCCTTTTTATCCGTAGCGATACCAGATGGAGGCCGACCTGTATGAATACTGGAAGTAGACAACATGTAGGATGTCAGCGCTTTTGGCGAATCTAAGCAAAGCTGGGAGATCCGTTTTTGTGAAGTCCCCCAGACCCTCAAACAGACGCTCCCAAGCATTTTAAGCGCGTTTTTAATAATACCGGACGGACGTATCATTTTCAGCGCCGCCGTTGGAGTGGTTTTCATCGCTCCTGTTATGCACAGAGCAGCGAGTCGCTGTATCCTTTCCAGTGGCATTAAGTATGTCAGCTTTCTTGTTGCAGTGTGCCATACTAAGGCCCCGTGCAGCAATATCGGTCTAACTACTACCGCGTAGCACCAATGCATCAGAGAGGGTGATAGACCCCAAGTAACGCCCAGCATTCTTTTATATGCGTACAACGCATTACTGGCCCTTTTCATCCTTTCCTCGACATTGTGCATTACTGATGGTGTCCAGGTACTTTCCCGTAACTACTACAGCTATGTCATCTGCCTATGCCACTAGTTTTGGTGCCTCTCCGTCAAATTTCTTGAGCAGTTTATTTGCTACAAGTAACCATAATAGAGGCGATAGTACCCCACTGCTTTCTGCTAGCTAATAGCTACCTTATCCATAGATAAACCGCGGGTTGCACACTAAGTGACTCTATGCTATTTAAAATACCATCTTTCGTCACGTTGTTAAAGGCCCCTGATATATCTAGAAATACTCCAAGAGCGGACTCCTTATATTCGAACGTAGTACAAGTGAACGAAGTGCAGTTTCAGTAGATCTGCCTTTAGTGTAAGCGTGCTGCGCCTTGGATAATGCGTCCGGCGCAATTGTGACCCTAATGAATGTATCTAGAATCTTCTCTAACGTTTTCAGGAGAAATGATGTCAGGCTAAGGAGCCTGTATTCCTTCGAGTAGAGAAGGTTGCTTTTCCAGCTTTTGGAATAAACACAACTCTCGCTTCTCTCCACAATACGCGAACATAGCTAAACCTCAAGCATCCCTTGAATATCGTTCTTAACCATGGTTCCACAAGATGGCTTACCTTTTGGAGCATGGCTGGGAAGATTCCATCCACTCCTGTCGATTTATATGGGTTGAAACTTTGTATAGCCCATTCTATCTTGTTGGTCGTAATTACGTTCGTCGGGATGTCGTGCACAATATCTCTTCTGGGTTCGAGATCTGTAGTGTCCGCATACCCTGGAAAATGTGTGCTGACTAAGTCTCCTAGAGAGTCCTCACAGATTATGATCAATATTAGAACATATCTTTTTTTGAACCATTATCGCTGTTCTTACCTTATTTTTTCCAATCGGGAAGTAGGGGTAGTAGTTATGTGACTTTAGACCAGAGACTATGTTGCCCGATGCTATTCATGGTTCCTGGACTAGACCCACATCGTAGCCGACTCCCTCTATGTTGAGCAAGAGCACGGCTGAGGCGCTCTTACTCTTGTGGAGGTTTATCTGAAGGACCTTCAGCCTCTAGCCTCAGTACCTTCTCGGGGTTGGATACTGCCTCCAGCTCACCCTTCTCCACTTTCTGTATATTGAGGGAGGCTTCCAGGATCTCTTCTATACAAAATGAATGAAAACCTTTGCCTTCGGTATTGAGGGAACCACCCTGCTCCGTCAAATGCTAGCATGGGTGCGTTTGGATCTGCGTCCTTTGTCGTAAATAGGGTTTCCAGTAGCTTCATTTCCACTACCTTCCAGCGTTCCTGTGAAATTCGCCCCAGCTTGTCACTACGCTCAGTGATTGCCACTATCAGATGTTTTTAGGCGATTTCACTGGCCACTGCCGCTGCTTTCGACGTCGTAGGCCTTTCGTCATATCCGTTTTCCGGTTTAGCCATCTCGTGCCTATGCTTCTGCTTTTTCGATGCCACTGAGCCCTCTCTATCCGCAGAACGCTGCCTCTGACGGCTAGCTCTTCTTCGATTTTGTTCGCATACTTCGGACTGGAGGCTGCGAACTTTGGTTTTGCTGGTTTTGGCCTTATACCGAGCTTTGGCCTTCAGCTTCTCTTTATCGGGCTTGATCCTTGGCCTATGCTTGCTATACGAAGCAGCACCATTGGACCCAGCCGGAGAACGCAGAAGAGCTTCTTCCTCAGCTGTATTTGTGCTCCAGACGCTTTCGTTGTCCGAGTCTTCGTGGACAACGGCACCTTCGCAATGAAGAGTGTTATGCGTGTGTTTGGCAGTAGCATTGCGACCACTGTAACCTGTATTTGTATCTTTTTCGAACGACCACCTGCTCGACGAGGCGAGCGCAGTGGTCTATTTAAGTAAAGGGGAATGCAAATGGTCCACCACGGCAGTGCCCCATGCCGTGGCAAGGCCACAGTTACTTCCTAAGGCGGCCCGGTGTTAGGAAGGCGCCGTTGAAATACAGTCGGTCTGGTGAACTCCCTGGCTACAAACCATCCAATGGGGACGGTGTCGCGTAACACCCTGGATTAGGGGTGGAGGCGTGGGCAAGGAGAGGAAATAATGGGATTACAGAGGCTTGGGAATAACAGAGGGATCTTCGTCGGTACGGTGATCTTTGCATGGTGATTGGATGGCCACTAAATACGCCGTAAAGCATGTTGGATGACCAGCCTATCCTCATATGGGGTTTCCCTCTTAGTTCGTGTTGGGTGGGCCCCTTAATATGGCGGTCAGACCACCACTTAAGCCTCATCCCCGCGGCAAGGAGACCAACATGATGAGGAAATGCTAACAACACGCGGCTAAGAAAATTTTATTATTTCACCACGACCTTGGAAAAGTTAACATTAGAGAGTTAAAATACCGGAGCTTATTCAACAGAATTAAATATAGCGTTTGCATGTAAATGTAAAATGCCCTGATTTGTGGTTAGGCAAAATAAAATAACAGCAGTGTTGTACATTTTTCTTTTGTTGTTATTTGCCGTCGGCATTTCGCATACGCGAATGGATTATTTCTTGTGAGATGAATAAATTAAAAGGTTTTCCAATAACAGGTGTTATTTTGATTTGATTATTGCTGTTTAACGGTTTTTTTATGGCCGGAATGTGATGATATTGATCTGGACAACGCTTATTTTCAATAAGGCGGCGCTACGTGCCACACTACCAACGAAACCATTGATCTTTTACGGGAAAAGTTTCCGGACCGTGTTATCTCTCGATGAGGTGATCACAATTGGCCACCGATATCTAGTGATTTAACACCTTGTGACTTTTTTCTTTGGAGCAACGTGAAAGAAAAGGTCTACGCCAACAGCCCAGGGTCGATTCAAGACCTCAAAGATGGTATTCGTGAGGCTATCGAGGACAAAGGGCAGCAACTTTGCAATTCGGTTATGGAAAATTTCATGAAAAGGATATTGTCCTGTAAGCGTGGTCGTGATGGTCATTTGCCTGATGTTATTTTCCACTATGAACGGCATACCTTCCTCTTTATAATCAAATAAACATCCGATCATTTATATTATATTAAAAAATAGCATTTTTCTTTGAATATCAAAATAACACCTCTTATTGGAAAACCCTTTATTCGTAATATGTGTATGCATGAATTTTAAGTATCGAATTAACAAAATTGTATTGATATTATATGTTGTAATTTTTAAATTATTATGTATATTAGGCCGGGTCGCTTTGTGGGGAGGCAAAAAAATCGCCCATTGCTCTGTGAAAATCATCTTCTAGGGATCATAATAAGAAACTGTGCCGAAGGAACCATACCTCTAAAACGAATTCTGATGTCCCCCAATTTGGGTCGAACTTTTTAGTTTCTTTTCTCATGTAAAGGCCAAAAATGGTGATATTTTGAAATGATTGTATGGGGAACCCCCCAGGGGAGTTTCAGGGGGTGTGTCACTGCCATGGGTGGATCCGCCGACCAAAGTTAATGGGGTTCGGTCATACATTTGGACTCGATTGGAGCACTCTAAATGGGTTTCGTTCGACCCAAATTGGGGGAAATCAGAATTCGTTTCAGAGGTATGGTTGCTTCGGCAAAGTTTCTTATTTTGATCCCTAGAATACGATTTTCACAGAGCAATGACCGATTTTAAAATCGACCCGCCCTAATGTATATTATATTCATATTCTACAAAGTGTTGAATACATATAATATTTACCATCCATATTTATGTGGGCAAAAAAAATCTTGACCTGCCCCATAACACAGCTCATATGCATATCTACATATACATAAAAACTTCAAGAGCAAATAGACAACTGTATGCAAACAAATTTCTAACATATGCAAAAAAACCGTATGCGTATACATATACACATGTATGTATGCACATATGAATATATATGTGGGGACAATGTATGGTATGGACGTAGATGTTTTTATTCTGAGCAAAAAAATGCATATTCGTATATACATATGTATGCGCATACAACCGCACACACTCACTTTATGCCTCTACATTCGTATGTTTCTAAAACTAAAATTCTAAGCCTAACAACTACAAAACACATTCATAGGCGCAGCTGTAGCGGCCATGATTATTTACCCGCGACGGCGCTGAATAGTTTCAAATATTGTAAACCAACAAATTCATTGACAAGTTCGAGCTCATATTTCTACGAGCAAAGTACTTTCATTCATAAAACGAGCCGCCCATACGCCAATTTTTCTCAACGATGAAAAAATAATTTAACTAAGATTGAAGAAATCACAGATGACCATTCGAAAAAAGTCATTACCGAAATATTTCTTATAGAAGTAGTTGCCAATATTTGGTAAATCTTGAATTTTTGTCAAGTCGAGTGTCCGCGGCTTCGTACACGTATCAATATATGTATGTAAATATGGCTTTCTAAATGATCGACAGCCGCAGCGTTTATGCGTCAAAACAGTGGTGTTCATAACAATTCCGCGCAATCTTCATAAAAAACGGAAAAGAACAAATCTAATATGTAAACATGCATACAAATCATATGGACATATCAAATGAACAAATCTATTCTGTACGTAAGCAAATGTAAGCTAATGTAAACTACATTTTTTCACACTTGCGTGTCTCTCTCTCCCTCTCATTTCTCTCCGGCAGCCAGATTAATTAATTTCCTACTGTTGACTTGTGGTGAAGTAATTTCTGAGTTGAATTTCTTACCCTTGTTTTGTTAGAGCACAAAATGAGGAACGGACCGAGACTGAACCTTCTCTATGTATTTACGTTCTCTGCTGTAAGAATTAATTTAGTTGAGGTGTCCATAGTTAATGGTTGTGTTGTTGGTTCAGCTATAAGTCGTTATTGTGTTTTCTTTGCCAAGGCTGAGCAGTGTCTTCCCAATCATCTGCCATTACTTGGGCAATTGTCCAAATGTCGAAATCTAGCATTAACATGTCACACCTGTAAGAAAACCCTGTATACATTAAATTCGTACACATTGCACGACTTACCATTTGTACGATTATTGAATGATTATCATGATGATTTAGGTAGGCTTCCTCGTTTGAATTAAGTAAGGCTGATGTAAGAAATGCAATATGTGTGTACCGATGGCACCATCCAAAGTAACCGCGCCGTTGAAAATAAATCGTGAGCAACCTGTCACTCAACTGCTGTCATTGGATAACGCACGTTTGCCTAAACATAGTTTTGTTTATAGCGTCCGTTACTTTGTGTATTGATCGACTTATGGAAGATGCGCTCATTTTGAGCTTTCGTTGCTCTTCCACTGCTCTTTTATATCAACCTAATGCATAAAAACGAAGCGCCGCGAGCATCTGTATTAATGCATATATTTATAACAGATATTGTATGACTACAGCACTTCCTTACTTGGGTTTCAGACGATAATGCATAAATATATTTCTGCTCAAGTCGCGGACTATATCATCCGGAGTCAGGCGGTATAACCTTTCGAAATAGTCAACGTCAAAATCAAATGGACAGTCTATATACTGCAGAGAAAAACTTACCGATAAAACGATGCTTGTTGAAGCAAACTGTTGTGTCCTTTCAGTACGACAACTATGGCAAATAAATTTGGGAGTCACACTATTGTAATATTACATAATTTGCGTCATAAAAGTTATATAATATTTAAATATGTGGAACAGACGGATCGCGACCATATTTTGGTTTTTGTTTTTAGTTATTCACACGCAGAAATACATTTTTTTCTTATAAGGCCATCTCTTAAAAAATGTATTTATATTTTTCTTTTTATTTATTTGTTTATATAAATATGTAGTACATAGTAAGACTAAGGACTTTTAATAGTACTTCAACAATATTATATACAACTACAGGGTGGGTCATATAGCGTTTGCTTTTTGAACCACCGATTTTTTTGAGAATGGTAACACAAATGACATGTCAAATGTGTTCATAATTTACTTAAAGGTTTGACATTTACGAAATGGGACGCTATACGATTGAACAAAATTGGGAAATATTGAAAACCTATTTCCAAAGTGGTGAGTCTTCTTCTTCTTTTGTGATTTTCACATCGGTGGCTACGTCAATAAGCAAAATTGTCTGATTTGGGGCTCAGAAAATCCACACATTACTGTAGAGAAGCAAATGCGTGCACAACGAGTCACTGTTTGGTGCGGTTTTTGGTCTAGCGGCATCATCGGGCCATTTTTTTCGAAAATGAGCGAGGAGCCGCGGTTACAGTAAATGGCGAGCATTACCGTGACATGCTCAACGAGTTTTTGTTTCCAAAAATTGTAGAGGATGACATGGACGAAATTTGGTTTCAACAGGACGGTGCAACTTGTCACACTGCCAAAGTTACACTCGAATTTTTGGCTACCGTTTTTGAAAACCGAATAATCAGCCGAAGTTCCAATATCAATTGGCCGCCTCGGAGCTGTGATTTAAGCCCGTTGGACTATTTTTTGTGGGGAGCCGTTAAGGACAAAAGCTATCCGAACCATCCAGAGACGATTGATGCTTTAAAACACGAAATCGAAGTTGCCATTCATGAAATTGGAGCCCAAACAATCGAAAATGTGCTTAGAAATTGGGTTGATCGAATGGCCTATTGTAAAGCCAATCGTGGCAGTCATTTGAACGATATTAGTTTTTATTCATAAATGACAATGTTCAATCTTCAAAATAAAAAAAAGTTTGAAAAAATATTGATTCGATTTTTTTATAGCCGATTCAAAAAGCAAATTTTACATGGCCCACCCTATAGAATATTTTTAACACACAAGCTTCTTAATCTAAATTTTGCAAATCAATCCAATATATTTAACTTAACTATTTATAATAATACGGCGGTGGTACCTCCGAGTGTATGTTTGCCATGAAAAAGCTCCTCATAAAAAATCTGCCGTTCGGAGTCGGCTTGAAGCTGTAGGTCCCTCCATTTGTGGAACAACATCAAGACGTACACCACAAATAGGAGGAGGAGCTCGGCCAAACACCCAAAAAGGGTGTACGCGTCAGTTATATATGTATATACAGTGCCAGCTCGCTAATCCGAATTAATGATTGCAGACCCTGATTCGGATTAACGAGATATTCGGATTACTGGATGTGCTGTTATTATGCTTATAATTCACTATATTCGAAAATAAAACAAAAGCCAGGATTTAAAAACAAATTTATTTTATTTTTATTAATCGACAATGAAAAAATTAAAGATTTTTATAAATACATACATATGTACAATATGTACATATGTGTGTATGTATTTACATATTACGTTTTTTTTTAACGTAGATAATTAGTGATGTAGGTTTGCTTGTCTTTCAGTGCACATGCTTCTAAAGCCTTGTTCCGCAATTCTTTTAGCATTAATATGTAATCTGATTGCAAACCTCGTTCCTTTGCCCAATCTATTGAAATATTTAAGGCCTGCAGAGCTTCACGATTTTTAACGTGTTTCGTAATTAAAGGCTCTGGTTCCACATTTTCTGTGTCTGACTCTGAACTACTACACGAAGTATTGTCAGAGTTCATAATCCAGCTAAGAACTTCATCTTCAGAAATATGCACGTCATTGTTGCGGTGAAATAAGTTGGTTATTGTGCGAAATTCTTCTGTTTCTTCAACACGATCATTCTCTGGCAACTCTTGTTGTAAAAATGATAGAGGGATGCTATCATCTGAAGCTACCTCTGAGAATGAATATGCTTCCAACAAGACTTAATAGAAGAATTGGGCACCCTGTCCCAAGATCGTTTAATCAATTCACAAGCGTCCTTTAAACTGAATTGTTTCAAAAAAATGTCTCAATCATCCGCTACAGAGCTTACCAGTTCACACAAGAGATCTTTTTTGTAAAACAGCTTAGTTAGTCGTATCGCGTTCTGATCCATGGGTTGAATAATACTAGCACAATTTGGAGGTAAAAACATAGTTTTATATTGCCCACATTCAGATACCAGCGGCTCTCCATGACACTTCGCATTATCCAGTAACAATAAAGCTTTTTTGGGCAAATTATTTTCAATTTGATAGTCTTTTGTCTGTGGTATAACGATTTAAAAAACCATTCAGTAAAAATATATGTTGTCATCCATGCATTTTTCGATGCGTAATATTCAACAATATGTGGTTTTTTAAACGAACGTGGATTTTTTGATTTCCCAACCACAGCAATGTTAAGCTTGTGAGTTCCAGATTTGTTAGCACAGCACAAGAAGGTGATTCTCTCTTTGCTCATTTTGGTACCAGGAGCAGACTTTTCTTTACAATGCACTAAAGTTTTTTCTGGAAACATTTTCCAAAAGAGTCCAGACTCATCAGCATTGTAAATTTGGTCGTCAATCAGATTTTCAGTCTCGATAATGTCATAGAGCTTATTTTGAAAATCAGGTACAAGATCAGGTCTAGCAGATAAGGATTCCCCGCATAATTTCAAAGTTCGCACAGAAGTGATTTAGCTTTTTGTCGTAAAATTTCTGCTGAAATGGTTTGATGCCGTGACCGCTTCTCTCTCTAATTCTTCATTCTCTCCCGATTTGAGTGTCTTGCGCTGTTTTAAAAGTTTGGCATCAGAATTCTGAGCAAATATGTATGTACAGTAATATTTATAGAATACATTTTTTACAGAGGTTTTTTACCTTTTAATATTTTCAGCATTTCTTTTTATGTCGCAAATTGTTGAAGCTCCTACACCGAATTTCTTTGCTAAAACTTTTCCTGATTGTCACGATTTACTTCTTCTATTATTTTAAGCTTACCAGCTAATGACAGTGTTTTATGTGCACGTTTTTTTGCCATGTTATATAAATTGATGTTTTCGCGACTAATACCACAACTAAACTATTCGCAACAAGATAAATACACACTTACATACATAGAAGGCTTTGTATTTCAATAATGTCCCGTTAGTTTTAAAATTCCGTTCATGGTTTTGTGAAAAAACAGACTCAAAAATAAAAAAACAAAAATTCGGTTTAGCGAGCTTGCAACGAATGCGGACTATAGAGCACGTAATGCGTCATAAATTCAATTCGGATTACTGGATAATTCGGATTACACACCTTCGGATTAGCGAGCTGGTACTGTATTATATAATATTATAATAAGAAGAAAAGAAGCAGTAGGAAAAGAAAAGAAGGATTTAGAAAAGAAAAAACAAAAGTGGTAATTAGAGAATGTAGAGAGAGATTTAATGCCCTAATTTAATACAATCAAACCCTTTTAAAGTAATTATAGACTTGTGCCTTGAAGTTAAATCTGGTAAGTCCAACCTTCACAGTGTCGGGTAATGAGTTCCACACTTTAACAGCGTTAATGAAAAATAATCTAGATGATGCTAGGTAATTAAATTTTGGAACGATGAATTTGTTATGTCTGCGAGACCTTACTGGTATCAACTTCTCTGTCAGATACGGAGGAGACTTGAATAATGTAAGTTTGCTCAAAAATATGCAATTTCTAGCGGACAAATAACTATTAAGGCAACAGCCCAGTAACCTTGATCGCCAGGCAGAGATAAGTTCATATCAGCCAATACCATATACATACCGCGTGGCGTTATTAAATGCCACATTAAGTTTATGGCAAGATGTGGAGTCGAGTTTGCCGTATACCACCTCAGAGTAGGTAATGAGAGGTATAATTAGATGGAGAACTAATTTGCGCCTCGTTTTCTCGGCGTGAATGTTGCAGAGACGCTCAGCTTACGCAATGTAGCATATATATTGGTTTGATCCAATAGTTAGCCGAATTATGCACAGTGTTATACAATGGAAGCAGAAAAAATCTTGGGCGAATACCAAGACGGATTTCGCCCAGGACGAACAACAGATCAGATCTTTATGGTAAAGCAAAATCTTGAAAAATGCTATGAATGCAACTTAGACGTACACATCCTGTTCGTCGATTTCAAACAAGCCTTTGATAGTATCCTTCGCGACAAAATCCCAGAAGCGCTCTCCAACTTGGGTATCAGCGGCAAACTTATTCAGCTGGTCATGGCAACACTAACTAACCCCACTGGAAAAGTAGTTGTACAACAAGCAGTGTCAAAGCCCCTCGAAATCTCCTGTGGCGTAAAACAAGGCGACGCGCTTTCCACATCTTTATTAAACCCCTTAAGTGGAAATGACGAGTGTCGCCCGCAAACATTTTCTGTGCCAAATTCGACATTGACGGGCTATGCCCGCCGCATATTTAAATGTTTCAAAGGCAGTAGTAGTAAATTTATAAACTTAAAAACAACCGTTATAATATTTTAGTTTTATTTTCTGATAACACCCGCATAGAGTTGCATTAAAATTAAATAGTCTGAGCACGCATGTTTCTTCGATATTAAATCGTAAGGCAAAGGGTTAGTCTCCTTCTTCACTATGCGATAAAAAACGAAGTGAAGTTTGGAAACCTTTTTAGTCGCTCAGGAATAACAATTGCGTACGCGGATGATATCGCAATAGTGGCAAGGAACAAAAGATATCTCATTGAAACCTTCTGTAATATTGAATTACGTGCAAAATCTGTAGCCCTTAGAATAAATGAAGGCAAAACTAAATATCTGAAGGTCTCCCGCAGCGAAGAAAGACGAAGTCCTGAAAACATACTAATCGGGACATTAACCTTTGAAGGTGAACAAGACAGAATAATGGCAGCAAACAAAGCATATTACGCCCACACAAAATTGCTGAAGTCCAAGCTGCTCACACGTGAGCGTAAACTTCGCCTCTACCAGTCAATAATACTATCGGTGCGTTCCTACGGCTGCGAGTGCTGGAAATTGACAAGCAAAGACGAAAGTAGCTTAAGAGTTTTCGAACGAAAAGTACTCCGAAGGGTGTTTGGCCCCATACGCTGCAACGATGGAACGTACCGAATACGCTACAACGATGAGTTGCTAAACTTATGCCAGGGAGAAGTCGTCGTGAAATACATTAAATCCCAAAGGCTTCGATGGTTAGGGCACATTGTGCGCATGGATTACAGCCGCCCCCTAAAATCTTTTTTATCAACGAATTGTGTAATGACCCGAGCCCGAGGACTTCCTAGGTTAACACAAGGGTTGAAAAGTCCCGGGCTTAACACATAGATGGCACTAGTTTTAATGTATTGATTTTCAATTAGTACTAATCTTAATTAAAATTTCATGATGTTCTATTCCTTAGTTCGTGAATTATTGTGCTAAGAGTGAGGCTACTAATGCTATTTTCAAAACAATGGATCAAAAAGAATTTCGTGTTTTAATTTGGCACTGCTTCTTGATGGGGAAAAATACCGTTCAGGCGAAGCAATGACTTAAAAAGTGTTATGGTGACTCCGCTCCACCATAAACAACAATAAAACGATGGTTTGTTGACTTCAAACGTACCCATAGAAACACCGATGATGCACAACGTAGTGGACGTCCAAATGAAGCCAAAACAACGGGAAACATAAAACAAATTACAAAAAATCGTTTTGAATGATCGAAAAGTGAAGTTGCGGGAGTTATCTGACACCGTAAAGATATCAAAAAACGTTCTGGCTTTATATTGCATGCGCATTTGATTATGAAAAAGCTTTGTTAAAATTGGGTGCCGCGTTTGCTCACAGTTGACTAAAAAAACAATTGCTCCCACATATACCCTATTTGCCAGATATGGCTCCCAGCGACTACTGGCTGTTTGCAGCAGTGATGATTGTATTATTTTATTGTAATTTCCACCGCATACCATCTTCAACCACTAGACATTTCAGTATTCGGGCCTTTCACAAGACTTCGCAAAAAATCGATCAGTGCCTTTCTGATCACTCATCATGGAAAGCAAATATATTATATAAACATTTACGATGTAAAAGTGGCCAATGAAACATTTCAAATGGATTTTACTCCGATTAATATATTAAGTGGGATCAAAGCTACGGGTATTTATCCTTTGAATTCACTGAAAGAATTGCAACACAAATTTTAACACCAAACATAACACAGAGAAGTAAAGCTTCGCGGATCCTCACTAGTTCACCAGAAAAAAATCCGCTTAAGACTTTGAAGACAACAAAATTGCTAAGCAAAAATCCAAAAAAGTCAGCTTGGGTCAGATAGCAAAGAAAATTATACGAACAAGGAAAAACGCTTTTAAAATTCCATTACTGCATGATGAGGATTTACAGATTGGAAAATAAGTTTTGGTAAACTTTTGGGAAAATACATAGTAAGAAACCCTTTTACTATATTTCAATATTATTATTTATATTACAATACAAATTATTTACGTAGACACTCTCCAGACTATCTCACCCCCCGTGGGCTGGGGGGTTAGAATTTGCCCGAGGGAACGGATGCCTCTCGTAAGAGGCGACTAAAAACCACACCTCAGCTTGTTATTTGTGAGTTAACTCAACGATAAGAGGCTGAGCGAAACAGAAACGGCTTGGTGGTGATGGGAACACTGTCATCATTGGAGCGTTCAACCACCTAACAGCGCATAATTTTACATTTCCTTGTCGTGCTCGTGTGTCATTCCGCATTTGGGGGTTGGCTCAATCTTATGTCATATTCTTTTGGAGCCCAACCAAAACAAGGCTCTGTCGACCGAGCCATGGCGGTATAGCCTTATCAGCACTTTAAGCTGAGGGGTTGAGGTACCCGTGCGAGAGCTGCATGACTGGTAGTGCCTAAATAACCAGTCGCGAACGGTCCCCTCCGATGCTCAGGCAAGGTCGGTTGTAGCAGATGCCTTATCGCGGTATGCCGACCATTTCCTTCCGTGCATACTCGTGGGACCAAAATTTAGATAAATGGAAAACATAAAAAAAAAACACTACGGGTACAACAAAAACTGAGAGTGTGTTGGGCATATTCTTGGAGGGCCAGCTGGTGGCTTCTAGCCAGGACCTAGTGGTCGGACCCAGCACGTCGAGTGCTCACCATATCTCGCAATCCTCTTCTCCGACGACCTCTGGTAAGGATGCCAAAAAGAAAAATAAAAAATTCCCTTGGTCGCTGCTCAAAGCATGCTACGTGAGAGCCAAATTCATTCCGGCTAAGATAGCTAAGAACGAATTAGCCGGTATACCAGATGATCGCGATACAGACGACAAGGTCAGATAGTACGGAGTACGAAACCATGGTCGCGAGGAAAACTACCGACCTCCAATCACATACAAATCTTCATAACCAACCAGCGGCTAAGCGTAACTGATCACAAGATGTGAGCGGGTGCGCTGACAAGAAAATAAAAAATTTCTTGACTCAGGGAGTTGAGGGCGCAACAACAAGTGCGGTGGTTACAGCTGCGAGGGTTGCTTACAGCGAGGTGGCCAGGGATCACCTCCAAGTTCCCCTCGTAGACGCAAGATCCCATAGTGGTAGGGAGGTGCTGGCCAATTGGGGTGCCATTTAAGGACGGCAAACCAAGAACAGGTACCTCTTTTTGATTCGGGAGATATCTGCCGCGGCTGTAGAATGATCAAGTGTGCCGATGAGTTCTCCAGGGGTTTTTTGGTTGCGGAGCTCAGCAATGTCTGGGAGGGGCTCTAATTTAAGCTCATCCCAGCTTCGGATGGGTTCGGCAGTCTAAGATCATGGGCCTCCAGTACAGACACTATGATCCTTTTTATGTCCAGTCGGAAGGTAAGTCTAGGGCTTGTATCTTTGTTGGGAATACTATTAATGCCTTTCTGACTTCTCATTTCAGCTCACCAAATGTGACAGTAGTCCGTGTGGAAGTATCTAGTGGCATCTGCTACTATTTGGTTACTGTACACATAGCTCACGAAAACGCAGCACCTCCTGAGGAAGTGGGGCGTTTGGTGGACTCACCTTCGTTTAATAAGAAGACCATCCTCATCGACTGCGACGCCAGTGCAACACATACCATTTGGAGAAGCGGTGAGATAAATGATCAAGTCTCTTTTTGATTTCATTCTTAGCCGCAATCTCCTTATTTGGAGCAATGGCAACACCCAAAATTGGAAGATTTCTCAGAAAAGTTGCTTTTCGGATCACTGGTTGATCCTTTTCGAAATCAATTTCGCACGGGAAACCAAATCTCCCAACAGAAACCACAAAAGAACCGACTGGTCTCTGTTCAATAGGGTTTTCAATAATAAATTGAACTGGCGAATTTTTTCCACTCATCCACTGATCAACTGGACAAGCAGGTGGAACATTTGCAGCGATCCTATCAGACGGCCTTCCAAGTGGCTTGTCCTTGGAGGAACAAGACGTTGACCGACTTGAAAAAGAAGGTTAGGTGCGTTTTTAACGAATGCTATAAAAATAAAAACTTTGAAAATTACCGTGTAATTTGAAAAGAATACCAAAAATCCATTAAATATGCGAAACGTAACTCCTGGAAGAAGTACTGCGAATCCATTGAATCTGTGAAGGATTCAACCAGGCCAAGCAAGATCCTCTCGAGAGACCACTCCTGCAGAACTCTTGTAAAAAGGGGGGTTGGGGAGTGGGCTGAATGTGCAGAAGAATCTTTGATTATCCTGGTAAATAATCACTTTCCGGAAAATTTTATTACTCCACGTGACATTGTCGAGACGAGTCGACAGGCAGGGCTACTGGGCTACTATGTTTCCCTGAAATCTATCCTATAAGTTGACAGAATCACGTGGGCAATTAATAGTTTTTCATTTATCCTAAAGGTGTTTAAAAGATTGATTGATTATCATATCCGAGAGCACATCGAATCCAAATTATCTCCAGCGAAACATGCTTACCTGAAAGGGAAATCCACGGAATCAGCCTTATACGAGGTCATAGGAATTGCGGAAAAATCTCTAGAAGCAAACAATTCACTTTGACGGCCTTAATAGGTATGGAGGGTGCTTTTAATATCATCAGGGCTGAGTCAAGTGTCTCTGCGTTAGATAGACTAGAGGTGGAAAGACCTATCTGTCTCTGGATCTTGTCCCTGCGTGACTGCAGGGAAGTTAACGCGGTGGCAAGAGGGGCTAAGATCACTAGATTCGTTCACAGGAGGATGCCGCAGGATGGTGTCCTTTCACCCCTACTTTGGCGAGTTGCTATTGACGAAGTTCTGATAATGCTAAATAAGGGTAGGATTAAGGTAGTAGGATACGCCGATAACTTGGTTCTAATGATATCGGGACCGTTTCCCGTAGTCATGGCTGAGATTTGGCTGAACTCAGTCGCTGGGCAACCACTTGCGGCTTCCGAGTCACCTCTGACCAAACGGGGCTGGTGCTATTTACCAGAAAATATAAACCTCCATCATTTCGACTTCCCAAATTAAACTATCATGTTCTCCCGCTTTCATCGGAAGTTTGGTATCTTGGAGTGATACTTGACTCCAAACTCCATTGGAAGCTGCACATTGAAAATCGGGTCATGAAGGCCAGTATAGCCTTCCACTTCTGCAAATCTATGTTCGGTAAAAAATGGAGACTCAAGCCACAGGTCGTGCTGTGGATGTACAACGCAGTGGTTTTGCCAATTTTAACGTATGGATGCCTAGTTTATTTGGAATCTCTTCGGAGGGGTATAATAACACTAAACTGGGAAGGGTGCAAAGGACTGCATGCATTGGCACCACCGGAGCATGTAAAACTTGGCCGAGTGCTGCCCTGAATGTCGTTTTGTACTTATGTACTTCCTATCGACTTTTACGTTATTTCCATCGCGACTCAAAGTGCAATCAGGTTAAAGGAGGTTGGCCCCTGGAGGCAATCTCTCAAGGGACATGGTAGTATTTTCGGGAAGCTAACACCGTATTTCTCCGAACTTCGAACAGATCTCTCTATCCGCAAACTAGAGTTTGAGGGTCGTGCTAGGGCAATCTTTCCAAATAGGGAGGATTGGATCGAGGGGAAAATCCGCACCGAAGCTTGCACCTCTGTCCTCACTGACGGTTCCAAGATGGAATTGGGAGTCGGAGCAGGGGCTTTCTTTAAATCATCTAATTTATTTATCTCCTTTAAACTGCCGAATACTGCTAGTGTTTTTCAAGTATGCAAAGTGCTTAGGGAACGCGGAAGCGAGGGAGATATTAAAATTTTCTCCGATAGTCAAGCCGCGATCAATGCTCTGACGACGCCATGGAGCAGAACGAAATTAGTAAACTTCTGTAAGGACGAGTTTAAATCTCTTGGGTGTGCAGGTAATATTTGGCCTCAGAGATCTCCTACCCGGTCATCAGCATCCTCCTGACAGCTGTTAAAGGGGAACTGTACAAATTATTTCTCAGGAAAGCGCAGAAAAAATGGAGCTCCATTTCATCATGTGCTATTTCGAAAACCCTTTGGCCCCAGTACAAAATACGAAGGACTCAGAAAGTCCTTTGGACTCCTCGCCATTCAATTTCCAAACTCGTAGCTGTGTTTACCGATCACTGGACGATCGGCACATACGCGGAGAAGCTTGGGTTGTCATTTAACCCCCCATTGAACAAGCTGTGGGGACCTTTCAGAGAAGGAGACTGTTGAGCACTTTGAAAATGTCCGGGCTTGGCAGCTAGACGAATAAGGTCACTGGGTGCTCCTTTCTTCAACAGCATGGGGCAGTGCGCCAAACTAAATCTCATCAATCTTCTCCATTATATCAACAGGTCTGGATGGTTGTAGATATCTGCCAAACGTGTTGCGAGACTCATTTACATACATACATACATCTCCGTAAATTCACTTTTTATTTTTCATTTTAATTTTATTTTTTTGATAACTATTTTTTTTAAATCGTCATAAAAACGTAAACCTTACTATTAATTATGTTATTAAATATATATACATATATTAAATATTCGTAGGTTAAAATATACGCATTTAAGTAGATTATATACATATACATATGAATGTACATATGTATGTATATATTGCCAACTTCGCAATATAAATAGAATTGTTCAGAATTTGACAAATGGTGATATTTTTTCTATGGCTAGTGCGTGCCGGAGTGTATACCTATATTAGGTATATGGATGCCGACTTATGCATATGTGCGTACATATTACGTATGGATTAGGGATAGGGAATTATTGTCCCAGGGAATAGTGTATGCTTTTTTGTATGTGCGTATGTTTTTCTACGTTCCCAGAAAAATGATGATATTTCGTATGCACGTACATACATATATGTATATACAAATATATATAATTGGCGCGTACCCCCTTTTTGGGTGTTTGGCCGAGCTCCTCCTCCTATTTGTGGTGTACGTCTTGATGTTGTTCCACAAATGGAGGGACCTACAGTTTCAACCCGACTCTGAACGGCAGAAATTTTTATGAGGAGCTTTTTCATGGCAAAAATACACTGGGAGATTTGCCATTGCCTGCCGAGGGGCGACCGCTATTAGAAAAATGTTTTTCTTAATTTGGTGTTTCACCGAGATTTGAATCGACGTTCTCTCTGTGAATTGCAAATGCTAGTCACGCACCATCCCATTCGGCTACGGTGGCCGCCTATATAGCGTTTTTAAATAAGAGGTGTTATTTTGATATTCAAAGAAAAATGCTAATTTTTAATATAAATGATCGGATGTTTATTTGATTATAAAGAGGAGGGTATGCCGTTAATAGTGGAGAATAATATCATGCAAATGACCACCACGACCACGCTTACAGGACAATATAATTTTCATGAAATTTTCCATAACCGAATTGCAAAGTGGCTGGCCTTTGTCCTCGATAGCCTCACGAATTTCATCTTTGAGGTCCTGAATCGACCCTGGGCTGTTGGCGTAGACCTTCTCTTTCACGTCGCCCCAAAGAAAAAAGTCACAAGTTGTTAAATCACTAGATATCGGTGGCCAAAAGTGATCACCTCATCGAGAGATAACACGGTCCGGAAACTTTTCCCGTAAAAGATCAATGGTTTCGTTGCTTTTGTGGCACGTAGCGCCATCTTGTTGAAAATAAACGTTGTCCAGATAAATACCATCCAACTCCGGCCATAAAAAATCGTTAAGCATCTCTCGATAACACCTGTTATTGAAAAACAATATACGAGTATATCTATTTATAAGAACAAAAATGAGAAATGGTGAAAATTATGAAATTTTATTAAATCTGAATCAGAAGAACTTGTAATTAACACTATGCCGTTCGACGACACCAGAGTGGCCTATGTATGTTCTAAACACCAACGGTCGGCGCCACCATATTGGCGTATGTTCTAAAAACAATATTGGCGTTGCGATGCATCTTGGAGACTGTTTTGCTTCATACCATACGAAAGAAAAATACTGAATACCAAAGAGAATGCAAATAAACAAATATGTAAAACAAACAAATTTTTTATTTATTTACGTATGTACAGGGTGGGCCATATAGCGTTTGCTTTTTGAACCACCTATTTTTTTGAGAATGGTAATACAAATGACATGTCAAATGTGTTCATAATTTACTTAAAGGTTTGACATTTACGAAATGGGACACTATACGTTTTTATGGTTAAGAGATTGTGCTCCAAATGGAAATACGTGTTTTCGTATTATATATCCAGTGGTGGTATACATACGGAGACATTATTGCCCATTTTGGGAAAAAATATCGCACAACTAAAAAAATGGGGTTAAATTTGAAAGGTATAGTTTGCGATCAAGAGCCCTCCAACACTAGTACCTTTAACACTTTAGGAATTTCTGAGAAGTGCCCCTTTTTCCTGCACGAAGACACAAACATTTTTGGCATGTACGATTATTGTCACTTCAGTCCGTCCGAAATACCTTAATGAAATATGAAATCTTAACATCAGATGGAGTGACAAGCTTCAAGGTGATAAAAAAATTGTTTGATATAGATCAAATGAATCCCCATTTTAAAATTTGTCCGAAACTAACGGAGGCCCATATAAATACTAGTTTTTTGGAAAAAATGAGAATCTCACGCGCAACTCAGGTCCTGAGCAATTCGGTAGCCTCTGGTATCGACATGGCCTTGACCCAAAATTTATTAGGCAGATGTTGGTAAAAAAAATGAATGATCTGTTTGAAGAATTGGATGCAAAAAATTTCCAGTCAAAAAATCCTTTAAAGTGTCCGATTAGGCGGGGTGACACAAGAAAAATTGATAGATTGAATAATCATCTAGATTTTTTGCGGTCATTCCAGTTGCCGGGAAACGCACACGTAAAGTGCATCGAAGGTTTCCGCATAACGATTTTAGCGATGCAAAAATTATGCGAGGACCTTTTTATTGAACAAAGTTCCTTAAAATTTATTTTCACCGGGAAAATAAATCAAGATGCGTTAGAAAACTTTTTCTATCGCATACGAGCTAGTCAGGGTATGAATACCCATCGAACTGCTCACGAAGTCCAATATATAGTTGCACGATTAATCTCAATGAAAATTTTACGCCAGAGATTTGAGAAAAAAGGTTCAAACTGTGCAGACGATGACGATATAAATTTAGATTGGAATGTAGGCCCCGAGGATCGTCATCTTGAGACAGAAGTAGGAGACCAGCAGGTGCTATGTCGTGGGGGCAAATACTTCATTGTGAAGGGAATGTGAGACCGCGACCATGTATATATTACCATGCAAAAGAGCTATGCTCCGGAGATATCGTTGCTGCAAAAATAAAGTACTTGAAAAGTGGGAACAGTGTCGAAGCTATCATAGTTTCGGCCTACCTACCCTACGACTCTTTACAGCCACCTCCTTCGAGGGAGCTAAGAGAAGTGGTCAAGTATGCAGAATACAATAATCTGGGGCTAATAGTGGGCTGTGATGCAAATTCACAGAACATTGTGTGGGGAAGCAGCAAATGCAACCCCAGAGGTCTCAAGTTACTGGATTTTATCCTGTCATCCGATTTGGTCATTCAAAACACTGGTAACAAACCAACTTTTCTGACCAGAAGGAGACAAGAGGTGATTGATTTAACACTTACCAATAGGTCAGTTGGAAATCAAATCAACCTATGGCGAGTTTTGCAAGACGGCTCTCTTTCTGATCATCGTCTTACCGAACTCCGACTGGGAATTGACACAATATCAATACCTTCCGGTAGGAATCCTCGAAATGTAGACTGGGACAGGAGTGGTGAGCTTGTAACAGAGGGATTACCAAACCTGAGAAAACTCAAATCAGCAGAAATGATTGAAGATGCTACTAAGAAATTAGAAGGTACTTTAATCTATTGCTTTGAGGAACTGTGCCCACTCAGGCAAAGCAGACAGGGGAAAGCGGTTCCTTGGTGGAACCCTGAACTGTCGAAGCTTCGCGCACGGTCCAGGAAACTTCTTAATAAGGCCTTAAAGACCAAAACAGAAGAGGACTGGGCTAATCATCGACTTACACAGAGAGAATATAAGAAAATAGTACGGAAAGCCAAACTTGAATTCTATAGAAATTTCTGCAGTAACGTCGAAGAAATGAGGGAAACAGCGAGACTTTGTAAGGTTCTTCATTTAGACCGCTCAGTAAGGCTGGATTTCAATCGAAAACCTGATGGTTCATACACCATTTCAAAATCGGAAACGTTTAATGCTCTACTCGAAACCCATTTTCCGGGTAGTAGAACTCTCTCTGAAGTAGAGAGTGGCATGAACAATAACGGTAGCAACGGTGGAACCTCTAGGTACAGCTAGTATATTGCTAGTCGTATAGTGACAAGGGAATCGATAAGGTTTTCCTTGTCTTCCTTTGAGAACTTTAAGTCCTCTGGACCTGACCGAATATATCCAGCAATACTTAAAACAGGAGGAGACAGGCTGATTGAGACCCTGAAAAGGATCTTCACAGCCTGTCTTGCATTTGGTTATATACCTTCCCAATGGCGACGCGTAAGAGTAGTATTTATTCTGAAACCAGGAAAAGATGACTATTCCCTAGCAAAAAGTTTTAGACCAATCAGTTTGACATCGTTCATATTGAAAAGTCTGGAACGAGTGGTGGAGAAACATATTCGAGTGGGGGTATTGCCGAGAAGTCCACTTAGTAGAAATCAACACGCTTACCAGTGTGGAAAATCATGTGAATCAGCCTTACACGATCTTGTTAGCAAGATTGAAGCCGGGCTGGAAGCTGACGAATGCACAATGGGCGTGTTTGTGGACATTGAGGGGGCTTTTGATAATGCCACTTTCGGCTCGATATGTTCTTCTGCCGAACGACACGGAGTTATTCAAACCATTATAAAATGGATATATTCCATGCTCTCTGAGAGGCTGTTAACCGCTGGTGGGAGCAGGGACGAACAAATCACAGTCAGGGTCAAGCAAGGATGTCCCCAAGGGGGTGTTCTTTCTCCGCTGCTGTGGTGCTTCGCCGTAGACTCTCTATTAGTGGAGATGCAGGAACTCGGTTCTCACGTCCAAGCATACGCGGACGACGTCTGTGCGCTAACATCGGATAAATCCTTAAGGAGGCTTTGCACGAAAGTGCAGAGGATTCTTGACAAAATCGATGACTGGTGCATGAGACAAGTCCTTCCGTTAATCCGAACAAAACAACCATAGTCTTGTTTACGAGAAAACGGAAATTGGATGGACTCAGTCTTCCAACACTGAAAGGTGTGACACTTGGTCTTTTCAACGAAGTTAAATATCTAGGAGTTCTCTTGGATAAGAAGCTGACTTGGGAGACACACGTTTCACTGAAGGCGAATCGTGCATTGAAGATTTTTCAGCAATGCCGTAGAGCCTTTGGCAAAATCTGGTCCTATGGATATACACAGCACTAGAGATCGGATTTTTATGTCAATTGAATATTTTATTATGATGAGTTTCTACCTAGGTGTGAACTTCATGTGATGTTAAACAAAAATATGCACTTGCATAAGAATCCGATGTCTAATGATCGCAAAACAAAACAGGTTTGTACTTATATGGGTTCCGGGACACTCCGGTGTTCAAGGAAACGAAATTGACGACGGGCCAGAGCCAATAATCGGAATCAGTCCCGCAGGAATCAAGAATTGGATCAGCGATTATGTAGGCAATCTACATAAAGAGCGATGGTCCGGTCTGGAACGCTGCAGAACTGCAAAGTGTTTTGTGACAAGTCGGAACAGAAAACTGTCAAACTTTCTACTAAAACTTAGAAGGAAAGATATTCAGTTGATGGTCGGCATCATTACAGGACACAACCCATGGGGTCAGCATATGACCACCATTGGAATCATCGAGAACACGGTATGCCTGTCATGCATGGAGGAGGCGGATAGCACTGGGTACTTTCTCTGTGAGTGTCCTGCCTTTGCTAGAGCAAGGCTACGAGTATTGGGTTCCGATGTCGTCAGAATGAGTAATATTCGTTCACTAAAACTGGAGTATATTTACAGATTTGCCAAAGAATCTGGAAAATTCTCACAGGACTAACTATCTCTATCTCTGTCTCTATTCTTTCCTATCTCTTTCTCTGATACTTTTATCCTTCCCTCCTTAACTATCTACCCCCTT
Source organism: Anastrepha obliqua (assembly GCF_027943255.1). NCBI lineage: Eukaryota > Metazoa > Arthropoda > Insecta > Diptera > Tephritidae > Anastrepha > Anastrepha obliqua. The sequence continues at coordinate 265,460 of NW_026562184.1, forward strand.
TCCAGAGTTTTAAATACAATGGGCTCCTTAGCCTGAGTGTTTTAGGAGCCACCAAATCTTCTGGTGCTCCTTGGCTAGACCTTTTCAAATTCAATTCAATTCGGGAGACCAGCAAAATGAGGATCTCGTTTTAGAAAAGATTAATGTGGAAGACATCAATTTTGTTGAAGAAGGTAATGAAGCTGAGGTATAAGTGCAGCGTTATTTCATTGGTTATGGTATTTACCAAAAAGTGCTGTGCAAGCTCAAATGTGAAAAGTGCACCCACGCCATGACGAAAACAACAGGAGAGCTGAAGTAACATTCAGAAACCCTGATTAGATCCAAAAACTTCGCGGATGACAGCGATTTAAGGCTTGTCAATCCTGAAGACAGGGTTTTCGAAGTGTGTCGACTCCAAATGGTGTGGTACCGTCAGCTCTTCAATGTTTTATGCTGTCTGTTTTAAAAGAAGAAACACAAAAAATATTTCCCGACTGGTTTGTAGGATCTGGCGAGTATAGAGATCATCGCGTAAAACTATTAGATTTTCTTTTAACTGTCCTTCTGTTAAAAAATACAAAGTGGCTTTTACGAAATAAGGTCAATAGTGTCAGATTGAGAAAAGTACAAAATAAATTAAAAAAACTGTACTAGGTTGTAAGCCAGGCCCCCACGAAAAGAGATGCACCGTTCACATAGGTAATTAATAATCGTATTAGCTATCTTTTGCATATGATGATACCTATTCTTTTATTTTAGGGTTTTCCAGTTTGGTTTATTTCAGGTTTTTTATATATATATATTGTATTTCACAGGTATTTTCCATTTCAGATTTTTTCTATTTTTTAGTCAATTTCACATGTTTCTTTTTTATTTTTTCTTCTCTTTCAGGTAGCACCCGAGCCTAGATTTTTAAACCACTACAATTTTGTCTTAATCATGATGGATTGAGAGTAGTGTTTTAAAAATCAGGTAAATCGCAATGACTTAATCGATGTCAATGTCGAAGTCGTGTTAGAAATTGTTATAATATGAGAACAATTTCGTAATTCGTGCTTTCACAATTTTATATGTATATATTTTTTTCATTTCAAGAAATGTAAATACCTATTATTTATAGTATTGTAATATATATACATATACATATAAGAGTACTTAACTTACTTGTTGATTAAAATAAAAAATAAAAATTAAAAAACATTTTCTTAAGGATAATAATATTTATTTTGTAAGAGGAACTTAAACAAACATCTACCAGTAATATAATTCGATAGGATTTCATTACAAAATCAATATATTCGTTCAGCTAAATCAAATGAAATCATATGAAAAATCGTTCATATGGACGTGCAAAAGCAAACACGCATATAGATAAATACATGCATACAGACTTTCATAGACATAGGTACTTACTTATGAAGCTGCGAGCACTTGCCACAGAAAATTTATTTATTGCGTCGAGAATTTACATACATATATTGATGCATACATAGGTATGTACGGAGCCGCGGCCACTCGACTTGACAAAAATTCAAGATTTACCAAATATTGGCAAATAATTCAACGCGAAATATTCCAATATTGACTATTTTCGAATTGAGGACAAAATTGGCATAAGGGCATATGAGTATATGAGCTCGCACTTGGTGTTATAGAATATTTTGGATTTTTCAGCGTCGTTGCGACTAAAAAAATCATGACCGCTACGACTGCCTCTAAATCAGTGCTGTCCATCCCATACATCAATTGATCACACGTATTCTTACTCTCCATCGTTCAGTCGTTAGCAAACCAGCAACGAAAAAACATCGAGTTCGTCCGCGACGCTTAGTGTATGCAATACAATGCCCTGTGAGAACTTTTTTATGCTAGAAAATGCCTTTGGCGACTTGCAATGCCTTTTATGTTACAAGTCGTTCAAAGGAAGCTATAGATGTAATATCAAAAGGCATTTCGATTCCTCCCACAAAAATTTTCTACTCCAATCCAATATTTATTTATTTTGGTTTAAATTTCCCACTGGGCTGCTCCCATTCTCTCGTTCTCACTTATACACTCACATTTTTCATTTTGGACAGCACTGCTCTAAATGTATTTTGTTCTTGTAGTCGCTGGCTTATAATTTTAGCTGTGGAAACATACGCGCGCAGAGGCATAAAGCCAGTGCTTTGTGTGTGCTGCTGTATGTACATGCATATGTGTATACTAATAAGCATAGTTTTGCTGGGAGTCGAGAATGTACAGTGTGGGCCATATAGCGTTTGCTTTTTGAACCACCGATTTTTTTGAGAATGGTAACACAAATGACATGTCAAATGTGCTCATAATTTACTTAAAGTTTTGACATTTACGAAATGGGACGCTATACGATTGAACAAAATTGGGAAATATTGAAAACCTATTTCCAAAGTGGTGAGTCTTTTCGGATTTTCACATCGTTGGCTACGTCAATAAGCAAAATTGTCTGATTTGGGGCTCAGAAAATCCACACGTCACTGTAGAGAAGCAAATGCATCTACAACGAGTCACTGTTTGGTGCGGTTTTTGGTCTAGCGGCATCATCGGGCCATTTTTTTCGAAAATGAGCGAGGAGCCGCGGTTACAGTAAATGGCGAGCGTTACCGTGACATGCTCAACGAGTTGTTTCCAAAAATTGAAGAGGATGACTTGGACAACATTTGGTTTCAACAGGACGGTGCAACTTGTCACACTGCCAAAGTTATACTCGAACTTTTAGCTACCGTTTTTGAAAACCGAATAATCAGCCGAAATTCCAATATCAATTGGTCGCCTCGGAGCTGTGATTTAAGCCCGTTAGACTATTTTTTGTGGGGAGCCTTTAAGGACAAATGCTATGCGAACCATCCAGAGACGACTGATGCTTTAAAACACGAAATCGAAGTTGCCATTCATGAAATTGGAGCCCAAACAATCGAAAATGTGCTTAAAAATGGGGTTGATCGAATGGCCTACTGTGAAGCCTGTCGTGGCAGTCATTTGAACGATATTATTTTTCATTCATAAATGACAATGTTCAATCTTCAAAATAAAAAAAAAGTTTGAAAAAATATTGATTGGTTTTTTTTTTATAGCCGATTCAAAAAGCAAATTTTACATGGCCCACCCTATATATCTTCGAAATTTCATGAAGTTAGGGAACTGGGTTGAGAACTCATGAAAACTAGCAATGAGTTTATTAAAACTTTACAATTTATTATTTCCCGATAAGGTCAAGAACGGCCGGTAACAAGCCAAGTAAACCGAATTAGCGCTTTCGGCGCCAAGCGAATAAATTTTTACGAAACGTGCGGACGGCAAAGTGTTAAGAGACTGGTAATTGATAAATGTGTTTTATCTACAACTAGCAGGTTTACTGTTGAGTGTAGAGAACATAGGATTCAATTATTAGACTTTTTCGTTCTAGTGCTTTTGCGAAAGAAACGTGCGGACGGCAAAGTGTTAAGAAACTGATAACTGATAAATGTGTTTTATCTACAAATAGCTAGTTGTAAATGCTCGATTGACCAAGTAATTTTTTCGTATTGGATCGTATTTAATTCGAATTTCAAAGCGTGTTAGTTCGACTCCGTGTTAATATCATAATATTACTTACTCAATGTATAAAGAAACGCAAATCATCGCGCCGACCAATGATGGCTTTGCTCGTAAATACAAAGGATAAACGGTCAATATAAACAGTGGGCAAAAATAAATGAATTTTGATAAGAACTTGTTCCTTAGTGGGCTAGACTACGCTGAATCCTTGATCTACGGGTTCTTTGTTTTATTTTTTATAACTTTTATATTTTCGATGAGATTAAGTCTAAGTCAAGCCAATCCTAATCAATGTCTATATATCGGGCAATCAAATTTTTTATTTGTGCCCGCTGAGAAGACACTGTTCGACGTAGCCAAGCAAGTTCTGCGTCGGGCGCTCAGAAAAATGTTTATGTAAACATAGATACACTACACCAAAAAACAACAGCAGCCTGGTTTCAAAGTAAATTTCTAACTTCACGCCTATTATACTTATTTCGTACAATTTTTATTAATTGGGTTATCTCGTACGTGAAGATATATCTTACTTAAGTATTTAACTTTATAAAAAAAGGAATGGATTTAAAGTTTTCAAAATCAAATCAAAAAAATTAAATTTCGAAGACGTAAACTTGTTTTAAGCTAACGGCGGCTTTTGTTTACTAGTGTAAGCTTCTGCGCGCACTTGACACACAGCAGCTAAAACAATCACCAGTCGCCAATCTGTCGCGCATTTATAAAGTATACATACAAATAACAAAACAAATAACACACTATTTCTGTCAATAACACACACTGTCAATAAACTGTTTTTACAAACTTCAATACAGGCCTTTTTAATTAAATACATACGGGGAATTCGTAATATTTAATTAATTAAATAATTGTTATCATATAAACGTTAGCTTCAATAACATTTTGCAGGTGCTTTTTCATAGGTAGCTAGGTAGGTGAAATGGTTGAAGTGCCATTCTGGCACTTTTTTATATTCACAATAGACCAATTTTTTATGTCTTATACGTTCAGTACATTCGGTTATTCCTTCATTATTGAAGTTTTTAATGCTGCTGCATTTTTTGAATATCTTTTATGAACTCTTTCCTTCAAAAAGGCCCAAACATTTTCAATCATGTTTATGTCGGGACTCTGGGCTTGCGCATTTATAACTTTAACGCAATTGTAGAGAAGCCACATCTGCACAGTATGCTCCTTATGCTTTGGATCGTTATCTCAGTAAAACTTTAAATTTGGTTTATTCTCAGTGATAACCACAAAGTTTTTAGCATTGCCGACTAAGATTTTTTTTGCAATATATTGTAATATATTTAAATATTGTTTGGCGTCCATTGTGCCGTCAACTAAGAGCTTAATCTCGCCCAATTAGCATGAATTTATCTCAGGTAGGTCTACAGTTTCCAACCTGACTGCTTTTGGTGAATATTGCTTTAAGGGTTAAGTCGATTGTGTTTAATGATTAAAACCTTATTTATCCGATAGATGATGTGTGGTAATGATTGAAGGTGAATGTTCGGAACATTTCATTGCATGGTCAGGGGTGCCACAAGGCAGTATTTTAGGGCCTTTCCTCTTCGTTCTATTTATTAATGATATTAGTGCCTGCTTTTCGTTTTACAACTTTCTCCTGTATGCTGATGAATTGAAAATATTTTCTGCTATTAGAACAAATTTATATTGCTATGTTGAAAACGGAAATTAATGCGCTCGTTCGCTGGTGCAGTAACTCCCGCATCTCTCTAAATATTAAGAAATGTTTTCATGCCACTTTCACCTCAACTCAAAATATTTTCCAGTCATCTTATAGCATTGATAATGCTTTACTTTAATCTGTCACATTAACTTTATCGTATCCACTTTTTACTCAATCTAAAAATTTATACGGCGTAATAGCTCGATATTCTCAGACCCCTACACTCACAAATTACTTTTTACTTCCTTTGCTCGCTCTAGATTAGAATTTGCAACATTTATCTGGAGGACTTGCCACCAATTTGCAATTGAGAGAATTGAACGTGTACAGAAGGTGTTCCTTAAATATGATCACGGGTCGTTTGAAGTCTCCAACCCTATCCCTTCCTATAATTCCCGTTTGATTTTAATTAACTTAAAGTCTCTAGATAGTAGAAGGTCTATACTCTCACTGTCTTTTGTTTCTCGTTCAATTAAAGGAGAAATTGATTGTTCATCCCTATTACGTAACATTCACTTTCGAGGAATATGATCTAGATCTCTACGCAATACTTACCGATTTCATCATAATTTTCTTAACACGAATTATGCGCGTATTGCTAATATTGTCCGCGCTTTAAGAGAATTCAGTGAGATCTCGAGTCCTATTCCACTTGATTTTTCGATTTCAAAGAATGAATTTTATAAATTTTTAAACTCTTTTTTTAATTTATTTAATAATTATCTGTAGTAATTTAAGCTCATATTAGATCTAAGTGGTCTGTAAAAACAGTAATTATATTTTAGACTTGAAATAAACGAAGTAAAACCCTTGCTATACTCTAGTCGCTGCATCGTTGTAATACAGTATTAAGTTCTTTGCAAGTGTTCTCAAACTCTTGGGCTTTGATACAATTTTCGGATCATCAAGCGTTCTGCACGTCCAGTCATTTTGGTTTTAGACCCACCACGCTTTGATTCTAATCTTCCCTCCTTTTCCGATCGATTTAACCTCCTCGGTCCCGAGAAAAAACAAAAAACATTCACTTTCTTTAAAAATGTGTTTTTTATAACTACAGCGTCAAAATTAAGAGAAAAATTTGTTTCAAGTATATGAAGGACGAAAGGATTATGACATATTGCAGGTGCAGCCCGCTGGACATTTGTAACTAAGTTGAGTAAAAAACGTTATAATACCAAAAACGTAAAGCATTCATTTTATTTAATTCATATTACTTTTAAATTCATAAATAAGTGTAAACTTTCAATACCAAGTTAATTAAAATGGTATTATAAAATTATTCTAGTATTAATAGAACAATAATAAGCACTTAAGAGTGAAACTCCATGAAACAATACCGATCGTTATTGATACACAGAAATATGTCACAAGAAATGCATTTAAAACGAGTCTTTTGATTGCATCCTTCTTTACGGCACATAAACTTGTTTTTGTCAGAGACAGCACAAATTGGTAAATGTTTATTCTGCGTTGTGCGTGCATCTTTCGGCGGCAACGGTTTTACTTTTCTTTTAACTTTTTTTGTCGGAGGTTCATACTCTATATCTGATGAGCACTCTCCCCCCTTATCTATGGTAGCATCAGCAATTAAACATTCTGCGATATAGAACTTGAAGTAAAGCAGATCCATGATATTTTTTTTGTTTTCACCACATACATATTTGTCTCTTTTATACGAAATCCAAGAGTTGCATGCAGCGACATCGACAAAGTACCAAAATACCTTTAAAGGCCACCTTTTGGTGCGAATAGCAATCCTGTAATAGGAAACGTACCTATTCGCTAAATCTACTCCTCCCATGCATTGGTTATAACGTAAAATCGCATTTGGACAATCGATGTTGATGTATTTTCTCCCTACTTTATCCCATCGTCGAGCGGATTGAAGAGGATGTGATCCACTTGAAGTTGAAGCTATTAATACAGAGCGACTATCCATCCACTTAACAATGCACATTTTATCATCTTCTCTTATGAATTCTTCGAAGCTACCTCTTCCCTTTTTTAACAACGCTTTGTCGTTCGATAACTTTGCCCGAAGTTCCTTAGGCACTCTGTTAAGTTGAATAGTACCTGTTGCACACATATCTTTATCCAACAAATACTCGAGAATAGCTATAGAGGTAAAATAGCGGTCAATGTATATCTCACAACCTTTATTGAGGTGTGTAGAAAGTTTTTTTACCACCGTACCACCAATTCCCAAATATTTATCAGGCTTTCCGTCGGGCCATGTATTTGCCCCTTGGTATATAAAAAAGTCCAGTATCAAACCATCAGTCGATGCTAAAACAAAGTTTTTCAATCCCACTGGATTTGGTTTACCTTTTACGTATTTCTTAAGACTCGTTTTTTCTGAAACTGGAATCATTTGCTCGTCGATGCTACATTTATTGGGCTTATGTATCGATCTACACTTTCCCAACAAAACGTCTAGTACTGGTCGAATTCTCCAAAGTTTATCTTTTTTATCTTCTTCGGTAACTGACATATTGTCAACAAAATGCATGGCATTTCTCAACTTGAACAATCGATCTCTGGAACTTTTATTTGAGGTCGATAATACATACGTATCCTTGGAAGTTTCATGCACCCCGCTATAATATGAGCGCCTACAAGCTTTTTGTACTCAGAAGGAGTTGCGTTTAAACGGTTGTTGTTTTGATGAGCGTACATATTACTTTCTTCTGAAACCAAACTCCAGAAATCGTCGTTGAAATATTCACAAAAATAATTATAAGGTGTCCACATCTGTCTATTTTCAACATCCCATTCAAGTTCGTCAGGACAATCAGAAGAATTGGTAAAGTTTTTTGAAAACCATTTAAATTTTCTGTTTTGTGTTTGCTGCAGAACTTCGGGTATGGAAGGTTCTTCTTCATCGAGTAATTCCGAGGCTATTTCCTCCTCCAAATCTAGCCCAATATGCTCCTCCATATCGTCTTCATCATCTGACATTCCCTCAACATCACTTTCCAAGAGTATATCGAAAATTTGCTGCTCTGAAAGTTTACTTGCCATATTTATACTAATACGTTACAAATGTGCAGCTGGCTGGTCATGAGAAAAATTGCCAAAAATAACGGTATTAGAAGAAAGTAATTGAAAGAATTTATACATTACCTTGTTAACTGTAGTTTAAACAATAATATTAAATATTATTCCGATTTTTTCTGCTTCACAATTTTGAAAATTTGAAATATTTTGGCTTACTACTTTACTAAAACTGTTTTTCATTCAGGTGATGAGACTCAATGTGCTTTATTTCACAGTATTACCAACTTTGAAAAGAAGTGTTTACATTTTAGTACAAACAATATGTGCAGCTGGCTATACAAATGGTCACTAGCTCAATAACTGTTTTAAAAACGTTTCTACGAGCATTTAAAATTTGTCCAGTAGGCTGCACGTGAGACAGCTGAGTATCATGTAAGCACTCATATTATCATATTATCTTTTACCAATAGCAATTTCTTATAACTGAAAAATATATATACTATGCTCTAAACTACTCATTTTTGTCATCAAAAAGTAATCAGCACAAACTCCTCAATGACTCCTCATTCTCGTAATCAGACTGAGGAGTTTCGTTAAATTGTTTTATTTAGAAATTATAAAATTTATATTTGTGTTTTCATTGAGATTCGAACTCGTGAACTTTCAATATTTCTTTTATTTTCATTAAAAAACTTTTACACGCCGATTCGGTGTTTCACCCACGGAGATTCGAACTCACGAATTTTCAAGTCTTAGCCAAGCATCTACTCATTCGGTTATGGCGACTATATATTAAAGGCAGCTAAATTTCACACTAGTACGTTTTTCAGAGCACCACTTTATTTCGTTAAAATTATTCAACACTGATGACAAAAACTCCTCACTCCACTAGAACTTTTTTTAGGGCAGCCATATAATAAGCATATAAATGAGCTGCCTTGGCGTTTAAAGTACAGTGATATATTTTTCACTTATGTGAAATTGCTATTGGTAAAAGAGAGATAGAATTCACACAGAACAGGGGAAAAGAATATCAACTGAAATATTTGATTTCCCAATTAAATGTTGTATTGCTATTCTGATAATGCGTATGTATTAGAGACTAATAAAATACTTGTAATTGTGTTGGAATTTTTGTCAAAAGTGCTCAGCACTGTCTTGTAGGGGTGCTTCGGCAAAGACGAATTGACACATTCGCATTTACTTCGTGTCAATTCCTTTTTGTGTATACGCCCTTCCTCTTCTTTTGACCCGACCGACTGCATCAATATGTCCGTTTGCCAAAAATTTAGTAATTGTGACTCTATCGTATACTTAGTCAATGGTTTGAACTCCTAATAACCCAGCCTCAACTTCTCGCAACCGCACTAACTATTTATTTGATGTTAACTTTGGCAGCTGTATAAAATAGGTTTCTTACACTATTGAATTTTGCCTCCACTGTTCCAAATAACGCTATGTTTTTCTAAAATAAAAGAGTTAATATTATTACATAAAAATGTCACGGAAAATATGGTTGCCAAATGTCCCTTTGAAAAGGTCAAATGCAACCCACAGTGGGGTACATTTGACAAATTATATATAATTTTTAAATATAAATAAAAATTGGCTATGCCTTTTTTACAACTTTTTATTTTCAATACTGCATAATGGAAACCCGGATGTTCTTATGCGACTCTTTTTTGAGCATAAGCCGATTCTAAGAATACAACTTTTTAAAATTATATTAGAATATATTTTTTTGGAAGACAAAGGACTTTTAAATGAAAGTGTCAAGTGGCCATAATCGCTATAATGAACGTGTTGAAAGTTATATGTTTCAAAACTACATTTCTTTTTGCTGCGAACAAAATACTTACGATTGAACCATATGCGCTTCCAACACTTTTATAATTTGTTGTATAAAGGGCAATGGTAGCCTCTGCGGTTAATATCATTTTATATTTGCTGTTTCCTCGTAGGATAATTTTCACAATACTGCCTTCTAGAACAGGCTGTGGAAGTGCCACTATGGCAGAAATACATTCGGAGGGTTGCCACTGTTTTAGAAAAAACTTTTTCTTCATTTTGGTGCTTCGCGAAGATTCGAAACCTATGTTCTCCAATTTCCGAATGGTAGTCATGTATCAACGCAATCGGCTGTGGCGGCTCTGCTTATATGCATATGCTTAATAACCAAGACGAATTGAGTACCATAGGTGTCGTCTTGCCAAAACAGTTACTTTATTTTTGACCATTTTGACAAGTCTGAAGTCAGCTCCCTTTCCAATACAAAGCAAACTAAAATTACACGTTTAAGAAATTGCACTAAATGGTTTGGTAATATTGTGATTTGTGAGACTTCAACTAAACCAACCACTGAAAACGAAATGCCGCGTGTTAAATTGTGAAAGCAGAAATTAATATAATACCTCGAAATGGAGTTTTTATATGGAAGACGCCGTGCCAAGAAACTGTGTGTGTGTGCGTAGAATTTCTTGTGTTTGATTGTTTCCAAACAAGTAATTCCTGTATCTTTTTTTGTTTTTTCATGGGCTCTTGCGATTCTGCGAATAGGGAAGGCGCAATCTCTTGTTCTTAAATTCTTGCTTAATAATTATTGTTATTTCTAGATTTGACAACTTGTATCTTCTGGCGAGTTCTGTCTCGCTAAGGCGTCAAAGCGAATTCATGGTTTTGTTTTGGTATTTCGAAGGTGGATTTATTATAAATAATATAAATAAGATGAAAAAGTAGCATTGTGTTTAAAGCAAGTCAAGAATGGTAAAGGACCTTTTTTAACGTTCCTGGTGAGGAACCGAAACGGCAAATAATGAATGCTGCTTCGATGCAATGACGTGGATCATTTTTCCCGGGCGAATATTGCAAATATTTATTAATGCCACAAGGATTGGCAATAATTTCATCTGACGGGGGTTTATGTACAACTGCATTAGAGTTAGTTACTGGCTTCGAGTTATCACCTCTCCCCAATGAAGCATGGGTGTAGTTACAAGAAAATGAAATGGCTGGTTTTGAATAAGTAGTTTCTATACAAGCATTTTCCTTGCTATACGATTTTCTCTATAATTTAGATTTGCCTCATCGCAATAAAGCTGTCGATATGGCCTGGTCACTATTACAAAAACTCATTAATGACTATGAGTTAGAAAATTATACCAGCATACGTTAATATTATATATGGCAAACAAGCTGCTAAGTCTCATCGCCTTTATTCCGCAAAGGCTACATAATGCCTACAAGGTACTAAATTTGTTATAGAAATGTTTTATATCATTAATTAAAAACATGTATACCAACAGTTGGCGGATTGTCCAGAGCTGTTGTATTTGTTCGTCAAACATAATCCCATAATTGAAGCTGCCGAATTGCCACACGTAATGTTGAAAGCTGGAAGCGAATATTTCAGTTTTAAACCTACAATTACGGTTATAAACCAGGAAATGTGTCTGCCAGTGAATACATTAGATCTTTTGTTCCACGGATTGAAATTGAATGCTAATTGAGATATCGAGTATAAAACTTATAGCCTCCACTGTATTCCAAATATAAAAAAACTAAAATGTTTGTTCATAAGAATATATATTTTTCACACTTTCTTTATTTAAACTTTACTGCTTTATGATTTCTAAGAGTTTCGAACCAAAAGTAGTCGATGCTTTCCATTTCAATTCAACCGGGCTATTCGGGTCATGTTCTTCGATTTCGATGTAACTCAAATATGTTGCTCTCTGGTCAAAATAATGAGACACGTGTTTTTTTGTTCTCCCGAAAAATTTTTTTTCAAGATTTATCGGCAATTTAGTTCTTCGGTTCAAAATCGATTTTTTTCATTATATAAGATTTTTTTTTTGTTAAATGCTCATAACTTAGTCAAAAATGAACCGATTTTAATGATTTTGGAATCAAAATGATCGCCATTACTTACACGAATGACTTCATGTAGAAACAATTGCAAAAATGTAGTTGAATATTTTTTATTTTCCAAAAAACAAAAAGTGCTAAACAGGTTTTTTACTCAAAAATTCATTACTCAAAAACAACTCATTTTAGCCACGGGGCATTCAGTTCAATTGAAGTTTGAAGTGTCCTCTTGATTTGGAAAAAGGTATAAAAAAAATACACTTTTTGAAATATTGAATTTCGAAAAAAATTCAATTTTTTTTCTTTTTTGCTTAATAAAAAATTTTCAACTCGTGTAAGTAATGACGATCATTTTGAACCCAGAATTATTAAAATCGGTTCATTTTTGACTAAGTTATGGGCATTTAAAAAAAAATCGATTTCAAGCCGATAACTCTTGGAAAAGATTATTTTCGGGCGAACAAAAATATACGTGTCTCATTATTTTGACCAGAGAGCAACATATTTGAGTTACATCGAAATCGAAGAACATGACCCGAATAGCCCGGTTGAATTGAAATGGAAAGCATCAGTCATTAATAAAAGACCAGCGAGCTATTTTTACTTTCAAAGAATTAACCAATTGCTATTAATTATTAAAAAGACCAATGAACCAATTTTTCAAGAATTGTAAATTGAAATAATTAAATCTCCAAAGAATGAATATATTGTCTTAAACAAAATTAGTAAAAGTGTAACGAGTTATTAAGCAATTACAATTAATTATTAAAAAGACCAATGAACCATTTTTCCCAAGAACCAATATATCGTAAAGTAATCAAATATTTATTGTAAACAGAATAAATTAAGTATAAAAAAAAACTTTCAGTTATGAACTCACCCAAACCAAAACCCAAGTGTGTTTTTTTACAAACAATTTTACAAATCAGGTAAGCACCTGTTTTTGGTGCAGTCGCGATATAACTGAAATATGGTTAGTTATATACGTTTTATCGTTTAATCGCGATGTGCAATAAATAAACAATACAGATCCTGCAAACAGAACTAAAAATTAAAAACTCCTGCATACAGGATAAATAAACAAAACAGATCCTGCAAACAGGACTAGCAATAAAAGGAAGAAGAAAAGGACCGAAGACACCAAAGAAGAAAAAGAGAGAGAAGACATCAGCAACTACAATAAGAATAAAAAACAGAAGTTACCAGCACCATTAGACTAAGACAAAATTTTATTAATACATTATGAATCTTGAAAAAATCATTTGCTAAAAGATATACACTGCATCAAAAAATTGTAAATACAGGACTGACTTTCGGAAGAAAGTGATAATATTATATCTTTAGGATTAAACGATTTTTTATGAGGATGAAATAGCTTTAACAATTCTTTGTCAATTTCTAACCATTTCCTTTTCATTTGAGTAAACCCCCACATTCCGTTAAACTTAGCTCAAATAATTGTGCATACAGCAAATATAGTAGTGGTACTCATGTAATGTTGCAAACATATGGCATTTATTGCAAACTTCGCAAGGTGGCAAAGTCGCAAATCAGCTGTTCATTTTTACATGCAATTAAGTTTGCGATATAATGGCAACTTTGCTAGACTATTTTCAATGGCATCCGTGGCAATTTGTCGCAAATCATTATCAGCTGTTAAGCATAAACGCGCGATTCGCTATTTGCTTTGAAATGGAAGACGTAAGTAGACACATTTTTAATATTATTTTGTTAATATTTAAAAATCAATTGGTTTATTTATATATTTATAGAAAAAACGATTACGCATTAATGGCACTTTTCGGTGGAGTGAACAGCAAACCAGAGATTTGCTTACGATTGTCTTTGACAATGAGAAGGCTAATCCGCAACAATTTGAGGTAATGCTCTTACATTTTCCATTACTAGCTTGTTAACATTTTACAAACTTATTTTAGAAACCAACTGCTCAAAAATTTTATGATCGCATTAAGCAAAATTCGCCAAATTTATGCACAATAAAATGGGATAATATGCGCACAAAAATGAGACACCTTAAAACAAGTTTTTTGGCCGCAGTCAAGTGGAAAAGCCAAGCGGGCGCAGGACTGCTTGAGAATGGAGATGTAACCAGTGTAGAAGAATACATCAAAAAGACTTGTCCATTTTATGATGACCTACACGCAATTTTTGCACGGCGCATCAATATCCAGCCACCAGCAATCTATCAGTCTTCAGAGCCAGTGTTGTCCTTGGAGAATAATGAAGAGGAAGTGTTATTAGAAATTGATTGCGAAACATCTACGAGTTTGCCTGAAAGTCCATTAGTGAGTCCATCTGTTTTAATTTCTCCAACATTTCCTGAGGATCAAGTCAGTTCGCCTTGTTCATTGGCGTCAGATATTCGCACACAAAACAATACAACGACAACAAAAAGAAATTTGAAGAGAGCTGAGAGCTCGAGCCCATTTGCTCTATTATTTGAAATTCAAAAGAAAAAGGTGGGCTTAGAAACACAAAAACTGGAATTTGAAAGAGAAAAAGAGGAAAATAACTTTAAATTGCAGAAACTACAACTGGAGAAAGAAGAGAGAGTCGAGATGGAAAAATTAAGATTAGAACACGAAAGATTGAAAAATGTAAATAATTAATAAGCTGCCAAAATGTGTTTGTAATATAAATAAATGAGCACAGCTCAAACTACAAAGTTAAAAAGCAATGAAAATAATACGAATTTATTTATTGATTGTTTGCATATTCTAACATTTCACAAATTGTTCGTCGCCTTGTTGATTGTTTGCATATTCTAACATTTCACAAATTGTTCGTCGTACTGCCTCTCCCTCATTAGTTCGTGCACTAGGTAATGTCTCATTAATATCGTGCTCCGATTCCTCAAGTTGGTAATCGAAATGATCATCTTGTTGAAGTATAAGATTGTGTAACAATGCGCAACAGAGAATCCACTTGTTAACTTTTTTAATGCCATTTGCATCTTTAATTTGAAGTCTTAAACTTTTTAAACTGCCAAACCTTTCCTTCAGCATACCGAAACAGTGTTCAATTCGTATTCTATAACAACTGAATGTTTTGTTAAGAAAAGCCCTTCGACTCGGTGTCAGTTCTCTGGAATTTTCCCTAAATGTCGTTATAACTGTACGAGACAGTTTATAGGCGCTGTCACCTGCAATCCATTCCGCCCCCCCAAAGAATTTAACTGCTTCATTCGACAACTCGCAATTGTTAAATATACGTGCATCGTGCACGCTACCTGGATAGCCTAACTCCAAATGTCGTATTTGCAGTTTATTATCGCACACGGCTTGAGCTTTAACAGAGTAGATGTGCTTCCGTGAAAAGTACGCTTCTGGGTCTTGCGAAGGTTTTTCCGCTAATGGAATTTCAGTGTCATCTACGTATCCCACACAATTGGGTAATTCATTCCAGGTTTCTGACACAAGCTTTTTTCTTTCATCCGTATTTGGCCAAAATAGATATTCATCTTTGTGTTTTAATAGCGCTTTAAATATTCTTTCAGTTAAATTCTAAAATAAAAAAGGTTGAGATTCATAATGCCAATACAATTACGGACTCTGACCTGAATGATACCACCATCACTAATTCCAAACAACCCAGCAATTTTTGAGAGAGTAGCTCCTTCACCGCTTGAGCCTAAGCGATACAATACAATTGCGAGTTGTGTTTCAAGAGAAAATTGCTTGCACGATCGGGGTTGATGGAAAAGTTCATCTTCTTTTATTAAATTTAAAATAACATCGAACGTTTTCCAAGTCACACGTGTAATCTTCTTGAATCTGCTTTCATCAAGTTCCCATAAAACTTCCTTTAAAAATAATATACCTTACATTTAGGCACGCTATTTTGGATAAATGGTATCTGTATCTGCATTCTACACCTAGGGCCAACACAATTGAAAGTTCCTCCAATATTTCATCTTCTTTGTTTTTTTTTCTCTTCTGCCAAAAAAATAAAAGTTAGTCATATGAAATAAAATATAATCTAGTTTAAATTCATACCTTCGTCCTCACAAAAGAATTCCAGAATCATCAAATCATTAAGCGCTGTTACTTCTAATAATTTTAGAAGCTTTTGCTTTTCACTTGTTCTCGGCATTTTAATTTTTACTTTTGGCAAATAAAAAACAGCTAACTTATAAAAATATTGTCAGTGGGGCGCTCATTAAACAGTAGTGGCAACATTGCAACTTTGCGATTATGGCATATGTAGTGCCACATTAAATGAGTACCACTAGTATATATCGCGAAAATCACTCAATGCTTGCTGTTTTAAATAGCGGTAAATATTTTTGTGACATATGTACAGTTCCTAGAAACCATACTCGTTTTGTTTAGAGCGTTTTTATACTTTTGCATGCGAAGCATAGTTGAGAAGTTATAAGAACTTACTTGCTTTACAATTGTAAATCTGTGCTCCCACATCCGCCCCAGTCTCCAGACTTAAATCCGATTGAGCATTTCCGGGATATTTTGGAAAAAAAAATTAAAAAGCACACAAGAAACAACAAATAGTAATTGAAGCGAATAATCGAAGAGGAGTGGCAAAATATTTCGCCTGATGAAACCAAGAAGCTGGTATGTTCCATGAAAAGTCGGCTGAAGGGTGTAATTGAAACAAATGGATACCATACGTGTTATTGAAACCTATACCTTTAAGTAAACTTTAAATTTCCTTTACTGTATGTACAATTTTTTTATGTAAAATTTTGAAGATATTTTCTTTTGTGTTATTTTTGCTATGAAAATCCTTAATTTATTCGCTACATTTTTTGTTATTGCTTTGACTATGAAATAAAAGATTGAAGAGAGTAAAAATTTTCACCAAAAATCGTTTAATCCAAAAGGTATTATCACTTTCTTCCGAAAGTCAGTGCTGATTTTACGATTTTTTGATGAATTTTTTACCCCTTTCACATTCCATACCATTTGCAAAAATATCCAAATGGATGAAATTCGCGGAAAATAACTGCATTTTTTGCTGTTTTCATCAGTTGTGCAAAGATTTTTTTGACACTTTTTAAATAGAGTAAACACCTTTTGTTGTTGTAGTTTTTGTAATGTGTGTTTTTATTTAATAACTGTTGGCGCCTACTAGTCGTAGACAAGTACAGAAATGGAATGTGTGTATAAATTTTTGTTTGCTTTTTTATTTGTTGTTGAAATTCTCGATCAAAGCTAGATTTTAAAATTTTTCCTCCCTATGGAAAGATATTCTTGACAAACTGTACATATATTTTTGCGTTACTAGTTTCGCTGTGCATATACGTATATGTAGATACATATTGTTATACGCTAGACTAAACGCGAAAACAAAGAACCAATAGAAGAGAGAACAAAAAAACAAAAACATTACAATAAATAAACCCCCGCTATCGAGAGTGTGGGGAAATAAAACCGCCACATATGGTTTTTATTTTATATTAACGCTCTTTATTTGCGATGTATAATTCAAGACAGTTAAGATAAAACTTATACTTCTAAAGGAACTCTATTTTTATATGTCTTTTCGTTTGCAAAGACGCTTCTAGAATAATCTCTTTCGTAGAATCAATAACGACGTTAAATTAAATTGGATAATGAATAAAAATGAATAATGAGTTCAGTGTGGCCAAAAGGATAGGTATAGGTGTGTTGAGTAAGCAAAAAATCTCGTGGGTCGGAAGAACAGCTGTCATTGTAGACTGCATTACCGACTCAACGAAAGACGTCTACTATACTAGCTAAGTATTTAAACATACATATGTATATCCCAGCGCATACCAGCAATTACATAAATTATGCAACGAACACCTCCACCTGAAGGTGGCCAACTAGCGAAAAATCATGAAGTTATTGGAAATAACCTAGTCCACTATCAAAATATAATAAGCCAACAAGCTAATCAGTTAAAAAATATGGAAAAATTATGCATGTATTTAAAGAATGAACTAGATTTACTCAAAACAGAAAAAAACCTTAAAAAAAATAATACAACTCCTAAAAAAATAGTTCTAACATTCAAAATGAAACGGATGAAGACGAACTTACACGAGAAACGGATTAAATCCTGAAAAAAGACCAAGTAAGAAAAGGAAGGCTGAATTATCGCCTGAAATACAGGCTTCTAACTCAAAAGTTACTGCAAAAGCATCCTTCGAGCAAAAAGAGAAGAAAATCCCGCGACCTCCACCAATAATGATATCTGGAGAATGTGATTACCAGCAAATCTTTAATATTGCGAAAAAGGAAATGAAAAAAGAGTTTCTTATTAAACTTTTAAACAATAATACTTACAAAATCAATGTATTAGATCCTGAGGACTATAGAAACCTGACAAATATGCTAACCAGTAAAAATCTATCTTGGTATACATATGAAAACAAGCAATCCCGCCAGATTAAGGTTATGGTAAAGAGCGTACATCATACGTTTGATCCAGGAGAAATAATATCTTATCTTCAAAAACAAGGACTTAGCTATCAGCGTAGTTCATAAATTGAAATGGAAAACTAAAAAACCTTTAGATATGTTTCTCCTAACGTTTGATTCCAGTGAAAACATCAAGAAAATACATCAACATCATACAACTCTGTTGTCACTATTGAAGCTGTGAGGCAATCGAAACTCATACCGCAATGCAAATCATGCCAGGCGTATGGACACACGCAAAACTACTGCGGCAAACAACCAAGGTGTGTCCAATGCGCAGGAAAGCATAAAACGATTGAATGTACGAAGCCTGAAAAACAACAACCAAAATTCTGCAATTGTGACGAGGCCTATCCTGCGAGCTACAGGGGATGCGTTGTTGCCAAAGAACTGCAAAAGATGCGTGACCAACGAGCTGGCTCAAAAATAAAAAATAAAAAAATATAAATAAAAAGCTTATAGAAAGCAGCCCAAATAATCTTACCCGTAAACCAATTTTGCAAAACAATACTTCATCACTTAAAAGACCCACATTCTCACAGGTAGTAAAAGAAAACAATCACTGGGAAAACGCTGACATCCTACAACAAATATTGAAAAAAAACGACACAAAACGAGCATATGACTGCATTAGAAAAGAGATTGCGGAAACTCGAAAGAACACTACACCTAGCTGAATAAAAATGACTAAATTTTTAAAAATAATGCTATGGAACGCAAACGGCTTGTTTAAACATCAAAGCGAGCTAGAAATGACTTTAGAAGCTGAAAAAATCGACATCTGTCTAATATCTGAGAAGCACTTCACCAAGCAGTCATACATCAAATTCGAAAAATACATATAATATCATTCAATTCATCCAAACAACGCCGCACGAGGAGGCGCTGCTATTATTATAAGAAGCAATATAAAACATTACGAAAAAGGCAGCATTTCTATACCTGAATTTTAAGCAATAACCATAACAGTGGAGGGTGATAAGGATTTATCAGTCACTGCAGTCTACAGACCCCCAAAACATCAGATCAAATGCGACCAATACATAGAGCTTATTAATAGTCACGATAACCGATTCTTAATGGGAGGTGACTTCAATGCAAAAGACGACACAGCTATCTTGTCGGTAGGAGAAACCCATATTGACTCAATCAAAAACCTTTCAATTTATTTAAATAAAATCTCAGAGTGGACCATTAAATGGCGCATAAAACTAAATGAAACAAAATCGGTTCATTTAGACTTCACACAGAAGAAAATCCAATATCTGCCACTATTCATAAACGGCGTGCAAATCCCGTATCACAACAACGCCAAATACTTAGGAATGACACGAGATACCAAGCTTAAATAGAATACTCACGTTAAAAAGAAAAAAGAGCAGTTAGAAATCAGATTTAGAAATATATTATGTACTAGCTTAAGGACAACCAATCAGCCTTATCCCTATACAATTAAATTCTTATATATAAGCAGGTGCTTAAACCAATTTGGACCTATGGGATCCAGCTATGGAGCTGCTGAAGCTCAACCAATATAAAATCTATACAAAGATTTCAAAATAAGGTACTACGATGCGCTGTTAATGCACCTTGGTACGTCCGCAACATCGATATCGAACACGACCTTGGTATCGAATCGGTATCATATGAAAAGACTACGCCACCATGTAAATAGCGAAGCCTCAGCCCTGATCCCGGTATATGGAAAGAAAGGCTGGAACGAAAAAAACCGCACCAACTCTCACAGTAGCCTATTTCTCTGTAAGCCTTGCGCAGAGCATTATTAAATTTAGTTGTATTGCACAAAATTAAATCCAAATGGTTCGTTAGCTTATAATTTATTAACTAGTTACAATGTAAATAAAAAAAAAAAAACAAATTCTAGGTGATATAGTTTTATTTATTAAGAAACCATCTCAAAAAAAAATATCCATTTGCTAAGTGACATAGTTTAAAAACAAACAAAACCCCAATTGTTAAGTGATATAAATTTTTATTCATTGTGAATTTTAAAGAAACCATTTGCTATACGATATAATTGCTAAGTGACATAATTTTTCTATTTTGTTTTGTGAAACCTTTTGTTAAGTTTATCGTGAAATCATTTGCTAAGCAACATCATTTTTTTTTTACATATGAGTGATAGTGAAAGAAAAGAAAAAAACCCATTAATAAAAATGGTTGAACAACCACAAAGCCAAATGGTAAAAGACTCCTTGAAATATCTCCAGAGCTTACCTGAGTTTTATGGAGACACCTAAGACTTTTACTACACTCGTGGACAGGATTCATCCACAACTAAGTACATATAACCAAGTGTCCCAACTTCTCTTCTCAGACATGATCAAATCAAGACTAAAGGGTAAAGCAAGACAGACCATTGAAATAAATTGCCACGCCACAACCTTCGTCTTCTTAAATGGCGCCATAACCGCTTACGCGATTTTGGCCGAGTTTATCAAAGCGCGCCAGTCGTTTCTTTCTCGTACTAACCGGCGCCAATTGGACACACCAAGTGAAGCCAAGTCCCTCTCCACCTGATCTTTCCAACGCAGAGGAGGCCTTCCTCTTCCTCTACTACCACCAGCTGGTACCGCAGAGCCGGCGTTTGTATCCATTCGGACGACATGACCCAGCCAACGTAGCCGCTGGAACTTTATTCTAAAGCTCACCGTTCCATCGCCTGCGATATCCGTCGTTGCCAACATGCAAAGGTCCAAAAATCTTGCGCAGAATCTTTCTCTCAAGCACTCCAAGCGTCGCTTCATCGGATGTTGTCATCGTCCACGCTTCTGCGCCATACGTTAGGACGGGCATGATGAGAGTCTTGTAAAGTGTTAGTTTTGTTCGTCGAGAGAGGACTTTACTATTCAATTGCCTACTTAGTCCAAAGTAGCACTTGTTGGCAAGAGAGATTCTACGTTGGATTTCAAGGCTGACATTGATATCGGTTTTAATGCTGGTTCCTAAGTATACGAAGTCCTTTACAACTTCGAAATCATAACTGTCAACAATGACGTGGGTGCCGATACGCGAGTGCGCCGACTGTTTACTTGATGGCAGGAGGTACTTCGGTTTGTCCTCGTTCACCACCAGACCCATTCACTTTGCCTCTTTATTCAGTTTGGAGAAGGCAGAACTAACAGCGCGGTTTTCAAGGCAGACGATGTCGATATCATCACACATGTATAGCCACAACCTGGTCAGAGATAAAAAGTATTCTCCAAAATAATTTCGGCGATAGGCGATCATGTGACGAATTAAGAGGTACAACATTAAGAACTAGTACTTTAGATTTTTACAATGAGATAAAAAATAAACTATATAGACTTAATAAGTGTGTAGTTATCTTAGGCGAAACAGAAGCAACCAAGGTCAGTGCCACGAATAATATGCAGACCGCCCTCAGCATTTTCAAAAATAAGATTCAAGAACCAATGAAAACCATTTTGTTCTGCAGAAATCCCACAGACCTAGAGCCATGGACATATTGCTCCAAGCAGGATACGCCCACATGGGGAGTGAAAATACGCAGATACCTCGCAATAAATATAATAAACAATTTCAGCCGAACCTAAACAATGTTCAAAACAAGAATAATCCCCAAGGAAGAAACAATTTTCTCAATTCTTAAACCAGGAACAATTTTCAAAGTATGTCTTTTCGTTTGCAAAGACGCTTCTAGAATAATCTCTTTCGTAGAATCAATAACGACGTTAAATTAAATTGAATAATGAATAAAAATGAATAATGAATTCAGTGTGGCCAAAAGGATACGTATAGGTGTGTTCCCGTACGATACGTACAGCTGTGTTCCCACAAGAGTGTAAACAATCTTGTAAGCAAAAAATCTCGTGGGTCGGAAGAACAGCTGTCATTGTGGACTGCATTACCGACTCAACGAAAGGCGTCTACTATACCGACTACATCTCGAACCCACAGTGCTGTGCTAGCTAAGTATTTAAACATACATATGTATATCCCAGCGCATACCAGCAATTACATAAATTATGCAACGAACACCTCCACCTGAAGGTGGCCAACTAGCGAAAAATCATGAAGTTATTGGAAATAACCTAGTCCACTATCAAAATATAATAAGCCAACAAGCTAATCAGTTAAAAAATATGGAAAAATTATGCATGTATTTAAAGAATGAACTAGATTTACTCAAAACAGAAAAAAACCTTAAAAAAAATAATACAACTCCTAAAAAAATGGTTCTAACATTCAAAATGAAACGGATGAAGACGAACTTACACGAGAAACGGATTAAATCCTGAAAAAAGACCAAGTAAGAAAAGGAAGGCTGAACTATCGCCTGAAATACAGGCTTCTAACTCAAAAGTTACTGCAAAAGCATCCTTCGAGCAAAAAGAGAAGAAAATCCCGCGACCTCCACCAATAATGATATCTGGAGAATGTGATTACCAGCAAATCTTTAATAATGCGAAAAAGGAAATGAAAAAAGAGTTTCTTATTAAACTTTTAAACAATAATACTTACAAAATCAATGCATTAGATCCTGATGACTATAGAAACCTGACAAAAATGCTAACCAGTAAAAATCTATCTTGGTATACATATGAAAACAAGCAATACCGGCAGATTAAGGTTATGGTAAAGAGCGTGCATCATACGTTTGATCCAGGAGAAATAATATCTTATCTTCAAAAACAAGGACTTAAAGCTATCAGCGTAGTTCATAAATTGAAATGGAAAACTAAAAAGCCTTTAGATATGTTTCTCCTAACGTTTGATTCCAGTGAAAACATCAAGAAAATACATCAACATCATACAACTCTCTTGTCACTATTGAAGCTGTGAGGCAATCGAAACTCATATCGCAATGCAAACCATGCCAGGCGTATGGACACACGCAAAACTACTGCGGCAAACAACCAAGGTGTGTCAAATGCGCAGGAAAGCATAAAACGATTGAATGTACAAAGCCTGAAAAACAACAACCAAAATTCTGCAATTGTGGCGAGGCCTATCCTGCGAGCCAGTGTTGCCAGTCTATTACAATTGTAATAGATCTATTACATTTGTTCTCAGTTTATTAAGCTATTACACTTCATATGAAATCTATTACAATTTCCCATTCTAAGAGGAAACAGGAAAAATTGTTCATGTTTTAAATTACAATTTCAGCCAAATTTTGAAAAAAATGTTTTATAAAAGGCGTATTGGGAAACATTCTTTATCCATCGCTGCTTATGTAAGCCCCATTGTTAACGAGAGAGGGCGATCAGCAGCCATAAAAGTAAACAACTAAAAGGACATATGTCTGCAGATATTTTTGTTTCATTCGCCCTTTTGACAATAATTTCTCCGCTACTGCACATCGTCAATTTTGAATATGTATAACAACACGATACAACACAAAATATTAAACCCGCTCCTCCTCCTATTTGTGGTGTGCGTCTTGATGTTGTTCCACAAATGGAGGGACCTACAGTTTCAAGCCGACTCCGAACGGCAGATAGGTTTTATGAGGGCCTTTTTCATGGCTGAAATACACTCGGAGGTTTGCCATTGCCCGCCGAGGGGCGACCGCTATTAGAAAAATGTTTTTTTTTTTTTTTTTTTTTTTTTTTTTTTTTGTTTTTTTGCTTAGACTCCTACTACGGAGTACAGCAATCTATTACTTTTTTGATCATCGCTTTAGTACGCTACTGCGATTGGTTCTGGCAACACTGCTGCGAGCTACAGGGGATGCGTTGTTGCCAAAGAACTGCAAAAGATACGTGACCAACGAGCTGGCTCAAAAATAAAAAATAAAAAAATATAAATAAAAAGCTTATAGAAAGCAGCCCAAATAATCTTACCCGTAAACCAATTTTGCAAAACAATACTTCATCACTTAAAAGGCCCACATTCTCACAGGTAGTAAAAGAAAACAATCACTGGGAAAACGCTGACATCCTACAACAAATATTGAAAAAAAAAACGACACAAAACGAGCATATGACTGCATTAGAAAAGAGATTGCGGAAACTCGAAAGAACACTACACCTAGCTGAATAAAAATGACTAAATTTTTAAAAATAATGCTATGGAATGCAAACGGCTTGTTTAAACATCAAAGCGAGCTAGAAATGACTTTAGAAACTGAAAAAATCGACATCTGTCTAATATCTGAGAAGCACTTCACCAAGCAGTCATACATCAAATTCGAAAAATACATATAATATCATTCAATTCATCCAAACAACGCCGCACGAGGAGGCGCTGCTATTATTATAAGAAGCAATATAAAACATTACGAAAAAGGCAGCATTTCTATACCTGAATTTTAAGCTATAACCATAACAGTGGAGGGTGATAAGGATTTATCAGTCACTGCAGTCTACAGACCCCCAAAACATCAGATCAAATGCGATCAATACTTAGAGCTTATTAATAGTCACGATAACCGATTCTTAATGGGCGGTGACTTCAATGTAAAAGACACACACTGGGGCTCTAGATTAATCACTACAAAAGGTGCACATCAACTTTTGTTGACGACACAGCTATCTTGTCGGTAGGAGAAACCCATATTGACTCAATCAAAAACCTTTCAATTTATTTAAATAAAATCTCAGAGTGGACCATTAAATGGCGCATAAAACTAAATGAAACAAAATCGGTTCATTTAGACTTCACACAGAAGAAAATCCAATATCTGCCACTATTCATAAACGGCGTGCAAATCCCGTATCACAACAACGCCAAATACTTAGGAATGACACGAGATACCAAGCTTAAATAGAATACTCACGTTAAAAAGAAAAAAGAGCAGTTAGAAATCAGATTTAGAAATATATTATGTACTAGCTTAAGGACAACCAATCAGCCTTATCCCTATACAATTAAATTCTTATATATAAGCAGGTGCTTAAACCAATTCGGACCTATGGGATCCAGCTATGGAGCTGCTGAAGCTCAACCAATATAAAATCTATACAAAGATTTCAAAATAAGGTACTACGATGCGCTGTTAATGCACCTTGGTACGTCCGCAACATCGATATCGAACACGACCTTGGTATCGAATCGGTATCATATGAAAAGACTACGCCACCATGTAAATAGCGAAGCCTCAGCCCTGATCCCGGTATATGGAAAGAAAGGCTGGAACGAAAAAAACCGCACCAACTCTCACAGTAGCCTATTTCTCTGTAAGCCTTGCGCAGAGCATTATTAAATTTAGTTGTATTGCACAAAATTAAATCCAAATGGTTCGTTAGCTTATAATTTATTAACTAGTTACAATGTAAATAAAAAAAAAAAAAACAAATTCTAGGTGATATAGTTTTATTTATTAAGAAACCATCTCAAAAAAAATATCCATTTGCTAAGTGACATAGTTTAAAAACAAACAAAACCCCAATTGTTAAGTGATATAAATTTTTATTCATTGTGAATTTTAAAGAAACCATTTGCTATACGATATAATTGCTAAGTGACATAATTTTTCTATTTTGTTTTGTGAAACCTTTTGTTAAGTTTATCGTGAAATCATTTGCTAAGCAACATCATTTTTTTTTACATATGAGTGATAGTGAAAGAAAAGAAAAAAACCCATTAATAAAAATGGTTGAACAACCACAAAGCCAAATGGTAAAAGACTCCTTGAAATATCTCCAGAGCTTACCTGAGTTTTATGGAGACACCTAAGACTTTTACTACACTCGTGGACAGGATTCATCCACAACTAAGTACATATAACCAAGTGTCCCAACTTCTCTTCTCAGACATGATCAAATCAAGACTAAAGGGTAAAGCAAGACAGACCATTGAAATAAATTGCCACGCCACAACCTTCGTCTTCTTAAATGGCGCCATAACCGCTTACGCGATTTTGGCCGAGTTTATCAAAGCGCGCCAGTCGTTTCTTTCTCGTACTAACCGGCGCCAATTGGACACACCAAGTGAAGCCAAGTCCCTCTCCACCTGATCTTTCCAACGCAGAGGAGGCCTTCCTCTTCCTCTACTACCACCAGCTGGTACCGCAGAGCCGGCGTTTGTATCCATTCGGACGACATGACCCAGCCAACGTAGCCGCTGGAACTTTATTCTAAAGCTCACCGTTCCATCGCCTGCGATATCCGTCGTTGCCAACATGCAAAGGTCCAAAAATCTTGCGCAGAATCTTTCTCTCAAGCACTCCAAGTGTCGCTTCATCGGATGTTGTCATCGTCCACGCTTCTGCGCCATACGTTAGGACGGGCATGATGAGAGTCTTGTAAAGTGTTAGTTTTGTTCGTCGAGAGAGGACTTTACTATTCAATTGCCTACTTAGTCCAAAGTAGCACTTGTTGGCAAGAGAGATTCTACGTTGGATTTCAAGGCTGACATTGATATCGGTTTTAATGCTGGTTCCTAAGTATACGAAGTCCTTTACAACTTCGAAATCATAACTGTCAACAATGACGTGGGTGCCGATACGCGAGTGCGCCGACTGTTTACTTGATGGCAGGAGGTACTTCGGTTTGTCCTCGTTCACCACCAGACCCATTCACTTTGCCTCTTTATTCAGTTTGGAGAAGGCAGAACTAACAGCGCGGTTTTCAAGGCAGACGATGTCGATATCATCACACATGTATAGCCACAACCTGGTCAGAGATAAAAAGTATTCTCCAAAATAATTTCGGCGATAGGCGATCATGTGACGAATTAAGAGGTACAACATTAAGAACTAGTACTTTAGATTTTTACAATGAGATAAAAAATAAACTATATAGACTTAATAAGTGTGTAGTTATCTTAGGCGAAACAGAAGCAACCAAGGTCAGTGCCACGAATAATATGCAGACCGCCCTCAGCATTTTCAAAAATAAGATTCAAGAACCAATGAAAACCATTTTGTTCTGCAGAAATCCCACAGACCTAGAGCCATGGACATATTGCTCCAAGCAGGATACGCCCACATGGGGAGTGAAAATACGCAGATACCTCGCAATAAATATAATAAACAATTTCAGCCGAACCTAAACAATGTTCAAAACAAGAATAATCCCCAAGGAAGAAACAATTTTCTCAATTCTTAAACCAGGAACAATTTTCAAAGTATGTCTTTTCGTTTGCAAAGACGCTTCTAGAATAATCTCTTTCGTAGAATCAATAACGACGTTAAATTAAATTGAATAATGAATAAAAATGAATAATGAATTCAGTGTGGCCAAAAGGATACGTATAGGTGTGTTCCCGTACGATACGTACAGCTGTGTTCCCACAAGAGTGTAAACAATCTTGTAAGCAAAAAATCTCGTGGGTCGGAAGAACAGCTGTCATTGTGGACTGCATTACCGA
Organism: Anastrepha obliqua; assembly: GCF_027943255.1. Taxonomy (NCBI): domain Eukaryota; kingdom Metazoa; phylum Arthropoda; class Insecta; order Diptera; family Tephritidae; genus Anastrepha; species Anastrepha obliqua. The sequence continues at coordinate 293,273 of NW_026562184.1, forward strand.
CTCAACGAAAGGCGTCTACTATACCGACTACATCTCGAACCCACAGTGCTGTGCTAGCTAAGGATTTAAACATACATATGTATATCCCAGCGCATACCAGCAATTACATAAATTATGCAACGAACACCTCCACCTGAAGGTGGCCAACTAGCGAAAAATCATGAAGTTATTGGAAATAACCTAGTCCACTATCAAAATATAATAAGCCAACAAGCTAATCAGTTAAAAAATATGGAAAAATTATGCATGTATTTAAAGAATGAACTAGATTTACTCAAAACAGAAAAAAACCTTAAAAAAAATAATACAACTCCTAAAAAAATGGTTCTAACATTCAAAATGAAACGGATGAAGACGAACTTACACGAGAAACGGATTAAATCCTGAAAAAAGACCAAGTAAGAAAAGGAAGGCTGAACTATCGCCTGAAATACAGGCTTCTAACTCAAAAGTTACTGCAAAAGCATCCTTCGAGCAAAAAGAGAAGAAAATCCCGCGACCTCCACCAATAATGATATCTGGAGAATGTGATTACCAGCAAATCTTTAATAATGCGAAAAAGGAAATGAAAAAAGAGTTTCTTATTAAACTTTTAAACAATAATACTTACAAAATCAATGCATTAGATCCTGATGACTATAGAAACCTGACAAAAATGCTAACCAGTAAAAATCTATCTTGGTATACATATGAAAACAAGCAATACCGGCAGATTAAGGTTATGGTAAAGAGCGTGCATCATACGTTTGATCCAGGAGAAATAATATCTTATCTTCAAAAACAAGGACTTAAAGCTATCAGCGTAGTTCATAAATTGAAATGGAAAACTAAAAAGCCTTTAGATATGTTTCTCCTAACGTTTGATTCCAGTGAAAACATCAAGAAAATACATCAACATCATACAACTCTCTTGTCACTATTGAAGCTGTGAGGCAATCGAAACTCATATCGCAATGCAAACCATGCCAGGCGTATGGACACACGCAAAACTACTGCGGCAAACAACCAAGGTGTGTCAAATGCGCAGGAAAGCATAAAACGATTGAATGTACAAAGCCTGAAAAACAACAACCAAAATTCTGCAATTGTGGCGAGGCCTATCCTGCGAGCCAGTGTTGCCAGTCTATTACAATTGTAATAGATCTATTACATTTGTTCTCAGTTTATTAAGCTATTACACTTCATATGAAATCTATTACAATTTCCCATTCTAAGAGGAAACAGGAAAAATTGTTCATGTTTTAAATTACAATTTCAGCCAAATTTTGAAAAAAATGTTTTATAAAAGGCGTATTGGGAAACATTCTTTATCCATCGCTGCTTATGTAAGCCCCATTGTTAACGAGAGAGGGCGATCAGCAGCCATAAAAGTAAACAACTAAAAGGACATATGTCTGCAGATATTTTTGTTTCATTCGCCCTTTTGACAATAATTTCTCCGCTACTGCACATCGTCAATTTTGAATATGTATAACAACACGATACAACACAAAATATTAAACCCGCTCCTCCTCCTATTTGTGGTGTGCGTCTTGATGTTGTTCCACAAATGGAGGGACCTACAGTTTCAAGCCGACTCCGAACGGCAGATAGGTTTTATGAGGGCCTTTTTCATGGCTGAAATACACTCGGAGGTTTGCCATTGCCCGCCGAGGGGCGACCGCTATTAGAAAAATGTTTTTTTTTTTTTTTTTTTTTTTTTTTTTTTTTTTGTTTTTTTGCTTAGACTCCTACTACGGAGTACAGCAATCTATTACTTTTTTGATCATCGCTTTAGTACGCTACTGCGATTGGTTCTGGCAACACTGCTGCGAGCTACAGGGGATGCGTTGTTGCCAAAGAACTGCAAAAGATACGTGACCAACGAGCTGGCTCAAAAATAAAAAATAAAAAAATATAAATAAAAAGCTTATAGAAAGCAGCCCAAATAATCTTACCCGTAAACCAATTTTGCAAAACAATACTTCATCACTTAAAAGACCCACATTCTCACAGGTAGTAAAAGAAAACAATCACTGGGAAAACGCTGACATCCTACAACAAATATTGAAAAAAAAACGACACAAAACGAGCATATGACTGCATTAGAAAAGAGATTGCGGAAACTCGAAAGAACACTACACCTAGCTGAATAAAAATGACTAAATTTTTAAAAATAATGCTATGGAATGCAAACGGCTTGTTTAAACATCAAAGCGAGCTAGAAATGACTTTAGAAACTGAAAAAATCGACATCTGTCTAATATCTGAGAAGCACTTCACCAAGCAGTCATACATCAAATTCGAAAAATACATATAATATCATTCAATTCATCCAAACAACGCCGCACGAGGAGGCGCTGCTATTATTATAAGAAGCAATATAAAACATTACGAAAAAGGCAGCATTTCTATACCTGAATTTTAAGCTATAACCATAACAGTGGAGGGTGATAAGGATTTATCAGTCACTGCAGTCTACAGACCCCCAAAACATCAGATCAAATGCGATCAATACTTAGAGCTTATTAATAGTCACGATAACCGATTCTTAATGGGCGGTGACTTCAATGTAAAAGACACACACTGGGGCTCTAGATTAATCACTACAAAAGGTGCACATCAACTTTTGTTGACGACACAGCTATCTTGTCGGTAGGAGAAACCCATATTGACTCAATCAAAAACCTTTCAATTTATTTAAATAAAATCTCAGAGTGGACCATTAAATGGCGCATAAAACTAAATGAAACAAAATCGGTTCATTTAGACTTCACACAGAAGAAAATCCAATATCTGCCACTATACATAAACGGCGTACAAATCCCGTATCACAACAACGCCAAATACTTAGGAATGACACGAGATACCAAGCTTAAATAGAATGCTCACGTTAAAAAGAAAGAAGAGCAGTTAGAAATCAGATTTAGAAATATATTATGTACTAGCTTAAGGACAACCAATCAGCCTTATCCCTATACAATTAAATTCTTATATATAAGCAGGTGCTTAAACCAATTTGGACCTATGGGATCCAGCTATGGGGCTGCTGAAGCTCAACCAATATAAAATCTATACAAAGATTCCAAAATAAGGTACTACGAAGCGCTGTTAATGCACCTTGGTACGTCCGCAACACCGATATCGAACACGACCTTGGTATCGAATCGGTATCATATGAAAAGACTACGCCACCATGTAAATAGCGAAGCCTCAGCCCTGATCCCGGTATATGGAAAGAAAGGCTGGAACGAAAAAAACTGCACCAACTCTCACAGTAGCCTATTTCTCTGCAAGCCTTGCGCAGAGCATTATTAAATTTAGTTGTGTTGCACAAAATTAAATCCAAATGGTTCGTTAGCTTATAATTTATTAACTAGTTACAATGTAAATAAAAAAAAAAACAAATTCTAGGTGACATAGTTTTATTTATTAAGAAACCATCTCAAAAAAAAATATCCATTTGCTAAGTGACATAGTTTAAAAACAAACAAACCCCCAATTGTTAAGTGATATAAATTTTTATTCATTGTGAATTTTAAAGAAACCATTTGCTATACGATGTAATTGCTAAGTGACATAATTTTTCTATTTTGTTTTGTGGAACCTTTTGTTAAGTTTGTCGTGAAATCATTTGCTAAGCAACATCATTTTTTCTTACATATGAGCGATAGTGAAAGAAAAGAAAAAAACCCATTAATAAAAATGGTTGAACAACCACAAAGCCAAATGGTAAAAGACTCCTTGAAATATCTCCAGAACTTACCTGAGTTTTATGGAGACACCTAAGACTTTTACTACACTCGTGGACAGGATTCATCCACATCTAAGTACATATAACCAAGTGTCCCAACTTCTCTTTTCAGACATGATCAAATCAAGACTAAAGGGTGAAGCAAGACAGACCATTGAAATAAATTGCCACGCCACAACCTTCTTCTTCTTAAATGGCGCCATAACCGCTTACGCGATTTTGGCCGAGTTTATCTAAGCGCGCCAGTCGTTTCTTTCTCGTACTAACCGGCGCCAATTGGACACACCAAGTGAAGCCAAGTCCCTCTCCACCTGATCTTTCCAACGCAGAGGAGGCCTTCCTCTTCCTCTACTACCACCAGCTGGTACCGCAGAGCCGGCGTTTGTATCCATTCGGACGACATGATCCAGCCAACGTAGCCGCTGGAACTTTATTCTAAAGCTCACCGTTCCATCGCCTGCGATATTCGCCGTTACCAACATGCAAAGGTCCAAAAATCTTGCGCAGAATCTTTCTCTCAAGCACTCCAAGCGTCGCTTCATCGGATGTTGTCATCGTCCACGCTTCTGCGCCATACGTTAGGACGGGCATGATGAGAGTCTTGTAAAGTGTTAGTTTTGTTCGTCGAGAGAGGACTTTACTATTCAATTGCCTACTTAGTCCAAAGTAGCACTTGTTGGCAAGAGAGATTCTACGTTGGATTTCAAGGCTGACATTGATATCGGTTTTAATGCTGGTTCCTAAGTATACGAAGTCCTTTACAACTTCGAAATCATAACTGTCAACAATGACGTGGGTGCCGATACGCGAGTGCGCCGACTGTTTACTTGATGGCAGGAGGTACTTCGGTTTGTCCTCGTTCACCACCAGACCCATTCACTTTGCCTCTTTATTCAGTTTGGAGAAGGCAGAACTAACAGCGCGGTTTTCAAGGCCGACGATGTCGATATCATCACACATGTATAGACACAACCTGGTCAGAGATAAAAAGTATTCTCCAAAATAATTTCGGCGATAGGCGATCATGTGACGAATTAAGAGGTACAACATTAAGAACTAGTACTTTAGATTTTTACAATGAGATAAAAAATAAACTATATAGACTTAATAAGTGTGTAGTTATATTATCTTAGGCGAAACAGAAGCAACCAAGGTCAGTGCCACGAATAATATGCAGACTGCCCTCAGCATTTTCAAAAATAAGATTCAAGAACCAATGAAAACCATTTTGTTCTGCAGAAATCCCACAGACCTAGAGCCATGGACATATTGTTCCAAGCAGGATACGCCCACATGGGGAGTGAAAATGCGCAGATACCTCGCAATAAATATAATAAACAATTTCAGCCGAACCTAAACAATGTTCAAAACAAGAATAATCCCCAAGGAAGAAACAATTTTCTCAATTCTTAAACCAGGAACAATTTTCAAAGTAGAAACAACTTTCAAAATATAAACAACTCCCAAAACAGAAACAATTTAAAATTTTAAAGCTTAGACTATTCACAAAATAGAAATAATTTCCGAAATAGAAGCAATTTAAACTTTCAAAATATAGACTACTCACAAAACAGAAATACTCTCCAAAATGGAAAGAATTTCCAAAATATAAGCAATTCCAAAAATAGAAATAATTTGCTTGCGACACAACTATTCAAATTATAACCATTTCTCAATCAGAAATAACTTTCAAAATAGAAATTTGCCTGAGCCCATAATAACAATCTCCCAAATACTTCAACAAACAATCCTCTAAATTTTCCTTTACCAACCTCTACGGAGCACTACCATATATAATAGTAAAAAATCACCTTAGATTTATAATTGATACAGGTACCACGCATTCAATTGTTAACCCCGGAATATGTAATCCAAAATGGAAAATTAATTGAAATACATTGACTTTGAAACATTACAAAATACAGTTTCCACTAATATAATTTATCAAGTCCATTATTTGAAGAGTTAGGAGACCCCCAAAATAAAACACATTTAATAGAATGTCAATTCTACGAATAATACGACGGAATAATTGGTACTGTACAGTACAGTAAAAATTTAATTTCATACCTTGTATTATCTTTTATAACGATTTAAAATATAATAAGAATCTGACCGCCGAGACTGTTCGAACTCGGAACGAAAATAGCGTGATTTATTGAATATTTTTTCACACGGTGCCGAAACGAAGGACGACAGTTGTGTAATCAGATTTTCACTGGCGTGCGGTTTGTTTTAAATACTATAAATTAGAAGCGAAAAGTCATAGTAAAAACTATAAATTTGAAAGTGAAATTCGTGAGTCCACCGAAAATTGTGTAGAAATGGAAGCGGTGTATCGGTCTACGTGCCGGGCACAAGTCACTAAATTGTGCAACAGCGTAAGCGAATATTTAAAATCTTTTAAAAATGCAAAATTAGCAGACCATAGCGATCCATCAAGTGTCGAGTCCGAGCTGATTGTTTTATTAGAGAGGATCAAAAATGCTCATTCACATCTAAAAGCCGCAGTAGAATCTATGAAAGTCTTTGTCAGACAAGACGATTTTGCAAAGGAATGCGATACCATAATTGAATATGATGATAAGGGAAGGAGGGAAATAGTGGCTATAGTGGTATAAAACTTATGCCCTTTGAGTTAAAAAAGTTTAACGGAAACTTCGAAAATTGGCTTCCTTTCTGGGAGCAGTTTAAAAGAGCAGTGCACAAAAATCTAAAATTGTCTACATCTACAAAATTTAATTTTTTGAATGAAGCGTTAGTAGGCAAGGCCGCTGCTTCCATAGCCGGTTTTAGCCAACCGAAAAGTGTTACAGCGAAGCCATATCTCTCTTGCAAGAAGAATATGGAAACAATGAAAAAATCGTCGAGAAATTTGTTCAGAAATTAATGACTATTAGAACGGTGCAGTCCACAGCAGATATACATGTATGGATTACGGCAACTGTCAACGAGGTTACTTCGACTATGCGATCGCTTGTAGAATTTCTCACATACATATCATCGGCTCAGTACGATATAATGGTAAAGTCAATTTTGTTGAAATCTATACCAACAACATTGCGTGTGCAATTTTACCGTTCATTGGAAACGAATTCAGCTTGCAGTACAATACTAAATTCCAGCATTCATACAGTTAAGGAGAGCACAAGTAACGGAACAGAAAATGATCAGCTAAATAAACTTCTGAAATTTTTAAAGACCGAAATAGATGCCTTAGAAAAGGCGCAAATGTCTGAGCGAGACAAAAAATTAAATGTGAAGGAAAGAAAAGAAACACGGTTTCGAGACGGCGGTACTGCAGCGGGACTCTTCGTAGGCAACAGCCGGCACTATCAATGTGTTCTTTGCAAAACAATTACGCATACCACAAAAAGCTGTAAGAGCGACCTACCTGTCGAAGAGAAGAAGCTTATATTGAGAAAAGAAGGTAGATACTTTCGATGTACAAACCGTAATCATAATTCCAAATATTGTAATGCACAATAGGAGAAATGGGACAGATGTAGCTGTAGATATACATATATCATGATTCAATAATAAAAGGTTTGCTCAGTAAGCAGCCCATTCCCATTCCCTCTTGACAAATCGGCTCCCTTAGCAAGACACTGGGTTGCTAGCTCTAGAAACTGTGACTAAAGGTGGAGGAAAAGTAAAATTTGTAGAAAAAACATTTCATTTTCAAAATGGGCTGCTTACGAGCAACAACTCGCTCAAGAGTTTTCATCGGTATGTTCAGGACTATGGAAGTATGACATGTATTCCATTGTATTCCGCTTAAGTCTTTACATGATAGAGTATTTGACGCAATCCGAGATCGAGAAGGAGAAATTACAAAGCTTTATTTCTTATGATGTGGTGATTTAAACGGATCTCATGTTTTGCCAAGAGCTAACGTTTGCTAAAGAGTTACAGCAGGGAGAATTATTGAATAGTCCCGACGCAAACGATTACATTGCGGACCTCATTATAAAAAAGTTGGCAGAACTTGTTTCCAACGAGCCCACCTTCCTATGGATGGATGAAGTGTCCAGAGGAGGCTTAGAAAAGCACAGTACCAGTATAAAAGAGCTTCTCATAAAAAACCATCTACCGGAATCGGCTGAAAACTGTAGGGCCTTCCAATTGTGGAACGCACGCTGCAAATAGGGGAGGATCTCAGCGAAACACCCAACAGAATTGTACGTGCCAATTATTTATTTATTTTTAACAAAATAGCGATTGGTTTTAAATTTAAAGACTAATTCACAAAATAAAATCTTGGATTATGTGAAATAATTTCTTGTTTTAATGTTATTATAGAATAGGCAATTTCCGCTAATTACTTCTATTTATACCATTATTTACATTCAAATATTAATTAAAATTTATTTTTTAAACCGTTCGCAGTTTGTTTCCATTTAAGTAACAAAATACTATTTTGCTACCATTTTTCTCAAAAAGGATTTAATTTTTTCCTTTTTATGCACCTTCTTAAATACAACCCTTTGTAAGGGAGTGTCAAAAATCGAATGTCATTAGTGAGCAAACCTTTAATAATTGAATCATGGACATAGATCAGCAATGTGCGAACGACAACTACGAAATGACAAAGAGCGAAATGAAAAACAACCAAAAAGTAAACATAACGGGGAGTCTACAGAAATAACGAATGAAGCAACGAATGCATATTAAATGCAATTCAATTAAAAGAGACTGATATTTTTCTCCAAACCGCAAAAGGAATAATTAGCAAAGTGAATAGCGGTCATATCGTAATCTCCTATGGATAATAGAAGTCAAAGAACCTACATATATAAGCGAAAAATTGGGTGCTTAAGCTTCCCACCTGTGGTTTTGAGAACGTTCAATTTATTGCATTTGGTAACAAAAAAGCAACTCAATTGAAAAGCGTAGAAATTTCATTACGCAGGCGATATAATGATGAAGTGCAAAAAATAAAAGCGATTGTTGTACCTACTATCTATGCTAACATTTTGCCAGTGCCCAAATTTAAAAACAAGCAGTTTAGAAACATCAAAATAGAATTAGCAGATTGTGAAATAGGCAAGGAGAATTAGTTGACGGTATTAATGTTTTGATTGGGCAAGACTATCACTGGATATTTAACTACGGTGAAATTGAACGGTTACAAGAAAATTTAGTTGCCTTAAAAACATTCTTCGGATGGACTATTCAAGGCAGTTGTGGTAAGAAATATAATAGGGGAGGGGGCCCAGTTGTGACGCAGGCCCAGTTGTGACGCAGCTAAATATTTTTGACATGCGGTATGAAAATGACAGTTTGAGCCCTGCCAATCATGTTCGTTTGACGTTCAGCAGTTTTTGTGCAGACACCAACGTTAGTAGTCGCATTGTGTATACACGCACCAAACATCGTGTTGAAAATCGTGCGAAAAAGTTATTTTGATTTTTTTCAAAGTACCAAAATTTTGTGAAATTAACAGTGAAAAGGCGAGTGTAATGCATCAAAATATTGTATTTGCCGTATATTTTGTGATTCTATATGGATTTATGTGATTATGTGGTGTCTATAAAAAACTTGCTTGTCATACACAAAATAGCATCGTGACCCGGTTGTGACTCAGCGGGTGGCCCAGTTATGACGCACCTTTTTTTTGCACTGCGATCATATCATCATTTGCTAAAGCTGTTGCCGCTGAAATTGACCGCTGCCAACTCGATCAATTGCAACGTATGCAAGCGTCCAGTTCATTTGAAGTGCGCCAACATGCAGGCAAGTTATTTCACTTGCAAACACTGCGAAAGTGACGTGGACGACGACTAGGAATATTTAGATGACGATGATGAATAAAAATCGTTGTCATTTATGGCCATTGAAGGACATTTTCTTTTGTATTTTTCATTATTTTTGCCATTGAAAGCCTTCAAAATAAATAAATCATTAAATCACAACAATTGGTGTGACATTCCTTTCATATTTTCTCATTTCCAGTAAATTTCTTGAGGTGCGTCACAACTGGGCCCCTTTTTTTTTGTCCTAAAAAAAGGTATCCTGAAAAAATTTGTTCCAAAATTTTTTGAGTAACTCAAATAAACATACTTTCTTTGGAGAAAAGTTGCATTTGGTTAATAGTTAAATGTTAAACTTCTTCATTTTTCAATTTGCGGAACTGAGGAAAAAATTTTAATTTTTTTCAAAGCCCGCATCACAACTGGGCCCCCTCCCCTACATTAGCGTGCAACTGTGTAGAGAGTGTAGAAAAGTCAATCGAAGAATATTTTGATATTGAAAAATTTTGGAGTTTAAAGTCTATTGGCATCAAGAGCTGTCAACAACAGCAGTGTAATCCCTTAGAAGGAACAGTGTTTAAAATTAGTGAAGTGAATGACCGTTATGTAGTGTGTTTACCTTGGAAAAATTTAAACGAAAAATTGAATAGCAATAGGGAAATCGCAGAACAGAGATTGTACAGTTTGACAAATAAAGGGACAATAATAAACTTATTGAATATAATATAGCGCTTAGAGATTTAGTACAAAACGGCATAACGGAACAAGTAAACGTCTCAAACAGTGAAATAGTGTACCATATGCCTCGCAAACCGGGAGTAATTGACTGTCTACCAGTTCACATTTTCTTACTGTGTCTCTATACTAGCAAAGCGATCAAACTTTGTATTGTTGTATAGTGGTATACGTGCAACTTAAGAATATAAGTAAACGCAGTGTGATTAAAAAAAAATTATCCACCATGTCCTCAGAGCGAGCAGGGAGAGATCATAATTACTTTGCAATTCTCGGGGAAGAACCTCCACCTAAACGTAAAACCCTAAACCTTCCTCAGAAAAACAACAAACCAATAAACGTTAACCTAACAACTTGCCCAAAATTTATTATTGTAAAAGACAAAGATAACACGAAACCACTAAAAACATTTAATATATTTTTACTACAAAAGGCCCTAGAGTCAATACAGAGAATCCAAACTCAATTTCGTTTACCAGAGATGGAGATCTCCTCATATTAACAAAAAATAATCAACAAAGCACAAAAATTCTTAAAGCTACTAAATTATCAAATTTATGTGATACATCACTGAGCTTTCACCCCACACTGAATACCATAAAAGGTGCGATTTACTGTACTTTTCCACCTTAACTGAAAATGAAATCGAGAAAAGGTCTACAAAAGGCCACAGAATGCAATACTAAATTTAAAGACGGTAAAGTCATAAACACTCCCTTGCATATTATTACTTTTAATGCATACGAACTTCCTGTCGAAGTCAATGTTGCTTGGCTAAAAGTAAAGGTGGAGTCATGTATCCCATCCCCAATGCAATGCAAAAACTGCTACTCTTTAAGCCATACATTAAAACATTGTAAATCCGAAAATAAATGCAACGTTTGTTCCTCTACATTTCACGACCCCTAACCCTGTATAAAAGTTGAGTGCATTAATTGTAAGCCACAGCATAGATCCAACAACATCAAATGTCCAACATTACAAAAAAGGAAAGATATATGTACTAACCTATAAAACACTAAACAAGTGCTCTTTTCGTGAAGCCACTGAAGCAGTAATTCATAATCAAAAAGAATATATTTCCCAAAAAAAGATAACAAAACCAAAAGAACCGAAAACAAATACTCAAAACATCAACAACAATAATCTGCCGACCAACAATACTATTCCTCTTTCCAACAACTCAAATTACACAAATATTATAGAAAACCATATAACTATTCAAAACCACATGCTTAATTCATCCACAAGCCAACAAGCAATAAACTCAACAATAAATAACAACTCTATGAACCTCTCTATATCAGACAGCAACACTCTCACTATTCCCAATGTACAAACATTATTGTCTCAAATAATTAATAGCACGTCACAACAACACAATACTGATAATATAACGCTTCCCAACAGTTACTCATATTCCTCTTTAACTTCCAATCTCTATGGCTCTAATTCACCTACCGACATTGAACAATAAAAAGAACTCTTACTACCGAAAACCAGTTTTTCTCTAGTAGAGATTCTAAACTTTACTCAATATGCTTACCATGGTACTTCAGATTCTGCAATGGAATCTTAATGATTATCTTAATAATTATAATGAGCTCACTGTACTCACAAAAGAAAATAATTAAGACATAATCGCTCTGCAAGAAACCCACCTTCGCTCAAACCCACCATCAAACAGAATACCGAAATTAATTAATTAGTACTTACATATCCCCTACAGTGGGCCTCACAGAAATTGTTTTACAGCATCTATTTCCAAACTCAGATACCCCATTCCTGCTTTTGGGAGATTTAAATGCCTGGAGTCCGCATTGGGGCTCCCCGAAATTTAATAAAAAAATGCAGAATAACCACTAACTTCATTCAACACAGTAATATGATTTTTCTTAACGCCACATCCCCAACACATTTTTCAACAAGATTCACCCACACTCACATAGACCTTAGCATCTGCAATCCACCCCTCAACATCGCTGCTGTATGGAAAATCTTCGATGAGCCTTACGGCAGCGACCACTCCCCAATATCACTGAGTTTATTTAATCACAACACGCTGCCACACACAGATAATACCAAACGCTACAACATAGATTGGTTCTCTACCAGACAATTATAAATTATCACTTTGACAATCTTACACTAAACAGAAACAACAGCAACCAATCAACAGCAATCCTAGCAAGGAAAATTAAACTTTGCGCGAACGCATCAATTCCAACTCGTACACCAAACCATTACAGTCGGGTTACTTACTGGTGGAATGAAAATTTATCCTCTCTCAGACGCGAAAAAGTTTATCTCTGGAAAACTACAAAGCGCAACTCCACAAAAGAAAATATTTTAAAATACAAAAAGGCAAATGGCAAATTCAAAAGGGAAGCCAAAATTTCGAAAAGGGAACGCTTCGTAGAATTTACCAGAGATATAAACCACCAAACCCCCAACGAATTTGTCTACAAAAAAACTATTTATACCAACCCCGTCAACGCTGACTATATAGCTGATAAGATAGCAATGCAATTAGAAGCCCCTTTTTCTCCACTGGAACTCAATGCTTGTATTTCGACACTTAAAGGCAAAACCCCAGGCTTAGATAACATCCCATCAAAAACTCACCGCCTATAGGAAAATCTAAACTATGCAGCCTTTACAATATAATTTTCTCAACGAGCATAATCCCTCAACAATGGAAAACCAGTTTAATTATTCCAATCTCCAAGCGTAACAAGCCAAAAAATACCATTGAGGGATACCGCCCCATATCACTTATACCTTCTTTATCAAAAGTCATGGAGAAAATGATATCACGAAGACCAATGTGGTTTGCAACAACAAAAAAACTATTTTAAAACCATCAAACCGCCTTCAAACCAGGATGTGGCACAATAGATGCTTTACTAACACTAGACGAACAGATATCTAACTCCATCTCCTGCATGAATCATTTTTCAATACTCTCGTTAAATATGGAAAAGGCCTTCGATCGAGGTGATTAACATACGATAATAGAACAGCTAATAAACTGGAAAGTCGGCCCAAAAATTATTAACTATATACGCCACTACTTACAAAATCGAAAAATTTGTGTGAAAGTTAGCATAACTGAGTCGGATAACTGAGCAGTGGCCAATCGAAAATGGCATCCACCAGGGGTCACCCCTTTCTGTAACACTATTTCTCATAGCATTCGACTGACTAAGTTGTCTTATAAAAGAACACAATTTTTTCAACCACGTTATTTACGCGGCTGACCTTTACGTGTTCACTGCTGTTCGGAATATCGATAATTTCTTATTCAAAACAAACACTTTACTGCAAAAAATTTCTAATTGGTTTAATGCGATTTATATCTACTAATAAATTTAAACCCCTACACATATGCTACAAGCAAAATTGTCAAGATATAAACATATGTATAAATAATAACAATATTACTAATGTAATTAGTCTTAGTGTTTAATAATAAGTACACCTGGAATGATTACATCACATATCTGCACAACTCACTTCAAAGTAGATTGAATGTTATAAAAGGTTTAAGCAATATAAAATTGGAGAGCAATTCCAACACACTTGTGCGAATTATAAAAGCGACAATATTAGCTAAAATAGATTATGGCCTTCCAATATTCTCCCTAACTTCAAAAAGAAATTTATCAAAACTATCATCAATCATGCAGCAGTAAGACGGGCCATTTGAGCATTTCGTAGCACACCCATCATAAATATATTAAAAGAAGCTGGACTCCCAACACTAAAGGGTTGGATAGTTTACATCGATACAGGACGATTTTTAAGTTGGCATATAACGAAGGTTCCCCAGTCCAAGCTGTTTTGAAAAAAAGATTAAGAAGAAATGTAATACAAGGAGAACTTCTACCCTGCAGAAACTTATAGAATTGCTAAAAGAGGAAGATATATCAATAGCTCCATTACCAACACTCCCACTTCGCGCACCTCCTTGGACTCTGGGAAAAAACTCTATCATGCTCGACCTAACGAAATACAAAAAAGAAACTACGCAACTCACATGTAAACTGGAGAGCCCTATATACAAACCTCAACAATTCTATCTGCAGTACTACCATGGTACTCATCAGTCTTTTCAGCAGAAGCAACAGCAATCCTCTTTGCCTGCCGATATGCCGCAAAACATAAACATCAGTACCTTATATGCAGCGATTCCCAAGGAGCAATCCAAGCAATATTAAATGCTAATTTTACCGACCCAACAATTTCACAGATACGAGACATTCTTATTGAATGCACCGAAAAAATCAAGCTATTATGGATACCAGGCCACATCGGAATACAAGGCAATACACTTGCCGACTCTGCTGCCAAATTAGCCACTAAATCCCCGGTTAAACTCATCAATACCATCAACAAAAAGGACATTAAAAAAAAGCTTACAAAAACTGCCTAAGATATGAAATTACCCAATGGTCTAAATATACTCATTACTACAAAGAGATAAACCCAACTCGTCAGCCAACAACACTACCAACAAAAATAGCAAGAAGGCAACAGATTATATACACCCGCTTCCGTCTAGGACACACCAGACTAGGTTAGTTAGGTTTGGCAGCCGCATCGCACATAGAGACAACGATGCCACTTAGACCACGAAATGGGTCCGTTGTGAAACCGCGGGGGCTGAGCTACATTTCCCTCTCCATATTAAACCATCCTGAGCTTTTGACAAAGCGTAAAAGGTTGTTGATACCTAAAATGTATAGATTATCTATATTCGATAAGAAGTAGGATTTTAAAAATCGGTTCCTGCTTCTGGCTAGAGCTGAGCATGTGCCAAAAAGGTGTTCAATTGTTTCCAACTCCTCATTTCTGCAGCTACGACAGAAATCATGCGTGTAAACGCCTAATCTCTTTGCATGATTTCCTATGAGACAATGTCCTATGAGGGCCCCTACTAAGGTCCTGATTTGAAGTCTATTCAGTTTTATAATACTCTTGGACAGACGTAAATTTAGCCTTGGCCATGTTTACCTAGCAATTTCACAGGTGTTAACGCTAATCCATCTCTGATTTGTAGACCTGATTAATGCGTCCTTAATGAGAAGCTTACAAGCTGCGAGAGGTATCTCCATAAAATTACTTATGTCTGGCAAACAGGTACCTTCTCTTGCAAGTTGGTGTGCCCTACAGTTCCCTGGTATATCTCTGTAGCCTGGAACCCAGCACAAGATTATACGATATTGTTTGGCCATCTCATTTAGAGATTGGCGATAACGTAAGACACTCCTTGATGTTGTTTGGAATGCATCCAGGGCTCGTAGGGCAGCTTGGCTGTCTGATAGAATGCAGATATCCGTTTATGATATTCTGTTTATCTTTAGCCATTTTAAGGGTTCATGAATAGCGTTTATTTCCGCTTGAAAAACACTACAGTGATCCGGTACTTTAAAGGATTCACTAATAGAAAGCTCTTCGCAAAATAACCCTGATCCTACACCGGTATCCATTTTAGACCCGTCCGTGTGAATCTTAACGGGTGTGTTGGGTGTTGGATCTTCTTCAAACCATTCCAGTCTAGAAGGGATTTTCATTATTAAATTCCTTTCGAAGCAGAGAATGTGAGGGTGATAATCACAGTCACTGGGTATATCCGTGTAGGAGTCTAAGATTGTTGAATGTCCCTGTGTGACAGTCTCTTAATGTAGATACAAATTTGCCAGAGACAGCAATGACAACATCATTGGCGTAAGCTATCACCTTACAGCCCACCGATTCCAGTATTAACAGGAGTTTATTTACAACTGCGTTTCATAGAAACGGTGAGAGGACTCCGCCTTGCGGTGTACCTCTACTTACCAATCTCATGAGCACCGATTCTCCTAGTTCCGCTTCAATGATTCTGCTATTTAGCATTTTGCCAATGAAGCCTACCAAGCCCGGTTCTACCCCAAGATCAGTGAGTGCTGCAGTAACTGGCCCCCCTTCAACCAGAGAATGTTAATGCAATGAGAAGGGGCAAATGTTAAATGAGCTTTTTTCGAGTACTAATTTGTAGATTCATATTAAGGAATTTTAAGGAATTCAACTTTCCTCACTAGTGGGGGATTGCAGATATTTACCACGCAAGTGGAGGGTTTCTATATTTACTTACCACGCTAGGACAGGAATTCAGATTTTTTCTGCGTTTACCAAACTACTAAGGAATTTCATAAGATTTTTCGGCACACTACTAAGGAAATCGACTTATTTCATGCCCACAGCGAAGCGAATAAATTTGCGATTAAGAAAGCCGCGCGGCAGTTAATTTGTGGTGCAGAAGCTAAAGTCGGCGGAATTATTCGTTTTGTTTTTTGGCACGTATTTAATTCAGGTTCAAGTCCTGAAACCATATTTTTTTTCTTGCACATTTGCACAAAATTTTTGAGTTTATTTTAATTAAAATTTCTTTAAAATACTGTTTTTTTTGTATTTCATAAATGGAAATTTCTTTTCGGTATAAAATAGTTCATACTGGATATGACCTGATTTTTATATAAATGAATCAAAACAGAAAATAAGTACATATGTCTTTAATCTCTTTCATCAAATCCAAATTACATTGATGAGAAAATATCATTCTAATATCCCAGCAAGAAGAGTCACTAAACCACACCTCTTTACAATCACTTTGTTAAGAGCGTTGGGAAAATCGTGCCAAAAACTTTGTGTACGTGTGATTTTCTATCCCTTTCATACATATGGATTCGTTTCAGTGCCAGTTTCATATAAACGTAGCGACGAACAAAATAACTTTTAGGCCACCGCCGGCAGCATAGCGCGATAGCCGAGCGGCTAGCAATGTGGGCTTCCGATCCAAAATCCTTGGTTCGAATCACAAAAGAAAAAATTTTTTTTATACATTTATTTTATTTTCTATATAACATTATTCATACTTTCTATATAACATTATTCATACTTCTTTTGAATTGATTTATATGTAAAACAGTCATAAAGGCAATCATATGAATATTCATTCCCATATTTAATCTCTTCAGTCAAATCTGAACTACTTACATACACATATTGATGAGAAAATATTCTAATATCCACGGATGCATCCAGAAAGCCAAACGCGCATACACGCATATGTATATAAATATATATAATTATATACAAACCTTCAACGAACGCAAAATGTATGCATATAAAAAACAACAACTGCGACCATCTTCTTGCCCGTCAGTGAAAAGATGGGATATGTATACCCTATGAGCAAAAAGAACCGGGAAGGTGATGTTTACTGTTTTCTTCGATTGCCAAGGCATAGTCCACCATGAGCACCTTCCATCGGGCCAGACAGTCAATAAAGAATATTATTTATCCGTTTTGAAGCCTTTGAGAGATGCTGTATGTTGCAAACGGCCGGAAATGTGAGCAAACAATTTTTGGATTTTGCATGATGATAACGCACCATCGCACTGATCAAAGAGCATACGACGAAGAAGCTGAAGGCCATGTCGGCCTGCCGGGGGTGTTTGGAGGACTGGGTTAAACGTTGGCACATGTGTGCTGCTTCAGACGGGTCATATTTTGAAGGAGATAATATAAATTTGCCTGAAATTGAACTCTGTTATGTTTTATTTAAACATTCCCGGTACTTTTTGATTATAGGGTACATATATGCGGCTTTGCGGACTGAAATGTGTGATTCGCTGGAATTGTTGAAGGAAT
Source organism: Anastrepha obliqua (assembly GCF_027943255.1). Classification (NCBI taxonomy): domain Eukaryota; kingdom Metazoa; phylum Arthropoda; class Insecta; order Diptera; family Tephritidae; genus Anastrepha; species Anastrepha obliqua. The sequence continues at coordinate 311,189 of NW_026562184.1, forward strand.
CTACATAAGTCGCATTAACTCGCGACTGTCGAACAGTTAGAAGACATATTTACATACATATAAGGGTGCATACATACATACGGGGCCGCGGCCACTCGACATGACAAAAATTTAAGATTTATCAAATATTGGCAAATAATTCCACGCGAAATATTCCAATATTGACTATTTTCGAATGGTCGCGAAAATTGGCATATGGACGGCTCGTTTTATGAATGAAATTGAAATATGAGCTCGAACTTATGAATGAACTTTTTGTTTTTGTTCTAAATTGTTCAGCGCCGTCGCTGATAGAATCATGGCCGCTGCGACTGCGTCTACGAATCTACTTTGTTTTTGTAGTCGCTAGGCTTAGATTTTAGCTTTGGGCGACATGCGCATGTGAGGTATGTGTTTTTGTTGTGTTCTAGAACATTTTAGAATGTGTGGTGGCAAAGCAGCCATCGCGTTGCGCTTGCTGTAGCTTTTGCGTCTATCAAAGTATTGTGTTTTTGTAAGTACAATATTAGGAATATGGACTGGTGAAAGACAAAAGTACACGGAAGCAAGAAGGGAGCGCTGTGCTCGCGCATATATGCATGAATGTATGAACGGGCATGGATGTGGTAACATATGAATACAATTATTTTGTAGGAAGTTTCGAAGGCATGTATGTATATATGCTAGGACATAAAGTGGGTATATATACATACATAGAGCAGAATTGTTTTTGGACTTGTTAGGAAGAAACTCGTTCACTAGTGCGTATGTGTATGTGATTTATTGTATGAATGTGATGTGCTGTGACATGTGTACATACATAAGTCAAGGTGATTGGGCACACATGCATATGTACATACATATGTATGAAAGGAAAATGATGTTCTTGCGCTTGTGCATTATTGTTTTTGATATACAAATGTATATACATACATATGTAAGTAAATGCTGTCGAAAACATAAACTATAAATTGACATACAATATAAAATAAGTGTTGATTTATCTTAAACCCTCCTTTTTTTCTGAATGCAAATACCTCCTATTGACATGTACATACATATTATGTACTTATGTATATTGTCATATACCATCATTTATGTATTATACATATAGAGTATACGTTCATTTATGAATGTATGTAATGAAAAACTTCATGAATTACTTTCAGAATTTATTAAAACTTATTCGCGTCGCGCGCATACATACGTATGTACGTAGACATCACAAACCTTTTGTTCACAACGCAGGCGCAGAAATAAACGCTCTGCGTATTTTCGTTTTTAAATTTTTTTAATGTAATCGTAAAAAAATTTGTAATAAATTTAATGTATCCGCTTATCACTTCAAAAGTAACAAAATGGTAAAAAAATAAGCAGTCGAAGAAATAAAAGCATCGCCTATTTTTCCTCGCCACATGTTAGATTCGATTTCAATTCCCGGCGCAAACTTTTTTTATTAATTTTTTTTTTAATGTAATATAATTGAAAAAAAAAATTATGTAATAAATTTTACGTATTCGCTTATTATTTCAAAAATACGAATATAGTAAAAATTTAATTGGTTTAATGTCGAGGTGAGAAATATGTTGTGTGTTGAGGTGAAAGATGTGTGGTATTTCTAATTTTTGTGTGGGCAAAAGTCAGTGAGGTGTCTATAAACTCGGTGTGCTAAATTTCCTTACTACAAATCTTTCAAATCTCAATTGTACTAAAAAAAGCTCACCGTAACATTTGCACCTTCTCATTGCATTAACATTCTCTGCTTCAACATTGTTAAAGGCCCCTTCAATATCAAGGAAAGCGGCTAAAGTAAATTCCTGTTTGTGCAGTGAACTCTCTGCCGTGTAAATAAGGTTGTGTAGAGCTGTCTCTACCGATTTCCCTTTCGTGTAGGCATGTTGCGACGTAGAGATAAGATTTCTATCTATAGTTAGGCTTAAATGAAATTCTATCAACCTCTCCAAAGTTTTCAATAGGAAGGAAGAAAGAGATATCGGTCTTAAGTCTTTTGTATGGGTATGTGAGTTTCTACCCGCTTTTAGAATGAAAACAATTTTGACTTGTCTCAACTTAAGAGGTATATGACCGTGAAGAAAGCAACCTTTGAAGATTGCTAGCAGCCAGTGTGCTAGATATCCGGCGGTCTTTTGCAGTTCCACTGGGTAAATACCATCTGGACCCGGTGATTTAAAGGGTTTGAAACTTTCAATCGCCCATAAGAGCCGATCCTCAGATATAGCATCTATTCTGACTTCCCGACAGTATACTGTATCTTCCATGTCATGCCCAATATTGTCTGAGCAGCCTGGAAAATGAGTGTCGAGTAAAAGTTCTAAAGACTCTTTACTGGTTGTAGTGAACGTGCCATCACTTTTCTGTAGCAGTTCCCAATTTTGAGGATCTAAGATCTTACGAAGTCTGGAGGTCTCAGTTGCCCCCTCAACCTCTTCACAAAAGGATTTCCAAGATTGCCTTTGGGCCTTCCTGATTTCCTTCTTGTAGATTTTCAGAGCATCTTTATAATCTTTCCAATCTTTTGCAAGACGTGTTTTCTTTGCCTTATTAAAAGCACTTCTGCTTGTTTTTTGAAGCTTGCTTAGTTCAACCGTCCACCACTTAGGCTTGGGTTTACCCCTCAGTCTTCTTATGGGACACGCTTCCGCTAAGGCAGCATTCATGTTGTAGGTAATTTTGTGCACCAAATTTTCTAGTCCCTCTATGCTTTGCGGTACCACTGATGGACATGTTCCTAGGGTAACCCCGATACAATCTACATACTTTTCCCAGTCTGTTTTCCTGATATTTCTACCAGGCTTAGGTTTCGGTAGATTTTTACTAACCTCGAAAGAGATATATCTATGGTCAGAGAAGGAATGTTCTTCCAAAACTTTCCAGTTCCTAATTCTGTTAATAAGGGAGTCAGAAGCAAAAGTAGCGTCTAACCCTTCCTGTCTATTACTAATGACAAAAGTAGATTTATTACCTTTATTGCAAATCTGTAGTTTAGTACCTATCAGATAATCAAAGAGACACTCACCTCTAGCGTTAGTATCAGTACTGCCCCATATCTCGTGATGCGCATTTACATCCGCACCAATAATTAGCTTTGCGCCAAGCTTCTGCGCCTGCGCTATCAGATCTTTGAATATTAATCTCGGTAGCTCCTCATGGTCATGTGCGAGGTAGCAGGAAGATAGCCACATCCGTTCATTTCCCGACTCCAGGCTAATGGTCAGTTGATCGGTGTCGCTGTAATTAGAGAGCATGAAAGCATTTATCCCTTTTCTTATTAGTACGCACGCTCTAGGGTTACCTTTGTTGCGAGTATACATCAGTTTATATAGTTTATAAGAACCCGTAACATCATGGTTACTGGACTTCCTCTCAACCACCGTTTTGTTGGGATCATCTGAGTCTGACACCAGTAACTGCTCCTCATCAGTGAGAGTGGGATCAAGTACTCTATCTAACAAGGAAGAGGTACTGCCGTCAGCAGATGCCTTTCGTAGCGCTGTAGCAGTATTAGGACCGGAGCCAGATTCCGCCGTGGGGGCTATCTCAGCTTCAACCGGGTCCTTTAAATTAGACGTCTTGTCCTTGTTATAGGCCCTCAGTGTTATGGACGAAAACCCATAGCCTACTACACCGTCAGATCGCGCCAGTGCGTCCACGGAGTCCTTGCAGACTACGAAAGTAGCGCTTCGGTACTCACCTTTGGGATCGCCCAGCTTTGTGACCTTCCACGACGATGTAGGAAGCTCCGGATTACATACCCGAAGCATTTCAAGGATCCTCTGAGGGTCCGATGGCTCCGCTGGTAACCAGGCCCTAGCTCTTGGTAAACTGGGGATGTCATCCCTTGAAATTACCTCGAGTTTAGACCAAGGCCATACTTTGCCGATCCTTGAAATCGCTATTTTATATAGATCAGTTGATCTCTGATCGGCACAGGCGATAAGCTTCACATGGCTCTGATGCCATCCACTATCGCGACAGAAAGGAGCTGGACCAGGATTCTCCTTAAGAATTTGGAAGAAAACGCTTGAGAGCCTGGCTTCCACTTTCTTCCAGTTGTCAGGCGAAATAGTACCGTCAGGGTTGCTTTTGTCAACCACCGCCCATAGTTGTTGGCCTTTGACAGCTTCGCTTTATGTAGCTGGAGAAGTCTTGGTGTTTCGGGGCTTCTTCAACGTGCTGGGGTTGCTGGGTGGGTCGTTCGACAACTGACGTTTTGGGTTCGGTTCAGAACCCCGAGGGGACTCCTCCGTTACCCTTGTCGCCCAGCTAAAAGAGTGCTTCTGCTTGTCAGACCACTCGTCCTCTGGAATCGTTTTTAGGCGCTCCAGTAGCCTGAAGGCAGCACGTCTCTCCTTGTAGCCATGCCGTGCAGGCTCTGCTACTGCGAAGGTATCAGTCGTTTGAGACTCAGTTTTACCACCTTTACCAGGGCTAGTCTCGGTATTGGTGGTACAGGAAGTTGACTTCTTGGCCAGAGGTTTGTTGTAAGTACCGCCAATTCTGCTGTTGCCAGGTTTCTCCTCAGCGCCAGCTTCCGCCGTACGAAATGGGCTAGCCGTGAAGGGCTGGATGTACTGACACTTCCCCTAGGCTTGAGTATCCCAGCTTCCGCCGTACTAGAAAACATCTGGTTTGATCCAGATTTGGGGGTGGAAGCTATAGCTTCCTTTGAATTTAAGGACTGCTTGTCCATAGAGATTTTTGGTTTGAAGGACTCCATCTGTTTCGTACAATCACTGTCCACCGTGACAGACATGGCGATCTTATAAAAAGGAAGGGGGAAACATAATGGTCGACTGTGGCAGCGCCCCATACCACAGCAAGGTCATGGTTATACCCCGAGGTGACCCGGTATCGAGGTAGCTCCGTAGAAATACAGTCGGACAGAAAACCCCCTGACTGCAAACCACCTAATAGGCACGGGTCGCATGACACCTTGGGTTAGGGGGGGTCGAGGAGAGGAAATGATGGAATGATGGGAGTTTAGGATTGACAGGGGATCTTCGTCGGTACGGTGATCTTCATATGGTGATTGTATGGCCACCAATTTTGCCGTAAAGCGGATGGATGGCTAGCCAATCCTCATATGAAGCTTCCCTCTTAGTTCGTGTTGGATTGGTCCCATGATGTGGGGGTCAAACCACCACTTAAGCCGCATCCCCGCGGCAAAGAGACCAACATGATGTGGGCACACCAGACTAACCCAACAACATCTCTACCAAAACGTCCAACCACCACTCTGCTACTTTTGCAACAATACGAACTTAAAAATACCACATATAATCGAAGGATGCCCAGCACTTGAAACAATACGCCAGTCTATGGCCAACCCGAATATAAGGGAATTGCTTGAAGTGTGATTTATATATAAGTCTTATTTGTACACAAAGTAGACCTAAATTAATTTCAAGAAGCTGATGATGTTGCATGTATATTTTGCATGTTTCGTCCATAAAAGAATATTTCGATTTAAAATGCATGTTTGCATATTTTTTGAGTAATTTTAAGAAATTTAAATCATTCCTCTAACCAAAACATAAAGAAAAACAATTCGCAGCTAAGCTTTCGTTTAAAGAACAGGTCTATAACATTTTATGCGCCCATCTGTTTCAATTTTTTTTTATTTTCTTTCTCCAATGAGGCGACAAATTTGTTTATAAAAATGCGACTCGAAAATTTCAACGAAATGAGTTTGGCACAATTATTGGTTACTGTGATTTGTACAGCACAACGACAAGTGCTATGCGTCACTTGTGTTAGTATGAAATGCATAGTAAACGCAGTAAGTTACATCATATTCTTCTCAGTTATTGCATGGTATTTGAAGTAATCGGTTGATTGAAAATTGGGTTAAGATGACAAAAGATAGAAAAGAAACGCCGGGTGAATTTATTGTGCGTATGAAAAACCAATTTCCCAATGTTTTTCGGTCGGACAAATTAGTTTTATTTTGTCCACATTGCAATTGCTTGGTTTCTGCGAAAAAATATTTCAAGCCAAACAGCACATTGATTCAGTGAAACACAAGGATGCTCAAGAAAGAAAAAAAACAGAATTCTGAACGTGAAATGAGCCAATTGTTAATATCAAATTATCAACAGAAACATGGACCAAATCTTTCAGAATTCAATATGGATTTATGTAAAACTTTAATCGAAGCCAACATTCCATTAAATAAAGTGAATCATACGAGTGTAGTACAATGCATAGAAAAATATTTACCCTTCACAATCAGTTCCAGATCAAAGTACACTTCGTCGTGATTATGTGCCACATTTTTATGAAAAATCGATTGAAAAATTGCGTTTAAAAGCTGATGGAAAAGATATTTGGCTTACTCTGGATGAAACAACGGATATTGAAAAAGGATCAGTTGCGAATTTAGTTTTTGACATACTGGACAATGAAAATGAGCGTGCGTTATTTGTTGAACGTTAAAGAATCAGACAAATGCAACGCTAACACGCTCGCAACATTTTTTACTAAATCATTGTTTCTTTTAGGGCCCAAAGGTAAGTCTATACCTAAACACTCGAAAAACGACTCAATTTTGAATTTTTTCTTTGCGTTTCTTTTGTACTGAAGGAATTCAATGTGAAAATGTTATGCTCGTTACCACCGATGCTGCTGCATATATGATATTGGCAATGAAGTCTCTTCAAGTTTTAATCCCAAAAATGCTACACGTTACATGTTTTGCCCATGGATTGCATCTATTGGTAGAATTTATTCGTTAAGAGTTCCATGAAGTAAATTTGTTGATATCAAAAGTAAAGGCTACCTTCGTCAAAGTACGTTTTGCTATTTTTATCTATAGTTTAAATTCTTATATTGAAAAAAAAAACCATTAAATTCCTTCACAGTCAGCAGCTCGACGACAGCTGTTTAAGAAAGCAAATCCGAACATTCCACTGCCACTCGAACCGGATGTTGATTATTTGACTGATGCAGATTCGGAATATATTCGAGATGCAAAAAAGCGTTTAGAGCGTCCAATATTCGACAAGATTTGTGTATAGAGCTGTATGAATAAGTCCATTCTATCTTTGGCACAATAATCGACGGCCGTTTTTTGAAGAAGTTCGAAGAAGTGTTATCTCGGAATGTTGGATATAGTACCTTTTTTGCATTCGGTATTTTTTGAGAGATTTTCGAATATTATTTTGGGCTTTTTTTGCATGTTTTCATACATATTTTCGTGCATATTCCAGAGTTTTTCATGCATTTTTGCATGCATATTTTGGCCTTTTATTTTGCATGACTATCACAGCTCTACTGATGACCTTAGTTGCTAATGCTTTTTCTAGATTGTTAAGGCATAATTAAATTATCCTTTTTCAATAATAATAACAATGCCCCACAAACCGGTTTATCGTGACGATAAAATCACTACAAACACGCGAATGGTTTTTAACGCATCTTCTAGCGAACCAGGTGTCTTACCTTTAAATGATCACCTGAATGCGGGTGACGAGCAGCAGGAGAAAAGTAAAAAACAGAGTGAATTGACATTGCCTAAGTTAGAATTAACAGCAGCGTTAACAGCAGCGAGATTAAAAATATTTTTAGTAGATGCACTCGACTTTGAAGTGCACAGCGTCACCTTATGGAGCGATTCAGCGATAGCTCTCAACTGGATTAATTGGCAAGGAAAACAAATACCCTATGTAAAAGCGAGAGTTAGCGGGATAAATAACATAACGGACATTCATGATTGGAAGCATTGCCGTGGCAGAAACAATCCAGCGGACCTCCTTACCAGAGGTATAAAAGCAAAATTATTAGGAATCAGATCTGTGGAAGTTTGGCTCTGAATGGTTAGATGAAGGGGAGTTGAATTGGCCTTCGGAGTATATTTTAGAAAAATCAATAAGCCTGGTCGCCGAATCTACAGATAAAAACAAGGGAAGCATTATCGAAACTGTTTTTAAACTTGAAAATTACAGTGAGTTGAATCGGCTTTTGCGAGTTACAGTGTTTGTTTTCCAATTTGTAAAAAATGTTAAACATAGCGTAATAAATAAAAGAAAACATTTATCAAAACCGTCCAACATAATTAACGAAATAACTGCGCACGAGTTAAGCAAAGCAGAGTCATATTGGATCAGATATGTGCCACAAAATAATTATAATAGAGAAGTTGTTGCTTTAGAAAGTTAGCGTTCAATTCCTGCTGATTCAAAAATTTTGTTGTTGAATCCAGTTTTAGTCGATCGTATTTTGAGGCTTACTAGCAGGTTACGACGAGAGATATACGATAATTATAATCCAATAATACTACCAAAACGTTCACATTTAAGCAGCTTACTTGTTCGAGAAGCGCACAAGCAAACGATGCATGGAGGCATAAATACGGTCTTAGCCCATTTACGACAAACATTTTGGTTAGTGCAAGCGCGTCAGCTCATAAAATCTTGCCTCCATCAATGTGTTATCTGCAGACGGCTACGTGGAAAAAGTGCGTCTGAGAAGTGGACAGAATTGCCACCAGACCGAGTGGAAACAAACAGTCCATTTAAGACTATTGGAGTCGACTTTGCTGGGCCATTAATGTTAAAGAAGAGACTGAAGGCGATAGGCGCAAAGTTTGCATCATGCTAATAACGTGTGCTGCATTTAGAGCAGTTCATTTGGAACTCGTCGGAGACATGACAATTAACAGCTGTATAAAGTGGAGGATGGTTCCATGTGTAGAAGTCCACGCAAGTGGGTAAAATTACTGATCGCCATTCACTTGGGAGTGGCCAGGACGATTCTTCTGCATATGGTTCAAGCAGCTCACAACGTCCGGGACTAGCCCACGTATCCTCTGGGTAGCTTCCAAACACCCGTTCGGGAGTGAGCTAACGTGAGAAGGCGAAGCATTCCAGCATAGCTGGTTGTGCGCTGGGTTTGGGACCCGCCAATGAAAACAGCAAAAAAAACGTGGATGAGAACTTCTAACACTGATGACGACTCCTGCAAACGAAATAAGGACTATGATTTGAGGGCATGCACCTGGAATGTCCGGTCCCTTAATGGGGAAGGTGCCACTGCCCGGCTGGTTGGTGTCCTCGTGAGAGTAAAGGCTTACATCACTGCCATCCAAGAGATGCGATGGACGTGGCAAGGCAAGAAACCCATAGGACCTTGCGACGTCTACTACCGCTGCCATATAAAGGAGCGCCCACTGTCGTTCACTCCGGTGGAAGAGCGTCTCGCAACAATCCGCATCAAAGCCCGTTTTTTTAACATATCGCTTATTTGCGCCCACGCCCCGATGGAAGAGAAAGACGATGCGACCAACAATTCCTTCTATGAGCGCTTGGAACGTTCGTATGAGCGCTGCCCCCGCCATGACATAAAAATCGTGCTTGGCGACTTCAACGCCAGGGTGGGGAAGGAAGGACTTTTTGGCCCCACAGTCGGAAAATTCAGCCTGCACAACGAAACATCCGTCTGGTAGTCTGCAGCACCAGATACCAGCATAAGAAGATTCACCAAGCTACCTGGCTGTCCCCTGATCGAAGAACGCGAAACCAGATCGATCATGCTGTGATAGATGGAAGACACGCTTCTAGTGTATTAGATGTACGTACGATCCGAGGTCCCAACATTGACTCGGATCATTACCTTGTTGCAGCCAAACTGCGCACACGCCTCTATGCAGCAAAAAACGTCCATCTACCTACGCAAAGAATGTTCGACATCGAAAAGCTGCAATCACAACAGACAGCCAGAAGATTCGCCACTCGACTCTCATTCCTGCTCTCAGAAAGCACTGCCCAACAAACCGATATGCACGAGCAATGGAGCAACATTTCTGGTTCCCTACGTACCGCCGCCTAAGAAGAAATCGGAATCCGACGAGCCCGAAAAACCCATTGGTACGACGAGGAATGTCATGCTGCCAATGAAAGAAAGGATGCCACCTATAGAGCCACTCTACGATCCATGTGGGATCGCTACAGAGGGCTAAAGAAGGAAGAGAGACGTATTATCCGAAAGAACAAACGAGAGGCCGAAATACGTGAGTGCGAGGAGCTTGAGATGCTGGCCAATAGGAACAACGCCCGAAAATTCTATCAGAAAGTTTGGGGGCTTACAGAAGGGACTTCAGACCGGGGCGTTTTCCTGTAAGAACGAAGACGACGAACTGGTGACTGCCATCCAGAGCAATCTTAAATTATGGAGGGAACACTTCTCGAACCTGTTAAACAGTGATAGCTGCACATGTCACAGAGAATGTGAAGATCCCGATACCCCAACCGACGACGACGGAATTGACGTTCCGGCTGAACTATTCAAACATGGCGGCGAGGAGCTGGTAAGGTACATGTATCAGCTCCTATGCAAAATATAGTCGGATGAAAGCATGCCTGCCGATTGGAATTTTAGTGTGCTCTGCCCAATCCATAAGAAGGGGGATCCTGCAATCTGTGCTAATTAGCGAGCGTATTGTGTGAAAGGCTGAAGCCCACCGTCAACCAACTGATTGGACCTTATCAGTGTGGCTTTAGACTGAAAAGTCTTAAAATCCAACGTAGAATCTCTCTTGCCAACAAGTGCTACTTTCGACTAAGTAGGCAACTGAGCAGTAAAGTCCTCTCTCGACGAACATAACTAAGACTCTACAAGACTCTCATCATGCCCGTCCTAACGTGTGGCGCAGAAGCTTGGACGATGACAACATCCGATGAAGCGTCGCTTGGAGTGCTCGAGAGAAAGATTCTGCGTAAGATTTTTGGACCTTTGCACGTTGGCAACGGCGAATATCGCAGACGATGGAACGATGAGCTGTATGAGCTTTACGACGACATAGACATGGCGCAGCGAGTAAAGATCCAGCGGCTACGTTGGGTGGGTCATGTCGTCCGAATGGATACAAACGCTCCGGCTCTGAAAGTATTCGATGCGGTACCAGCTGGTGGTAGCAGAGGAAGAGGAAGGCCTTCTTTGCATTGGAAAGATCAGGTGGAGAAGGACTTGGCATCACTTGGTGTGCCCAATTGGCGCCGGTTAGCACGAGAAAGAAACGACTGGCGCGCTTTGTTAAACTCGGCGAAAATCGCGTAATCGGTTATCGCGCCAATTAAAAAAAAATAATGTCAGATAATGCCTTGACATTTAAACGAGCGGATTTTATGTTAAGAAAACTAAACGATCTTTTAAATAATAGCGAGGTTCAGCGGTTAGTAGCGCATGAAAGCATAAACTGGAAGTTTATACCTGAAAGAGCAGCGTGGTGGGGCGGTTTTTGGGAACGCCTAATAAAAATTGTTGAAGATTGTCTGAAGGCGGCCATAGTAAAAGCGAATTTGTCCGAATTAACAACGCTACTAGATGAAGTGGAAAGTGTGGTCAATGCAAGACGATTGACTTACATAAGCAGCGATCACAACGATTTGGAGCCTTTGACCCCAGCGCATTTTTTAACCAACTTTAAACCTCTTTTACTTCAAACATATTTCAAAAGCTCTTCCTTGGCGAAGTCGTGCCAGCAGCGGCAAGCTATAATAACGAGGTATACGAAGAGATGGTGTACAGAATATTTAAGCGCACTCCGTACCATACACCATAATAGAGGCGGTCCAACCCATAGTGTTAAGGTCGAGGACGTTGTCCTACTACACGATGATAATAAAGCTCGGCTCCAGTGGAAGCTAGCGGTTGTGCAGCAAACATATGAAGGAAGAGATGGTCGCGTTAGGGCTTGCGATATTAATATTTTTCCCACTTCTTTACAGAAACTTGTGGAGTCAATGAAAACAGTTTTTAAATGCCTACAAGATGCAAACCTTAAAATACAATTGGATAAGTCTAAATTTTGCCAAAGAGAAACTGAGTTTTTAGGACGTATAGCTACCCAGGAAGGTGTAAAACCAAACCCTTCAAAAATTCAGTGTGTTCTAAATTTCGTAATTCCTAATACCTAGAAACAAATCAAACAATTTCTCGGATTAACGGGTTATTATAGAAAATTCATTCAAGACTATTCCCGTTTAGCAAAGCCAATGACACAGTGTCTTAAGAAATACGCTAAAATTATTATTCACGACCACTCATATGAACAAAGTTTTGAAACACTAAAAAGAATACTTACTAACAACCAAATATTAGTCTACGCAGAATTTAGCAAAACATTTACCCTAACTACAAATTTTAGTACAATCGAAAAGGAACTACTTCCAATTGTATGGGCGACAAAATATTTTAGGCCTTATATTTTTGGAAGAAAATTCATAATTGAGACTCACCATAAATCATTAACTCGGCAGTTCTCCATCAAAGAGCCAAATTTCAAATTGGTCTGTTGGAGGTTGAAACTGTATGAATTTGAACATACAATGAAGTATAAAAAAGGAGTAAGAAATGCCAATGCAGACGCTTCATCCCGACGCATTATCCCGAATACATTTCCAGGTAAACCATATTGAAAGATCAGTGGAGATTCCCAAACTAACTGTATTATAAATTGCTACAAAAATCAGACAATAATTAAGAAAATTAACTCAGGTTCTACAAAGATTAAAATAGTAAAAGTATTTAAGAGCACAAAGAAAATCTTTCGTTTCAAGGTGTTGATGTGAATGATGTCCGTTCTGCTCGACGTCTTTATTCAGAGAGAGAGTTCGGATTTTAGTTCGTAGTTACAAAAAAAGACAAGTTACAATAGATACTTAAATTATGTATAAAATACTGTAGAGGGCACTAAAACAGGGTTGTATTTAGGCATTGGAATTGCTTCGTATTTCCTAACACCTCTCCTCGAAGAATTTCAATTTTTTGCCGTCAGCCTCTTTCATGCCCAAGTCCAAGATGCATCTGTAATGTTTCTGCGAAGATAACCCCTTAGTTAGCACGTCGGCTGGCATTTCCTCTGTTTGAATATATTGTAGATCGATGTCGCCATTTTGATATTTTTCGCGAATGAAATGATGACGAACATCTATATGTTTCGTGCGCGAATGATATGCCGAGCTTTTCACTAAATTTTGCGCACTTTGGCTGTCATTGTATATTGTGATACAGTTTTGCTGTCATCCAATTTCATTTAAAATTTCGCGCAAATAAAGTGCCTCTTTGGCTGTTTCACATAACGCCAGGTATTCCGATTCCGTGGTAGAAAGTGGCACTATACGTTGCTTTCGCGCCTCCCATGATATAGATGCGCCAGCGAGAATGAAAGCAAAACCTGAATAAGAACGCCTATCAGCTAAATTAGCTCCCCAATCGTCATCAGCAACACCATATAGCTCGGAATCACTTTTCTTGTATAGAAGGCCGTAGTTGATGGTGCTTTTCACATATCTCAGCACCCGTTTAGCAGCTTTCCAGTGCTATAGGCTGTAATTGGAATTAAACTGGCTTAAAAAACTCACCGCAAATGCAATGTCATGACGCGTTGTAACAGATAAATACATCAGAGCGCCTAATAGGTTTTGATATGGATAGACTTTCATTTCGCTTCGTTTGCGCTAGCTGGTTTTTCCAACCTGCAATTTAGTTCTATTGGAGTTTGTATGGGTTTGCACTGCTCCATACCGAATCGTATCAAAATCTCCTCGGCATATTTACGTTGCCCTAGAAATACGCTATTTGTTTTTAAATCCTGATGGAATTCTATTCCTAAACAAGTTTTAAAAGGACCAATGTCTTTCATTTCGAAATTCTCAGCTAAGGACCGCTTCACTTGCTTCAACAACTGCTCATCATTTGATGCCATTAACAGATCATCAACGTAAATCGTAATTAGCATTATCTTCTCATTTTTTCTCATAAAAAATAAGCATGGATCACGTTTCGATGGTATTAAGCCAATTTTTAGCAGTTTAGTCGTAGGCTTCTGATACCATTGGTAACCAGACTGGCGTAGGCCATATAACGATTTTCTAAGTCTACATACCGGTTTATTACAGCTTTTAAGTAACTTTTGCCATGTCTGGGCCGTGCTCTGGATATGTTTTGCTTTCGGACCCAGTGTTGATTCAGACTCCCTCAATATTACCTTCTTTAGCATCACATCTAGATATTCAGGAACCTCCATATAGACATCTTCATCAAGATCACCATTCAAATACGCTGTAATCACATCCATCTGGTGTATCACTGACCCCATTTCTGCTGACAGTGCAACCATTAGTTTAACCGATGCAAGGCGTGTGACTGGGGAATACGTAATGGGTAAATCCTCCCCTGGACGTTGGGAGCAGCCTTTCTCCACAAGAAGTGCTTTCTTTGTATTTCCTTCCTTTGTGCGAAAAACAAAACGTCTTCCAATGATTTTTCTATCAAGAGGACTCTCAACAATGTCCCAAGTGTTATTCGATAGTTGCGCAAAATACTCATCTTCGATTGCGCGCAACCAAGTTGCTGCTTCGTCGCCACTTATAGCTTCTTTTATTGTTGTTGGGTCTTGCTAATAGCCAAATTTGCAAATTCACAGTCTTCAAAATCTGTGCTGTTATCAGAATCGTTAGTGTCTGCAGTTTCTTCTATTATATTTTTGTATATTTTCTTGGGACGTCCTGGTAATCCTTTTCTGTCCAATCGTGGCCTACCTCTACTACGTTGTTCGTTTTTCACGTTCACGTTTTCTGTTTTACTCGTATCCTCTTCGGGCATATTTAAATCGTCGTTTGGTTGCACAATAATTTCAATTATTTGTTGCTTAAGTGGTTCATCGACGTTATTCTTATTATTGTAAAACATTTCTGTGCAAAATTTTATATCGCGACTAATGACTATTTTTCGGTTCTTCGGCAACCACAAACGATAAGCCTTGGTTTCGTTAGAATATCCAACAAAAATACATGCTTTTGAGCAAGAATCGAATTTGCCAGTTGCTTTTCCCTTTATTAAAACAAACGCTTTGACACCAAAAGGCTTCATATGTGCAACGGTAGGTGTTTTGCCCGTCCAAACCTTAAGTGGTACTTCATCGCTTAGAGATTTTGTTGGACATCTATTTATTATATAATTGGCTGTATTTACCGCCTCTGATCAGAATGTCAACGGTAAATTAGCTTGTATTAACATACACCTGGCCATTTCTAATAATGTGCGGTTTATGCGCTCAGAAACGCCATTCTGCTGCAGCGTATGTGGGGCTGTTAATCGCCTTTTAATACCGCAGTCATCTAAGTACTTCTGGAAATCGTGATTTATATACTCCCTGCCGTTGTCGGATTGCAATGCCCTCACTCTTTTGCCAGTGAGTGTCTCAGCTGAATTTTTAAATTTCTTAAATATTTCAAGCACTTCAGATTTGTGCTTGATAAAATAGACTTCACTGTATTTGGAGTAGTCATCTGTGAATGTTACGAAATATTTGGCCCCGGAGTGAGAAGCAGTTCTCATCGGCCCGCAAACGTCTGTATGTACGATTTCAATCAAATCTGTCGTACGTCGTTCCCCTTGTTTATGTTTAGCGAAGCTCTTTTGTGTTTGCTTCTCATTTAAGCAAATTTCACACGGAGGCATTTGTTCCTTTGCGTTGACTTTAATGCCATGTACCATATTCGGCAAACGCTTTAAATCTCTCTCGTTGAGATGACCCATACTAATATCAGAGAATGTTAATGCAATGAGAAGGAGCAAATGTTAAAAGAGCTTTTTTCGAGTTCTAATTTGTAGATTCATAATAAGGTCATTTCAAATTCAACTTTCCTCACGAGTGGCGAATTGCAGATATTTACCACGCGAGTGACGCGAGTGGAGGGTTTCTATATTTACTTACAACGCGAGGACAGCAATTCAGATTTTTTCTGCGTTTACCAAACTACTGAGGAAGTTCATAAGATTTTTCGGCACACTACTAAGGAAATCGAAGCGAATAAATTTGCGATTAAGACGGTCTCTCGGCAGTTAGTTTGTGGTGCAGAAGCTAAAGTCGTCGGAATTATTCGATTTTTTTTTTGGCACGTATTTAATTCAGGTTCAAGTCCAGAAGTCATATTTTTTTTCTTGCACATTTTTTTTTACAATTCAAACCAGGAAAGTTTGGTAAAATTTTTGAGTTTATTTTAATTAAAATTTCTTTAAAATACTGTTTTAAATGGAAATTTCTTTTCGGTATAAAATAGTTCATAATGGATATGACCTGATTTTTATATAATCAATCAAAACAGAAAATATGTACATATGTCTATAATCTATTCCATCAAATCCAAATTATGTTGATGAGAAAATATCATTCTAATATCTGTCCAGAAAGCCAAACGCGCAAACACACATACACATGCATATAATTACGCATACAAACTTTCAACTAACGCAGAATATGTGCATATAAAACTGCGAATCGAATAGATGAGTGATTTAGAAAACTTCATTGGTAACTATAGATTAGCGCAATCGTGAAAGACGTGTTGTGTATGCAGTACACCGTGCCATATTTGACTCAGGTTCAAATCCTGTACACAGTTTTTTGTTCGATATTTTTATTTCATTTTTTATATTTGGTTTAATTAGAATTGATTTAAAATAGTGTATTCAGATTTTTCTAATACCTGTTTTTTATAAATTTATTTTCTATATAACATTATTCATACTTCTTTTGAATTAATTTATATGTAAAACAGCCATAAAGGCAATCATATGAATATGCATTTATATATTTAATCTCTTCAGTCAAATCTGAACTACTTACATACACATATTGATGAGAAAATATTCTAATATCCATAGATGCGTCCAGAAAGCCAAACGCGCATACACGCATATGTATATAAATATATATAAATATATACAAACCTTCAACGAACGCAAAATGTATGCATATAAAAAACAACAACTGCGACCATCTTCTTGTACGTCAGTGAAAAGATGGGATATGTATACCCTATGAGCAAAAAGAATCGGGAAGGTGATGTTGACTGTTTCCTTCGATTGCCAAGGCATAGTCCACCATGAGTACCTTCCATCGGGCCAGACAGTCAATAGAGAATATTATTTATCCGTTTTGAAACCTTAGAGAGATGCTGTGTGTTGCAAACCGCCGGAAATGTGAGCAAACAATTCTCAGATTTTGCATGATGATAACGCGCCATCGCACTGATCAAAGAGAATACAAATCGGCCTGCCGGGGGTGTTTGGAGGACTGGGTTAAACGTTGACACATGTGTGTTGCTTCAGACGGGTCATATTTTGAAGGAGATAATATAAATTTGCCTTAAATTTAACTCTGTTTTGTTTAATTTAAACATTCCCGGTACTTTCTGATCATAAGTTACATATATGCGGCTTTGCGGACAGCAATGTGTGATTCGCTGGAAGTCGCATTAACTCGCGACTGTCGCACAGTTAGAAGACATATTTACATACATATACGGGTGCATACATACATACGGAGCCGCGGCCACGTGACATGACAAAAATTTAAGATTTATCAAATATTGGCAAATAATTCCACGCGAAATATTCCAATATTGACTATTTTCGAATGGTCGCGAAAATTGGCATATGGACGGCTCGTTTTATGAATGAAATTGAAATATGAGCTCGAACTTATGAATGAACTTTTTGTTTTTGTTCTAAATTGTTCAGCGCCGTCGCTGATAGAATCATGGCCGCTGCGACTGCGTCTACGAATGTATTTTGTTTTTGTAGTCGCTAGGCTTAGATTTTAGCTTTGGGCGACATGCGCATGTGAGGTATGTGTTTTTGTTGTGTTCTAGAACATTTTAGAATGTGTGGTGGCAAAGCGGCCATCGCGTTGCGCTTGCTGTTGCTTTTGCGTATATCAAAGTATTGTGTTTTTGTAAGTATAATATTAGGAATATCGACTGATGAAAGACAAAAGTACACGGAAGCAAGAAGGGAGCGCTGTGCTCGCGCATATATGCATGAATGTATGAACGTGCATGGATGTTGTAACATATGAATACAATTATTTTGTAGGAAGTTTAGAAGGCAAGTAGGTATACTCGTATATGTATGTATATATGCTAGGACATAAAGTGGGTATATATACATACATAGAGCAGAATTGTTTTTGCACTTGTTAGGAAGAAACTCGTTCACTAGTGCGTATGTGTATTTGATTTCTTGTAAGAATGTGATGTGCTGTGACATGTGTACATATGTACATAAGTCAAGGTTATTTGGGCATACTTTGCATATGTGATATGATGTTCTTGCGCTTGTGCATTATTGTTTTTCATATACAAATGTACATACATACATATGTATGTATGTAAATGCTGTCGAATACATAAACTATAAATTGACATACAATATAAAATAAGTGTTGATTTATCTTAAACCATTCTTTTTTTCTGAATGCAAATACCTCTTATTGACATGTACATACATATTATGTACTTATGTATATTATCATATACCATCATTTATTTACATATAAAGTATACGTTCATTTTCGAATGTATGTAATGAAAAACTTCATGAATTACTTTCAGAACTTTATTAAAATTTATTCGCGTCGCGCGCATGCACAAAACCTTTTGTTCACAACGCAGGCGCAGAAATAAACGCTCTGTGTATTTATCCTCCCCACGTGACTCGCCATCAATTCTCGGTGGAAATTTTTTTTTTTTTTCGTTTTTAAATTTTTTTTTTTAATGTAATCGTAAAAAAATTTTTAATAAATTTTATGTATCCGCTTATCATTTCAAAAGTAACAAAATGGTAAAATAATAAGCAGTCGAAGAAATAAACGCACCGCCTATTTTTCCTCGCCACATGTTAGACTCGAGTTCAATTCCCGGCGCAAACTTTTTTTTATAAATTTTATTTTTTAAAATCGTTTTTTTTTTAATGTATTATAATTGAAAAAAAAAAAATTATGTAATAAATTTTACGTACTCGCTTATTATTTCAAAAAAAAAAAAAAAATAGTACAAATTTAATTGGTTTAATGTCGAGGTGAGAAATGTGTTGTGTGTTGAGGTGAAAGATGTGTGGTGTTTCTAATTTTTGTGTGGGCAAAAGTCAGTGAGGTGTCTATAAACTCGGTGTGCTAAATGACCTTATTACGAATCTTTCAAATCTCAATTGTACTAAAAAAAGCTCACAGTAACATTTGCACCTTCTCATTGCATTAACATTCTCTGCTAATATGCCATTTGTATAATTTTGTGTGTTTATTTTCAGCTACAGCAGCGACAGTTTATGTAGTGTTTACGTAGTACAAATTAGGGGTGGGATTATTTTCGAATAATATTCGAATAAACATTAATAGTTTACTATTCGAATACCTCACTATTCGAATAGTTTACTATTCGAATACCTTACTATTCGAATACCTCACTATATATTCATTTACATCAGGGAGAAAATGCTTTTAAAAATATAAAAATTACATTGGCCCTTCTCATGGTGCATGCACTTGTACATAAACCGATTAGTAGTCCGCTAATCTAAATAAATATTTACCAAAAATATTCGAATAGTGAAGTATTCGAATAGTGATGTATTCGAATAGTAAGGTATTCGAATAGTAAGGTATTCGAATAGTGAGGTATTCGAATAGTGAGGTATTCGAATAGCATTATTCGAATAAACGAATAAAAAATTCGAATAAATATTATTCGAATTACGAATACCTCTCGAATAAAAAAATGTATTATTCGAATAATTTTTATTCGAATAGTCCCACCCCTAGTACAAATCACCAATTCTTTTCGCTAAGAGTATTGTTCTCCCACTTCTGATGACTTCTGCCTCGTCTCGACGAAAACGTACCTCGTAGCCTTTATCTGCAATTTTTGATACGGACCACAAATTCGTTCTTAAGTCTGGTACATACATCACCTGTTCAAGGTTTATTCGCTCCGTAACGTCCTTTTTGTCGACATCTACTTTGACATTTCCGACGCCTTTGATTTCTGCTGTGTCGTTGTTTGCAAGGCTCAACGTTCTGCTCATTTCTTTGAAGTTATCGAAAGAGTTTTTGTAAGAGCTCATATGGGATGAGCAACCGCTATCCAGACACCTACAGTCAGATTCTAATAGAAAAGAATTTTCAGTTTCTGCATTTGCAATACGGCGTGCATTTGGGTATGAACTTTTTGTGTTCTGTTTTGCTCGACAATTTCGTGCAATATGTCCATTTCCGCCGCAACTATAGCACGTTCTGGATTCGCCTTTTGCTTTTCGCTTCACATTACCGGAAGGGTTGCGAACAAACTTCTTAAAATGCTTTACTTAAGAATTTGCAAGTAACCCAATTTGCTCTGCAGCAGCTTCTTTAGCTTTTCTGGACTGATCTTCTTCAAGGATTTTTACCCGCAGGACCTTAGGCGATGGTAGCTCGTCCCGGGTCTCCAGAGCACAACGAAACGTCTCAAATGATTCAGGCAAACTATAAATAAGCAAGATTGCCAGTAAATCGTCGCCTACTGTCACGTGTATTTCCTTTAGTTTGCAAATCGCGTGGAAAAACTCGTTCAAGTGTTCACGCACATTGTCGCCTTCTTTTAAACGTGCAAGCGCTATTCGTTTTAGTAGGGTGGCTTTTCGCGCAGGCCCTTTTGACTGGAAGGTGGATTGTAGCTTCATCCACATTTCGTGAGAAGTTTCGCAATCAGATATAAGTCCCAATTCCGAGGAACTTGTTGACAAAATTATATCGGCACATGCTTTCTGATCGTTGAGTTTCCACTTGGCAGCAGCATCCCCGTGTGGACATGGTTTCGTTCCATCCGCGTAGCTCCACAAATCCGCTCTTATCAATATTGCCCGCATGTGGAGCTTCCACGCATCATAGTTATCGGCACATAGCGGCTCAATCTTTACGGATCGTTCGACCATAATTACTCTTCGTAATTATACTATAGTTGGCCGACTTGCAGCGCTAAATATATTTCGGAATTTCAGAAAGCAAACCTCTTGATTTAAAGAAATACACTTCTGACCTCTGGGCCCATAACCTGTTGATGTGAATGATGTCCGTTCTGCTCGACGTCTTTATTCAGAGAGAGAGTTCGGATTTTAGTTCGTAGTTACAAAAAAGTACAAGTTACAATAGATACTTAAATTATGTATAAAATACTGTAGAGGGCGCTAAAACAGGGTTGTATTTAGGCATTGGAATTGCTTCGTATTTCCTAACACAAGGAACTAGATCAAGCAACAATAATAACATCATTAAAAACACATTTTACTCCTAACCAAATATTATTCTAGAGAATTTTTATAAAGCAACATGTAAAAAGAAATAAAACTATGTAAAAGAATAAGAGGTTGTAAAAACCACAGAAAATATTTAAAAAAAATGCAAGGAAAATTGACAATAACCATATAGAAAATACAAAAAGCGGACTAAAATATTACAAAACACACGTTAAACAAAAGAAAACATACGAAGACAGAGATAGCCCCGTGACGACTACTAACACGTAATACCGTTATTTCAGATAACGAACTGGACTCCAATCATATTTTTAATCTCAAAAAGTATCGCACAAATTAATGACGTACGGGATCTCACAATTAACAACGGATACATACCCATTAAGAAAGGAGAAATCCAAGTGATCGAACAGTACAATAAGGTTATCCATAACGTCAATACTTCAGCATACGTAGAGACGTTACACGTAATATATTCCAATATCAAGTCGGTTAACTCAACTACCACTGAAACCAAAGCCTTGGACACAGTAAATAAAATTTTTGCTTTACTCAAAGGAAAAATTGAAAATCTTAACCCGTACTTTAGATCTAGACGCGGATTAGTTAATGTATTAAGAACAGGACTAAAAATAATAGCAGGTACACTAGACAGTGATGACGGAATACAAATTAACCAATCTCTTAAATACCTAAATGGAAATGAATAAAATTTGCAAACTCAAACCAATAATCTGACATATGTGAATAATGTCCTTGGTGTTCAAATACAAAACATAACAGAACAGATTAATGACAAACAAACAAAAGTAAAAAATTACATAAGAACATTTAAAGACTATTTTCAGAATAAAATTGCAACGTTAAAAGACGAAATGACACTCTTGGGACAAATATATCAAATAAACAACGATATATCACTTCTAAAAACTCACATAGGTCAGGTTAGATTGGTATGGTTGCCCAAGGAATGAGCACACTTGGACGAAGAAAAAAATGGATTCGTCCCCTGTGATACCATTATGAAGGAGGTTAGGTGAAAGGGAAAGACTGATGGGATACAGGGAGAGGGCGGGGAGAGGTGGTGCTGATATGGTTAGGAGAGTGGGCTTGGCGTAGCAAAGAAGTAAGAACCAAGATGTCTGGATCTTAGCTCCTCCAGAGCAGGGCAGCTAAGGAGAAGGTGCTGAGAAGATTTTACCTCATCCTCCATACATCCAGCGCAAAAAGGACAATTTCAAGTCTCACAGCATGCTCTCCTCGCGCATAGTCACCTGTGAGAAAACCCACGAGATTCGAGAGCTGATAGTTTGTCAACCTCAGAAGTTCACGCGAGCGACCCCAGTCCACACGTGGCCAGAAGGATTTCGCGACCTTACAAGTTTGTGTACTTGCCCATCGCTCGCTGAGTTGGCGCGATGCCCATCTTTCCAGGAGCAGACCGTAGGTTGTCAGGGGGTCCCAATTCTCTCCCTTCGCAGCGAAATCCCTTCAGATGTCCCTTGTCTGGCCAGCTCATCCCCCTCACAGTTTCCCGTAATGTCGCTGTGACCAGGAACCCAAATGAGGCTTGTGTCAAAGAATTCGGATGCAGTCGAAAATGATGTCAGGCATTCCCTCACCAGTTTCGAATGCACCGTCACTGTCCCGAGGACCCTTATTGTCGCTTGGCTGTTGGAGTAAATATTTACTTTCTTGACTGTTAGTACGCATGTGAGGAGCGAATCAGCTGCCTTCTTGATTACGTCTACCTCTGCCTGGAACACTTTGCAGTGGGACGGTAACCTGAATTTGAGCCTGATGGAGAGCTCCTCGCAAAACACTCCTCCGCCAACCTTTCCTTCCTACTTCAATCCATCCGTGAAAAAGTTCACCAGGCCCTGTCCCAAAGTGTAGCCCCCGTCCACGCTTTCCTTGATGGAATATGAGTGCAGAAGATTCCGGTTGGACTAAGCGAGGGTATACACTGATCCGTTGACAAGGGGATGAACTCGAAGTTTCTAAGGATGCTTGAGTGCCCATAAGTGAGGTTGAGCTTATAGCCTGAGCCTCTCAGTCTGATTGCGGTACTTGTAGCGGAAATTCTGCCTGCGATGTCTACGGGTACCACATTTAACATTGCGTTGAGAGCCAGAGTAGGAGTCGTTCGAAGCGCCCCACTGATTCCAATGAGTGCCGACCTCTGAACTCTCTCCAGCTTCTTCACCAATGTCGACCTCTCTAGTGAGTTCCACCAGACTATGACTCCATATAACAAGATAGGCTTTACAATAGTATAGTATTATATAGCCAAAAAACGACTCTAGGCGAAGGGCCCCATCTTTTGCCAATTGCGCCCTTGCACCCATACAAGGCGATTGTTGCCTTCCTCACTCTTTCCTCAATATTGGTCTTCCATGTAAGCTTGCTGTCAAGGAAAGACGTTGAGGCCGCAGAACATTTAGCGCTACCCAGGGTGCACCACGCGTAGGCGATCTGCCCTACACCCAAAAAAATCACATATCGTTTATGTCAAATTATCTTCTCTATTAAACTAGGAATTATTCTCTCAGATATAGTTACACATATTTAATCAGACTTAATCAGTGATTTTAACAGTTACACAAATACTGAAGTCAGTATAGGCTTCCACGACGAAAACATTGTAATAACCCTTCAAATTCCGAAATATTCCGATTATGTTCTATCAAATATAATATTTGGACCTCTTCCAAATGCAAAAAATAAATCAATTATTAAGTATGAAGTCTTAGCGGACATGGAGAACAACATCTTTTTTATTTTATAATTTCGTCGGTACCTCAATCTAACGGTGGGGGAGTTATGGCCTTCACTGTATTCGAAATATAAAACAAACTAAAATGTTTGTTCATAAAAATATGAACATGAACATGAAACATACATACATAAGTATTTTTCACCCTTTCTTTATTTAAACTTTACTGCTCTATGATTTCTAAGAATTTCGAACCAAAAGATGTCATTAATAAAGGACCAACGAAATATTTTCACTTTCAAAGAATTAAGCAATTGCTACTAATTATTAAAAAGACCAATGAACAATTTTTCCAAGAATTGTAAATTGAAATAATTAAATTGCCAAAGAATTAAAATATTGTCAAATAATCATAATTTTGTTATAAACAAAATTAATAAAAGACTAACGAACTATTAAGCAATTTTTTTTTTTTTTTTTTTTTTTAAAAAACACCTATTGGTGTATTTATTATATAGCAATCTAGCACAAATACTAATAAGCTATTTGAATTTGACTTAATTTGATACGGTTAAAATTACAAAGTACTTATCCTATGATATATGCACTTTTTGTTTCTGTAAATGTTTTGGTCACTACTTTTGTTTGTGACTGGTTTATTTATTATGTATTGTTTATAGATAGTTCACTATTTTTTACACAAGTTCAAATGGTTTCACTCGTTTTAATCTTCTGGTTAAGTCATCGTTTTCGAGGAGCTGGAGGGCCTCAATGTCGACATGTTGTTGAAGTCGTTGTTCATGACTTTGCGCAAACTTTTTGATAACGTTGTCGACAATTTCAACATCCAAATCCTTATGTAAATTGTCATTTCTGATGTACCACGGAGCATGATGTACCCAGAGCTGAATACCATAAGTCCAGATTGGCTTAAGGACTTGCTGATACAAGAGCAGCTTGTTGTATGTTGACAAGGCAGAATGTCTACCCAACAGCCAGTACATCTTTCTGTACTTCATTTTCAACTCTTCTTGTTTTTTCTTGACATGCGGTTTCCACCTGAGTTTTGCGTCAAGGGTCATGCCAAGATATTTCGCTGAATTCTCGTACGGAATGATTTGTTGATTGATGTATACTGGTTTATGGTCGATTCTTTTATTAGTGAAGTCGACGTGCACAGATTTGGTTTCGTTGAGTTTTATACGCCATTTGACTGTCCAGCGCTGTATCTCAGTAATAGCTGTTTGTAATTTTTCTGTTGATTCAATGTTGTTTTCACCAGTGGCCATTATTGCAGTGTCATCAGCAAACGTAGCAACGGTATTATTTGTAAATGTAGGGATATCACTTCACTACCTAATTTCATTTGTTAATTGTGATGTTAAATTATTCAGTATTGTTTTATCCCGCGGGTTTCTGGTTTGATGCCATTTTTTTCTCGCTTTTCTTTTTTCTGAAATAAGCTCTACTATTTCTTTAGGATAGCAATTGCCTTTCAGTTTTCTTTTGACTTCAGGTGTATTTTCCCATGCTGAATACTGTATATCGTTGACTAGTTTTTCCACCTCAAGGTCCAGTTGTTCTTCGGTTTGTAGTGGAACCGCTAGTTCAATTCTATTTTCCAATGTTATTCTAAAGCTTTCCCAGTCCGTTTTTTTGTTGACTAAAGTTGGATTTGTTGGCTTAGAAATTATAGTTTCGCTTAGTGTTAATACTATTGCCGAATGGTCTGAGTTTAACTCTAAGATTTCATCTATTTGCATATAATTACTTCCTAGGTTTTTGGTGACGAAAAAGTCTATTAGATCTGGAACTTTGTCAGGATCAGTGGGCCAGTAGGTGGGCTTCCCTGTAGAAATTACGTCACACTTGTATGTTTGTATTGCATTTAGCAATTCTTTTCCTTTTGTTGTTGTGAGTCTCGATCCCCAATGTGTGTGTTTAGCGTTATAATCACCACCTATGATGAATCGATTTCCAACAGCTCTGAATAGTTCAAAGTAACGTTCTTGTTTGATATTGTGTTTTGGGGGACTATATAAGCTAGCAATGGTAATATTTTGATTTTTAGTTTTAATACTTAACATAGTTGCTTGTATATCTTCTGCTTGAAATTTGTTTTCTTCGTGATGATATATATTTTCTTTTATAATTATTGCACTTCCACCCTTTGCAGTATTTTCTGGGTGAATTGTGTGATATGTTTTATAACCTCGAAATTTAATGTACGATTGATTAGTTAGATGTGTTTCTGATATTAGGCACACATCTATTTTATTTATGTCTAGGCTTGCTTGTAACTCAGCTTGACGTTTAAGCAGTCCATTTGCATTCCATGACATAATTTTAATTGTATTGGCCATTATCTCCTTTTAGGTTTGGAAGTAGTTTTTTTGTTACTACTTTCCAATTTGATCACTCTCTCATTCATGTTTGAAAATGATTTTTCAAGTATAGTCATTTTGTTCAGAATGAGTTGTAGACTTTGGCTGATATTATTGTTTTGATTGTCAGTCACATTTTTTTCTGCTGAATTCAACTTAGTGACAGCAGCATATGACAATTTATTTTGTGTGCCCTTAATTTTATTTTCAGTTTGCATAACTGGGGCTTGCTTAAGGATAATTTTATTGGCTTTATTATTACTATTAGTTTTAGGTTTTTGGATCTTGCTGTTTCTCACTTTTTGCAACTCTTTTGCTACAATACATCCTCTGTAGTTGGCCGGATGATCTCCTCCGCAGTGAACACATTTTGGCGCTTGTTCTTTTGTTTTGTTGCATTCTTGTGTATGATGTCGACCAGCACATTTAACGCATCTAGCTGGTTTGCTGCAATATTTATTGGTATGCCCATATGTTTGGCAATTTTTGCATTGCGGGACAAGTTTAGTTCCCTTAATCGGCACAATTTCTACTTGACAGCCTAGTATATTTGTAATTTTGTATATTCTCTCAATATCTTCATTATTTTCAAAAAACAACATGAACATATTAAGAGGAGTTTTTTTCTTCCATGCTAGCTTATTTACTGCTGCCTTCATTTTATATCCTTTGCATATCAGATCTTTCATTATATTTTCTGGGTTGCAAGTGTGATGCAAATTTTTTGCCATAACTCTAATCACTCTAGTTTGTTTGTTTTCATAAGAGTGTAATGAGTTTCCATTTCTGTTTAATGTTCCAACTACTATTCTGTATGCTTCAGAATCTATGCAATTGATTTTTACAGTTGTATCATTAATAATTTTTGTTTGAAATGCATCTGCATTTATTGTGGATATTAATTGATTGTAGAGAACTTCATATGATGTGATATCCTCCAGTATAATAGGTGGTGGCATCGGTTCTTTTTTATTTTCTTTGATATTAGTTTGGCTGTTTTTGTTTTTATTTTTATTTTTGGGAATGGCTGGAGTGGGTGTTGTATTCATTTTCCTTTTTTTGGTTTTATGCTTAACCCTTATCCACTCAGTTTCTTTAGCCAGCTCATCCTCATCTGTATGATACTCAATATTTTCGCCATTAACATGGGTTGGTGTACTTGGTCTTGATGAAGCAGGGGTTGCTGATCTTGTAGCAATCAAAAAGGGAGTACCTGGTCTCCCTTTTAATAGATTTGCTTTCAGTTCATCTATTTGTTTTTGTAAATCCGATGTGAAAGCATTCAATCGGATGATTTCATTGTTTGCAATTTGACATCCATTGGTAGCATATTGCCATTGATTGTATAGTTGTTGTTCATTTTGGCTGCGCTGATAATTCTCTTGAAAAAGCGGCACGCTTGGGGCGAACCTTACGTGACTTGCGCGCTTATAGACCGAACTTTTCGTGGTTCTAACCGGAGTCTTTTTCTAACACGTCCACTCGGTAAGAAATTTGATTAATTACGTATTAAGCAATTAGAATTAATTATTAAAAAGACCAATGAACCATTTTTCCCAAGAATTGCAAACTTAATTTCCAAAGAACTAATATATTGTAAGGTAATCAAGTATTAATTGCGTCAACGACATAGAAAGGGTAGCATGAAAGAGACCGCGAGAGCGTACGCACGTACTCGGAAGATATAGAAGAACCGCATCGCTTCATATTAACTTTCATTAATTTCATTAAAATACATTGTAACACTATTCATATTCATTCTCATTAACACGTTCCAGAGAACGTTAAATATAGAGAATTCTCACGAGCTACGAATAGTGTGAATTGTCAAAAATGAAGTGAAACCGCGAACACTATTTCACCTCGCTTAACTCTACAGCGGGGAAGTTCTTAACAGAGCTGATTACAGTGAATTATGTACAAGCAGAGAATGTTAATGCAATGAGAAGGAGCAAATGTTAAAAGAGCTTTTTTCGAGTTCTAATTTATAGATTCATAATAAGGTCATTTCGAATTCAACTATCTTCACGAGTGGGGAATTGCAGATATTTACCACGCGAGTGACGCGAGTGGAGGGTTTCTATATTTACTTACCACGCTAGGACAAGAATTCAGATATTTTTTGCGTTTACCAAACTACTGAGGAAGTTCATAAAATTTTTCGGCACACTACTAAGGAAATCGAAGCGAATAAATTTGGATTAAGAAGGCCGCGCGGCAGTTAGTTTGTGGTGCAGAAGCTAAAGTCGTCGGAATTATTCGATTTGTTTTTTGGCACGTATATAATTCAGGTTCAAGTCCTGAAGTCATATTTTTTTTCTTGCACATTTTTTTTTTACAATTCAAACCAGGAAAGTTTGGTAAAATTTTTGAGTTTATTTTAATTAAAATTTCTTTGAAATACTGTTTTTTTTGTATTTTATAAATGGAAATTTCTTTTCGGTATAAAATAGTTCATACTGGATATGACCTGATTTTTATGTAAATCAATCAAAACAGAAAATATGTACATATGTCTTTAATCTATTTCATCAAATCCAAATTATATTGATGAGAAAATATCATTCTAATATCTGTCCAGAAAGCCAAACGCGCAAACACACATACACATGCATATAATTACGCATACAAACTTTCAACTAACGCAGAATATGTGCATATAAAACTGCGAATCGAATAAAAGTGATTTAGAAGATTTCATTAGTAATTGTAGATTAGCGCAATCGTGAAAGACGTGTTGTATATGCGGTATATCGTCCCATATTTGACTCAGGTTCAAGTCCTGTACACAGTTTTTTGTTCGATATTTTTATTTCATTTTTTATATTTGGTTTAATTAGAATTGATTTAAAATAGTGTATTCAGATTTTTCTAATACCTGTTTTTTATAAATTTATTTTCTATATAACATTATTCATACTTCTTTTGAATTAATTTATATGTAAAACAGCCATAAAGGCAATCATATGAATATGCATTTATATATTTAATCTCTTCAGTCAAATCTGAACTACTTACATACACATATTGATGAGAAAATATTCTAATATCCATGGATGCACCCAGAAAGCCAAACGCGCATACACGCATATGTATACAAATATATACAAACCTTCAACGAACGTAAAATGTATACATATAAAAAACAACAACTGCGACCGTCTTCTTGTCCGTCAGTGAAAAGATGGGATATGTATACCCTATGAGCAAAAAGAACCGGGAAGGTGATGTTAACTGTTTCCTTCGATTGCCAAGGCGTAGTGCACCATGAGTACCTTCCATCGGGCCAGACAGTCAATAGAGAATATTATTTATCCGTTTTGAAACCTTAGAGAGATGCTGTGTGTTGCAAACCGCCGGAAATGTGAGCAAACAATTCTCAGATTTTGCATGGTGATAACGCGCCATCGCACTGATCAAAGAGAATACAAATCGGCCTGCGGGGGGTGTTTGGAGGACTGGGTTAAACGTTGGTACATGTGTGTTGCTTCAGACGGGTCATATTTTGAAGGAGATAATATAAATTTTCCTTAAATTTAACTCTGTTTTGTTTAATTTAAACATTCCCGGTACTTTCTGATCATAAGTTACATATATTCGGCTTTGCGGACAGCAATGTGTGATTCGCTGGAAGTCGCATTAACTCGCGACTGTCGCACAGTTAGAAGACATATTTACATACATATAAGGGTGCATACATACATACGGAGCCGCGGCCACTCGACATGTCAAAAATTTAAGATTTATCAAATATTGGCGAATAATTCCACGCGAAATATTCCAATATTGACTATTTTCGAATGGTCGCGAAAATTGGCATATGGAAGGCTCGTTTTATGAATGAAATTGAAATATGAGCTCGAACTTATGAATGAACTTTTTGTTTTTGTTCTAAATTGTTCAGCGCCGTCGCTGATAGAATCATGGCCGCTGCGACTGCGTCTACGAATGTATTTTGTTTTTGTAGTCGCTAGGCTTAGATTTTAGCTTTGGGCGACATGCGCATGTGAGGTATGTGTTTTTGTTGTGTTCTAGAACATTTTAGAATGTGTGGTGGCAAAGCGGCCATCGCGTTGCGCTTGCTGTTGCTTTTGCGTATATCAAAGTATTGTGTTTTTGTAAGTATAATATTAGGAATATCGACTGATGAAAGACAAAAGTACACGGAAGCAAGAAGGGAGCGCTGTGCTCGCGCATATATGCATGAATGTATGAACGTGCATGGATGTTGTAACATATGAATACAATTATTTTGTAGGAAGTTTAGAAGGCAAGTAGGTATACTCGTATATGTATGTATATATGCTAGGACATAAAGTGGGTATATATACATACATAGAGCAGAATTGTTTTTGCACTTGTTAGGAAGAAACTCGTTCACTAGTGCGTATGTGTATTTGATTTCTTGTAAGAATGTGATGTGCTGTGACATGTGTACATATGTACATAAGTCAAGGTTATTTGGGCATACTTTGCATATGTGATATGATGTTCTTGCGCTTGTGCATTATTGTTTTTCATATACAAATGTACATACATACATATGTATGTAAATGCTGTCGAATACATAAACTATAAATTGACATACAATATAAAATAAGTGTTGATTTATCTTAAACCGTTCTTTTTTTCTGAATGCAAATACCTCCTATTGACATGCACATATATACATATTATGTATATTGTCATATACCATCATTTATGTACATAAGAGTATGAATGTATGTAATGAAAAACTTCATGAATTACTTTCAGAATTTATTAAAACTTATTCGCGTCGCGCGCATACATGCACATCACAAACCTTTTGTTCACAACGCAGGCGCAGATATAAACGCTCTGCGTATTTATCCTCCCCACGTGACTCGCCATCAATTCTCGGTGGAAATTTTTTTTTTTTTTTCGTTTTTAATTTTTTTTTAATGTAATTGTAAAAAAATTTGTAATAAATTTTATGTATCCGCTTATCATTTCAAAAGTAACAAAATGGTAAAATAATAAGCAGTCGAAGAAATAAACGCACCGCCTATTTTTCCTCGCCACATGTTAGACTCGAGTTCAATTCCCGGTGCAAACTTTTTTTATAATTTTTTTTTTTTTAAATCGTTTTTTTTTTTAATGTAATTGAAAAAAAAAAAAATTATGTAATAAATTTGACGTATTCGCTTATTATTTCAAAAACACGAAAATAGTAAAAATTTAATTGGTTTAATGTCGAGGTGAGAAATGTGTTGTGTGTTGAGGTGAAAGATGTGTGGTCTTTCTAATTTTTGTGTGGGGAAAAGTCAGTGAGGTGTCTATAAACTCAGTGTGCTAAATTTCCTTACTTCAAATCTTTCAAATCTCAATTGTACTAAAAAAAGCTCATAGTAACATATCTGCTATCAGAGAATGTTAATGCAATCAGAAGGAGCAAATGTTAAATGAGCTTTTTTCGAGTTCTAATTTATAGATTCATAATAAGGTCATTTCAAATTCAACTATCTTCACGAGTGGGGAATTGCAGATATTTAACACGCGAGTGACGCGAGTGGAGGGTTTCTATATTTACTTACCACGCTAGGACAAGAATTCAGATATTTTCTGCGTTTACCAAACTACTGAGGAAGTTCATAAGATTTTTCGGCACACTACTAAGGAAATCGAAGCGAATAAATTTGGATTAAGAAGGCCGCGCGGCAGTTAGTTTGTGGTGCAGAAGCTAAAGTCGTCGGAATTATTTGATTTGTTTTTTGGCACGTATATAATTCAGGTTCAAGTCCTGAAGTCATATTTTTTTTCTTGCACATTTTTTTTTTACAATTCAAACCAGGAAAGTTTGGTAAAATTTTTGAGTTTATTTTAATTAAAATTTCTTTGAAATACTGTTTTTTTTGTATTTTATAAATGGAAATTTCTTTTCGGTATAAAATAGTTCATACTGGATATGACCTGATTTTTATGTAAATCAATCAAAACAGAAAATATGTACATATGTCTTTAATCTATTTCATCAAATCCAAATTATATTGATGAGAAAATATCATTCTAATATCTGTCCAGAAAGCCAAACGCGCATACACACATACATATGCATATAATTACGCATACAAACTTTCAACTAATGCAGAATATGTGCATATAAAACTGCGAATCGAATAAATTAGTAATTTAGAAAACTTCATTAGTAATTATAGTTTAGCGCAATCGTGAAAGACGTGTCGTGTATGGAGTACGTCGTCCCATATTTGACTCAGGTTCAAGACCTGTACACAATTTTCTTTGTTCGATATTTTTATTTAATTTTTTGTATTTGGTTTAATTAGAATTGATTTAAAATAGTGTATTCAGGTTTTTCTAATACCTGTTTTTTATAAATTTATTTTCTATATAACATTATTAATACTTCATTTGAATTAATTTATATGTAAAACAGCCATAATGGCAATCATATGAATATGCATTCCTATATTTAATCTCTTCAGTCAAATCTGAACTACTTACATACACATATTGATGAGAAAATATTCTAATATCCATGGATGCATCCAGAAAGCCAAACGCGCATACACGCACATGTATATAAATATATATAAATATATGCAAACCTTCAACGAACGCAAAATGTATGCATACGAAAAACAACAACTGCGACCATCTTCTTGTACGGCAGTGGAAAGATGGGATATGTATACCCTATGAGCAAAAAGAACCGGGAAGGTGATGTTGACTGTTTCCTTCGATTGCCAAGGCATAGTCCACCATGAGTACCTTCCATCGGGCCAGACAGTCAATAGAGAATATTATTTATTCGTTTTGAAACCTTAGAGAGATGCTGTGTGTTGCAAACCGCCGGAAATGTGAGCAAACAATTCTCAGATTTTGCATGGTGATAACGCGCCATCGCACTGATCAAAGAGAATACAAATCGGCCTGCCGGGTGTGTTTGGAGGACTGGGTTAAGCGTTGGCACATGTGTGTTCCTTCAGACGGGTCATATTTTAAAGGAGATAATATAAATTTTCCTTAAATTTAACTCTGTTTTGTTTAATTTAAACATTCCCGGTACTTTCTGATCATAAGTTACATATATGCGGCTTTGCGGACAGCAATGTGTGATTCGCTGGAAGTCGCATTAACTCGCGACTGTCGCACAGTTAGAAGACATATTTACATACATATACGGGTGCATACATACATACGGAGCCGCGGCCACGTGACATGACAAAAATTTAAGATTTATCAAATATTGGCAAATAATTCCACGCGAAATATTCCAATATTGACTATTTTCGAATGGTCGCGAAAATTGGCATATGGACGGCTCGTTTTATGAATGAAATTGAAATATGAGCTCGAACTTATGAATGAACTTTTTGTTTTTGTTCTAAATTGTTCAGCGCCGTCGCTGATAGAATCATGGCCGCTGCGACTGCGTCTACGAATGTATTTTGTTTTTGTAGTCGCTAGGCTTAGATTTTAGCTTTGGGCGACATGCGCATGTGAGGTATGTGTTTTTGTTGTGTTCTAGAACATTTTAGAATGTGTGGTGGCAAAGCGGCCATCGCGTTGCGCTTGCTGTTGCTTTTGCGTATATCAAAGTATTGTGTTTTTGTAAGTATAATATTAGGAATATCGACTGATGAAAGACAAAAGTACACGGAAGCAAGAAGGGAGCGCTGTGCTCGCGCATATACGCATGAATGTATGAACGTGCATGGATGTTGTAACATATGAATACAATTATTTTGTAGGAAGTTTAGAAGGCAAGTAGGTATACTCGTATATGTATGTATATATGCTAGGACATAAAGTGGGTATATATACATACATAGAGCAGAATTGTTTTTGCACTTGTTAGGAAGAAACTCGTTCACTAGTGCGTATGTGTATTTGATTTCTTGTAAGAATGTGATGTGCTGTGACATGTGTACATATGTACATAAGTCAAGGTTATTTGGGCATACTTTGCATATGTGATATGATGTTCTTGCGCTTGTGCATTATTGTTTTTCATATACAAATGTACATACATACATATGTATGTATGTAAATGCTGTCGAATACATAAACTATAAATTGACATACAATATAAAATAAGTGTTGATTTATCTTAAACCATTCTTTTTTTCTGAATGCAAATACCTCTTATTGACATGTACATACATATTATGTACTTATGTATATTATCATATACCATCATTTATTTACATATAAAGTATACGTTCATTTTCGAATGTATGTAATGAAAAACTTCATGAATTACTTTCAGAACTTTATTAAAATTTATTCGCGTCGCGCGCATGCACAAAACCTTTTGTTCACAACGCAGGCGCAGAAATAAACGCTCTGTGTATTTATCCTCCCCACGTGACTCGCCATCAATTCTCGGTGGAAATTTTTTTTTTTTTCGTTTTTAAATTTTTTTTTTTAATGTAATCGTAAAAAAATTTTTAATAAATTTTATGTATCCGCTTATCATTTCAAAAGTAACAAAATGGTAAAATAATAAGCAGTCGAAGAAATAAACGCACCGCCTATTTTTCCTCGCCACATGTTAGACTCGAGTTCAATTCCCGGCGCAAACTTTTTTTTATAAATTTTATTTTTTAAAATCGTTTTTTTTTAATGTATTATAATTGAAAAAAAAAATTATGTAATAAATTTTACGTACTCGCTTATTATTTCAAAAAAAAAAAAAAAATAGTGCAAATTTAATTGGTTTAATGTCGAGGTGAGAAATGTGTTGTGTGTTGAGGTGAAAGATGTGTGGTGTTTCTAATTTTTGTGTGGGCAAAAGTCAGTGAGGTGTCTATAAACTCGGTGTGCTAAATGACCTTATTACGAATCTTTCAAATCTCAATTGTACTAAAAAAAGCTCACAGTAACATTTGCACCTTCTCATTGCATTAACATTCTCTGCTGATAGTAGTCTCTTGTGTGAGTTTGTGGGCGAACGTTCATTGCGCAAAGTTTTTTTGTTACGGAGATATATTAATTCGTGTTGCCTGAGAGGCGAGGTTTAGTATTAAAGGTATTTTTCTGACTACATATTATTTGTAAATATTTTCGTTTAGAGATGTGTACTTCTGACTCCCAAATAGAAAAATAGCTGGAGGAGCTGTCGCTAAATGAAAGCGAAATAGAGGACAATTTAGAAAAGGATTTCGATTCAGACGATAGTCTTATTGATCCAAACTTTCAAATTGAATCTGAAGATGAAGTTGAAAATATAATTGTGGGCAATCAAGAATTGACTCCTGTTTCAGTTTCACCTATAGACGTACCACAAAGTAATGACCAACCTAATGACTCTTTAATAATCAAGCCTTCCGAAGCTATTGTAAGAGGTAAAAACAATTTCATTTGGTCGACTGAACCGTCTTCTACAAAACGAAGCTCAAGTAGAACTCCAGCGAGGAATATTGTTCATATTTTACCGGGATCAAAGAGAGAATTTAGGGACGTTACAAAGCCTTTAGATTGTTTTGAAAAATTTTTCACACCAAATATAATTGAAGAAATTCTTCTTTATACCAACGAAGACATTAAAGTTAAGTCCAATAATTACAAAAAACAAACCACAACCACATCATTAACTAGAACAGAAGAACTTCGCGCTCTCCTTGGAATTTTGGTTTTAAGTGGTGCGCTAAAGAACAACCATTTGTCAACTAAAGAGCTTTTTGATCCTTTGCTCTGCGGATCTAAAAATGTTGCTACAATGAGTATGGAACGTTTCAGATTTCTTATAAATTGCCTTCATTTTGATGATCGGAACACACGCGAAAATAGAAGAAAGACCGATAAATTTGCTCCCATTCGAAACGTATGGGAGATTTTTATTCAGCAATGTAGAGATAGCTTTAAACCGGGGTCATATGTGATAATAGACGAACAGCTACTAGCATTTAGAGGTCGATGTCCATTCCGAATGTACATACCAAACAAACCAGCTAAATACGGAATAAAAATTGTGCTAGTCTGCGATGTCAGAACTAAATATATGTTTGATGCTTCACCATATTTGGGAAAAAATTTTAATACAGTAGCTGGCGAACCATTAGGTTCTTATTATTGTCAGCTTCTCACTAGAACTATACATGGAACAAATAGAAACATAACTGTAGACAATTGGTTCACTTCCATACCATTAGCAGAACAGCTATTAGCGGATCCTTATAAGTTAGCTTTAATTGGAACAATCAAAACTAACAAAAAAGAAATTCCAGATGAGTTCAAGCATAATAAAACTGTTTTTTTAATATCAACTATGCACGACGAACCCACACTTAACTCACTATCAAAAAAACCTGTAATTATTGAATCCTATAATGCAACAAAAGGTGCTGTTGACACTTTTGATCAGATGTGTTGTATGCCAGCTGCAGCCGCAAAACCAGGCGTTGGCCATTATGTATGTTTTACGGTATGATAAATATGGCAGTATTGAATAGTTATATTCTCTATGTTTCAAACTGTGACCAAAAACAAATCAAGCCAATGAGCAGAAGGTATTTTATGAAGGATCTTAGTGAGGATTTGTGCTGTGACTGGCTCTCAATGAGACTTCAAGAAAGACCATCTATGCAAAAACGAGTTCGTGAAGCAATAACCGACTCCATTCACAGCTCCGCAGAGCAGCAAGAAAACTCTGAACCACAAATAAAGAAAGGGAAAAGATCAATGTGCAATTACTGTCCATCAAGCAAGAAACGTATGAGTGTTTATTATTGTGCAAAATGCAATAGAACGTACTGCCTGGAACATAGATCCCCAAATTGCTATACATGTGATATAAGAAAAAAGGTCTGAATTAATTTTTATGTACAAAACAAAATGTTAATAATATATTTGAAATTCTTTACTTTTATGAAACTTAGTACAAATAGCTATAAGAAAAATATGAATTTTATGTTTTTGTTTTAAAGAAAAAAAAATTATAAAATTTTTTCTAAATGATATCCTTGCAAAAAAAAAAATTTAAGTGTTAATTTAGTAAGTACATAATTGGCTTATAAAAACCATTTGATGAAATATTTTTTTTATATTATAGTTTAATACTTTAACCCTCAAAAAATAAAATGTTTTTCAATACAAAAACTTAACAAAAATTAGAGAAGAATTTTGTTTTTTAAAAAGTAGCCTGATAGGCGAGCTTTAGTTCTAAGCGTTTAAAAAAAAGGTTTAGTTTTCTAGGGTTAAAGAAACAAAGATCAGTTATGAACTCAACCAAACTAAAACCCAAGTGTTTTTTTTATAAACAATCAGGTAAAAACCTGTTTTTTATAAGCAGGTGTACATAATAATAATTCAAATATTTGTATATATATAATTGGCGCTTACGCCCTTTTTTGGATGGTTAGCCGAGCTCCTTCTATTTGTGGCGTGTGCCTTGATGTTCTCCCACAAATGGATGTTGTTCCATAATTCGAATAGGCATAAATAATCATTTGTTTTTTATATCAAAGGATGCTTTCCATTTAAATTCAACCGGGCTATTCGGGTCATGTTCTTCGATTTCGATGTAACTTAAATATGTTGCTCTCTGGTCAAAATAATGAGACACGTATTTTTTTGTTCGCCCGAAAAATTTTTTTTTCAAGAGTTATTGGCAATTTTGTTTTTCGCCTCAAACTCGATTTTTTTTAATTATATAAGAAAAATTTTTTTTTAAATGCCCATAACTTAGTCAAAAATGAACCGATTTTAATAATTTTGGGTTCAAAATGATCGTAATTACATACACAAGCGACTTCATGTAGAAACAATTGCAAAAAAGTAGTTGAAATTTTTTTATTTAGCAAAAAAGAAAAAAAATTGAAATTTTTTCGAAATTCAATATTTCAAAAAGTGTATTTTTTTTTTTTTTATAACTTTTTCCAAATCAAAAGGACATCTCAAACTTTAATTGAGCTGCATGCCTAGTAGCTAAAATGAGTTGTTTTTGAGTAATGAATTTTTGAGTAAACACCCTGTTTCGCACTTTTTGTTTTTCGCAAAATAAAAAATTTTCAACTACTTATTTGGAACTATTTCTATATGAAATCGCTCGTGTAAGTAATGACGATCATTTTGAACTCAAAATTATTAAAATCGGTTCATTTTTGACTAAGTTATGAGCATTTAAAAAAAAAAAAATCTTATATTATTAAAAAAAATCGATTTTGAGCCGAAAAACAAAATTGCCGATAAAGCTAGAAAAAAATTTTTTTTGGGCGAAAAAAAAAATACGTGTCTCATTATTTTGACCAGAGAGCAACATATTTGAGTTACATCGAAATCGAAGAACATGTCCCGAAAAGCCCTTTTGAATTGAAATGGAAAGAATCTATATAAGAAATTTTTTTTTAATAGCTCATAGCTTAGTCAAAAATAAGCCGATTTGAATGATTCTGGGTTCAAAATAATTGTACTTACTTACACGAGCGACTTCATGCAGAAACAATTGCCAAAATGTAGTTGAAAATGTTTTATTTTGCAAAAAACAAAGAGTGCGAAACAGGGTGTTTACTCAAAAATTCATTACTCAAAAACAACTCATTTTAGCTACTAGGCATGCAGCTCAATTAAAGTTTGAGATGTCCTTTTGATTTGGAAAAAGTTATAAAAAAAAAAAAATACACTTTTTGAAATATTGAATTTCGAAAAAATTTCAATTTTTTTTCTTTTTTGCTAAATAAAAAAATTTCAACTACTTTTTTGCAATTGTTTCTACATGAAATCGCTTGTGTATGTAATTATGATCATTTTGAACCCAAAATTATTAAAATCGGTTCATTTTTGACTAAGTTATGGGCATTTAAAAAAAAATTTTTCTTATATAATTAAAAAAAATCGAGTTTGAGGCGAAAAACAAAATTGCCGATAACTCTTGAAAAAAAATTTTTTCGGGCGAACAAAAAAATACGTGTCTCATTATTTTGACCAGAGAGCAACATATTTAAGTTACATCGAAATCGAAGAACATGACCCGAATAGCCCGGTTGAATTTAAATGGAAAGCATCAAAGGTGTTTACAGATGAATGCAGACCTATATCGGTACGGCACAGCGCACAGCAGAGGATAAAATCTAAATGATGTAAATAAGATAAGATAATACAAGATAAGATAAGATAAGATAAGATAAGATAAGATAAGATAAGATAAGATAAGATAAGATAAGATAAGATAAGATAAGATAAGATAAGATAAGATAAGATAAGATAAGATAAGATAAGATAAGATAAGATAAGATAAGATAAGATAAGATAAGATAAGATAAGATAAGATAAGATAAGATAAGATAAGATAAGATAAGATAAGATAAGATAAGATAAGATAAGATAAGATAAGATAAGATAAGATAAGATAAGATAAGATAAGATAAGATAAGATAAGATAAGATAAGATAAGATAAGATAAGATAAGATAAGATAAGATAAGATAAGATAAGATAAGATAAGATAAGATAAGATAAGATAAGATAAGATAAGATAAGATAAGATAAGATAAGATAAGATAAGATAAGATAAGATAAGATAAGATAAGATAAGATAAGATAAGATAAGATAAGATAAGATAAGATAAGATAAGATAAGATAAGATAAGATAAGATAAGATAAGATAAGATAAGATAAGATAAGATAAGATAAGATAAGATAAGATAAGATAAGATAAGATAAGATAAGATAAGATAAGATAAGATAAGATAAGATAAGATAAGATAAGATAAGATAAGATAAGATAAGATAAGATAAGATAAGATAAGATAAGATAAGATAAGATAAGATAAGATAAGATAAGATAAGATAAGATAAGATAAGATAAGATAAGATAAGATAAGATAAGATAAGATAAGATAAGATAAGATAAGATAAGATAAGATAAGATAAGATAAGATAAGATAAGATAAGATAAGATAAGATAAGATAAGATAAGATAAGATAAGATAAGATAAGATAAGATAAGATAAGATAAGATAAGATAAGATAAGATAAGATAAGATAAGATAAGATAAGATAAGATAAGATAAGATAAGATAAGATAAGATAAGATAAGATAAGATAAGATAAGATAAGATAAGATAAGATAAGATAAGATAAGATAAGATAAGATAAGATAAGATAAGATAAGATAAGATAAGATAAGATAAGATAAGATAAGATAAGATAAGATAAGATAAGATAAGATAAGATAAGATAAGATAAGATAAGATAAGATAAGATAAGATAAGATAAGATAAGATAAGATAAGATAAGATAAGATAAGATAAGATAAGATAAGATAAGATAAGATAAGATAAGATAAGATAAGATAAGATAAGATAAGATAAGATAAGATAAGATAAGATAAGATAAGATAAGATAAGATAAGATAAGATAAGATAAGATAAGATAAGATAAGATAAGATAAGATAAGATAAGATAAGATAAGATAAGATAAGATAAGATAAGATAAGATAAGATAAGATAAGATAAGATAAGATAAGATAAGATAAGATAAGATAAGATAAGATAAGATAAGATAAGATAAGATAAGATAAGATAAGATAAGATAAGATAAGATAAGATAAGATAAGATAAGATAAGATAAGATAAGATAAGATAAGATAAGATAAGATAAGATAAGATAAGATAAGATAAGATAAGATAAGATAAGATAAGATAAGATAAGATAAGATAAGATAAGATAAGATAAGATAAGATAAGATAAGATAAGATAAGATAAGATAAGATAAGATAAGATAAGATAAGATAAGATAAGATAAGATAAGATAAGATAAGATAAGATAAGATAAGATAAGATAAGATAAGATAAGATAAGATAAGATAAGATAAGATAAGATAAGATAAGATAAGATAAGATAAGATAAGATAAGATAAGATAAGATAAGATAAGATAAGATAAGATAAGATAAGATAAGATAAGATAAGATAAGATAAGATAAGATAAGATAAGATAAGATAAGATAAGATAAGATAAGATAAGATAAGATAAGATAAGATAAGATAAGATAAGATAAGATAAGATAAGATAAGATAAGATAAGATAAGATAAGATAAGATAAGATAAGATAAGATAAGATAAGATAAGATAAGATAAGATAAGATAAGATAAGATAAGATAAGATAAGATAAGATAAGATAAGATAAGATAAGATAAGATAAGATAAGATAAGATAAGATAAGATAAGATAAGATAAGATAAGATAAGATAAGATAAGATAAGATAAGATAAGATAAGATAAGATAAGATAAGATAAGATAAGATAAGATAAGATAAGATAAGATAAGATAAGATAAGATAAGATAAGATAAGATAAGATAAGATAAGATAAGATAAGATAAGATAAGATAAGATAAGATAAGATAAGATAAGATAAGATAAGATAAGATAAGATAAGATAAGATAAGATAAGATAAGATAAGATAAGATAAGATAAGATAAGATAAGATAAGATAAGATAAGATAAGATAAGATAAGATAAGATAAGATAAGATAAGATAAGATAAGATAAGATAAGATAAGATAAGATTAGATTAGATAAGATTAGATTAGATTAGATTAGATTGGATTAGATTAGATTAGATTAGATTAGATTAGATTAGATTAGATTAGATTAGATTAGATTAGACTAGATTAGATTAGATTAGATTAGATTAGATTAGATTAGATTAGATTAGATTAGATTAGATTAGATTAGATTAGATTAGATTAGATTAGATTAGATTAGATTAGATTAGATTAGATTAGATTAGATTAGATTAGATTAGATTAGATTAGATTAGATTAGATTACATTAGATTAGATTAGATTATATTAGATTAGATTAGATTAGATTAGATTAGATTAGATTAGATTAGATTAGATTAGATTAGATTAGATTAGATTAGATTAGATTAGATTAGATTAGATTAGATTAGATTAGATAAGATACCGGACCTGTTCGTGGTTGAAGTAAGACGTGTATTTTTAAGCTCCCGTTAAGTGCGTGTATTTCACAGTAAAACACTTCTTAAAACATAAATACAAAGTGTTAATAGTGGCGTGTGAACATATGGGTTTTAAAGCGTGAGCTTTATAATTTCAATAAGATCGCCAGAAAGTGCTATTTAAATTTTAAGAACTCAAAAGTGCTCGCAAAAAAGTGAATACCAACAGCGCCTAAACTTTTTCATAAGGAATCGGCTGGCTGCTGTTTGCAGATACAAGCGTTCTCATAACTTTTCTGTTTTCGTTAAATGATTTAGGCGCCAAATTCTAAACTTTAATCTGAAAGCTGTACATCAGAGAACGTTAATGTATAGAGAAGTCTCAATGACAGGAACGGATGGAATTTTGAGGGGTACTCATCTCATGAAAACTAATCACCACAGACACACTTTTCACCAAAAGTTAACAGCGGTACAGGCAGTTCGTATAATTTAACAGCAAGTGAGTATTATTAACAGGAATTAGCAATGTAAGATATTATTGGAAAAGTTGGTGTGAAGGGCGTAATGTATTTGACATTACAGGTGCTTTTGTTTTTGTGATTTATTTCGCCCTTTGGAATTTGGAAAATTGCGCCAGAATAATAAATGTCAATCGCAAGAATTTAACGGGATTTGAGTTTTGTGAAATTTCCAAAGCGACTCGCGGCTTTTTGCATTTATATTGGAACAATTTCCAAATTTCAAATTAACTCGGGTTTTAAAAGCTATTGCGTAGTAAAAGAAACAGAAACTTCGTGTTTTGAGTTTCGAGTTGTGAAAGTGCTGTGAGTGATTTAGCGTTTTTTTAAAAGCGCTTGTGGTTTGTAAAGAAAAAAAATTTCGTGAAAAAAAGAGCAACGATAGGTTGTGCCGCGTACGCGGTTGCTGACAAGAAGAAAATAGACTATTTTCGTTCCCGAAGGATCCTGTTGAAGTGGCAAAGTGGAGGGACAATTGGAAAATCCCGACGGCGGTGCATCTTCCACCCCACAACTCATATGTGTGCGTAAAGCATTTTGAGCCACATGTTGTGGGGGGAAAATTTTTAAAAAAGGGTGCCATCCCCACCCTTCGTTTAGGTAAGTTTTTGCGCAATAATAAATAGGTATGTGTGTTTTTATATTTCGCTAAAGCGAGCCTACAAGAATATCAAACACACATATCTACAT
Source organism: Anastrepha obliqua (assembly GCF_027943255.1). Classification (NCBI taxonomy): domain Eukaryota; kingdom Metazoa; phylum Arthropoda; class Insecta; order Diptera; family Tephritidae; genus Anastrepha; species Anastrepha obliqua. Next base: position 354,463 of record NW_026562184.1, read on the forward strand.
ATGTATGATTACATACATTTGATAAAATATTAGGGGGGATAGGTTTGATGGAGGGCGAGGCTTGCTAACTTGTAACATTAGAGTTTTGAGGGAGGAAAGTGGACCAAGTTAATAAATTTAAACTAATTTTTGAATGTAAATGATATTGCATATACATATGTATATATGTATGTGCATGTATTGTGCTAATTTATTTGATATCTGTATGTGCATATATAAATTTGTATATGTATAAATAAATTTAAATGGGAATTACCAAGTGTTATAAAACTACCGACCGGTCAAAATTCCTGGTGGTATCAATTGTTCGAAAGATTTTCCCTCTAAACTTCATTTGATATTTTTTAATTATATTATGGCTTTTTGAAATTACATGTATTTAATAATATTCCCACTTCCATTTTTTTTTTACGTACATCCATATATCGTATGTTATACGATCAATGGTTGTGCTTTGACGGTGTATAAAAGTAAAAAATATAAAAAATTTTGTATTTCTACTGAGTACAAAACATAATTCAGAAAATGTATCGAGAATTTGTTTACTGATACTGATAGGCTATATGTTTGTAAGCGCCACTTTAGTCCAGAGCAAGTAACTCGATTAAAAGTTTTAGATGGGGCTGTTCCATCTTTAAGATTAGAGCCAGTTAGTAGAAATCGCGCACCTAGTACCTACAAAGTATATGCAAATCGTACAGTAGGTGTAGGAGACAATCTTACATTATAAGAGTTCGAAAAATATTCCATGCTAGAGGAAAGAAGGCTTAAAAACAAAAACATCTGTGAGGACTTATAAATCACTAGCAGTCGCGAACGATTTGCTCAGGCTGCTCGTTTTTATAGGAGCAACGAAATTAAATTAAAGAAAAGAATTGAAGAATTAAAAGCAGAAAATGTGAAGCTGCAGCAAAAATATAAATATTTGTGTAGTCGTGCAGTACTTGCGGAAGAAACTTCAAGCAGTGATGCTATAACTTTCGCAAGAATGATCGTCAGTGGCCAAAAACCCGTTATAGCGAGGAAGAAAAGGCATTGGCTCATCTCATCAAATATGTTGTTCCGGGGTTCGACGCCAATGTCTTATTTAATTTAGAAAAAATTGGTTTCAACTATATCCGACACCGAATGCATAAGCGTTCTATTATTCGATGAAATCATCATCAAATCGGACTTGAGCTACAGGGTGGCTGATGAAAGCCGCTACCAAAAAAAAATTGAATAACTTTTTTTCTTTTTAAGTTATCTGTTCCATTTTTGTTTTAATTTGCAGATTGATCTTTAAAATTGATTAAAATGGATAACTGGGACACGCAAACAAGAGCTGTAGCTGCAGCTATACAAAGCAATCCAAGGGTTTCAACAAGAAGCTTATCTGCTCAACTTGGTGTCAGCCGACAGTCTTCGCAAACAATAATGCACAAAGATTTAGACTTATTTCCCTACAAAATTCAAATGGTTAACAAACTGAATGCAGCAGACTTGCCGATTCGCTTGGAATTTTGCCAGAAGATCCTGCAAATGGTGGAAGAAGACGAAAACATGTTAAACTGCCTTTTCATGTCTGATGAGGCCCATTTCGATTTAAACGGCAATGTGAACAAACAAAATTGTCGAATATGGAGTACTTCTAACCCACAGATACTCCACGAGACGGAATTGCATCCTCTTCGCGTGACAGTGTGGTGTGCGGTTTCTTCACGCTGTATTGTCGGGCCTTATTTTTTTGAAGAAAATGGTCACACCGTTACGGTTACTGGAGACCGTTATTTGAAAATGCTGAAAGAATTTTTCTATCCAGAACTACGCCGAAAGAGAATTTCTTTCAACTCTGTGTGGTTTCAACAAGATGAGGCAACGTCTCACATAGCCCAGACTGTTAAGACAGAGTTGCGACGAAAATTTCCCAATAAACTGATTTCAAGAAACTCCGAATTTCGTTGGCCCCCCAGGTCGCCTGACCTTACTGCACCTGACTTTTTCTTGTGGGGTTTATGTAAACAAGAAGTTTATAAAACAAAGCCAACAAATTTGGATGAACTAAAACAATCCATTCGGGCAACAATTGCAGCTATTCCTGTCGCAACTCTCAAAGCAGCAATGAACAACTTTTTACTAAGATGCCGCACTTGTGTCAACGAGCATGGGGGGCATTTAAATTCAATTATTTTTAAAACTAGTTAAGCTAAATTTAATAAAATTTAATGACCTTCAACTTGAAAAAAAAAATAAATGAATTCCATACACTAAAAAAAAGTTATTTGAGTTTCTTAATGTAGCAAAATTCATCAGCCACCCTGTATAATAAAGCTATGGGTTCGTAGATCCTGGGGAAGGTCAACGCGAAAATAAGATTGGCAATAAATGTTGATTTTTTATGGTTAAGGGATTGTGCTCTAAATGGAAATACGTGTGTTCGTATTATATATCCAGTGGTGGTATACATAAGGAGACATTATTGCCCATTTTGGGGAAAAATATCGCACAACTAAAAAAATGTGGTTAAATTTGAAAGGTATAGTCTGCGATCAAGAGCCCTCCAACACTAGTACCTTTAACACTTTAGGAATTTCTGAGAAGTGTCCCTTTTTCCTTCACGAAGACACACAAATTTTTGGAATGTACGATTATTGTCACTTCATAAAGTCCGTCCGAAATCCTTTAATGAAATATGACATCTTAACATCAGATGGAGTGTCAAGCTTCAAGGTGATAAAAAAATTGTTTGATATAGATCAAATGAATCCCCATTTTAAAATTTGTCCGAAACTAACGGAGGCCCATATAAATACTAGTTTTTTGGAAAAAAGAGGGTCTCACGTGCAACTCAGGTCCTGAGCAATTCGGTAGCCTCTGGTGTCGACATGGCCTTGACCCAAAATTGATTAGGCAGATGTTGGTAAAAAAAAAATGAATGATCTGTTTGAAGAATTGGATGCAAAAAATTTCCAGTCAAAAAATCCTTTAAAGTGTCCGATTAGGCGGGGTGACACAAGAAAAATTGATAGATTGAATAATCATCTAGATTTTTTGCGGTCATTCCAGTTGCCGGGAAACGCACACGTAAAATGCATCGAAGGTTTCCGCATAACCATTTTAGCGATGCAAAAGTTATGCGAGGAACTTTTTATCGAACAAACTGCCTTAAAATTTATTTTCACCGGGAATATAAATCAAGATGCGTTAGAAAACTTTTTCTATTGCATACGAGCTAGTCAGGGTATGAATACCCATCTAACAGCTCACGAAGTCCAATATATAATATAGTTGCACGATTAATCTCAATGAAAATTTTACGCCAGAGATTTGAGAAAAAAGGTTCCAACTGAGCAGATGATGACGATATAAATTTAGATGGGAATGTAGGCCCCGAGGATCGTCATCTTGAGACAGAAGTAGGAGACCAGCAAAATGAGGATCTCGTTTTAGAAAAGATTAATGTGGAAGACATCAATTTTGCTGAAGAAAGTAATGAAGCTGAGGTACAAGTGCAGAATTATTTCATTGGTTATGGTATTTACCAAAAAGTGCTGTGCAAGCTCAAATGTGAAAAGTGCACCCACGCCATGACGAAAGCAACAGGAGAGCTGAAGTAAAATTCAGAAGCCCTGATTAGATCCAAAAACTTCACGGATGACAGCGATTTAAGGCTTGTCAATCCTGAAGACAGGGTTTTCGAAGTGTGTCGACTCCAAATGGTGTGGTACCGTCAGCTCTTCAATGTTTTATGTTGTCTGTTTTAAAGGAAGAAACACAAAAAATATTTCCCGACTGGTTTGTAGGATCTGGCGAGTATAGAGATCATCGCATAAAACTATTATATTAGATTTTCTTTTAACTGTCCTTCTGTTCAAAAATACAAAGTGGCTTTTACGAAATGAGGTCCATAGTGTCAGATTGAGAAAAGTACAAAATAAATTAAAAAAACTGTACTAGGTTGTAAGCCAGGCCCCCACAAAAAGAGATGCACCGTTCACATAGGTAATTAATAATCGTATTAGCTATCTTTTGCATATGATGATATATTACCTATTCTTTTATTTCAGGGTTTTCCAGTTTGGTTTATTTCAGGTTTTTAATATATATATATTTCACAGGTATTTTCTATTTCAGATTTTTCATATTTTTTGGTCTATTTCACATGTTTCTTTTTTATTTTTTCTTCTCTTTCAGGTAGCACCCGAGCCTAGATTTTTAAACCACTACAATTTTGTCTTAATCATGATGGATTGAGAGTAGTGTTTTAAAAATCAGGTAAATCGCAATGACTTAATCGATGTCAATGTCGAAGTCGTGTTAGAAATTGTTATAATATTATATGAGAGGCTTGAGCGTATGTTAGACGCGATTGGCGGTCAGCAGCTGATGCACCGTCTGGACTTTGTACGGAAACATCTTCAAGTCTTGTACCAAAATTCGCTGTAACGACCGTCGACTGATACCCATTTGCGTGGCACGTCGTCTGGTCGATGTCGACGGTGCTTCAATGACATCCTCGGCTACAGCAGCAATATTCTCGGCAGAACGGCTACTCCGGGGTCTGCCACGCCTGGCAGCATCTCGTGTTGTGCCAGTCTCTTCGAGGCGAGCGGCTAAACGTCGCAGTGTTTCACCAGTAGGCGTTGGACGGCGAGGAAATCTGCGACGAAATTCACGTTGTGCCAAAGTCACCGACCGATTATTGGTCAAACAATAGTCAGCAATATTCCGCGTTCTGGAGCAGTGTAGCGTAACATTGTTTATTAACGAGTATTTGGCATGTGTTTACTACACAAATGTCAAAACAGAACTGACATTAGGGGCCAATCGCAAAATTTATAGCATTTTCAGATAGGAGGATTACTTTAGCGCCACCTGTTATAACAATATATAGTTTTTACGTTTCTATATGTGTATGTATGTATAAATATCAATATAATAATCAAAGAATAAACACATAAACATAGAAATTAAACACATTCAAATGGCTGCAAAATGCCGTCGGCATTTACACAATTTTATTTTCTATCAACATCGCACATAGGTACATTCGCAATACACTTCTTATACATATTTCTATACACAAATATTAGAATAATATACCAAAACACTGGTAGGTCATGTTGCTTCGGTGCCTATATGTATATGCGTGGAACACTATATTTATTAACCCTAGAACCCTACCCCAGGCACCCTGCTGTTTAATCAAAGCGGTGTCATATTTTTATTTGGCGGTGCACATTTTTTTTTGTTTTGCCTATTTTCATAATATCACCCCTCCTTGATATTTCATCAGTTTTAAAATAATATTTCCGCCGGTAAGGGGTTTAAACCATTAGCACTGGGCGCTGTAGCACCCATGGGTAGGAAAATAAGTTAAATTTTTGTTATAGTATTTGTGCTGCTTTTAAACTGCGAACAAAGTGAATTTCCATTTAAAAAGTGCAAATAAAGTGATTATGAATTTCTAAGCTGTAAACAAAGGGATTTTATTGTTTTTGTGTTATTAAGTACATTTATTTTGTAGATTCAGTGTTGTAAGCAGTAAAGTGAAATGGCGGGTTCCAGAAGACTGTGGAGGGATGATATGATTGAGCGACTTCTCGAGTGTGATTCTGATGAAGATGAATTTGTTAGAGGATAAAATCATTCCAAATTTTCTTGACGAAGAAACTTCTTCAGACGAGGACGAAATATTGGATAACTTACCAGAAAGTACAAGTGATTTTCTAAAAGTGTGCCCAAAAGAATGAACGGCTGAAACAGATATATATGGAGTGGAGAAGCTCCGCAATCATCTGGACGTACTGCACGACGAAACATCATATTACACCCACCTGGTAATAAAGGATGTACTAAACAAATTTATACACCATTAGAAGCTTGATCTTTTTTTTTTTGATTACGAAGTCAATTTACAACCTCAAAAATATAAAAAATATCGCCAAAACTACGACGAAGATGATAGCTCTACATGTATTAGGCCATCGTACACTCAGAATAATACCATTACTGAAATAAAAGCCTTGATAGGTTTATATTATTTTTCTGGAGTTTTAAAGATGAAAACGGTAAAAAAATTATTTGATGAAGACACAGGAGTACCATATTGTATATTAAAGCAACGATGTCTGGATCTAGATTTGAGATTCGACGATAAAAATACTCGTGAGGAAGGTCGTAGAGAAGATCGATTAGCTCCAATAAGAGAATTATTTGATGACATTGTGAAGAAAAGCGCCAGTTTTTACACTCCAACAAGTTGTTGCTCAATAGATGAGCAATTGCTTGCGTTCAGAGGCCGATACCAATTTCGAATGCCAAATGAACCTGACAAAAATGGTATAAAAATAATATTGATGAGTGACTCAAAAACATTTTATATTTAGAGGCCGATACCAATTTCGAATGCCAAATGAACCTGACAAAAATGGTATAAAAATAATATTGATGAGTGACTCAAAAACATTTTATATGATAAACGCAGAGGTGTATTTAGGTAAAGAAAGTACACCGAAAACACAAACAGTTGCTGATTATTATCTTCAGTCTCTGACATCTCCCATACACGGATCTAACAGGAACCTGACATGCGATAATTGGTTCACGTCAATACCTTCCGCTACTACTTTACTGGAAAAGAACATAACATAAATTGGTACTTTGAAACCAAAATATGAGAGAAATTCCTTTACAAATGAAAGATAAACCATCTTTTCAAAGAAATTCTGCTAAATTTGCATATAGCGGACTTCTAACTTTATTAGCTTACTGTCCACCTAAAGGCAGCAAAAAAAGGATAGTCACCTTGTTATCAACGATGCATATTAAACCTGATAAAGATAAATCTGTTGTTTTGCATGAAATGGTTGACTTTTACAACAAGACAAAAGGAGGAGTTAATACTTTTGATCAACTAAGTCACACTTATTTAGTGTCACGTAAAACCCGTCGATGGCCATTGTGCGTTTTCTTTGGATTACTAAACAGCATTGGTATAAACTCGATGATACTACTAAGCCTCAGTAACGCAACAAATAAAGAAAATGTACCGAATACACGTATTTTTTTAAAAACTTTGTCTCTCCCACTCATAACACCATTTTTAAAAGAGCGCCAAAATTGGCGCACTTTGTCTACCAATATTCGCGAAGTGATAAATGGCTTACTGAAAACGTCCAGTGAACCTGATGCATCATCTGATGGCACCATAAAGCAAGGGCGATCTAGATTCTGTCCTTACAAGAAAGACAGAAAAAGCAAGACTTTTTGCAGCAAGTGCAAAATACCTATATGAGGAGAGCATCAAATAAAAATTTGTAGCAAATGTCTCTAAAGCATGTTTTGTGATTTTTTTATAATTCAACACAAATTTAATCAATAAACACACTGAAGTTAAAATAACAGCATTTTTATATCTTATTTGGAAAATATAATCTATAAAAGTTATGGGTGTTCAGGCACCCTGGGTAGGAAAAGTCAATGTAAAATATGGGTAGGGATCTTGGGTTAAAGATGCAATAAAACTTAGTTGTCCCATATAGGTATGCAAATACGTTTCTTTGAAGTTTTTTTTATTTATTTTAAATTTCAAACTATCTTTTATACTATCTATAAAATGTATTCAATGTATATTAATATATGTAAATTGAAAAAAATTTCGTTTGCAAAGGAACAAATAAATGCACATTCAAATGTAAATAGGATAAGCCAATGCGTCATGAGATAGGCCATTTTTGTTCCAGTGTAGGTAACTCTATAAGAATTGAAGATGCAATTGAACTTTTGCACAAACATAACTAACATAATATATGTATATATTGATATACGTACATATACATCAATATAACACACTGGTATGCTGTATGAATTCTTGTCTAAAATTAATTTAGACTCGAAAAATTAGTAAAAAATTTCATCAAAAGTTTTAAATTTACAAAAAGCCACACAACAAAATGTGAGGACGTTTTATACTGTATTTTGTTTCAATTCTTCCTTTTAGATTAAATCAACAAACATTAAAGTTTTTTATGTTGGCGCATAATTTCATTATTTCATAATTGTATTTGTTTGAAAATATAAAGTGAATAAAATTGCGTTTATCAAGGAAATAGAAATGCACAAGCCAATTCCTTGCAAATTGCGGGCGGCATTCGTCAGTTTGATTTCATACAGAAACCAAAAACTGAGCAGAGCCACTGTACATAATTGTAATCAGCTCTGTTAAGAAGTTCGCCGCTGTCGAGTTGAACGAGGTGAAAAACTCTTCGTGGTCAGACTTTATTTTTGACAATTCGCTTTATTCGTAGCTCGTGAGATTTCTCTATACATTAACGTTCTCTGATGTACAGCTTTCAGCTTAAAGTTTAGAATTTGGCGCCAAAATCATTTAACGAAAACAGTTAGGTCTTGAAAACACCAGCAGCCGGCTGATTCCTTATGGAAAAGTTTAGGCGTTGTTATATTAATATTCACTTTTATGCAAGCACTTTTGAGTTTTTAAAAGTTAAATAGCCCTTTCTGGCGATCTTATTGAAATTATCAAGCTCACGCTTTAAATCACATATGTTCTTATCTTATCTTATCTTATCTTATCTTATCTTATCTTATCTTATCTTATCTTATCTTATCTTATCTTATCTTATCTTATCTTATCTTATCTTATCTTATCTTATCTTATCTTATCTTATCTTATCTTATCTTATCTTATCTTATCTTATCTTATCTTATCTTATCTTATCTTATCTTATCTTATCTTATCTTATCTTATCTTATCTTATCTTATCTTATCTTATCTTATCTTATCTTATCTTATCTTATCTTATCTTATCTTATCTTATCTTATCTTATCTTATCTTATCTTATCTTATCTTATCTTATCTTATCTTATCTTATCTTATCTTATCTTATCTTATCTTATCTTATCTTATCTTATCTTATCTTATCTTATCTTATCTTATCTTATCTTATCTTATCTTATCTTATCTTATCTTATCTTATCTTATCTTATCTTATCTTATCTTATCTTATCTTATCTTATCTTATCTTATCTTATCTTATCTTATCTTATCTTATCTTATCTTATCTTATCTTATCTTATCTTATCTTATCTTATCTTATCTTATCTTATCTTATCTTATCTTATCTTATCTTATCTTATCTTATCTTATCTTATCTTATCTTATCTTATCTTATCTTATCTTATCTTATCTTATCTTATCTTATCTTATCTTATCTTATCTTATCTTATCTTATCTTATCTTATCTTATCTTATCTTATCTTATCTTATCTTATCTTATCTTATCTTATCTTATCTTATCTTATCTTATCTTATCTTATCTTATCTTATCTTATCTTATCTTATCTTATCTTATCTTATCTTATCTTATCTTATCTTATCTTATCTTATCTTATCTTATCTTATCTTATCTTATCTTATCTTATCTTATCTTATCTTATCTTATCTTATCTTATCTTATCTTATCTTATCTTATCTTATCTTATCTTATCTTATCTTATCTTATCTTATCTTATCTTATCTTATCTTATCTTATCTTATCTTATCTTATCTTATCTTATCTTATCTTATCTTATCTTATCTTATCTTATCTTATCTTATCTTATCTTATCTTATCTTATCTTATCTTATCTTATCTTATCTTATCTTATCTTATCTTATCTTATCTTATCTTATCTTATCTTATCTTATCTTATCTTATCTTATCTTATCTTATCTTATCTTATCTTATCTTATCTTATCTTATCTTATCTTATCTTATCTTATCTTATCTTATCTTATCTTATCTTATCTTATCTTATCTTATCTTATCTTATCTTATCTTATCTTATCTTATCTTATCTTATCTTATCTTATCTTATCTTATCTTATCTTATCTTATCTTATCTTATCTTATCTTATCTTATCTTATCTTATCTTATCTTATCTTATCTTATCTTATCTTATCTTATCTTATCTTATCTTATCTTATCTTATCTTATCTTATCTTATCTTATCTTATCTTATCTTATCTTATCTTATCTTATCTTATCTTATCTTATCTTATCTTATCTTATCTTATCTTATCTTATCTTATCTTATCTTATCTTATCTTATCTTATCTTATCTTATCTTATCTTATCTTATCTTATCTTATCTTATCTTATCTTATCTTATCTTATCTTATCTTATCTTATCTTATCTTATCTTATCTTATCTTATCTTATCTTATCTTATCTTATCTTATCTTATCTTATCTTATCTTATCTTATCTTATCTTATCTTATCTTATCTTATCTTATCTTATCTTATCTTATCTTATCTTATCTTATCTTATCTTATCTTATCTTATCTTATCTTATCTTATCTTATCTTATCTTATCTTATCTTATCTTATCTTATCTTATCTTATCTTATCTTATCTTATCTTATCTTATCTTATCTTATCTTATCTTATCTTATCTTATCTTATCTTATCTTATCTTATCTTATCTTATCTTATCTTATCTTATCTTATCTTATCTTATCTTATCTTATCTTATCTTATCTTATCTTATCTTATCTTATCTTATCTTATCTTATCTTATCTTATCTTATCTTATCTTATCTTATCTTATCTTATCTTATCTTATCTTATCTTATCTTATCTTATCTTATCTTATCTTATCTTATCTTATCTTATCTTATCTTATCTTATCTTATCTTATCTTATCTTATCTTATCTTATCTTATCTTATCTTATCTTATCTTATCTTATCTTATCTTATCTTATCTTATCTTATCTTATCTTATCTTATCTTATCTTATCTTATCTTATCTTATCTTATCTTATCTTATCTTATCTTATCTTATCTTATCTTATCTTATCTTATCTTATCTTATCTTATCTTATCTTATCTTATCTTATCTTATCTTATCTTATCTTATCTTATTTACATCATTTAGATTTTATCCTCTGCTGTGCGCTGTGCCGTATCGATATAGGTCTGCATTCATCTGTAAACACCTTTGATATAAAAAACAAATGATTACACAGGCCTGCGAAATTTAACTTTTTTTCAGTTTCTAGAATGGCTGTACCTGTTTCTTGTAGTTTTTTATGCGCTGAAAACGAATCTGACCTTCAAAATGCTCCATCACGTCAGGATTTTTGGTAAATGAAGGCTGAAAGGTCAAAAAATGGCCATTTTAGCCATTTTTGATAATTTTTTTTGGGATAGAAAATTGTTTTTTTTCAATTTTCGACGAAAAGGTCGCATAGTACAACTCTTTAGCTTTAAAACCCATTTTTTTAAATTATTGTACGATTTTTTAAAAAAAAGTTATGACATTTTGAAATTAACAGTTTCAGTTACGCCAATAGACGTTATACCCAACGTATACGTAACTTAAACTGTTAATTTCAAAATGTCATAACTTTTTTTTAAAAAATCGCACAATAATTTAAAACAATGGGTTTTAAATCTAAAGAGTTGTACTATGCGACCTTTTCATCGAAAATTGAAAAAAAAAAATTTCTATCCCAAAAAAATTATCAAAAATGGCTAAAAAGGCCATTTTTTGACCTTTTAGGCTTCATTTACCAAAAATCCTGACGTGATGGAGCATTTTGAAGGTCAGATTCGTTTTCAGCGCATAAAAAACTACAAGAAACAAGTACAGCCATTCTAGAAACTCACCCTCGCAGGACGGTGTTATTTATGCCTATTCGAATTATGGAACAACATCCATTTGTGGGAGAACATCAAGGCACACGCCACAAATAGAAGGAGCTCGGCTAACCATCCGAAAAAGGGCGTAAGCGCCAATTATATATATACAAATATTTGAATTATTATTATGTACACCTGCTTATAAAAAACAGGTTTTTACCTGATTGTTTATAAAAAACACACTTGGGTTTTAGTTTGGTTGAGTTCATAACTGATCTTTGTTTCTTTAAACTTTGTTATTTATACTTAATTTATTTTGTTTGCAATTGTAAACGCCAGAACACCAAGTGATTATATTTAATAAAAGTATTTAACACGTTCCCTGTCCCAATACAAATATGCAAAATTGACCGAAAAGTCCAACAGAGTTTTTTGAATAATTTGTTTTTACTTTATTATCGTGCCAGCACGTCCAGTGCAGAAACTGTACAATTCCGTTACGTCCAGTCAAATAATTTGCTTTAGGAGTTTCCTATACCGCTGACGCACATAGGGCTCAGGAACGTATCAGTGCTTATCAGGTGCACGTTACCTGAACCATATGTGGCTCAGCGGACAGGGAACGTGTTAATGAGAATGAATATGAATATTGTTACAATGTATTTTAATGAAATTAATGAAAGTTAATATGAAGCGATGCGGTTCTTCTATATTTTCCGTATACGTGCGTACGCTCTCGCGGTCTCTTTCATGCTACCCTTTCTGTGTCGTTGACACAATTAATACTTGATTACTTTACAATATATTAGTTCTTTGGAAATTAAGTTTACAATTCTTGGGAAAAATGGTTCATTGGTCTTTTTAATAATTAATTCTAATTGCTTAATAGTTCGTTAGTCTTTTATTAATTTTGTTTATAAAAAAATTATGATTATTTGACAATATTTTAATTCTTTGGCAATTTAATTATTTCAATTTACAATTCTTGGAAAAATGGTTCATTGGTCTTTTTAATAATTAATTCTAATTGCGTAATAGTTCGTTAGTCTTTTATTAATTTTGTTTATAACAAAATTATGATTATTTGACAATATTTTAATTCTTTGGCAATTTAATTATTTCAATTTACAATTCTTGGAAAAATGGTTCATTGGTCTTTTTAATAATTAGTAGCAATTGCTTAATTCTTTGAAAGTGAAAATATTTCGTTGGTCCTTTATTAATGACATCTTTTGGTTCGAAATTCTTAGAAATCATAGAGCAGTAAAGTTTAAATAAAGAAAGGGTGAAAAATACTTATGTATGTATGTTTCATGTTCATGTTCATATTTTTATGAACAAACATTTTAGTTTATTTTATATTTCGAATACAGTGAAGGCCATAACTCCCCCACCGTTAGATTGAGGTACCGACGAAATTATAAAATAAAAAAGATGTTGTTCTCCATGTCCGCTAAGACTTCATACTTAATAATTGATTTATTTTTTGCATTTGGAAGAGGTCCAAATATTATATTTGATAGAACATAATCGGAATATTTCGGAATTTGAAGGGTTATTACAATGTTTTCGTCGTGGAAGCCTATACTGACTTCAGTATTTGTGTAACTGTTAAAATCACTGATTAAGTCTGATTAAATATGTGTAACTATATCTGAGAGAATAATTCCTAGTTTAATAGAGAAGATAATTTGACATAAACGATATGTGATTTTTTTGGGTGTAGGGCAGATCGCCTACGCGTGGTGCACCCTGGGTAGCGCTAAATGTTCTGCGGCCTCAACGTCTTTCCTTGACAGCAAGCTTACATGGAAGACCAATATTGAGGAAAGAGTGAGGAAGGCAACAATCGCCTTGTATGGGTGCAAGGGCGCAATTGGCAAAAGATGGGGCCCTTCGCCTAGAGTCGTTTTTTGGCTATATAATACTATACTATTGTAAAGCCTATCGTGTTATATGGAGTCATAGTCTGGTGGAACTCACTAGAGAGGTCGACATTGGTGAAGAAGCTGGAGAGAGTTCAGAGGTCGGCACTCATTGGAATCAGTGGGGCGCTTCGAACGACTCCTACTCTGGCTCTCAACGCAATGTTAAATGTGGTACCCGTAGACATCGCAGGCAGAATTTCCGCTACAAGTACCGCAATCAGACTGAGGGGCTCAGGCTATAAGCTCAACCTCACTTATGGGCACTCAAGCATCCTTAGAAACTTCGAGTTCATCCCCCTGTCAACGGATCAGTGTATACCCTCGCTTAGTCCAACCGGAATCTTCTGCACTCATATTCCATCAAGGAAAGCGTGGACGGGGGCTACACTTTGGGACAGGGCCTGGTGAACTTTTTCACGGATGGATTGAAGTAGGAAGGAAAGGTTGGCGGAGGAGTGTTTTGCGAGGAGCTCTCCATCAGGCTCAAATTCAGGTTACCGTCCCACTGCAAAGTGTTCCAGGCAGAGGTAGACGTAATCAAGAAGGCAGCTGATTCGCTCCTCACATGCGTACTAACAGTCAAGAAAGTAAATATTTACTCCAACAGCCAAGCGACAATAAGGGTCCTCGGGTCAGTGACGGTGCATTCGAAACTGGTGAGGGAATGCCTGACATCATTTTCGACTGCATCCGAATTCTTTGACACAAGCCTCATTTGGGTTCCTGGTCACAGCGACATTACGGGAAACTGTGAGGGGGATGAGCTGGCCAGAGAAGGGACATCTGAAGGGATTTCGCTGCGAAGGGAGAGAATTGGGACCCCCTGACAACCTACGGTCTGCTCCTGGAAAGATGGGCATCGCGCCAACTCAGCGAGCGATGGGCAAGTACACAAACTTGTAAGGTCGCGAAATCCTTCTGGCCACGTGTGGACTGGGGTCGCTCGCGTGGACTTCTGAGGTTGACAAACTATCAGCTCTCGAATCTCGTGGGTTTTCTCACAGGTGACTATGCGCGAGGAGAGCATGCTGTGAGACTTGAAATTGTCCTTTTTGCGCTGGATGTATGGAGGATGAGGTGGAATCTTCTCAGTACCTTCTCCTTAGCTGCCCTGCTCTGGAGGAGCTAAGATCCAGACATCTTGGTTCTTACTTCTTTGCTACGCCTGCTGATATAGCTGGCGTTGATATTAAAGATCATCAGGAGCATAAAGCGGTTGACGCAAACACAGCATAGTCATCGCTCGTAATTGACACATTCCAAGCCCACTCTCCTAACCATATCAGCACCACCTCTCCCCGCCCTCTCCCTGTATCCCATCAGTCTTTCCCTTTCACCTAACCTCCTTCATAATGGTATCACAGGGGACGAATCCATTTTTTTCTTCGTCCAAGTGTGCTCATTCCTTGGGCAACCATACCAATCTAACCTGACCTATGTGAGTTTTTAGAAGTGATATATCGTTGTTTATTTGATATATTTGTCCCAAGAGTGTCATTTCGTCTTTTAACGTTGCAATTTTATTCTGAAAATAGTCTTTAAATGTTCTTATGTAATTTTTTACTTTTGTTTGTTTGTCATTAATCTGTTCTGTTATGTTTTGTATTTGAACACCAAGGACATTATTCACATATGTCAGATTATTGATTTGAGTTTGCAAATTTTATTCATTTCCATTTAGGTATTTAAGAGATTGGTTAATTTGTATTCCGTCATCACTGTCTAGTGTACCTGCTTTATTTTTAGTCCTGTTCTTAATACATTAACTAATCCGCGTCTAGATCTAAAGTACGGGTTAAGATTTTCAATTTTTCCTTTGAGTAAAGCAAAAATTTTATTTACTGTGTCCAAGGCTTTGGTTTCAGTGGTAGTTGAGTTAACCGACTTGATATTGGAATATATTACGTGTAACGTCTCTACGTATGCTGAAGTATTGACGATATGGATAACCTTATTGTACTGTTCGATCACTTGGATTTCTCCTTTCTTAATGGGTATGTATCCGTTGTTAATTGTGAGATCCCGTACGTCATTAATTTGTGCGATACTTTTTGAGATTAAAAATATGATTGGAGTCCAGTTCGTTATCTGAAATAACGGTATTACGTGTTAGTAGTCGTCACGGGGCTATCTCTGTCTTCGTATGTTTTCTTTTGTTTAACGTGTGTTTTGTAATATTTTAGTCCGCTTTTTGTATTTTCTATATGGTTATTGTCAATTTTCCTTGCATTTTTTTTTAATATTTTCTGTGGTTTTTACAACCTCTTATTTCTTTTACATAGTTTTTTCCGTTGTGTAACTCAACGTCTTCTCTGTCTTTGTTTAATTTTTGTATATATTTTTCCTTATTTGCTATTAGCATATTATGGATGTCATAATATTTATCGTCATGTATTTTTACGTTCAGGAAATCGATAGGCTGTGGTTTTTATCAAGGTGTTCTTTTTTTATAATATTGGTCAGTTTGCTTTCGTCTTCATCATCTTCGAGCTCTCTTTGACATCTTACTATTTTGAAGTTTTCATTATTGCCGAAGAGCTCATTGTATGTTCTCTCGAAGGCTTCATAAAATTTGTTTTCCATAACATTTGGTTAGGATTAAAATGTGTTTTTAATGATTTGACTATTGTTGCTTGATCTAGTTCCTTGAATCGAAAAATTTTCTTTGTGTTCTTCAATACTTTTACTATTTTAACCTTTGTAGAAGCTGAGTTAATTTTCTTAATTATTGTCTGATTTTTATAGCAATTTACAATACAGTTAGTTTGGAAATCTCCACTGATCTTTCAATATGGTTTACCTGGAAATGTATTCGGGATAATGCGTCGGGATAATGCGTCTGCATAGCCATTTCTTATAGCCTCTGGTGACGCTCCAGCATGCTTGTCCAGCAGGCTTATATGTGTGCGTGTCGGGTGACACTCGTACTTGCTTCGTGTCACACATACTTGTTGTCGGCTTTTGCATGATGAAAATCAAAAATTTTAGATATTAGCGTCAAGCACCCGACACGCACACATATAAGCCTGCTGGACAAGCATGCTGGAGCGACACCAGAGGCTATTACTCCTTTTTTATATTTCATTGTATGGTCAAATTCATACAGTTTCAGCCTCCAACAGACCAATTTGAAATTTGGCTCTTTGATGGAGAACTGCCGAGTTTATGGTTTATGGTGAGTCTCAATTATGAATTTTCTTCCAAAAATATAAGGCCTAAAATATTTTGTCGCCCATACAATCGGAAGTAGTTCCTTTTCGATTGTACTATAATTTAGTTCGTGTTCATTCAAAGTTCGCTGGCGTAACATATTGGTTTGTTACTCTGTGAAAGCAGTGCTCCAAGTGCTACAGCGCTTGCATCTGTAGTTAGGGTAAATGTTTTGTTAAAATCTGGGTAGTCTAATATTGGGTTGTTAGTAAGCATTCTTTTTAGTGTTTCAAAACTTTGTTTATATGAGTGGTCGTGAATATTAATTTTAGCGTCTTTCTTAAGACACTGTGCCATTCATTGGCTTTGCTGAAAGGGAATAGTCTTGAATGAATTTTCTATAATAACCCGTTAATCCGAGAAATTGTTTGATTTGTTTCTAGGTATTAGGGATTAGGAAATTTAGAACACACTCAATTTTTGAAAGGTTTGGTTTTACACCTTCCTGGGTAACTATACGTCCTAAAAACTCAGTTTCTTTTTGGCAAAATATAGACTTATCCAATTGTATTTTAAGGTTAGCATCTTGTAGGCATTTAAAAACTGTTTTCATTGACTCCACAAGTTCCTGTAAAGAAGTGGAAAAATAATAATATCGTCTAGATATACTAGACAAATTTTCCCAATGTATTCTTTTAATACATATGTTGTTCAATAGGTTTTGGAAGGATGCAGGTGCCAAACTTCCACAGATCTGATTCCACTAATAATTTTGATTTTATACCTCTGGTAAGGAGGTCCGCTGGATTGTTTCTTCCCCGGCAATGCTTCCAATCATGAATGTTCGTTATGTTATTTATCCCGCTAACTCTCGCTTTTACATAGGGTATTTGTTTTCCTTGCCCATTAATCCAGTTGAGAGCTATCGCTGAATCGCTCCATAAGGTGACGCTGTACACTTCGAAGTCGAGTGCATCTACTAAAAATATTTTTAATCTCGCTGCTGTTAATTCTAACTTAGGCAATGTCAATTCACTTTGTTTTTTACTTTTCTCCATCGGGCTTACTCTGCTCTTAGAACAAATGAAATTTGTTGTAATGATACCGGCCGCTGTTAGTTGGTGA
Organism: Anastrepha obliqua; assembly: GCF_027943255.1. Taxonomy (NCBI): domain Eukaryota; kingdom Metazoa; phylum Arthropoda; class Insecta; order Diptera; family Tephritidae; genus Anastrepha; species Anastrepha obliqua. The sequence goes on from NW_026562184.1 coordinate 372,295, forward strand.
ACGTAGGCAACAGCACGATACGCTTTCGGACTGGGGAATCTTAAAAGAGTTTTCAGCAAATCTGCTGCGAGATTGTCACCCGCATTCAAGTGATCATTTAAAGATAAGACACCTGGCGGAGAACGTTAATGATAGAGAATTCTCACGAGCTACGAATAGTGTAAATTGTCAAAAATGAAGTTTAACCGCCGCCGGGGTGTGGTGAAACTTTTAACAGAGCTGTTTACAGCGATTTCTCCTTTAGAATATTGGCCCTGCACAGTTTTTGGTTTCTGTATGAAATCAAATTGACGAATGCCGACGGCATTTTGCAAGGCATTTGCTTGTGCATTTTTATGTTCCCTTGATAAACGAAAATTTATTCAATTTATATTTTCAAACAAATACAACCAAATAAAGATTTTATAATCCAACATTTAAAATCAAAGTAACTTCATATTTGTTGCTTTAATTTTAAAACAAGAATTTAAACAAAATACATTATAAAACGACCTCACATTTTGTTGTGTGCGTTTTAGTAAATTTGATGAAAATGTTTACTAATTTTTCGAGTCGAAATTAATTTTAGACAAGAATTCAAAGAGCATATTGGTATATTGATGAATATATATGTATATCAATATATGTATATATACATATATTTTGTTAGTTATATTTGTGCAAAAGTTCAATTGCATCTTCAATTCTTATAGTGTTACAAATGTATGTACGTGCACACGCACCGCAGCAACAATGACCTATCTCACGACGCATTACCTTATCATATTTATGTATATTTGAATATGCATTTTTTTTTCAATTTACATATGTATATTACAGGGAATAATACATATATGTATGCATTTTATGGATAGTATAAAACTTCGAAATTTAAAATAAAACTTCAAAGAAACGTATTTGCATACATACATATATGGGACAACTAAGTTCTATTGCATCTTTAATAAATATAGTGTTGCACGCATACATATGTATGCACTGAAGCAACATGACCTACCTCAAGAGCATCGCCTTATCATATTTCATGCAATAATTAGGGAGTAAATATTCGAATGATCGAATTCCTGCAAATGCTAAAACAACTTCTTCTGCATATGCATCGACGTATGTGCATGTGCGTATATGCACACTTGATGCCCTAACTAATACGTAAGTTCAATTTGATCAAATCAAAAAATTCTGTATACAAAACGCTTCATTACCAGGCACACAGGAAGATGGCATATGCAAATATAAATATGTGAATTGAATTCAAGCAAAACAATGCTTATTAATCTATACTAATATTATAAAGAGGAAAACTTTGTTTGTTTGTTTGTTTGTAACGAATAGGCTCAAAAACTACTGGACCGATTTTAAAAATTCTTTCACCATTCGAAAACTACATTATCCAGGAGTAACATGGATTACATTTTATTTTGGAAAAAAATAGGGTTCCGTAAGATATTTGGATTTTTCGGACACAAACTGAAAAAAATCTTATATATAAAATAAAGTCAACTTTTTGTGTGTGTTCGCTAACCGGCCGTGTCTGCACCGAATTAAACCAAACTTACACACATAGTTAAGAAGGTATTGAAGATGGTTTCCGTATAGTTTGGATACCTATTGGTGGATAGGGCTCGAGATATAGGTCAAAACGTGGACCCGGGTAACCTTCGGATGTGTATGTACAATATGGGTATCAAATGGAAGCTGTTGGTGAATGCTTTAGTTCAGAGTATTTCCATCCGCTCCGTGACTAGGGTCTCGAGATAGAGACCAAATCGTGGACCCTAGAATGTATTTGTACAATATGGGTATCAAATGAATGCTGTTGATAAGTGCTTTAATACGGGGTAATTTTCATACCTATTGATGACTAGGGTCTCGAGATATAGGTCAAAACGTGGACCCGGGTAACCTTCGGACGTGTATGTACAATATAGGTATCAAATGAAAGCTGTTGATAAGTGCTTTAATACGGGGTAATTTTCATACCTATTGATGACTAGGGTCTCGAGATATAGGTCAAAACGTGGACCCGGGTAACCTTCGGACGTGTATGTACAATATGGGTATCAAATGGAAGCTGTTGGTAAATGCTTTAGTTCAGAGTATTTTTCATGCCGCTCCGTGACTAGGATCTCGAGATAGAGACCATAACGTGGAGCCTAGAATGTGTTTGTACAATATGGATATCAAATTGAAGCTGTTGGTGAATGCCTTAGTACAGAGTATTTTTCATGCCGCTACGTGACTGGGGTCTCGAGATATAGGTCAAAACGTGGACCCGGGTAACCTTTGGTTGTGTATGTACAATATAGGTATCAAATGAAAGCTGTTGATAAGTGCTTTAATACGGGGTAATTTTCATACCTATTGATGACTAGGGTCTCGAAATATATGCCAAAACGTGGACCCGCCGTGTCTTTGCACCGAATTAAACCAAACTTATGCACATTGTTAAGTAAGTATTGAAAATGGGTTTCGTAAAGTTTGGTTGTAATTCGGAGCAGTGGCAACGGGTACAGCGTTCTTTTGAGCCAGCCATAATGTCGCTTACTTTTTTAACGCTTGGGGCGGAACTGAACTGTCAAATTGACAGTGTTAGTTACAATGTGTCAATATTTCTTTCTGATTTGGATGCCATATGGAAAAAACGTAGGTGCAACATGTAAAAATTGTTTGTGAATTTTTTTGGAGTGGATTTTGGAACAGTGAATAATTTCTTACGAAATTTGAGAATTTAATGTGAAATCCGAATGAAATTATGTGTTCGTGGAAAAAACAATTTTTTTCGTTTTTTTTTTTTTTTAAATATAAATGGATAATGGTTAAAAAAGCACCAATGCTTAATAAAACATATAAATTGAAACGAAAAATTCATGGATGATCAGGAAAAAAGACGATTGTTTATTCATATGCGTTGATTTGAAATTTAAAAACAATCTTCTTTTTTCTTGATTTTCAATTTATATTTTATATTTACTCAAAAACAAATAGAAAAACAAAAAATATTGTTTATGCCAAAGCGCTTGAATAAAGAATAAAGAAATAAATAATATGAAAACCATATATTTTCTGTTCTAAACCATATCTATTCTATTTTAGTGTGCCCAGCGAAGGGGGCCGGGTTTGCTAGTATACACATATGCATGTACATACAACCGCACACACAGGGCACTCACTTTATTCCTCAAAAAATGGGGCCTCAAGCCGCGTGTCGTACTCTGGATGTACAACTTAGTGGTTCTGCCAATTTTAACATACGGTTGCCTAGTTTGGTGGGTAGCTCTTCAGAAGGGCTACAACTCCACTAAATTAGAGAGAGTGCAGAGAACTGCATGTGTAGGCATCACTGGTGCCTGTAGGACATGTCCCACCGCTGCGCTCAACGTTATTCTCCACTTAATTCCTGTGGATCTGCAGGTTAAGTCCATTGCTGCTCAGAGTGCTATTAGACTGAAGGAGTTTGGCCTTTGGAGACAACTCCCGGTAGGGCATAGCAGCATCTTGAAGCAGATCTCCCCTTCCTTCTCTGATATTCGCACCGACCTCTCCATCCGCAAACTGTGCTTTGAGGGTTGTGCTAGGGCTATCTTTCCGAGCAGGCAAGATTGGAAAGAGGGGAGAGTTGTTGCGGATATAGATGCCTCTGTTTTCACTGACGGATCCAAAATGGAATCTGGAGTGGGAGCGGGGGTCTACTCCAAATCAGCCAGCATTTCGGTCTCCTATAAACTGCCGGAGACAAGCAGCGTCTTTCAAGCAGAGGTCTTCGCGATCCTGCAGGCATGCAAAATGCTTCGGGATCGCTGCTGGGAGGGAGACATTAAAATTTTTTCCGATAGCCAAGCTGCAATCAAGGCACTGTCGTCGCCGAATTGCAGCTCTATTCTCGTGAACTCCTGCAAGGAGGAACTTAAACGCCTCGAACGTGCAGGAAATATTTCCCTCATCTGGGTTCCTGGGCACAGGAATATAGAGGGAAATGAAATTGCCGATGAGCTTGCCAGGAAGGGGGCGGCAGAACCAAATCCAGCTGCCCTCTTCTCAGACATCGGCATCCCCTTGGCCGTCGTTAAAGGGAAACTACACAACTTCTTTCTAAGAAAGGCGCAAGACAGATGGAGGTCTGTCTCATCGTGTGCCATTTCAAAAGCACTATGGCCTCAATATGACATAAACAGAACGCTTAAGGTGATGGGAACTCCCCGCCATTCAATCTCCAAACTCATTGCGGTGATCACTGGCCACTGGGTGATCGGCACTCACGCGGAGAAGCTTGGAATTCCGTACAACCCCCATTGCAGAAGCTGTGGGGATCCTGCAGAGAAAGAGACTGTGGAACACTTTCTCTGCAGATGTCCGGCCTTGGCGGCTAGGCGCTTGAGATTCCTCAGCGTCCCCTTTGGGGATGACTTGATGAAATTCTCCAGCCTAGATCCCTTTTCTCTCCTTCGCTACATCAACAGCACTGGATGGCTGTAGACGGGCTTATCTCCTACCTTAATCCTTTCGCAGGTAGTGGTCCACTTTATGGTATCAAAACGGCACGTAAGTGCTACTTGTAGTGTACCTGGGGTACTCTTGCCATCTTACCTACCTACCTACCTACCTTATTCCTCAAAATGCGTATGGCTTTCAAAGCTAAAATTCTATGCCTAGCGACTACAAGAACAAAATGCAGTCATAGACGCAGGCGTAGCGGCCATCATTCTAGTTACCATAGCGCTGAATAGTCGCGGCGGCGCCAAACAGTTTCAACTCTTGTACTGTACAACAAAAACTCATCATCGAAAAATTCATTGATAAATTCGAGCTCATATTTCTACCAGCAAAGTACTTTCATTCACAAAACGAGCCGCCATATGCCAATTTTCTCGACCATTCGAAAATAGTCAATATTGGAATATTTCGCGTAGAATTATTTGCCAATATTTGATAAATCTTGAATTTTTGTCAAGTCGAGTGCCCGCGGCATCGTACATATGTATGCATGAATATATGTATGTAAATATGTCTTTCTAAATGCTCGACAGCCGCAGCTGCTGTGCGTCAAGTGCGCGCATGAGCATGCAGTAAGTTGCAGAAGAAAACAAGTAGTTTAAAAAAAGGTCTGATGCGAACATTTTAATACTAAGAGAAAATTTGGAAACAATTCTTTTATGTTAACTGATAGTAGGCAAATAGTTAATTAGTAGATTACTTTACGTATGTAGTTCTTGAATTGATAAAAAGTGCAAAAAACATATGCATATATCTGCAAACTTCGAAACTTACTCTGAAATCAGAGCATTTGAAAGTGCCTGTAAACCTTTCAAAGTTACTGTACACAGAGAATGTAAATTGATAGAGAAGGCTCAGGAACGAATGGGCAGGTTAAATGTCAAAACACATCAAAACGAGGGTAGGAAAGTTAACAGAAGAGAGTTAACATAGCGGAGCGTAGTCAACAGAAATAAATATAACGTTTGCATTGAAATGTAAAATGCCATGATTTGATGTTAGGGAAAAGAAAATAACAGCAGACTTGTGCATTTTTCTTTCATGCTTATTTGCCGTCGGCATTTTGCATGCGCAAATGGATTATTTTTTGTGAGATGAATAAATTAATTACATACATATAAGTAACGCAATAGCACCGTAGGCCTAAGTAGCTAGTGTGCTCTATCAATTAGTGTTATATATCATATTTCTCTAATAAATAATAATAATAATAATTCTAGGTATATGCATGCATGAATATGAAATTTTAAGTATCTAATTGACTAAATTGTATTGAATTTAGGTCTATTATCAAAATTATTCAAATATCATAACACAAAAAATAAATTTGTAAACCATTCATTTACATCAAGGTTTATTATTCAGCAAAGTGTTGAATTAATATAACATCTACCATCCATATTCATGTGGGCAGAAAAAAACATGACTTGCCTCAAAACCCAGCTCATAACCCAGCAAAACCTGCGTGACCGAAACTCTAACACAATTACACTTTTTTGTATGTTACTAACACATATGCACTCGTATTTGTTTGAAAATCGACTTTTTTTTTATTCTCCGTCACCTTTGGAAAATGTGTAAGCAGTAAGCAAACTTCATTCATATATTTTTTCTCATTTTTGCATCAATAGAAAAAAAAAACAAAAAAAAAACGGCAAGTGGCTGTCAAAGCAATAAGTCAAAAAGATATCTTTTCTCTCTTTTTGATATCAAAGTAGGCCGAGAATCAAATTGTCAACCTTTGGCAAATGTGTAAGCAGTAAGCAAACTTTATTCATATAGTTTTCCTGATTTTTGCATCAGTCATAGTAAACAAACGCCGTAGCCGAATGGGTTGGTGCGTGATTACTATTCAGAATTCACAGAGAAAACGTCAGTTCGAATCTCGGTGAAAGCAAAATTAATAAAAACATTTTTCTAATAGCGGTCGCCCATCAGCAGGCAATGGCAAAATACCGAGTGTATTTCTGCCATGAAAAAAATCTCCTCATAAACATATCATAAAACAAAATAAAATAAATGTATAAAAAAAAAATTTTTTTTGTGATTCGAACCAAGGATTTCGGATCGGAAGCCCACATTGCTAGCCGCTAGGCTATCGCGCTGTGCTGTCGCCGCTGGCCTAAAAGTTATTTTGTTCGTCGCTACGTTTATATGAAACTGACACTGGCAAACGAATCCATATGTATGAAAGGGATAGAAAATCACACGTACACAAAATTTTTGGCACGATTTTCCCAACGCTTTTAACAACGTGATTGTAAAGGGGCGTGGTTAGTGACAGTTTAACGGCCACGCGTGGCGGTTACGTGAAGGGTAACGTGACCGCCACTCTTCTTGCTGGGAACGTATGCAAACATATTTCTAATATACATATGTATGTATGTATGCAAAAATCACATTTCTCTTTCATGCTTATTTCCCGTAGGCATTTTGCATGCGCAAATGGATTATTTCTTGTGAGATGAATAAATTAATTCTAAGTATATGCATGCATGAATGTGAAATTTGAAGTATCTAATTAACTAAATTGTATTGATATTAAGTGCATTATCAAAATAATTTCAAAATATTCACATGTAAACCATTCAGTCAGCGTCTAGCATTCAAGGTGTTTGGTCGTCTTAGGTGCGCTATCGTTGTGTTATTCAGTGCGGGTTGTTCCGTTATATATTTCTCTATTATATTTATTCCTATTAAAATATAAATCTTAGTTTTATTCCAATTTGGTGAGTTTTCTCTTTTCCTAATTGCGATAATGCCCCCCGGGGCAACTGATAATCGGGAGAATCGCTTTGTTTTGCTCGCAAGCGATACCCCACACAAGAAAAAGAAATTAAGTAATGGTTCATCACTTAACCTTTTCCCTGAATTACCAAGTGTTACTGTGGTAGATCCTAAGTTTCTGGTATTATCCTGCAGTGATGAAAATAAAAAAATGTCAGACTATTAATGTTTTGCCGTCCATAAGCCAATTCAACTTATCAGTAAAGAGGTAATATCGATCTCCGAAATCAGAGATGGTTACCTTCTGCTACTAGTAAAGGGCAAGAAAACAGCACAAAAATTTTTGTCTACCACGCAATTACAAGGGGTGTGTTGTGTTACATTTTCATTTCATACTTCACTCAACATCACCAAGGGGACAATCTATGCCCCTTATCTTAATAAAGTATCTGATGAAGAAATTGTGAACGAACTCAGCAGCCAAGGTGTAACTTCTATTTATAAATTCAATAAAATGTTCAATGGAAAACTAACTCCCAGTGGTGTTATCCTACTATCTTTTGATTCTTACAAATTACCTACCAAAATTGATGTGTCATGGCATTCTGTAAAAGTTAGGGAGTAATCCCATGCGGTGCAAACTGTGTCAACTGCTTGGTCACACCACAAAATGGTGCAAGAATCAACCAATATGTGTTGGGTGCGCACTACCCCCCAATCAACCAGACGATTGCACTCGTATTATGTGTATTACTCCAAAAACAACATTAAATAAAGAAATAAACCACTTGGAATCATCGAATAACAAACAAACAAACTCTCAAAGTACTGCATTTTCATCAGCAGAAATCTCGCGTGCTCATCTTGCACAAAGTACCTCTACTTCTAAAACAATAACAAACAAAGACAACAACCCCATTAAATCACAGAATACTAAATTACATAACTCTCCAAATCCAAAAGTCTCCAACGATCAAACATCTCTCTGTACAAGCAACAACTTAGCTAATCAACAACATAAAGAAGAGAATGCTTCTCTGGCAAATTCAAAAAGCAGTAATGACACCGCCGCCCAGTCGGATATAGATCATTGTAGTTCTAGTTGTTCTCTTAAGAATGCCAAATCTATAACTGACAAAAGCTTCATTAATTGTACATTCTCACCACTTCCATCTATGAGTAGAGTTCTGTCTCTTTCTCAGTTATCTAATATGGAAAATTCTTCTGATGAATGATGCTCAAAATAGTAAATTTCCAGTTACAAATAATTTCTCTCTATAATTTCAGTTTTTACCAATCACTATGTTAACTTTCTTGCAATGGAATATAAACGGCTTTTTTAACAATTACCATGAGCTTCTTCTACTTCTCTCAGATTTTAAACCCGATCTTGTAGCTTTACAAGAAACCCACCTTGCAGTTTCCATTAATCCCTCTCCTCCTTCTCTTTACACTGCCTATTTCCATAACACAAGTAACACGAATAAACACGGGACTGGTATCCTTACTAAAAAAGGTATTTGGCATAAAAGAATCGCTATTCATACAAATTTAAACATTATTGCTTTTGAAATTAAGACCAATATAACCTTAACGGTGATATCTGCTTATTTTCCACCTGGTAAAGATTTCGATATTGGCGAGTTTAAATCAATTTTGACTTCACTATCTCACCCACTTATTCTTTATGGAGATGTCAATGCCTGGAGTCCACTTTGGGGCTCTTCCATACAAAACAAGAGGGGTAAAGCAATTGCAGATCTAATTTTCACTCAAGATTTAATTGTCTTAAAGGATAAATCGCCGACACACTTTTCCACTCATAATTCATTCACGCATGTTGATGTTACGATATCCTCCACTAGCATTTACCCACTCCTTTCTTGGAGAATTCTAGATAGTCTCTGTAGTAGTGACCACTATCCAATTGTTTTACACTTAAATTGTGAAAGGAGAAGTAAGACCGGTCACATACCAAGATTTAAAACCGATAAAGCAGATTGGGCAAAATACAGGTTTCAGTGCAACGAACAAAGTCAAATCCACCCTTTTAGTAGTAATATCAATAAGGAAGCTAGTTCTATTAAAAAGATTATCCTCAGCGCAGCTACGTCATCCATTCCTCAATCCCGTCCCTACTTTCATAAAAAATGTGTCCCCTGCTGGAGCAAGGATCTTGCCGAGTTACGTGCAATAAAGCAAAATGCATGGTATAATTTTAAACGCATACGCTCCAACCAAAACCATGAAGTTTATACTTTTTGCAAAAAGGGCAAAAAAAGACTGCTTTATTAGCATCTCTAGCAATATCAATCCGTCGTCCTCTTCAAAACAAATATGAAAAAGTATCAAAAAGCTGTCGGGGTCTTATAGCAATTTTACTGTCCCACAACTTGTTATAAATAACAAGCTCATTTCTTGTCCCAAAAAAATTGGAAATTCTTTCGCTAAACATTGGTCTGAGTACTCAGATAACACAAATTTTTCTCACGACTTTGTTTCACAAAAATCCAGAATTTTAAATGAAATATATTGTGCACCCCAAAACTCACTCGCTCTGCAAGAGAGATTGACAATCCCATTACCATCCAAGAGTTTGATCATTTTGTTAAGCAGGCCAGAGGCTCCACTCCTGGTTATGACCGCATTAGTTACTCCATGCTTAAAAATCTACCTGATTATATTAAGACAAGGTTATTAAAACTATACAACTCCATTTTCACTTCTGGTATCATACCTCAAAGTTGGAAATTTTCTTGTATATCACCTATTCCTAAGCATAACAAATCAGCAGATAAGCCGTCCAACTTTCGCCCGATTTCCTTATTGCCATGCACCAGCAAGATTTTAGAGAAAATAGTTGCTAACCGACTAATGTGGTTTGCGTCCAAACATAAATTTTTAAATCCCAGTCAGGTTGCCTTTAAAAAAGGACATAGCACTGTCGATGCACTTTTATCTTTTGACCATTTCTCTTCATGTGCCCTGTCTAATAAGAAACATATTACAGCACTTTCCCTCGACTTCGAAAAAGCCTTCGATCGCATCGGGATACACATTGTTCTAAGGCAACTAAGGAAATGGTAAGAAGAAGCTTCCTAACAAACCGAAGATTTATGGTTAAGATAAACGGCTCTTTTTCCGACAGATACAACTTAGAAAACTGGATTCCTCAAGGTTCGCCTCTTTTGGTAGTTTTATTTGTTATCGCGTTTGACGAAATAGGTAAAATCATAGATAAGCACAATATTGGCCATTGTATTTACGCGGATGATGTTTTAATATTTACTAAACTCGATAATTTAGTGTCGGTTAGAACCATCTTAACAAAATCCTTGAGGACATTGCTGTATGGTCGCTCGAATCTGGAGCGATTATATCATTGGAAAAATCCAATATCCTACATATTTGTCGGAGGAAGTGCTGTTCGGGTGTAAAACTAAGTCACCATAACACCTATAAGTAACGTGAGCCATTTAAAAATATTAGGAATTTTCTTTGACTGTAAATACACTTTTAAATTTCATTGCGATTACATTAGAAATAAATTAATTAATCGTCTTAGCATTGTAAAATACTTTTCATCAAAAAAATCCTTTGTACATACTTCTACACTTTGTTACATTGTTAAATCACTACTTTTATCTGTAATTGACTATGCTTTACCAATTTATGGAAGCTGTGCCAAAAGCAACTTAAACCTTCTGTGTGCTCCATATCATGCTGCTGTGCGTAGAAGCCTACGTGCCTTCCCCACTACTCCTATTTGTAACATCTTGGCTGAATCCGGACTTCCTAGTTTAAGTGAGCGGGTGGAATATATGACTGCTGGCCTTATGTACAAAGTGTTATCCTGCAATAATGATCACCTCTATAAAATCACAATCAATGCAGCAAATAGAAAATCTTTTCCAAAGAGGCTGTCGGCGTTATATCATGTGGTTGTCTGGGCCAGAAAAATGAGTATACATTTTAAACCTACTCGTCAAATCCGCAGTAAGTGCCCACCGTGGCTTCTTTCGAACTCGTCATTTGTTAATTGTTTTCAAGATTATCGAAAGGAAAACACTTGTGGTCTTATCTACCGACAAATATTCCTTCAGCACAAACGAGAATTAAATCAAAAATCTTTCAAATTCATATTTACCGATGGCTCCAAAACTAACTTCTCAACCTCTTTCGCGGTTATATCTGAGGATCTACAAGTTCTGAGAAAAGGTTTGCTGCATAATCACTGCTCGACATTTAGTAGTGAGATCTTTGCTATATATCAAGCCGCTCTAATAGCCTCCAAAAAGAAAGGTAAATTTTGCATTTGTACCGACAGTCAATCTGCCATCGATGCCGTAAGAAATTTTAACAATAACAGTGCTGTAGTAACTCATGTTCGAGATTTACTTGTCAAGCAAACAAACAAAATTAAATTGATGTGGATACCAGGACACTGCGGAATTAAAGGCAATGAGTTCGCTGATTATGTCGCGAAAAGTGTTCATAAGGAACCGGCTCTGTATTTTGACGTTCTGGAAAAAGCAGATTTAAAACGTCTAATAAAGCAGTACTTACATAACAAGGCTCTATTGAAATGGAATGAATACTTGCATCATTACGCGACAATTAACCCCTTCAGGGTAATGCCTACCTATCCACCGGAATCTAAACATACAGACATTTTGTTGTTCTCACGACTTCGTTTAGGTCACAGGCAGATAACTCACAGTTACTTGTTAAACTCTGGAGATGCATCCTGCTGTTTTTGTGGGTCATCTAGAACATCAGTAAAGCATATCCTAGACAAATGCACCCAGTTTACCAATACCAGGCGAAGGATTTTTGGCATAGCTCTCCCTTCACAACTTCTAGTTAATACAACATTATCAAATGTAAATACTATATCTAACTTTCTTGAACTGTGTATTATAGCTCATTTAATTTAATATACCTATACTTAGACATATTTTATTTACTTGTATTACACATATATTCCTTATTTTAAATATAAGACTACCAAATATTGTAATTAATCCTAGTTTATTGTAAAACCAGCTGATGGCCTTGAGCTAGTGCTGTTCTTATTTCCTGCTATTTCCTGTATATTCATATACTTAAAATAAAACATGATTCTGATTCTGTAAACCATTCATTTGCATCAACGGTTATTATTCATATACTAAATAGATATAACATCTACCATCCATATTGTGGGCAGAAAAGAATCTTGACCTGCCTCAAAACACAGCTCATATGTATTTACATAAAAAAAATTCAAAAGCAAATAGACAAACGTATGCAAACATATTCCTAACATATGCAAAAAAACTCATCTAAACGGTATTCGCGTACATATGCATATGTATGTATGTATGCATATATGAATACATATGTTGGGACAATGTACATATGTATGTACGTAAATGTTTCTATTCTAAGCAAAACAATGAATATTCGTATATGCATACTAGCGGACCCTCTGCCTGCTTCGCTAGGCATATCAAAATTAAGAATGAATAATGAACACTCGATTTAAATTCACTCTATGTGTATTTATTCTTTTTTTACAATATAAAATTAATGTTAATTTAAAACTTAAACTAACGCAAAGCCTTTTCGTAAACTACATTTTTTGTTTTGACCTGAGTTGTGGTATAAATAAACAGAACTGATGGTTTTCCTACACGTGAAAATTAACTTTTGCTTCAATAGCAAAAGCTTTTTAAAAAATGTGAGTCTTTATTGTGATGCTTGTTGCGCAATGCACAACGGATAAAAAACTAAAAACAAACTTTATTAATTTCAATATTTATATAGAATCTGCTTACAACTATATTCATAAGTGAAGCTTAAATCTTAGGTTAATTCTACGTATGTCTTAATTCTATTGAAAGCGGTCCATACGTGATATGTGATGTCCACTTCCTCCATTAGCAAAGTGTCAATGACATGTTTGACACTTTCGCTAATGGTAAGCGCTTATATTTATTGTTTTTTTTTTTCCTTTTTTTGGGAAGTGGCTTGCGCTATTAATCTATGGTTAATTGTTTACATACTGGGTTAGTGGTGTGTGGTATAGGAGGCGTTAACTCCCCCTCTTCTAAATCGAAGCGTCCCGTCTTCGAATATAAAGCTGTTAAGTGATTAATTCTGTTTGATAATTGCAATAATAATTCTTCTTTTTCTTTTGCATTTTTTAATTTAATTTTCAGATTAATGTATATGATAAATTTAAAGAAAAAATATGATAATATTATTACAATTAAAGTGGTAAATGTCCACCAAACAGGATTTGGTTTTATTTCTTGCTTTAATGGTGTGAGTATATTAACATTGTTTAGTTTTAAATCAATATTTTTTGTTCCAATGTATTTATTTACAAAAAAAGATTTTAATTTTCCTTCCCTTAAATATCTTAAAATTTTTCGTGGAAGATTTTCATATTTTCTATTGTCAATTATAACATTATCTTGAAAAGTTATCAAATAAACTCCTTCTATAGTGTGATTATTAATTTTATGCTTTCCTGATGCTTTTATAGCACCATCTTTTACAATATTTATTGATTCGTTTGCTTCATTTATTTTTGTGCAGTTGGCATGTTTATTATTTAACATATTGGACAAACATGTGCTATTTCCTTTTATCATACAAAAAGCATTATTTAATTCCTTTTTACAAAATTTGACTGAATAAAATTTATCTCCACATTTTATTATTTCATTTTCAATCAACAATTTTCCATCATTTTGCGCTACAGCTATTGCTTTATACAATTTACAAACATTTTTTACTTTTGGATACTTAATGTAAACAACTATTAAATTACTTTTTTGTACAATTTTAAATTCCGAAACATCTATAAGATCTGATATTGTTACATTTACTTGCTCATTGCTTGTTATTTCTTTTATTTCTGACATATCTAAAATTAAAGGATTTAATATTCCTACTTTTGACAAGGTAATTGTTTCCACTATATTTTCAAGCTCTGTAATTATTAATTTATTTCTTTGCCTTAAAACAGTTTTTTCATTAGAACTGCCCTGTAATTGCTTAAGGATTTGCGTTAATTCTGTGATTGTTTTGAATATTTGTGAATTTTTTGTAAACTGCTTATTATCATTTTCTATTAGATCATTTACTTTATTCGTTATTTTCATAAAATCATCATGGTCAGGCGTACCCGAAATCCATTTCCAAACAGTACCTAATTCATTAATACCTCTTTTCGATCTTTTGTTATCAACCTTCAATTGTCCTAGTAATGTTTCTATCATTCGTATTTCATAATCCATACTTGAATTATCAATTAATATTATTTCTTCATTGCTTTTGTATTTGTTTACAACATTTTCAAATAATGATAAATTTGTTAAATGGTATAATGATCCATAATATTCAAAAATTCCTGCATCTTCTTCTTCTACAAGTATATAATTTTCTCTTGTGTAATCAATTATATCTGTTGTAATGATATTGATATATGAAAATATGAAAATATCAATATAAGTGGCACTAATTTCCCCATTTTTCCTAAAAATAAAGCAATTAAACTTTAATGTTATCTTTGTGAATTATTCTGTTTCTGTTTTGTATTTTAACTTTATTTCCTAAATCTTCTACTACTACTTGCTTTTTATATTTGGGTTTTAGTTTATTTCGTTCCCCATATACTTTTTCATATATAATTTCACCCCTATGGTAATTTTTTTGAAGCCTTTTCTTGTTGTGGTATTCTAACATTTTTTTCTGATTATTTCTTAATATATCCCTTCTATTCTCATGCTTCTCTTTATTAAACAAAATATTACAAGGTTGTTTACCTGTTACTGAATGTATAGTTTTATTATACTGCTGCACCGCCCTCATAATCGATTCGAAATCGCTAACTAAACTGTGTTCCTCTTTTAAACATCGAGATATTTCTATAAGTGTGGAATGAACCCTTTCTATTTGACCATTACTCGTACTATGACGTGGTGTGCAATAATAGATTTGTATGTTGAGTCTTTCCATTAAAGACCTGAATTGTATCGTACCTAAACCTGGTTCATTATCCATAACCATACTTTTAACATCTGGAAATGTTTGCAAAAGTTCCAAAATTTTTTCCTCCAAATTAAGCTTATCCCCAATATATTTTACAATTAAATATTTAGAATAAGAATCTATAAAAGTTAAAAATTTTAATTTTTGCGCGAAAAAATATCAATATGGAGTTGTTCTCCCTCCCTTTCCGGAATAGGTGCCTCTCCTATCAGAATAAGTTTTGGGTGCCTTTCATATTTATTACTGTTGCATATGTTACAATTTTTTACATATTGCTTGAACTGTTTTATCATCAATGGCCAATAATATTGTTGCTTAATTTGGGCCAAATTTTCCCTATAATTTCTATGTGCCCTATTGTGAGTTTGCTCAATAATCGCTCCCTGATCCTCTCTATTAGTAATATCGTTTGGGAACAATTTCGTATGAAAAAATTTTACAGTTGGAAATGCCTCCCTCAATACGTTCTTTATTTCGTAAAGCACCTCAGGTGTGCAATATATTCCCGTAACCAACTTTTGGTTAATATATTCTTTTAAAACTTCAACAATATTTTCCGGTATGTCGTATTCGATCAAAAATCGTTTATTATTAAAATAAGAAATTGTCTCTAACACGGTTATTTTCGCCCCGTTATCTATCAAAATTTGTTGCTTAAAATCATTTAATGGCTTTTTTGTTTCATGAATCTGATATTCATCACTGCTTTCAGCAGAATGTTGTGTGTCCGCTAACGAATCACCGGAGTCACTATGTTCTTCGGAATTCGTCAAATTATTAAGCATTTGTCTCGACAATGCATCAGCAACGACATTGGTTGCACCTGGTTTGTAAATAATTTTTGGAGAAAAGTCTTCAATAAATGATCTCCATCTCTTAATCTTAATATTCGGATTTCTTTCCGAAATCGCAAATGACAAAGGTTGATGATCAGTGTGTATTTCCAGATCACTAACACCGTAAAGGTAATTACGCAATGCTTTCAAAGCCCAGACTATTGCGAACAACTCTTTCTCATTTGTAGCATAATTAAGCTCCGTAGAATTTAATGTTTTTGATATAAAGACAATAGGTTTCCCCTCTTGTGACAATACTGCACCCAAAGCTACATTTGATGCATCGGTTGTTAAAACAATTTTTTTGTTATAATCAGGTTGTGTCAATTCAACCTGTTGAGCCAGTAAATTCTTCAATTTTTCACAAGCAGCCACTCCGTCTTGATCTAGATTAACTATCTTTTTCTTTGACAAATACTGGGAAATTTTTCCGTTTTCACCCTGCAAATGCTTAGTTAATGGCTTTGCCACAACCGCGTAATTGTGTATAAATTTTCTATAATAGCCTGTCAGCCCCAAAAATCCCCGCAATTGACGCAATATCTTTGGTATAGGATAATTCGGTATGGCTTCAACCTTTCTTGGGTCCGTTTTGATTATATTCTTTGACACTATATATCCCAAAAATTCCACCTCTCTTTGGTAGAACTTAGATTTTTCAGAGGATATTTTCATATTTGCCTCCCTTAATATATTAATTACCAAACTCAAATGTTTTTTATGGTCTTCCAAATTTTTTGAAAAAATTATTTGCGCACTATCATTCGACCTCTTTGGCACAGCATTTGCCTGATAATTATAATTGGTCTGCCAATTATTTCTATTGCCTCTCACCTGTTGCTGGTACGTTTGTACCGGTTTGGACCTATTTGTGATCTGTAATGATGGATCAACGTCCATTGGCTCTGGACGATTTTGTTTGACCTCATTTGCTTGGGTATTCCTTGGTGGATACCTTAAAGCTCCTGCGCCTTGGCAAGAGCATTTGGAAAGTCACGTGGTGCCAACGTGAAGAGGATCTGGTCCAACGGAGGGTTAAGACCTGTAATGAAAGTTCGAAGAGCTGTTTCCCTGTTTTTGGTATTAAGCTCCTTTGTAATTGCGGAATTCGTTCCGTGCGTCATTATCGTTTTATTAATTAATAACGTCAGTTTTTTATTGACCTCGTTGTAGAACTCTATTAGGGTACCAGGTCCTTGCCTAAGCACACTCATTTCCTGTTCTATTATGTGACACGACCTCTTATCAGCGAAGGCAAAATCTAGCCTACTCAGAATTGCATCGAAATTAAGAACCGTACCATGGTTCGTTAAAATATCGTTAGCGTCCTGCGTAATTTTGTTACGCAAGATAGTCAAGGCAGCAAAATATTTTTTGCTTCCCCTAGTATACAATGGCATTGAATTGTTAGCAGCCTCGCGCCAGCTAACATAATTGTTGATTTTTCCTCGAAATTCAGGAAGAGATTTTATGACATCTAAACTTTCCTCACAATTGATCGTTGAATCTATTGATTCCGTTGCATATTCAGCAACATTATCGGAATTACTTAAAGCCTGCAACTGACGTCTAACTTGTTCTACCTCGGTACGCAGCGAGGCGGTGCTAACAGCTATAAGTCGCGACACAACATCCATATTGGACGTGCGGTTATTATTATTCACTTTAGATATTATATATATTATATGGAGGATGGTTCCATGTGTAGAAGTCCACGCAAGTGGGGAAAGTTACTGATCGCCATTCACTTGGGAGTGGCCAGGATGATTCTTCTGTATATGGTTCAAGCAGCTCACAACGGCCGGGATTAGCCCACGTACTCTGTGGGTAGCTTCCGAACACCCGTTCGGGAGTGAGCTAACGTGAGAAGGCGAAACTTTCCAGGATAGCTGGTTGTGCGTTGGGTTTGGGACCCGCCACTTAAAAATCGCCCCCAATTAAAAGTTTAAAAAAGCCTCGGATGAGACCTCCCTATACTGATGACGACCCCTGCAAACGAACTAAGGATTATGATTTGAGGGCATGCACCTGGAATGTCCGGTCCCTTAATGGGGAAGGTGCATCTGCCCGGCTGGTTGATGTCCTCGTGAGAGTAAAGGCTGACATCACTGCCATCCAAGAGATGCGATGGACGTGGCAAGGAAAGAAAACCATAGGACCTTGCGACGTCTACTACAGCTGCCAAGTACTGTCGTTCACTCCGGTGGACGAGCGTCTCGCAACAATCCGCATCAAATCCCGTTTTTTCAACATATCGCTAATTTGCGCCCACGCCCCGACGGAAGAGAAGGACGATGCGACCAAAGATTCTTTCTAGGAGCGCTTGGAACGTTCCTATGAGCGCTGCCCCCGCCACGATATAAAAATCGTGGTTGGCGACTTCAACGCCAGGGTGGGCAAGGAGGGAATTTTTGGTCCCACAGTGGGAAAATTCAGCCTGCACAACGAAACATCCGGTAACGGACAGAGGCTGATCGACTTCGCCGGGGCCCGAAACATGGTAGTCTGCAACACCAGATTCCAGCATAAGAAGATTCACCAACCCACCTGGCTGTCTCCTGATCGAAAAACACGAAACCAGATCGATCATGTTGTGATAGATGCAAGACACGCTTCTAGTGTATTAGATGCACGTACGATCCGAGGACCCAACATTGACTCGGATCACAACCTTGTTGCAGCCAAACCGGGCACACGCCTCTGTGCAGCAAAAACCGTGCATCTACCAACGCAAAGAATGTTCGACATCGAAAAGCTGCAATCACAACAGACAGCCAGAAGATTCGCCACTCGACTCTCACTCCTGCTCTCAGAGAGTACTGCCCAACAAACCGGCATGCATGAGCAATGGAGCAACATTTCTCGTTCTCTACGTACCGCCGCCGAAGAAGAAATCGGATTCCGGCGAGCCCGAAAAAACAATTGGTACGACGAGGAATGTCATGCTGCCGCAGAAAGAAAGGATGCCGCCTATAGAGCCACGCTGCGATCGGGCGCAACGCGAGCCATGTGGGATCGCTAACGAGAGCTGAAAAAGGAAGAGAGACGTATTATCCGAAAGAAGAAACGAGAGGCCGAAATACGTGAGTGCGAAGAGCTTGAGATGCTGGCCAACAGGAACAACGCCCGAAAATTCTACCAGAAAGTTCGGCGGCTTACAGAAGGTTTCAAGACCGGGGCGTTTTCCTGTAAGAACAAAGACGGCGAACTGGTGACTGACGTACAGAGCAATCTTAAATTATGGAGGGAACACTTCTCGAACCTATTAAACAGTGACAGCTGCGCATGTCACCGAGAAAGTGAAGATCCCGATACCCCAATCGTTGACGATGGAATTGTCGTTCCGCTACCCGATCATGACGAGGTGAGAATAGCGATAACGTGGCTAAAGAACAACAAAGCCGTGGGCGCCGACGGACTGCCGGCTGAGCTATTCAAACATGGCGGCGAGGAGCTGGTAAGGTGCATGCATCAGCTCCTATGCAAAATATGGTCGGATGAAAGCATGCCTGCCGATTGGAATTTAAGTGTGGTCTGCCCAATCCATAAGAAGGGCAATCCTGCAATTTGTGCCAATTACCGCGGAATTAGTCTTCTAAATATCGCCTATAAGGTTCTAGCGAGCGTATTGTGTGAAAGGCTGAAGCCCACCGTCAACCAACTGATTGGACCTTATCAGTGTAGCTTCAGACCTGGAAAGTGTACCATCGACCAAATATTCACAATACGCCAAATCTTGGAAAAGACCCATGAAAGGAGAATCGACACACACCATCTTTTCGTCGACTTCAAAGCTGCATTCGACAGTACGGAAAGGAGTTACCTGTATGCCGCGATGTCTGAATTTGGTATCCCCGCAAAACTAATACGGCTATGTAAGATGACGTTGCTCAACACCAGCAGCGCCGTCAGAATTGGGAAGGACCTCTCCGAGCCATTTGATACCAGACGAGGTTTCAGACAGGGTGGCTCGCTGTCATGTGACTTCTTTAACCTGATGTTGGAGAGCATCGTACGAGCCGCAGAACTTAATCGCTCAGGCACAATTTTTTATAAGAGCGTACAATTGTTGGCGTATGCCGATGATATTGACATCATTGGCCTTAACAACCGCGCTGTTAGTTCTGCCTTCTCCAAACTGGATAAAGAGGCAAAGCGAATGGGTCTGGTGGTGAACGAGGACAAAACGAAGTAGCTCCTGTCTTCAAACAAACAGTCGGCGCACTCGCGTATCGGCACCCACGTCACTGTAGACAGTTATAATTTCGAGGTTGTAAAAGACTTCGTCTATTTAGGAACCAGCATTAACACCAATAACAATGTCAGCGTTGAAATCCAACGTAGAATCTCTCTTGCCAACAAGTGCTACTTTGGACTAAGTAGGCAATTGAGTAGTAAAGTCCTCTCTCGACGAACAAAACTAACACTCTACAAGACTCTCATCATGCCCGTCCTAACGTATGGCGCAGAAGCTTGGACGATGACAACATCCGATGAAGCGACGCTTGGAGTGTTCGAGAGAAAGATTCTGCGTAAGATTTTTGGACCTTTGCACGTTGGCAACGGCGAATATCGCAGACGATGGAACAATGAGCTTTATGAGCTTTACGACGACATAGGCATAGCGCAGCGAATAAAGATCCAGCGGCTACATTGACTGGGTCATGTCGTCCGAATGGATACAAACGCCGGCTCTGCGGTACCAGCTGGTGGTAGTAGAGGAAGAGGAAGGCCTCCTCTGCGTTGGAAAGATCAGGTGGAGAGGGACTTGGCTTCACTTGGTGTGTCCAATTGGCGCCGGTTAGCACGAGAAAGAAACGACTGGCGCTTTATTAAACTCGGTCAAAATCGCGTAAGCGGTTATAGCTCCAATTAAGGAGAAGATAGACATATCTGCAAATCTACTTCTCAACTGTTCCAGCTTTATTTTTAATAAAATTTGAAAAATTTTTAATCACTTCTTTATTTTTTACCCAATTTTTGTGGTTTTCTTTACACTTTTCACAATAGTGTAATCTCTCGTAACCTAAGCTACTAGGTCTATTGCCCATATGCTATACTTATTCTCAATTAATTAATACTTTACAACTTTTAATTCTTAAAAATTATTTAATTTCTTACTCATTATTGGAAGATCCTTTCAGGTCCAACTTGGTGATGCCGTTTGCTTGCTAAAATGTTTGCATACAGATGGATTCTATTTGATTTTCCCTCAATTGAGTGAGTTTTTCCTCATTTGCCTTTTTTCCTTGTAGAATTGTTTGATATTACAATATATTTTGTAGAATTGCTCGATATTTTATTCTTATTATTTTTTTAGAACTAGGATACTTTTTAGATTTCTCCTTTAGTCTTTACACAATCTCTTCCTTTTTGTTTAATTATTTTTTTAGACTAGGATACTTTTTGGTTTTCTCCTTTTTTAGTCTTTACACAATCTTTTCATTGCACTTCCTTTGGCACAATAAAAAATAATTTTTGCAGCTGTAAATTGCTGTAATGATTTGTTTATTAAATTTTTTCTCCCTTTTCCGGTTTAGGGGTACTTATTTATTTAAATTATGCACTGCCTTTTTATAGGCTATTATAGTACACAACTTTAATTTATTTGGTCCACCAGAACTTAAACAGCTCCTGGCAGGATCGCCAATTAACTTTTGCTTCAATAGCAAAAGCTTTTTAAAAAATGTGAGTCTTTATTGCGATGCTTGTTGCGCAATGCACAACGGATAAAAAACTAAAAACAAACTTTATTAATTTCAATATTTATACAGAATCTGCCTACAACTATATTCATAAGTGAAGCTTAAATCTTAGGTTAATTCTACGTATGTCTTAATTCTATTGAAAGCGGACCATACGTGATATGTGATGTCCACTTCCTCCATTAGCAAAGAGTCAATGACATGTTTGACACTTTCGCTAATGGTAAGCGCTTATATTTATTGTTTTTTTTTTTTTCCTGTTATTGGGAAGTGGCTTGCGCTATTAATCGATGGTTAATTGTTTACATACTGGGTTAGTGGTGTGTGGTATAGGAGGCGTTAACTTGTATGCCCAATAACCTTGACTTATGTACATATGTACACATGTCACAGCACATCACGTTCTTACGAGAAATCAAATACACTTACGCACTAGTGAACGAGTTTCTTTCTAACAAGTGCAAAAACAATTCTGTTCTATGTATGTATATATCCCCACTTTATGTCCTAGCATATATACATACATATACGAGTATACCTACTTGCCTTCTAAACTTCCTACAAAATAATTATATTCATATGTTGCTACATTCATGCACGTTCATACTATACATTCATGCATATATGCGCGAGCACAGCCCTCCCTTCTTGCTTCCGTGTACTTTTGTCTTTCAACAGTCGATATTCCTAATATTATACTTA
The DNA here is from genome assembly GCF_027943255.1 of Anastrepha obliqua. NCBI lineage: Eukaryota > Metazoa > Arthropoda > Insecta > Diptera > Tephritidae > Anastrepha > Anastrepha obliqua. Next base: position 394,799 of record NW_026562184.1, read on the forward strand.
CAAAAACACAATACTTTGATAGACGCAAAAGCAACAGCAAGCGCAACGCGATGGCCGCTTTGCCACCACACATTCTAAAATGTTCTAGAACACAACAAAAACACATACCTCACATGCGCATGTCGCCCAAAGCTAAAATCTAAGCCTAGCGACTACAAAAACAAAATACATTCGTAGACGCAGTCGCAGCGGCCATGATTCTATCAGCGACGGCGCTGAACAATTTAGAACAAAAACAAAAAGTTCATTCATAAGTTCGAGCTCATATTTCAATTTCATTCATAAAACGAGCCGCCCATATGCCAATTTTCGCGACCATTCGAAAATAGTCAATATTGGAATATTTCGCGTGGAATTATTTGCCAATATTTGATAAATCTTGAATTTTTGTATGTAAATATGTCTTCCAACGGTTCGACAGTCGCGAGTTAATGTGACTTAAATTCCTTCAGCAAATCCAGCGAATCACACATTTCTGTCCGCAAAGCCGCGTATATGTACCCTATGATCAAAAAGTACCGGGAATGTTTAAATAAAACCTAACAGAGTTAAATTTCAGGCCAATTTATATTATCTTCTTCAAAATATGACCCGTCTGAAGCAACACACATGTGCCAACGTTTAACCCAGTCCTCCAAACCGCCCCGGTAGGCCGACATGGCCTTCAGCTCCTTCGTCGTATTCTCTTTGATCGGTGCAATGACGCGTTATCATCACGCAAAATCCAAGAATTGTTTGCTCACATTTCCTGCCGTTTGCAACATACAGCATCTCTCAAAGGTTTCAAAACGGATAAATAATATTCTTTATTGACTGTCCGGCCCGATGGAAGGTACTCATGGTGGACTATGCCTTGGCAATCGAAGAAAACAGTCAACATCACCTTCCCGGTTCTCTTTGCTCATGGGGTATACATATCCCATCTTTTCACTGACGGACAAGAAGGCGGTCGCAGTTGATGTTTTTTATATGCATACATTTTGCGTTCGTTGAAGGCTTGTATATATTTATATACATATGCGTGTATGCGCGTTTGGCTTTCTGGATGCATCCATGGATATTAGAATATTTTCTCATCAATATGTGTATGTAAGTAGTTCAGATTTGACTAAAGAGATTAAATATAGGAATGCATATTCATATGATTGCCTTTATGGCTGTTTTACATATAAATCAATTCAAAAGAAGTATGAATAATGTTATATAGAAAATAAATTTCTAAATAACAGGTATTAGAAAAATCTGAATACACTATTTTAAATCAATTCTAATTAAACCAAATACAAAAAATTAAATAAAAATATCGAACAAAGAAAAATACCTAAGGGACTTGAACCTGAGTCAAATATGGGACGATGAACTGCATATACCACACGTCTTTCACGATTGCGCTAAACTATAATTACTAATAAACTTTTCTAAATCACTCATTTATTCGATTCGCAGTTTTATATGCACTTATTCTGCGTTAGTTGAAAGTTTGTATGCGTAATTATATGCATGTGTATCTGTGTATGTGCGTTTGGCTTTCTGGACGAATATTAGAATGATATTTTCTCATCAATATAATTTGGATTTGATGAAAGAGATTAAAGACATATGTACATATTTTCTGTTTTGATTGATTTATATAAAAATCTGGTCATATCCAGTATGAACTATTTTATACCGAAAAGAAATTTCCATTTATGAAATACAAAAAAAAACAGTATTTTAAACAAATTTTAATTAAAATAAACTCAAAAATTTTACCAAACTTTCCTGGTTTGAATTGTAAAAAAAAAAAATGTCCAAGAAAAAAAATACGACTTCTGGACTTGAACCTGAATTAAATACGTGCCAAAAAACCAAACGAATAATTCCGCCGACTTTAGCTTCTGCACCACAAATTAACTGCCGCGCGGCTTTCTTAATCGCAAATTTATTCGCTTCGCTGTGGGCATGAAATAAGTCGATTTCCTTAGTAGTGTGGCGAAAAATCTTATGAAATTCCTTAGTAGTGTGGTAAACGCAGAAAAAATCTGAATTCTTGTCCTAGCGTGGCAAGTAAATATAGAAACCCTCCACTTCCGTGGTAAATATTTGCAATCCCCCACTAGTGAGGAAAGTTGAATTTGAAAATTCCTTAGTATGAATCTACAAATTAGTACTCGAAAAAAGATCATTTAACATTTGCTCCTTCTCATTGCATTAACATTCCTTGGTTTAACAAAGCGCGCCAGTGGCTTCTTTCTCGTGCTAACCGGCGCCAGTTGGACACACCCAGTGAAGCCAAGTCCTTCTCCACCTGATCTTTCCAACGCAAAGGAGGCCTTCCTGTTCTTCCGCTACCACCAGCTGGTACCGCATCGAATACTTTCAGAGCCGGTGCGCTTGTATCCAATCGGACAACATGACTAGCGTAGCATTTGCATGTAATTTCGATCTCCGCTAACAGCTTTTTTCCTTGATCTGTTCCCACATTTGGGTGACAAGCACAGTTGTATTTTGCACTTCTTTCCAAAACGTAATTACACTTTTGCTATCTCATATTGAAAACTTGAGAAAGTTAACTTAAATTTTTTAATATTTTCACTGTCAATGCACAATACCACTATGGCGTCACTCACGACCATACCCACGATTTAAAAAGCACTTACCACCTAAAGAAGCACTAGCAAGGACATCGAGCAATTCCAACATAAAAATATACGTCGACAGTCAAGCGGCAATAAAGGCAATAAACGCATATGAAATTTCATCTAAAAACGTTCTTAGGAGCAGAGAAGCCATAGAGAGACTAGCCGCAGACAGACGGTTACACATCTATTGGGTACCCGCACATAAGGGCATTGCAGGAACCGAAATTGTAAATGGAATTGCTTAAAGCGCTGTTTACATACAATTCGAACCAAAAAACGACATACTGAAACCCCTAAATACGGTATGCAATGACATCGCTGCTGAAAACATGGATCGACAGAGGTGGAATAATCTAGCCACTTGTAAAACCGCGAAAATCATGTGTACACAGAATGCAGACAAATACGCCAGATTCGTACTAGCCCTGTCTAGAAAAGAAAGCAGAACTGTCGTAGGTATACTGACAGGCCACAATTTGTTAGCGGTACACGCATACAAGATGGGAATTGCAAACAATGATAGCGTCTTGGTGACGTGGAATGCTTCCACTGTGACGACTGTATTTTGGTTTTTAGGTCGTACCTGTACAGCCAGGTCTCATCACCACTGATAATGGTGTTCATGAAGTCAGGATCACTGTTTATGGAGTCCAGCAACGTTCACTTTGGCAATGACATGCTCATTTCGGCTTGTTGATGGCCGACCAGAGCGTGGCTCGCTTTCCGACGATGTGACAGCCCAACATCGAGAACGATTTTGAAGCAATATAATTTATATTATTATATGGTTATTTGTTATCAAAGATAACGCCAAGGTCCTTAAGCTCGCTAACACAAAGCAGAACACATGTTGAGATACTGTGCTTAGCACACAAAATGTTAGATGTTTTCGAGTACGATATTTGAAAGCACTTGAATAGGTTCAGCGAAAGATGTAAGTTCTGAATCCACAAGGAAAGCTTATCCACACCGACTTGAAATTTAATGGCATCCTCTTGACTCTTGATCACTGAGAAGATCTTAAGGTCATCAGCATAAAGCAAAAATTTAGGAAATGAGAAACAGTTTTTGATGTTATTAATAAATAACACAAAGTGTTCCCAAGATACTTTCTTGCGGAACACCAGAAGGGGCAGCAAAGGGAGTAGAACAAATACCATCAATTGTTACAACACAACGTCCATTGCTCAAATAAGAGGTTATCCATTGTACAAAAGCAGAATAAGTGCCAAATCAAGTTCATTTTGTATTCATGATTCTATGCGAAACTTTGTTGAAGGCTTTCGAAAAGTCAGTGTAAATACAGTCGACCTAGAAACCAGCTGAGAAGGAATCAATACAGTAATCACTAAAAACAGACAGATTAGATACTGTAGATCTGTTGGCAACAAACCCATGCTGATTTGGGCAAATTAAAGATTTAACCGCAAAGCTCAGCTTTGCATTGACCACGTGCTCAAAAATTTTAGAAATAGTCGATAGCTTTGAAATAGGTCCATAATTTCTAACGTGATTTTTAATATCACTCTTGAAGAAGGGCGTAATGGAAGATCCACTTTTTCATCGAAAAATTGTGTTCAGCGACGAAGATCATTTTTGGATCAATGGGTACGTAAATAAGCAGAATTGTCGATTTTGGAGTGAAGATCAGCCAGAAGAATTGCAAGAGCTACCAATGTATCCAGAAAAGGTCTGAGTTTGGTGCGGTTTATGGGCTGGAGGTATCATTGGACCGTACTTCTTCAAAGATGCTGCGAATCTAAAGTAACTGTGAATGGTGAGCGCTACCGTGAAATGATATCCAACTTTTTTTGTCCAAAATGCAAGAGTTTGACTTGCATGACATGTGGTTTCAGCAAGACGGTGCCACATGCCACACAGCACACGTAACAATGGACTTGTTGAGAGGTGAGTTCGGTGAACATTTGGCCACCCAGATCGTGAGATATAACGCCTTTAGATTATTTTTTGTGGGGCTATGTTGAAGCTCATGTCTATTCAGACAAGCCTGCTTCAATTAACGCATTGGAAGACAACATTAAAGCATTTATATGTGAGATACCGGCCGAAACATTGGAAAGAGTATGCCAAAATTGGACTAGGCGGATGGACCATTTGAAGCGCAGTCGCGGTCAACATTTGCATGAAATAATCTTCAAACATTAAACTATATGGACTGTACTATCGATTTAAGTAAAAATTGCATACATTTTTCTGAATTTTACGTGTGTTTTTTTGAAAAACTTTCCTATAGCTCTTAAAAAATCACCCTTTAATATCCTCAGGAGAAAGGCAAAACAGACTTAAAGGCAGAAAAACTATTAGATGTCTCAAGTTCAGCAAATAAATTATTCCAATTAATATCAAGTAATAAGTCATTGAAATTGACAAAATCGCAAAATGAATACAGGGTCCGGCACTCGAAATGTAACCAACTTCAGATCACTCGCGCAGCTGATGCACGTGAAGACTTTTTCACCTCGCCCAACTCGGCGGGGAAGTTCTTAAGGGGGAACGCCACTGTGAAAATTCAAAAACAGCCAAAGCATTGGCTATCGTCGTACGTAGCCGATTTTCAAAATTTGGAAAATAACTAATATATTTTTTTTTTTGCCTGTTGAAAATAAAAAAAACTGGTAAAAAACACACATCGAAATTCAAATCACCACCATTTTATCAAAAACAAAAACAAAAAACGGCTACCTACAACGATAGCCACTATTGTATTGATTAATAAAATTTGTTTTTTTTTTTTATTTCAAATGATTATTCATTGCTGTATCGCTGCCACCAGATGACGTCATTTTTTTTAACTCGTTACGTTTATTTACATAAATTTGTCATTTCATTTCAATTTTTTTTAATCAAAATTTACATCAACATAATTTAATACATATGTATATAATAAATTGCGTTTTGTCCAAACCTCGCGTAATCATTCCAATTACAAAAAACAAATTTCCAAAAATCGACTATTTTTTCACCCCTTACAGTGGCATTCCCCCTTAACAGACCTGATTACACTGAATTCTCTATGAGTACATTGGCTCTGCACAGTTTTTGGCTTCTGTATGAAATCAAATTGCCAGCGGCATTTGGCAAGGTATTTGAATATGCAGTGTTACACACATATGTATGCACTGAAGCAACCACCCTACAAGACAGCTGACTATTACATAAGCACTCATTAAACTACACATTTTCGTTCTAGTGAGGGACAACGTTTTATATATAGTTTTCCCTTGTCGGTGTGATATTCTATCTCTCTTTTACCAATAACAATTTCTTATAACAGAGAAATATATCTACTATGCTCTAAAGGCAAGGCAACTAATCATTTTTATTCTTACAATGTAATAACTGCTGACAACTAAACTCCTCATTGTCGTCATTACAAACTTCTCAGCACTAATAAAAATACTTCTTATTTTTGTTATCAAAAGGTAATCAGCACGGATGGACCAATTTACTCATTTTCGTTATCAAAAGGTAATCAGCTCAAACTCCTCATTTTCGTAAAAAGTAATCAAACTGCTGACAAAACTCCTCATTTTCGTTATCATAAAATATTTTATTTAGAAATATATAAAATTTATATTTTTTTTGTTTTCATTAGAAAACTTTTACATATCAATTCGGTGTTTAATCCACGGAGATTCGAACTGACGAATTTTCAAATGTTAGCCAAGCAAGCATCTACTCATTCGGCTATGGCGACCATACAACAAACATAGCCAATTTTCACACTAGTACTTTTTTCAGAGCAGCCGCATTATATCGTTAAAATCGTTAAAAAGTAATCAGTACTGATGGCAAATGTAGGGAATACGAAATATTTTAAAGTTGTTATACTATGGGTTCAGCTGACAGTCCTGTCATGTTATTTTAGCGGTACGAAAAATTTGATGGTATTTTCATTGGGTTATCCATTTGTGCTCTGTTCATATAGTTAAATGCTCTTAAATGCAAGGACTTATCGACGTCCATTGATTCTGTACGAGGGAGATTAGGTTTAGCAGTAGGTTGACCTAGTTTTCTACAAGGTTGGTAATTGCGGTAATTATTATTGAAACGAACAGGAGTTATCTGTATGCCGCGATATCTGAATTTGGTATCGCCACAAAACTATACAGCTTTGCAAGATGACATTGCTCAACACCAGCAGCGCCGTCAGAAGGGGGAAGGACCTCTCCGAGCAGTTTGATACAAGGTGACTCGCTGTCGTGCGACTTCTTTAACCCGATGTTGGTGAGGATCGTACGAGCCGCAGAACTTAATCGCACAGGCACAATATTTTATAAGAGCGTACAATTGTTGGCGTATCCTGAGGATATTGACGTAACATAATTCGCATTAACAACCGCGCTGTTAGTTCTGTCTCCAAACTGTATAAGGAGGCACAGCAAATGGGTCTTTCGGAGAACGAGGACAAAACGAACAAACAGTCGGCGCACTCGCGTATCGGCACCCACGTCACTGTTGACAGTTACGGTTTCGAGGTTGTAGAAGACTTCGTTCATTTAAGAACTAGCATTAATACCGATAACAATGTCAGCCTTGAAATCCAACGCAGAATCTCTCTTGCCAACAAGTGCTACTTTGAACTAAGTAGGCAACTGAGCAGTAAAGTCCTCTCTCGACGAACAAAACTAAAACTCTACAAGGCTCTCATCATCTCCGCCCTAACGTATGGCGCAGAAGTGTGGACGGCAACATCCGATGAAGCGACGCTTGGAATGTTTGAGAGAAAGATTCTGCGCAAGATTTTTGGACCGACATAGAGAAAGCGCAGAGAATAAAGATCAAGCGGCTATGCTGGCTGGGTCATGTCGTCCGAATTGATACCAACGCTTTGACTCTAAAAGTATTCGATGCGGTACCAGCTGGTGATAGCAGAGGAAGAGGAAGGCCTCCTTTGCGTTGGAAAGGTCAGGTGGAGAAGGACTTGGCTTCACTGGAAGTGTCCAACTGGCTCCGGATAGCACGAGAAAGAAACGCCTGGCGAGTTTTGTTAAACTTGGTTAAAATCGCGTAAGCGGTTATCGTGCCAATTAAGGAGAAGAAGATTAATGAAATTCGGAAAGTTTTGTGCTTGCATATCGAAAGTCGTAAGGCTTTCTGTTTTGACTATTATTACCCAGCGCGTAGGGAGAATGGAAGTTTTAGTTCCCTAATTTTAGACAAAGGTCGAGAGCATGAGGAAGATCTACTGGCTCTCTCATACCAAGAAATCTTGGAAAGTTTCCTTAAAGTCCTCGTATGAAAGTGTGGAGGGCTTTGTCCCGGTATGTTCGGGTAAGTAAATGCATAGATTCTGCACCAACTTCTCTGCATCCAAGCTTGTTTAGAATAAGAGAGAAGTGGGAATAACCGCGTTGGTAGAATTCTTGAATAGTGAGGGACATGATTCTAGTTGCCATGATGCTGAACAGTTACAACTATTGTACAGTATAACAAAAACAATTCATTGATAAGTTGGAGCTCATATTTCTATGAGCCAAGTATCTTCATTCATAAAACAAGCCGCCCATATGCGTGAAAGAGAAGGTCTATGCCCATAGTATGAAGAAACATTAAAAATTAAGAAAATTATAATAGTAGTATTTATAATTGTTTAGATTATTTAATAATAATATCGGGAATGTACAGCCAATAATATAATATAATTCGAAGCTGCGATTTACCACTTTTGGGGGAACCCTCCAGGGGAACATTCTCTGCGATTCATTATCCAAAAGACCCTCCAGAGAATTATACAGGAAAAATATAAGTAAAATAATAATTTTGAATTAAGAAATTTTTTTCTTAAGTAATGCCAAGCCCGAATAACCTTATCCGACCTTCTGTGCATAATGCAGTGTCACCTGTGCCAGACGCATCCTCGCTGTATCCGACCCCCTCCCTTAGCCAACTACTTCTTGTCCATTTAACATAGATCAACTGACGGGATTTGTCAATAACATTTTGAGTCAGCGAGGACCAAACTTAGTACAAGCAGCCCTTAATTCAAATGTTAACTTTTCTAACATAACTGACGAGACTATTGACGCAAATCACATAAATTACAGAGCTCGACTGAATACCGGATAAGAGAAGAGGCGTTCCGTATGAAAAAGCCCAACATCGAGAACGATTTTGAAACAAAATAATTTATGTGTTTATTACAACAAAATTTTTTATCAAAGATAACACCAAGGTCCTTAAGCTCGCTAACACAAAGCAGAACACATGTTGAGATACTGTGCTTAGCATACAAAATGTTAGATCTTTTCGAGAACGATATTTGAAAGTACTTGAATAGGTTCAGCGAAATATGTAAGTTCTGACTCCACAAGGAAAGCTTCTCCGCACCGACTTGAAATTTAATGGCATCCTCTTGACTGTTGACCACTGAGAAGATCTTAAGGTCATCAGCATAAAGCAAAAATTTAACGATTGAGAAACAATTTTTGATGTTATTAATAAATAACACAAATAAAGTGTTCCCAAGATACTTTCTTGCGGAACACCAGAGGGGGCAGCAAAGGGAGTAGAACATATACCATCAATTGTTACAACACAAGGTCTATTGCTCAAATAAGAGGTTATCCATTGTACAAAAGCAGAATGAGAACCAAATCAAGTTGATTTTTTATTTTAGATTCTATGCGAAACTTTGTTGAAGGCTTTCGAAAAGTCAGCGTAAATACAGTCGAACCAGAAACCAGCTGAGAAGGAATCAATACAGTATTCACTAAAAACAGACGGATTAGATACTGTAGATGTGTTGGCAACAAACCCATGCTGATTTGGGCAAATTAAAGATTTAACCTCAAAGCCCAGTGTTGCATTGACCGAGTGCTCAAAAATATTGGAAATAGTCGATAGCTTTGAAATAGGCCCATCATTTCTAGTGTGATTTTTATTACCAAGAAGGGCGTAATGGAAGAGAGTTTCCTTTTGTACGTGAAACTCCCCGTCGATAAAGATTTGTTGATTATAATTTTCTGGGGATAGACCTAGCCTGGACAGTATTTTATCAAAACTGCTGAAAGTCCATCAGCATCTATTTGATAGGAAGATTTCAATTTGAGTAAAGCATTACTACCGCGTGATTTTTTAGCTATTATCTTTTTAAACAGTTGGTTTAAACAGCTGACGCACGTTTCGTGTTTTGTTTCACTGTCAAACATCTTCAGTTTGGTCTATAATTTAACCATGAATCGTCATATATTTTATTATAAAAATGCGTGTTCTGTTAAGAAGTTTAAGATCCACTTTTTTATCGAAAAACTGTGTTCAGCAAACAGAAGATCAGCCAGAAGAATTGCAAGAGCTACCAATGTATCCAGAAAAGGTCTGAGTTTGGTGTGGTTTATGGGCTGGAGGTATTATTGGACCGTACTTCTTCAGAGATGCTGCGAATCGTAACGTAACTGTGAATGGTGAGCGCTACCGTGAAATTATATCCAACTTTGTTTTGTCCAAACTGCAAGAGTTTGACTTGCATGACATGTGGTTTCAGCAAGACGGTGCCACATGCCACACAGCACGCGCAACAATGGACTTGTTGAGAGTACGGTGAACATTTTATTTCACGTTCGGGGCCTGCCCATTGGCCACTCAGATCGTGAGATATAACACCTTTAGATTATTTTTTGTGGGGCTATGTTAAAGCTCATTTCTATTCAGGCAAGCCTGCTTCAATTAACGCATTGGAAGACAACATTAAAGCATTTATATGTGAGATACCGGCCGAAACATTGGAAAGAGTATGCGAAAATTGGACTAGGCGGGTGGACCATTTGAAGCGCAGTCGCGGTCAACATTTGCATGAAATAATCTTCAAACATTAAATTATATAGACTGTACTATCGATTTAAATAAAAATGTCATGCATTTTTCTGAATTTTACGTGTGTTTTTTTGAAAAACTTTCCTATAGCTCTTAAAAAATCACCCTTTAATATCCTCAAGAGATAGGCAAAACAGACTTAAAGGCAGAAAAACTATTAGATGTCTCAAGTTCAGCAAATAAATTATTCCAATTAATATCAAGTAATAAGTCATTGAAATTGACAAAATCGCAAAATGAATACAGGGTCTGGCACTCGAAGTGTAACCAACTTCAGATCACTCGCGCAGCTGATGCACGTGAAGACTTTTTCACCTCGCCCAACTCGACGGGGAAGTTCTTAAGGGGGAACGCCACTGTGAAAATTCAAAAAAAAAATGTTTTTTTTTGTTTAAATATTTAGTATAACTAATCAAGGAAATGTGGTAAAAATTTTAAAGCGAAACTCGTTTTATTCCCGATTCTAGGTGCACTTGAGTGAGCGCCCGTCGGTTCGGGCCCGTAGCGCTTACGATACGATGCTTTATTTCAATCGCGTTTTTCTCGAAACTACTTTTTTTGATACGGTGGCAACGATTTCGCGAAGACTAATGAACCGATTTTAATTTTCTTTTTTTCAAAATTTGGAAAATAACTATTTTTTTTTTTGCCTGTTCAAAATAAAAAAAAAATGGTAAAAAACGCACATCGAAATTCAAATCACCACCCTTTTATCCAAAACGAAAACAAAAAACGGCTAAGTACAACGATAGACACTATTGTGTAGATTAATAAAATTTTTGGTTTTTTGATTTCAAATAATTATTCATTGCTGTATCGCTGCCACCAGATGACGTCATTTTTTTTTTAACTCGTTACGTTTATTTACATAAATTTGTTATTTTTTTCCATTCTTTTTAATCAAAATTTACATCAACATAGTTTAATAGATATATCGTCCCCTTAGTATTAAAATAGCCTATAAATTTTTTGATGTTTTGAGAAAATGAATTTCAAACTTTTTGTCGAAAGTAGCTCTCACTCAAATCTCTTTATATCTGTAAATATTTATTATTTTTTGACTGACGTTTTGATCCACTTTGTGGAACTAGAATTTGACAAAATTTTGCCCACATATAAAATCGACGATGGAGAATCCAAAAATTCAATAAAAAAATAATAGCCTATGAGCACATAGGCTATTGTTATACTAAGGGGACGATATAATAAATTGCCTTTTGTCCGAGCATCGCGTAATCATTCCAATTACAAAAAACAAATTTCCAAAAATCGACTATTTTTTGACCCCTTACAGTGGCATTCCCCCTTAACAGACCTGATTACACTGAATTCTCTATGAGTACATTGGCTCTGCACAGTTTTTGGCTTCTGTATGAAATCAAATTGCCAGCGGCATTTGGCAAGGTATTTGAATGTGCAGTGTTACACATATATGTATGCACTGAAGCAACCACCCTACAAGACAGCGTTCTAGTCGTGGACAACTTTTGATAGTTTTCCCTTGTCGGTGTGATATTCTATCTCTCTTTTACCAATAGCAATTTCTTATAGAGAAATATATCTACTATGCTCTAAAGGCAAGGCAACTAATCATTTTTATTCTTACAATGTAATAACTGCTGACCACTAAACTCCTCATTGTCGTCATTACAAACTTCTCAGCACTAATAAAAATACTTCTTATTTTTGTTATCAAAAGGTAATCAGCACGGATGGACCAATTTACTCATTTTCGTTATCAAAAGGTAATCAGCTCAAACTCCTCATTTTCGTAAAAAGTAATCAAACTGCTGACAAAACTCCTCATTTTCGTTATCATAAAATATTTTATTTAGAAATATATAAAATTTATATTTTTTTTGTTTTCATTAGAAAACTTTTACATATCAATTCGGTGTTTAATCCACGGAGATTCGAACTGACGAATTTTCAAATGTTAGCCAAGCAAGCATCTACTCATTCGGCTATGGCGACCATACAACAAACATAGCCAATTTTCACACTAGTACTTTTTTCAGAGCAGCCGCATTATAGCGCTAAAATCGTTAAAAAGTAATCAGCACTGATGGCAAATGTAGGGAGTACGAAATATTTTAAAGTTGTACCCTTTTTGGCAAAAAGATTATATGATTATATGATGAGTAATTTGGATTTGTTTTTTGTGAAAAGACAGGGTTGGATGTAATTTTTGCTTGACCCAGTATCAATAAGCATTTTAATTTCGTTCTTCCTTCTGCATTGTACTCGTACATAAGGCAAGAGTTCATTCTTAAAACTGAATATCGACGTCACCTTAATTTTCAGGTAGTGAATTTCCTTCAAGTGAATTTCATACTCCTGAGGAGTCGGAGTTCAGTCTTCTTCATAGTATATTCGATGTTATACTATGGGTTCAGCTGACAGTCCTATTGGTAGTCTTGGTATTCACCCGATTCTTTATGAAAATTTCGATGTTGTTTTAGCGGCACGAAAAATTTGATGGTATTTTCATTGGGTTATTCATTTGTGCTCTGTTCATATAGTTAAATGCTCTTAAATGCAAGGACTTATGGACGTCCATTGGTTCTATACGAGGGAGATGAGGTTTAGCAGTAGGTTGACCTAGTTTTCTATAAGGTTGGTAATTGCGGTAATTATTATTGAAACGAACAGGAGTTATCTGTATGCCGCGATGTCTGAATTTGGTATCCCCACAAAACTAATACGGCTTTGCAAGATGACGTTGCTCAACACCAGCAGCGCCGTCAGAAGGGGGAAGGACCTCTCCGAGCAGTTTGATACAAGGTGACTCGCTGTCGTGCGACTTCTTTAACCCGATGTTGGTGAGGATCGTAGGACCCGCAGAACTTAATCGCACAGGCACAATATTTTATAAGAGCGTACAATTGTTGGCGTATGCCGATGATATTGACGTAACATAATTCGCATTAACAACCGCGCTGTTAGTTCTGTCTCCAAACTGTATAAGGAGGCACAGCAAATGGGTCTTTCGGAGAACGAGGACAAAACGAACAAACAGTCGGCTCACTCGCGTATCGGCACCCACGTCACTGTTGACAGTTATGATTTCGAGGTTGTAAAAGACTTCGTTCATTTAAGAACTAGCATTTATACCGATAACAATGTCAGCCTGGAAATCCAACGAGAATCTCTCTTGCCAACAAGTGCTACTTTGAACTAAGTAGGCAACTGAGCAGTAAAGTCCTCTCTCGACGAACAAAACTAAAACTCTACAAGGCTCTCGTCATCCCCGTCCTCACGTATGGCGCTGAAGTGTGGACGACAACATCCGATGAAACGACGCTTGGAATGTTTGAGAGAAAGATTCTGCGCAAGATTTTTGGACCGACATAGACAAAGCGCAGAGAATAAAGATCCAGCGGCTATGCTGGCTGGGTCATGTCGTCCGAATGGATACAAACGTTCCGACTCTAAAAGTATTCGATGCGGTACCAGCTGGTGGTAGCAGAGGAAGAGGAAGGCCTCCCTTGCGTTGGAAAGGTCAGGTGGAGAAGGACTTGGCTTCACTGGAAGTGTCCAACTGGCTCCGGATAGCACGAGAAAGAAACGCCTGGCGAGCTTTGTTAAACTTGGTTAAAATCGCGTAAGCGGTTATCGTGCCAATTAAGGAGAAGAAGATTAATGAAATTCGGAAAGTTTTGTGTTTACATATCAAAAGTCGTGAGGCTTTCTGTTTTGACTTTTACTACCCAGCGCGTAGGGAGAATGGCAGTTTTAGTTCCCTAATTTTAGACAAAGGTCGAGAGCTTGAGGAAGATCTACTGGCTCTCTCATACCAAGAAATCTTGGAAACTTGGCTTAAAGTCCTCGTATGAAAGTGTGGAGGGCTTGTCCCGGTATGTTCGGGTAAGTAAATGCATAGATTCTGCACCAACTTCTCTGCATCCAAGCTTGTTTAGAATAAGAGAGAAGTGGGAATAGCCGCATTAGTAGAACTCTTAAATAGTGAGGTTGACCTGCACTAAGGAGGTCATTTAGTACCTTAGGGTACCTAAATCTCGCTTATCGAAGTAATGGAGTGTAAAGCAAGAGCAAAGGCTATTTCAACCTTTCACTCCACTTTATTATACAGTGGCCGACATAACAATGAATACCCCTTGAAGAAATATTTTGTTATGGAAATAAGTCCGTAAGATTGTACACATTATTTTTCTAGCAAACCAGCGCCGTTAAAAATGTGCCGCTATCTTTTCACATGGCAGAACAATTTTCACTAATTGCGTCTTAGTTGCTTTTCGGATTCGACAAAAGGGTGCATGCCACTAAAATATCCGCGTGTGTTGTCCTTCGTTTTAAATATTTTAAATTTCCCAAATTCGTAGTGAAAAGGTAATGGTGTTTATTTTACCTTTTATTTTACAACAAATATACTTTTAGCATATTGTAATGCCGAAGTCGAAGGAAATAAGCATTGATTTAAGAAAACTAATGTTCAGGATGACAAATATGGAATGGGGTATGGAAAAATTGCTAAAAAATATTATACATGCAAGTCAACAATCCAGAGAGTTATAAAAAGTTTCAAAAAAAATGGCGGGTTTTGCCAGCGCTCCAAGAACCGGTCGACCAAGGGTAACGAATTCTCGCGATGACACTCAAATAGTAAGGGAAATGAAGAAAGACTCGACAACTTCGGCAAGGTTTATTAAAGAAAGTCTTCAAATTAATGTACTACTGTGGGCAAAAAGTAAGGTGAATTTGGTTGTAAAATGAAAAATCTTTATTTATTCTTGTAAATCAATTTCATCCGCTTCAAAATAATCCCCTCTCGATGAAATACACTTGTGCCAACGATTTTTCCAATCCCCGAAACATGCCAAATAGTCCATTTCCGGTATAGCCATCAGCACCTTCTTCGATTCAGCTTTTATCTCCTCAATCGACTCGAAACGCGTTCCCCGGAGTGGTCTCTTGAGTTTTGGGAATAGCCAGAAGTCACATGGAGCCAAATCAGGCGAATACGGTGGTTGCGGAACGATATGCGTGTAATTTTTGGGGAAATGGTCACGAAGAACGAGTGCCGTGTGAGACGGTGCATTATCGTGATGCAAAAACCAAGAGTTGTTGGCCCATAGTTCTGGTCTTTTTAGACGAATTGCTTCACGTAAATGAAGCATAACGCTCAAATAATATTCCTTATTAACAGTTTGGCCAGGTGGGAGGAATTCATAGTGCACCACACCACGAAAATCGAAAAAAACTGTCATCATGACCTTTATTTTTGAACGACTTTGAAGTGCTCTTTTCGGTCTGGCCTCGCCTTTAGCACGATATTCGCCTGATTGGTCGGTTGTTTCAGGGTCGTTAGCATAAATCCAAGTCTCGTCTGCCGTAAGATGCATTTGAGCTTGTCCTAATAGTCTGAAAGCATTGTTTCACACACATCAACGCGACCACTTTTTTCCAAGAAATTGAGAGTTTTTGCGTACCAAACGAGATTTGACTTTTCGTAGGCCCAAATGGTCTTTCAAAATGGTTTTCACAGATCCTTTTGATATTCCGATCATATAAGTAAGGTCTTTACAGTCAATCGACGATTTTTGAGCACTAACTCCTTCACTTTATTGACGTGTTGGTCATCTGTTGACGTCGATGGTCGTCCGGAGCGCTCCAAGTCATCAACACGTTCTCGACCGTCTTTGAAGTCTTTGTACCACTTATAAACATTTTTCTGCGACATGGTCGAATCACCATATGCTTTCTGTATGCTAAACGTTTCCGCAGCCGAAATTTCATTCCGTAAACAAAATTTGATGGCACTTCTCTGCTCAATCAAATCAGACATTGTAAAAATCGAAAAATGCACTCTTGGTCGTTTGGTAAACACAAGCTTAAATATATTACTGATAATAACATTCACATGAAAGTTGGCCCAGAGGTTATTAACAGTACTGCCAACTCATGAAAAAATTTTAATCCCGCGAACTTTGACAAATAAATTCACCTTACTCTTTGCCCACAGTAGTAAGCGAGCGAACAATTCAGCGGAGAATTCGTGAAGAGGGGTTTCCTAGTCATTACAAGATCAGGAAACCTTTCATCAGCAATAAAAACATGAAAGCGCGACTAGCATTTGCCAAAAAGTACTTCAATATGACATTGAGTTTCTGGGAGAGGGTTATATGGAGCGATGAGAGTATGTTTGAGTTTAAAAATACAAAAAGAAGAGAAAAAGTGGGGCCAAAAAGTAATGAGTGGCTCCAATCAAAGTGCGTGCAAAGCACAATTAAGTTTGGCGGGGGAAGTGTGCTTATCTGGGGCCGTTTTTCCTATAGCGGTATATCAGATCTGGTACATATTGAAGGAAGAATGACTGGGGAGTCCTACGTCAATATGCTATGCACATTCCTAGAGCCCTCGGCACGAAGAATGGGTCTTGGACACAATTTCATCTATCAACAAGACAACGACCCCAAACGTACCAGTCGCGTAGCAAAGGAATACTTTAGACAAAACTCAATAGAGCTTTTAGAATGGCCCGCCCAAAGCCCCGATTTAAATCCTATCGAGCACTTATGGCAATATTTAGACGAAAAAATCGATCGATCAAGTTGCCGCTCAAAGAAAGCAGAATTTTTTCAGAAACTGCAAGAGACCTGGAATAAAATACCTGAAGAGCTTCTTAAGAGATTAGTTCACAGTATGCCACGCCGCCTTTTGGCTATAGTTAACGCAAAAGGCGGCAACACTAAGTATTGAGTCATTTGCAAACGTCAAAACGTTATTACTTTTACTACTATATTACTAGTAGGGTACAAGGGTACGCAAATTTTGTCGCTACAAGTTTCTGGGCATTTATAAAAAAAAAATATGAAAATAATATTTGGTTTTTGGAATTGAAATGTTTTGATTGTGTTTTTATAATGTTACTATATTATAAATAAATTAATAATTTAATCGAAATTTGAATGATATAATAAAATATATTTGTGTTTGAATTTTCCCTTAGGTAGGGTATGCATAGTTATGCCACTGTATCTATATGCAATAATTAGGGAGTAAATGCCCGAATGATCGAATTGCTGCCTAACAAATGCTAAAACAATTCTCTTCTGCATATGCATATACGTATTTGTATGTGCGTATGCACACTTGATGTCCTATTCTGTGTACGTACATATTTGTACTCTGAGCTCCCAGCAAAACAATGCTTATTAATATTCACATGTGCATATACATTCAACCGTACACACAACGCATTCACTTTATTCCTCTAAATGCGTATGTCGTCCCAAGCTAAAACTCTATGCCTAGTGACTACAAGACAAATTAATTATTTAATAGGCGCAGTCGTAGCGACAAGATTCTAGTTGCCATGACGCTGAACAGTTACAACTATTGTACAGCACAACAAAAACAATTCATTGATAAGTTAGAGCTCATATTTCTATGAGCCAAGTACCTTCATTCATAAAACAAGGCGCCCATATGTGTGAAAGAGAAGGTCTATGCCCATAGTATTGAGAAATATTAAAAATTAAGAAAATTATAATAGTAGTATTTATAATTGTTTTGATCATTTAAAAATAATATCTGGCTTGTACAGCCAATAAATTTAAAATTTAAAAGAAAAAATAAGAAAACTAAGTAGTATTTATAATTTGTTTATCAGCATTTAATAATAATATCTGGCATGTACAGCCAATAATATGATATAATTCGAAGCTGCGATTTACCACTTTCGGGGGAACCCTCCAGGGGAACATTCTCTGCGATTCATCATCCAAAGGACCCTCGAGAGAATTATACAGGAAAAATATAAGTAAAATAAGAATTTTGAATTAAGAAATTTTTTTCTTAAGTAATGCCAAGCCCGAATAACCTTATCCGACCTTCTGAGCATAATGCAGTGTCACCTGTGCCAGACGCATCCTCGCTGTATCCAACCCACTCCCTTAGCCAACTGCTTCTAGTCCATTTAACATAGATCAACTGACGGGATTTGTCAATAACATTTTGAGACAGCGAGGACCAAACTTAGTACAAGCAGCCCTTAATTCAAATGTTAACTTTTCTAACATAACTGACGAGACTATTGACGCAAATCACATAAATAACATAACAGAGCTCGACTGAATACCGGATAAGAGAAGAGGCGTTCCGTATGAAAAAGCCCAACATCGAGAACGATTTTGAAGCAAAATAATTTATATGGTTATTAAAACAAAATTTGTTATCAAAGATAACACCAAGGTCCTTAAACTCGCTAACACAAAGCAGAACACATGTTGGGATACTGCGCTTAGCACACAAAATGTTAGATGTTTTCGAGTACGATATTTGAAAGCACTTGAATAGGTTCAGCGAAATATGTAAGTTCTGAATCCACAAGTAAAGCTTATCCACACCGACTTGAAATTTAATGGCATCCTCTTGACTCTTGATCACTGAGAAGATCTTAAGGTCTTCAGCATAAAGCAACAATTTAGGAAATGAGAAACAATTTTTGATGTCATTAATAAATAACACAAATAAAGCGTTTCCAAGATACTTTCTTGCGGAACACCAGAGGGGGCAGCAAAGGGAGTAGAACAAATACCATCAATTGTTACAACACAAGGTCTATTGCTCAAATAAGAGGTTATCTATTGTACAAAAGCAGAATGAGAACCAAATCAAGTTGATTTTTTATTTAAGATTCTATGCGAAACTTTGTTGAAGGCTTTCGAAAAGTGAGTGCAAATACAGTCGACCTAGAAACCAGCTGAAAAGGAATCAACGCAGTATTCAGTAAAAACAGACAGATTAGATACTGTAGATCTGTTGGCAACAAACCCATGCTGATTTGGGCAAATTAAAGACTTAACCGCAAAGCTCAGTGTTGCATTGACCGAGTGCTCAAAAATTTTAGAAATAATCGATAGCTTTGAAATAGGCCCATAATTTCTAACGTGATTTTTATTACCACTCTTAAAGAAGGGCGTAATGGAAGAGAGTTTCCTTTTGTCAGTGAAACTCCCCGTCGATAAAGATTTGTTGATTATAATTTTCTTGGGATAGACCTAGCCCGGACAGTATTTTATCAAAACTGCTGAAAGTCCATCAGCATCTGTTTGATAGGAAGATTTCAATTTGAGTAAAGCATTACTACCGCGTGATTTTTTAGCTATTATCTTTTTAAACAGTTGGTTTAAACAGCTGACGCAAGTTTCGTGTTTTGTTTCACTGTCAAACATCTTCAGTTTGGTCTATAATTTAACCATGAATCGTCTTATATTTTATTATAAAAATGCGTGTTCTGTTAAAAACTTAAACTTCTAAAAACTAAAACTGTGTTCAGCGACAAAGCTCATTTTGGGATCAATGGGTACGTAAATAAGCAGAATTGTCGATTTTGGAGTGAAGATCAGCCAGAAGAATTGCAAGAGCTACCAATGTATCCAGAAAAGGTCTGAGTTTGGTGCGGTTTATGGGCTGGAGGTATCATTGGACCGTACTTCTTCAAAGATGCTGCGAATCTAACGGCGAGCGCTACCGTGAAATTAATATATATCCAACTTTTTTTGCCCAAAATGCAAGAGTTTGACTTGCATGACATGTGGTTTCAGCAAGACGGTGCCACATGCCACACAGCACACGTAACAATGGAGTTGTTGAGAGGCGAGTTCGGTGCACATTTTATTTCACGTTCGGGACCTGTCAATTGGCCATCCAGATCGTGAGATATAAGGCCTTTAGATTATTTTTTGTGGGGCTATATTGAAGCTCATGTCTATTCAAATAGGCCTGCTTCAATTAACGCATTGGAAGACAACATTAAAGCATTTATATGTGAGATACCGGCCGAAACATTGGAAAGAGTATGCCAAAATTGGACTAGGCGGATGGACCATTTGAAGCGCAGTCGCGGTCAACATTTGCATGAAATAATCTTCAAACATTAAACTATATGGACTGTACTATCGATTTAAGTAAAAATTTCATGCACTTTTCTGAATTTTACGTGTGTTTTTTTGAAAAACTGTCCTATAGCTCCCCTTTAATATCCTCAGGAGAAAGGCAAAACATACTTAAAGGCAGAAAAACTATTAGATGTCTCAAGTTCAGCAAATAAATTATTCCAATTAATATCAAGTAATAATTCATTGAAAATGAATACAGCGTCCGGTACTTGAAGTGTAACCAACTTCAGATCGCTCGCGCAGCTGATGCATGCGAAGACTTTTTCACCTCGCCCAACTCGACGGGGAAGTTCTTAAGGGGGAAAGCCATTTAAAAAAAATGATTTTTTTTCATAAATTGTTAGTATAACTAATCAAAAAAATGTGGTAAAAATTTTAAAGCGAAACTCGTTTTATTCCCGATTCTATGTGCACTTGAGTGAGCGCCCGTCGGTTCGGGCCCGTAGCGCTTACGATACGATGCTTTATTTCAATCGCGTTTTTCCCGAAACTACTTTTTTTGATACGGTGGCAACGATTTCGCGAAGACTAATGAACCGATTTTAATTTTCTTTTTTTCAAAATTTGGAAAATAACTATTTTTTTTGGGCCTGTTGAAAATAAAAAAAAAATGGTAAAAAACGCACATCGAAATTCAAATCACCACCATTTTATCAAAAACAAAAACAAAAAGCGGCTACGTACAACGATAGCCACTATTGTGTAGATTAATACAATTTTCAATAGTTTTTAATTAAAATTTACATCAACATAATTTAATACATATGTATATAATAAATTGCGTTTTGTCCAAACGTCGCGTAATCATTCCTAATTACAAAAAAAAAAAAATCCCAAAAATCGACTATTTTTTCACCCCTCACAGTGGCATTCCCCCTTAACAGAGCTGATTACAGTGAATTCTCTATGAGTACATTGGCTCTGCACAGTTTTTGGCTTCTGTATGAAATCAAATTGCCAGCGGCATTTGGCAAGGTATTTGAATATGCAGTGTTACACACATATGTATGCACTGAAGCAACCACCCTACAAGACAGCGTTCTAGTCGTGGACAACTTTTGATAGTTTTCCCTTGTCGGTGTGATATTCTATCTCTCTTTTACCAATAGCAATTTCTTATAGAGAAATATATCTACTATGCTCTAAAGGCAAGGCAACTAAACATTTTTATTCTTACAATGTAATAACTGCTGACAACTAAACTCCTCATTGTCGTCATTACAAACTTCTCAGCACTAATAAAAATACTTCTTATTTTTGTTATCAAAAGGTAATCAGCACTGATGGACCAATTTACTCATTTTCGTTATCAAAAGGTAATCAGCTCAAACTCCTCATTTTCGTAAAAAGTAATCAAACTGCTGACAAAACTCCTCATTTTCGTTATCATAAAATATTTTATTTAGAAATATATAAAATTTATATTTTTTTTGTTTTCATTAGAAAACTTTTACATATCAATTCGGTGTTTAATCCACGGAGATTCGAACTGACGAATTTGCAAATGTTAGCCAAGCAAGCATCTACTCATTCGGCTATGGCGACCATACAACATAGCCAAATTTCACACTAGTACTTTTTTCAGAGCAGCCGCATTATATCGTTAAAATCGTTAAAAAGTAATCAGCACTGATGGCAATTGTAGGGAGTACGAAATATTTTAAAGTTGTACCCTTTTTGCCAAAACGATTGATAATTATATGATGAGTAATTTGGATTTGTTCTCCAATGGAATTTGCAAGAAATGGCTCGGCAGTAGGTAGTTTTTTGTGACAAGACAGGGTTGGATGTAATTTTTGCTTGACCCAGTATCGATAAGCATTTTAAGGATTTTACCGTTCTTCCTTTTGCATTTTACTCGTACATAAGGCAAGTGATCATTCTAAAAACTGAATGTCGACATCTCCTCGATTTTCAGGAAGTGAATTTCCTTCAAGTGAATTTCATACTCCTGAGGAGTCGGAGTTCAGTCTTCGTCATAGTATATTCGATGTTATACTATGGGTTCAGCTGACAGTCCTGTTGGTAGTCTTGGTATTCTCCCGCTTTTATGTGAAAATTTCGATGTTGTTTTAGCGGCACGAAAAATTTGATAGTCTTTTAATTGGGTTATTCATTTGTGCTCTGTTCATATAGTTAAATGCTCTTAAATGCAAGGACTTATGGACGTCCATTGGTTCTGTACGAGGGAGATTAGGTTTAGCAGTAGGTTGACCTAGTTTTCTATAAGGTTGGTAATTCGGGTAGTTATTATTGAAACGAACAGGAGTTATCTGTATGACGTGATGTCTGAATTTGGTATCCCCACAAAACTAATACAGCTTTGCAAGATGACATTGCTCAACACCAGCAGCGCCTTTAGATGGGGGGAGGACCTCTCCGAGCAGTTTAATACCAAACGAGGTTTCAGACAAGGTGACTCGCTGTCGTGCGACTTCTTTAACCCGATGTTGGAGAGGATCGTACGAGCCACAGAACTTAATCGCTCAGGCACAATATTTTATAAGAGCGTACAATTGTTGGCGTATGCCGATGATATTGACGTAATCCGCCTTAGCAGCCGCGCTGTTAGTTCTGCCTTCTCCAAACTGTATAAGGAGGCACAGCAAATGGGTCTTTCGGTGAATTAGGACAAAACGAACAAACAGTCGACGCACTCGCGTATCGGCCGCCACGTCACTGTTGACAGTTATGATTTCTAGGTTGTAAAAGACTTCGTTCATTTAGGAACTAGCATTAATACCGATAACAATGTCAGCCTTGAAATCCAACGCAGAATCTCTCTTGCCAACAAGTGCTACTTTCAACTAAGTAGGCAACTGAGCAGTAAAGTCCTCTCTCGACGAACAAAACTAACACTCAACAAGACTCTCATCATGCCCGTCCTAACGTATGGCGCAGAAGCTTGGACGATGACAACATCCGATGAAGCGACGCTTGGAGTGTTCGAGAGAAAGATTCTGCGTAAGATTTTTGGACCTTTGCAGGTGTCCAAAGCTGTATGAGCTTTACGAGGACATAGACATAGCGCAGCGAATAAAGATCCAGCGGCTTCGTTGGCTGGGTCATGTCGTCCGAATGGATACAAACGCTCCGGCTTTGAAAGTATTCTATGCGGTACCAGCTGGTGGTAGCAGAGGAAGAGGAAGGCCTCCTCTGCGTTGGAAAGATCAGGTGGAGAAGGACTTGGCTTCACTGGAAGTGTCCAACTGGCTCCGGATAGCACGAGAAAAAAACGCCAGGCGAACTTTTTTAAACTTGGCTAAAATCGCGTAAGCGGTTATCGTGCCAATTAAGAAGAAGAAGATTAATGAAATTCGGAAAGTTTTGTGCTTGCATATCGAAAGTCGTGAGGCTTTCTGTTTTGACTATTATTACCCAGCGCGTAGGGAGAATGGAAGCTTTAGTTCCCTAATTTTATACAAAGGTCGGGAGCTTGAGGAAGATCTACTGGCTGTCTCATACCAAGAAATCTTGGAAAGTTTCCTTAAAGTCCTCGTATGAAAGTGTGGAGGGCTTTGTCCCGGTATGTTCGGGTAAGTAAATGCATAGATTCTGCACCAACTTCTCTGCATCCAAGCTTGTTTAGAATAAGAGAGAAGTGGGAATAACCGCGTTGGTAGAATTCTTGAATAGTGAGGGACATGATTCTAGTTGCCATGACGCTGAACAGTTACAACTATTGCACAGTATAACAAAAACAATTCATTGATAAGTTGGAGCTCATATTTCTATGAGCCAAGTATCTTCATTCATAAAACAAGCCGCCCATATGCGTGAAAGAGAAGGTCTATGCCCATAGTATGAAGAAACATTAAAAATTAAGAAAATTATAATAGTAGTATTTATAATTGTTTTGATCATTTAATAATAATATCTGGTATGTACAGCCAATAACATAATATAATTCGAAGCTGCGATTTACCACTTTCGGGGGAACCCTCCAGGGGAACATTCTCTGCGATTCATCATCCAAGGGACCCTCGAGAGAATTATACAGGAAAAATATAAGTAAAATAATAATTTTGAATTAAGAAATTTTTTTCTTAAGTAATGCCAAGCCCGAATAACCTTATCCGACCTTCTATGCATAATGCAGTGTCACCTGTGCCAGACGCATCCTCGCTGTATCCTACCCACTCCCTTAGCCAACTGCTTCTAGTCCATTTAACATAGATCAACTGACGGGATTTGTCAATAACATTTTGAGACAGCGAGGACCAAACTTAGTACAAGCAGCCCTTAATTCAAATGTTAACTTTTCTAACATAACTGACGAGACTATTGACGCAAATCACATAAATAACATAACAGAGCTCGACTGAATACCGGATAAGAGAAGAGGCGTTCCGTATGAAAAAGCCCAACATCGAGAACGATTTTGAAGCAAAATAATTTATATGGTTATTAAAACAAAATTTGTTATCAAAGATAACGCCAAGGTCCTTAAACTCGCTAACACAAAGCAGAACACATGTTGAGATACTGTGTTAAGCACACAAAATGTTAGATGTTTTCGAGTACGATATGGATACGAATAGGTTCAGCGAAAGATGTAAGATCTGACTCCACAAGTAAAGCTTATCCACACCGACTTGAAATTTAATGGCATCCTCTTGATTCTTGATCACTGAGAAGATCTTAAGGTCATCAGCATAAAGCAAAAATTTAACAAATGAGAAACAATTTTTGATGTTATTAATAAATAACACAAATAAAGTGTTCCCAAGATACTTTCTTGCGGAACACCAGAGGGGGCAGCAAAGGGAGTAGAACAAATACCATCAATTGTTACAACACAAGGTCTATTGCTCAAATAAGAGGTTATCTATTGTACAAAAGCAGAATGAGAACCAAATCAAGTTGATTTTTTATTTAAGATTCTATGCGAAACTTTGTTGAAGGCTTTCGAAAAGTGAGTGCAAATACAGTCGACCTAGAAACCAGCTGAAAAGGAATCAACGCAGTATTCAGTAAAAACAGACAGATTAGATACTGTAGATCTGTTGGCAACAAACCCATGCTGATTTGGGCAAATTAAAGACTTAACCGCAAAGCTCAGTGTTGCATTGACCGAGTGCTCAAAAATTTTAGAAATAATCGATAGCTTTGAAATAGGCCCATAATTTCTAACGTGATTTTTATTACCACTCTTAAAGAAGGGCGTAATGGAAGAGAGTTTCCTTTTGTCAGTGAAACTCCCCGTCGATAAAGATTTGTTGATTATAATTTTCTTGGGATAGACCTAGCCCGGACAGTATTTTATCAAAACTGCTGAAAGTCCATCAGCATCTGTTTGATAGGAAGATTTCAATTTGAGTAAAGCATTACTACCGCGTGATTTTTTAGCTATTATCTTTTTAAACAGTTGGTTTAAACAGCTGACGCAAGTTTCGTGTTTTGTTTCACTGTCAAACATCTTCAGTTTGGTCTATAATTTAACCATGAATCGTCTTATATTTTCTGTATATTTCTGTTAAAAACTTAAACTTCTAAAAACTAAAACTGTGTTCAGCGACAAAGCTCATTTTGGGATCAATGGGTACGTAAATAAGCAGAATTGTCGATTTTGGAGTGAAGATCAGCCAGAAGAATTGCAAGAACTACCAATGTATCCAGAAAAGGTCTGAGTTTGGTGCGGTTTATGGACTGGAGGTATCATTGGACCGTACTTCTTCAAAGATGCTGCGAATCTAACGTAACTGTGAATGGCGAGCGCTACCGTGAAATTATATCCAACTTTTTTTGCCCAAAATGCAAGAGTTTGACTTGCATGACATGTGGTTTCAGCAAGACGGTGCCACATGCCACACAGCACACGTAACAATGGAGTTGTTGAGAGGCGAGTTCGGTGCACATTTTATTTCACGTTCGGGACCTGTCAATTGGCCATCCAGATCGTGAGATATAAGGCCTTTAGATTATTTTTTGTGGGGCTATATTGAAGCTCATGTCTATTCAAATAGGCCTGCTTCAATTAACGCATTGGAAGACAACATTAAAGCATTTATATGTGAGATACCGGCCGAAACATTGGAAAGAGTATGCCAAAATTGGACTAGGCGGATGGACCATTTGAAGCGCAGTCGCGGTCAACATTTGCATGAAATAATCTTCAAACATTAAACTATATGGACTGTACTATCGAGTTAAGTAAAAATTTCATGCACTTTTCTGAATTTTACGTGTGTTTTTTTGAAAAACTGTCCTATAGCTCCCCTTTAATATCCTCAGGAGAAAGGCAAAACAGACCTAAAGGCAGAAAAACTATTAGATGTCTCAAGTTCAGCAAATAAATTATTCCAATTAATATCAAGTAATAAGTCATTGAAAATGAATACAGCGTCCGGTACTTGAAGTGTAACCAACTTCAGATCGCTCGCGCAGCTGATGCATGCGAAGACTTTTACACCTCGCCCAACTCGACGGGGAAGTTCTTAAGGGGGAAAGCCATTCAAAAAAAAATGATTTTTTTTTCATAAATTGTTAGTATAACTAATCAAGAAAATGTGGTAAAAATTTTAAAGCGAAACTCGTTTTATTCCCGATTCTATGTGCACTTGAGTGAGCGCCCGTCGGTTCGGGCCCGTAGCGCTTACGATACGATGCTTTATTTCAATCGCGTTTTTCTCGAAACTACTTTTTTTGATACGGTGGCAACGATTTCGCGAAGACTAATGAACCGATTTTAATTTTCTTTTTTTCAAAATTTGGAAAATAACTATTTTTTTGGGCCTGTTGAAAATAAAAAAAAAATGGTAAAAAACGCACATCGAAATTCAAATCACCACCATTTTATCAAAAACAAAAACAAAAAACGGCTACGTACAACGATAGCCACTATTGTGTAGATTAATACAATTTTCAATAGTTTTTAATAAAAATTTACATCAACATAATTTAATACATATGTGTATAATAAATTGCGTTTTGTCCAAACGTCGCGTAATCATTCCTAATTACAAAAAAAAAATTCCCAAAAATCGACTATTTTTTCACCCCTCACAGTGGCATTCCCCCTTAACAGAGCTGATTACAGTGAATTCTCTATGAGTACATTGGCTCTGCACAGTTTTTGGCTTCTGTATGAAATCAAATTGCCAGCGGCATTTGGCAAGGTATTTGAATATGCAGTGTTACACACATATGTATGCACTGAAGCAACCACCCTACAAGACAGCTGACTATTACATAAGCACTCATTAAACTACACATTTTCGTTCTAGTGAGGGACAACGTTTTATATATAGTTTTCCCTTGTCGGTGTGATATTCTATCTCTCTTTTACCAATAACAATTTCTTATAACAGAGAAATATATCTACTATGCTCTAAAGGCAAGACAACTAATCATTTTTATTCTTACAATGTAATAACTGCTGACAACTAAACTCCTCATTGTCGTCATTATAAACTTTTCAGCACTAATAAAAATACTTCTTATTTTTGTTATCAAAAGGTAATCAGCACTGATGGACCAATTTACTAATTTTCGTTATCAAAAAGTAATCAGCTCAAACTCCTCATTTTCGTAAAAAGTAATCAAACTGCTGACAAAACTCCTCATTTTCGTTATCATAAAATATTTTATTTAGAAATATATAAAATTTATATTTTTTTTGTTTTCATTAGAAAACTTTTACATATCAATTCGGTGTTTAATCCACGGAGATTCGAACTGACGAATTTTCAAATGTTAGCCAAGCAAGCATCTACTCATTCGGCTATGGCGACCATACAACAAACATAGCCAAATTTCACACTAGTACTTTTTTCAGAGTAGCCGCATTATATCGTTAAAATCGTTAAAAAGTAATCAGCACTGATGGCAAATGTAGGGAGTACGAAATATTTTAAAGTTGTACCCTTTTTTCCAAAAAGATTGATAATTATATGATGAGTAATTTCAATTTGTTTTTTGTGACAAGGCAGGGTTGGATGAAATTTTTGCTTGACCCAGTATCGATAAGCATTTTAAGGACTTTACCGTTCTTCCTTTTGCATTTTACTCGTACATAAAGCAAGTGTTCATTCTTAAAACTGAATGTCCATGGGTTCTGTACGAGGGAGATTAGGTTTAGCAGTAGGTTGACCTAGTTTTCTATAAGGTTGGTAATTGGGGTAGTTATTATTGAAACGAACAGGAGTTATCTGTATGACGTGATGTCTGAATTTGGTATCCCCACAAAACTAATACAGCTTTGCAAGATGACATTGATCAACACCAGCAGCGCCTTTAGATGGGGGGAGGACCTCTCCGAGCAGTTTAATACCAAACGAGGTTTCAGACAAGGTGACTCGCTGTCGTGCGACTTCTTTAACCCGATGTTGGAGAGGATCGTACGAGCCGCAGAACTTAATCGCTCAGGCACAATATTTTATAAGAGCGTACAATTGTTGGCGTATGCCGATGATATTGACGTAATCCGCCTTAGTAGCCGCGCTGTTAGTTCTGCCTTCTCCAAACTGTATAAGGAGGCACAGCAAATGGGTCTTTCGGTGAATTAGGACAAAACGAACAAACAGTCGACGCACTCGCGTATCGGCCGCCACGTCACTGTTGACAGTTATGATTTCTAGGTTGTAAAAGACTTCGTTCATTTAGGAACTAGCATTAATACCGATAACAATGTCAGCCTTGAAATCCAACACAGAATCTCTCTTGCCAACAAGTGCTACTTTCAACTAAGTAGGCAACTGAGCAGTAAAGTCCTCTCTCGACGAACAAAACTAACACTCAACAAGACTCTCATCATGCCCGTCCTAACGTATGGCGCAGAAGCTTGGACGATGACAACATCCGATGAAGCGACGCTTGGAGTGTTCGAGAGAAAGATTCTGCGTAAGATTTTTGGACCTTTGCACGTGTCCAAAGCTGTATGAGCTTTACGACGACATAGACATAGCGCAGCGAATAAAGATCCAGCGGCTTCGTTGGCTGGGTCATGTCGTCCGAATGCTGGTGGTAGCAGAGGAAGAGGAAGGCCTCCTCTGCGTTGGAAAGATCAGGTGGAGAAGGACTTGGCTTCACTGGAAGTGTCCAACTGGCTCCGGATAGCACGAGAAAAAAACGCCAGGCGAGCTTTTTTAAACTTGGCTAAAATCGCGTAAGCGGTTATCGTGCCAATTAAGAAGAAGAAGATTAATGAAATTCGGAAAGTTTTGTGCTTGCATATCGAAAGTCGTGAGGCTTTCTGTTTTGACTATTATTACCCAGCGCGTAGGGAGAATGGAAGCTTTAGTTCCCTAATTTTATACAAAGGTCGGGAGCTTGAGGAAGATCTACTGGCTGTCTCATACCAAGAAATCTTGGAAAGTTTCCTTAAAGTCCTCGTATGAAAGTGTGGAGGGCTTTGTCCCGGTATGTTCGGGTAAGTAAATGCATACATTCTGCACCAACTTCTCTGCATCCAAGCTTGTTTAGAATAAGAGAGAAGTGGGAATAACCGCGTTGGTAGAATTCTTGAATAGTGAGGGACATGATTCTAGTTGCCATGACGCTGAACAGTTACAACTATTGTACAGTATAACAAAAACAATTCATTGATAAGTTGGAGCTCATATTTCTATGAGCCAAGTATCTTCATTCATAAAACAAGCCGCCCATATGCGTGAAAGAGAAGGTCTATGCCCATAGTATGAAGAAACATTAAAAATTAAGAAAATTATAATAGTAGTATTTATAATTGTTTTGATCATTTAATAATAATATCTGGTATGTACAGCCAATAACATAATATAATTCGAAGCTGCGATTTACCACTTTCGGGGGAACCCTCCAGGGGAATATTCTCTGCGATTCATCATCCAAGGGACCCTCGAGAGAATTATACAGGAAAAATATAAGTAAAATAAGAATTTTGAATTAAGAAATTTTTTTCTTAAGTAATGCCAAGCCCGAATAACCTTATCCGACCTTCTATGCATAATGCAGTGTCACCTGTGCCAGACGCATCCTCGCTGTATCCAACCCACTCCCTTAGCCAACTGCTTCTAGTCCATTTAACATAGATCAACTGACGGGATTTGTCAATAACATTTTGAGACAGCGAGGACCAAACTTAGTACAAGCAGCCCTTAGTTCAAATGTTAACTTTTCTAACATAACTGACGAGACTATTGACGCAAATCACATAAATAACATAACAGAGCTCGACTGAATACCGGATAAGAGAAGAGGCGTTCCGTATGAAAAAGCCCAACATCGAGAACGATTTTGAAGCAAAATAATTTATATGGTTATTAAAACAAAATTTGTTATCAAAGATAACACCAAGGTCCTTAAACTCGCTAACACAAAGCAGAACACATGTTGAGATACTGTGTTAAGCACACAAAATGTTAGATGTTTTCGAGTACGATATGGATACGAATAGGTTCAGCGAAAGATGTAAGATCTGACTCCACAAGTAAAGCTTATCCACACCGACTTGAAATTTAATGGCATCCTCTTGATTCTTGATCACTGAGAAGATCTTAAGGTCATCAGCATAAAGCAAAAATTTAACAAATGAGAAACAATTTTTGATGTTATTAATAAATAACACAAATAAAGTGTTCCCAAGATACTTTCTTGCGGAACACCAGAGGGGGCAGCAAAGGGAGTAGAACAAATACCATCAATTGTTACAACACAAGGTCTATTGCTCAAATAAGAGGTTATCTATTGTGCAAAAGCAGAATGAGAACCAAATCAAGTTGATTTTTTATTTAAGATTCTATGCGAAACTTTGTTGAAGGCTTTCGAAAAGTGAGTGCAAATACAGTCGACCTAGAAACCAGCTGAAAAGGAATCAATACAGTATTCACTAAAAACAGACAGATTAGATACTGTAGATCTGTTGGCAACAAACCCATGCTGATTTGGGCAAATTAAAGACTTAACCGCAAAGCTCAGTGTTGCATTGACCGAGTGCTCAAAAATTTTAGAAATAATCGATAGCTTTGAAATAGGCCCATAATTTCTAACGTTATTTTTATTACCACTCTTAAAGAAGGGCGTAATGGAAGAGAGTTTCCTTTTGTCAGTGAAACTCCCCGTCGATAAAGATTTGTTGATTATAATTTTCTTGGGATAGACCTAGCCCGGACAGTATTTTATCAAAACTGCTGAAAGTCCATCAGCATCTGTTTGATAGGAAGATTTCAATTTGAGTAAAGCATTACTACCGCGTGATTTTTTAGCTATTATCTTTTTAAACAGTTGGTTTAAACAGCTGACGCAAGTTTCGTGTTTTGTTTCACTGTCAAACATCTTCAGTTTGGTCTATAATTTAACCATGAATCGTCTTATATTTTGTTATAAAAATGCGTGTTCTGTTAAGAAGTTTAAGATCCACTTTTTTATTGAAAAATTGTGTTCAGCGACGAAGCTCATTTTTGGATCAATGGGTACGTAAATAAGCAGAATTGTCGATTTTGGAGTGTAGAGCAGCCAGAAGAATTGCAAGAGCTACCAATGTATCCAGAAAAGGTCTGAGTTTGGTGCGGTTTATGGGCTGGAGGTATCATTGGACCGTACTTCTTCAAAGATGCTGCGAATCTAACGTAACTGTGAATGGCGAGCACTACCGTGAAATGATATCCAACTTTTTTTTGCCCAAAGTGCAAGAGTTTGACTTGCATGACATGTGGTTTCAGCAAGACGGTGCCACATGTCACACAGCACACGTAACAATGGACTTGTTGAGAGGCGAGTTCGGTGAACATTTTATTTCACGTTCGGGACCTGTCAATTGGCCACTCAGATCGTGAGATATAACGCGTTTAGATTATTTTTTGTGGGGCTATGTTGAAGCTCATGTCTATTCAGACAAGCCTGCTTCAATTAACGCATTGGAAGACAACATTAAAGCATTTATATGTGAGATACCGGTCGAAACATTGGAAAGAGTATGCCAAAATTGGACTAGGCGGATGGACCATTTGAAGCGCAGTCGCGGTCAACATTTGCATGAAATAATCTTCAAACATTAAACTATATGGACTGTACTATCGATTTAAGTAAAGATTTCATGCACTTTTCTGAATTTTACGTGTGTTTTTTTTTGAAAAACTGTCCTATAGCTCCCCTTTAATATCCTCAGGAGAAAGGCAAAACATACTTAAAGGCAGAAAAACTATTAGATGTCTCAAGTTCAGCAAATAAATTATTCCAATTAATATCAAGTAATAAGTCATTGAAAATGAATACAGCGTCCGGTACTTGAAGTGTAACCAACTTCAGATCGCTCGTGCAGCTGATGCATGCGAAGACTTTTTCACCTCGCCCAACTCGACGGGGAAGTTCTTAAGGGGGAAAGCCATTCAAAAAAAATGATTTTTTTTTCATAAATTGTTAGTATAACTAATCAAGAAAATGTGGTAAAAATTTTAAAGCGAAACTCGTTTTATTCCCGATTCTATGTGCACTTGAGTGAGCGCCCGTCGGTTCGGGCCCGTAGCGCTTACGATACGATGCTTTATTTCAATCGTGTTTTTCTCGAAACTACTTTTTTTGATACGGTGGCAACGATTTCGCGAAGACTAATGAACCGATTTTAATTTTCTTTTTTTCAAAATTTGGAAAATAACTATTTTTTTTGGGCCTGTTGAAAATAAAAAAAAAATGGTAAAAAACGCACATCGAAATTCAAATCACCACCATTTTATCAAAAACAAAAACAAAAAACGGCTACGTACAACGATAGCCACTATTGTGTAGATTAATACAATTTTCAATATTTTTTAATAAAAATTTACATCAACATAATTTAATACATATGTATATAATAAATTGCGTTTTGTCCAAACGTCGCGTAATCATTCCTAATTACAAAAAAAAAAATTCCCAAAAATCGACTATTTTTTCACCCCTCACAGTGGCATTCCCCCTTAACAGAGCTGATTACAGTGAATTCTCTATGAGTACATTGGCTCTGCACAGTTTTTGGCTTCTGTATGAAATCAAATTGCCAGCGGCATTTGGCAAGGTATTTGAATATGCAGTGTTACACACATATGTATGCACTGAAGCAACCACCCTACAAGACAGCTGACTATTACATAAGCACTCATTAAACTACACATTTTCGTTCTAGTGAGGGACAACGTTTTATATATAGTTTTCCCTTGTCGGTGTGATATTCTATCTCTCTTTTACCAATAACAATTTCTTATAACAGAGAAATATATCTACTATGCTCTAAAGGCAAGGCAACTAATCATTTTTATTCTTAGAATGTAATAACTGCTGACAACTAAACTCCTCATTGTCGTCATTACAAACTTCTCAGCACTAATAAAAATACTTCTTATTTTTGTTATCAAAAGGTAATCAGCACTGATGGACCAATTTACTCATTTTCGTTATCAAAAAGTAATCAGCTTAAACTCCTCATTTTCGTAAAAAGTAATCAAACTGCTGACAAAACTCCTCATTTTCGTTATCATAAAATATTTTATTTAGAAATATATAAAATTTATATTTTTTTTGTTTTCATTAGAAAACTTTTACATATCAATTCGGTGTTTAATCCACGGAGATTCGAACTGACGAATTTTCAAATGTTAGCCAAGCAAGCATCTACTCATTCGGCTATGGCGACCATACAACAAACATAGCCAAATTTCACACTAGTACTTTTTTCAGAGTAGCCGCATTATATCGTTAAAATCGTTAAAAAGTAATCAGCACTGATGGCAAATGTAGGGAGTACGAAATATTTTAAAGTTGTACCCTTTTTTCCAAAAAGATTGATAATTATATGATGAGTAATTTCAATTTGTTTTTTGTGACAAGGCAGGGTTGGATGAAATTTTTGCTTGACCCAGTATCGATAAGCATTTTAAGGACTTTACCGTTCTTCCTTTTGCATTTTACTCGTACATAAAGCAAGTGTTCATTCTTAAAACTGAATGTCCATGGGTTCTGTACGAGGGAGATTAGGTTTAGCAGTAGGTTGACCTAGTTTTCTATAAGGTTGGTAATTGGGGTAGTTATTATTGAAACGAACAGGAGTTATCTGTATGACGTGATGTCTGAATTTGGTATCCCCACAAAACTAATACAGCTTTGCAAGATGACATTGATCAACACCAGCAGCGCCTTTAGATGGGGGGAGGACCTCTCCGAGCAGTTTAATACCAAACGAGGTTTCAGACAAGGTGACTCGCTGTCGTGCGACTTCTTTAACCCGATGTTGGAGAGGATCGTACGAGCCGCAGAACTTAATCGCTCAGGCACAATATTTTATAAGAGCGTACAATTGTTGGCGTATGCCGATGATATTGACGTAATCCGCCTTAGCAGCCGCGCTGTTAGTTCTGCCTTCTCCAAACTGTATAAGGAGGCACAGCAAATGGGTCTTTCGGTGAATTAGGACAAAACGAAAAAACAGTCGACGCACTCGCGTATCGGCACCCACGTCACTGTTGACAGTTATGATTTCTAGGTTGTAAAAGACTTCGTTCATTTAAGAACTAGCATTAATACCGATAACAATGTCAGCCTTGAAATCCAACGCAGAATCTCTCTTGCCAACAAGTGCTACTTTCAACTAAGTAGGCAACTGAGCAGTAAAGTCCTCTCTCGACGAACAAAACTAACACTCAACAAGACTCTCATCATGCCCGTCCTAACGTATGGCGCAGAAGCTTGGACGATGACAACATCCGATGAAGCGACGCTTGGAGTGTTCGAGAGAAAGATTCTGCGTAAGATTTTTGGACCTTTGCACGTGTCCAAAGCTGTATGAGCTTTACGACGACATAGACATAGCGCAGCGAATAAAGATCCAGCGGCTTCGTTGGCTGGGTCATGTCGTCCGAATGGATACAAACGCTCCGGCTTTGAAAGTATTCGATGCGGTACCAGCTGGTGGTAGCAGAGGAAGAGGAAGGCCTCCTCTGCGTTGGAAACATCAGGTGGAGAAGGACTTGGCTTCACTGGAAGTGTCCAACTGGCTCCGGTTAGCACGAGAAAAAAACGCCTGGCGAGCTTTGTTAAGCTTGGCTAAAATCGCGTAAGCGGTTATCGTGCCAATTAAGAAGAAGAAGATTAATGAAATTCGGAAAGTTTTGTGCTTGCATATCGAAAGTCGTGAGGCTTTCTGTTTTGACTATTATTACCCAGCGCGTAGGGAGAATGGAAGCTTTAGTTCCCTAATTTTATACAAAGGTCGGGAGCTTGAGGAAGATCTACTGGCTCTCTCATACCAAGAAATCTTGGAAAGTTTCCTTAAAGTCCTCGTATGAAAATGTGGAGGGCTTTGTCCCGGTATGTTCGGGTAAGTAAATGCATACATTCTGCACCAAGTTCTCTGCGTCCAAGCTTGTTTAGAATAAGAGAGAAGTGGGAATAACCGCGTTGGTAGAATTCTTGAATAGTGAGGGACATGATTCTAGTTGCCATGACGCTGAACAGTTACAACTATTGTACAGCATAACAAAACCAATTCATTGATAAGTTGGAGCTCATATTTCTATGAGCCAAGTATCTTCATTCATAAAACAAGCCGCCCATATGCGTGAAAGAGAAGGTCTATGCCCATAGTATGAAGAAACATTAAAAATTAAGAAAATTATAATAGTAGTATTTATAATTGTTTTGATCACTTAATAATAATATCTGGTATGTACAGCCAATAATATAATATAATTCGAAGCTGCGATTTACCACTTTCGGGGGAACCCTCCAGGGGAACATTCTCTGCGATTCATCATCCAAGGGACCCTCGAGAGAATTATACAGGAAAAATATAAGTAAAATAAGAACTTTGAATTAAGAAATTTGTTTCTTAAGTAATGCCAAGCCCGAATAACCTTATCCGACCTTCTATGCATAATGCAGTGTCACCTGTGCCAGACGCATCCTCGCTGTATCCTACCCACTCCCTTAGCCAACTGCTTCTAGTCCATTTAACATAGATCAACTGACGGGATTTGTCAATAACATTTTGAGACAGCGAGGACCAAACTTAGTACAAGCAGCCCTTAATTCAAATGTTAACTTTTCTAACATAACTGACGAGACTATTGACGCAAATCACATAAATAACATAACAGAGCTCGACTGAATACCGGATAAGAGAAGAGGCGTTCCGTATGAAAAAGCCCAACATCGAGAACGATTTTGAAGCAAAATAATTTATATGGTTATTAAAACAAAATTTGTTATCAAAGATAACGCCAAGGTCCTTAAACTCGCTAACACAAAGCAGAACACATGTTGAGATACTGTGTTAAGCACACAAAATGTTAGATGTTTTCGAGTACGATATTTGAAAGCACTTGAATAGGTTCAGCGAAAGATGTAAGATCTGACTCCACAAGTAAAGCTTATCCACACCGACTTGAAATTTAATGGCATCCTCTTGACTCTTGATCACTGAGAAGATCTTAAGGTCATCAGCATAAAGCAAAAATTTAACAAATGAGAAACAATTTTTGATGTTATTAATAAATAACACAAATAAAGTGTTCCCAAGATACTTTCTTGCGGAACACCAGAGGGGGCAGCAAAGGGAGTAGAACAAATACCATCAATTGTTACAACACAAGGTCTATTGCTCAAATAAGAGGTTCTCCATTGTACAAAAGCAGAATGAGAACCAAATCAAGTTGATTTTTTATTTAAGATTCTATGCGAAACTTTGTTGAAGGCTTTCGAAAAGTGAGTGCAAATACAGTCGACCTAGAAACCAGCTGAGAAGGAATCAATACAGTATTCACTAAAAACAGACAGATTAGATACTGTAGTTCTGTTGGCAACAAACCCATGCTGATTTGGGCAAATTAAAGATTTAACCTCAAAGCTCAGTGTTGCATTGACCGAGTGCTCAAAAATATTAGAAATAATCGATAGCTTTGAAATAGGCCCATAATTTCTAACGTGATTTTTATTACCACTCTTAAAGAAGGGCGTAATGGAAGAGAGTTTCCTTTTGTCAGTGAAACTCCCCGTCGATAAAGATTTGTTGATTATAATTTTCTTGGGATAGACCTAGCCCGGACAGTATTTTATCAAAACTGCTGAAAGTCCATCAGCATCTGTTTGATAGGAAGATTTCAATTTGAGTAAAGCATTACTACCGCGTGATTTTTTAGCTATTATCTTTTTAAACAGTTGGTTTAAACAGCTGACGCAAGTTTCGTGTTTTGTTTCACTGTCAAACATCTTCAGTTTGGTCTATAATTTAACCATGAATCGTCTTATATTTTATTATAAAAATGCGTGTTCTGTTAAGAAGTTTAAGGTCCCTTTTTTATCGAAAAACTGTGTTCAGAGACGAAGCTCATTTTTGGATCAATGGGTACGTAAATAAGCAGAATTGTCGATTTTGGAGTGTAGAGCAGCCAGAAGAATTGCAAGAGCTACCAATGTATCCAGAAAAGGTCTGAGTTTGGTGCGGTTTATGGGCTGGAGGTGTCATTGGACCGTACTTCTTCAAAGATGCTGCGAATCTAACGTAACTGTGAATGGCGAGCACTACCGTGAAATGATATCCAACTTTTTTTTGCCCAAAGTGCAAGAGTTTGACTTGCATGACACGTGATTTCAGCAAGACGGTGCTACATGCCACACAACACACGTAACAATAGACTTGTTGAGAGGCGAGTTCGGTGAACATTTTATTTCACCTTCGCCACCTGTCAATTGGCCACCCAGATCGTGAGATATAACGCGTTTAGATTATTTTTTGTGGGGCTATGTTAAAGCGCATGTCTATTCAGACAAGCCTGCTTCAATTAACGCATTGGAAGACAACATTAAAGCATTTATATGTGAGATACCGGCCGAAACATTGGAAAAAGTATGACAAAATTGGACTAGGTGGATGGACCATTTGAAGCGCAGTCGCGGTCAACATTTGCATGAAATAATCTTCAAACATTAAACTATATGGACTGTACTATCGATTTAAGTAAAAATTTCATGCACTTTTCTGAATTTTACGTGTGTTTTTTTTGAAAAACTGTCCTATAGCTCGCCTTTAATATCCTCAGGAGAAAGGCAAAACATACTTAAAGGCAGAAAAACTATTAGATGTCTCAAGTTCAGCAAATAAATTATTCCAATTAATATCAAGTAATAAGTCATTGAAATTGACAAAATCGCAAAATGAATACAGCGTCCGGTACTTGAAGTGTAACCAACTTCAGATCGCTCGCGCAGCTGATGCACGCGAAGACTTTTTCACTTCGCCCAACTCGACAGCGGGGAAGTTCTTAAAGGGGAAAAATTAAAAAAAAATTGATTGATTGTTAGTATATTTTCTCAGGAAAATGTGGTAAAAATTTTAAAGCGAAACTCGTTTTATTACCGATTCTATGTGCACTTACGTGAGCGCCCGTCGGTTCGGCCCCATAGCGCTTACGATTACGCCATATTGTGTAGATTAATAAAATTTTGGTTTTTTGATTTCAAATGATTATTCATTGCTGTATCGCTGCCACCAGATGACGTCATTTTTTTAACATGTTACGTTTATTTACATAAATTTGTCGATTTTCAATATTTTTAAATAAAAACATAGTTTAATACATATATAACAAGTTGCCTTTTGTCCGATCCTCGCGTAATCATTCCTAATTACAAAAGGAAAATTCCCAAAAATCGACAATTTTTTGGCCCCTCACAGTGGCATTCCCCCTTAACAGAGCTGATTACAGTGAATTTTCTATGAGTGCATTGGCTCTGCACAGTTTTTGGCTTCTGTATGAAATCAAATTGCCAGTGGCATTGGGTAAGGTATTTGAATGTGCAGTGTAACACACATACTTGTGTATTCGTTCTAGTCATGGGAAACTTTTGATAGTTTTCCTTTGTCGGTGTGATATTCTATCTCTCTTTTACCAATAACAATTTCTTATAACAGAGAAATATATCTACTATGCTCTAAAGGCAAAGCAACTAATCATTTTTATTCTTACAATGTAATAACCGCTGACAACTAAACTCCTCATTGTCGTCATTATAAACTTTTCAGCACTAATAAAAATACTTCTTATTTTTGTTATCAAAAGGTAATCAGCACTGATGGACCAATTTACTAATTTTCGTTATCAAAAAGTAATCAGCTCAAACTCCTCATTTTCGTAAAAAGTAATCAAACTGCTGACAAAACTCCTCATTTTCGTTATCATAAAATATTTTATTTAGAAATATATAAAATTTATATTTTTTTCGTTTTCATTAGAAAACTTTTACATATCAATTCGGTGTTTAATCCACGGAGATTCGAACTGACGAATTTTCAAATGTTAGCCAAGCAAGCATCTACTCATTCGGCTATGGCGACCATTTTACTCGTACATAAGGCAAGTGTTCTTTCTTAAAACTGAATGTCCATTGGTTCTGTACGAGGGAGATTAGGTTTAGCAGTAGGTTGACCTAGTTTTCTATAAGGTTGGTAATTGGGGTAATTATTATTGAAACGAACAGGAGTTATCTGTATGACGTGATGTCTGAATTTGGTATCCCCACAAAACTAATACAGCTTTGCAAGATGACATTGATCAACACCAGCAGCGCCTTCAGAAGGGGGGAGGACCTCTCCGAGCAGTTTGATACCAAACGAGGTTTCAGACAAGGTGGCTCACTGTCGTGCGACTTCTTTAACGAGCCGCAGAACTTAATCGCTCAGGCACAATATTTTATAAGAGCGTATAATTTTGGCGTATGCCGATGATATTGACGTAATCCGCCTTAACAACCGCGCTGTTAGTTCTGCCTTCTCCAAACTGTATAAGGAGGCCCAACAAATGGGTCTTTCGGTGAACGAGGACAAAACGAAAAAACAGTCGGCGCACTCGCGCATCGGCACCCACGTCACTGTTGACAGTTACGGTTTCGAGGTTGTAAAAGACTTCGTTCATTTAAGAACTAGCATTAATACCGATAACAATGTCAGCCTGGGAATCCAACACAGAATCTCTCTTGCCAACAAGTGCTACTTTGAACTAAGTAGGCAACTGAGCAGTAAAATCCTCTCTCGACGAACAAAACTAACACTCTACAAGGCTCTCATCATACCCGTCCTAACGTATGGCGCAGAAGTGTGGACGGCAACATCCGATGAAGCGACGCTTGGAGTGTTTGAGAGAAAGATTCTGCGCAAGATTTTTGGACCGACATAGACAAAGCGCAGAGAATAAAATACCAGCGGCTATGCTGGCTGGGTCATGTCGTCCGAATGGATACAAACGCTCTGACTCTAAAAATATTCGATGCGGTACCAGCTGGTGATAGCAGAGGAAGAGGAAGGCCTCCATGGCGTTGGAAACATCAGGTGGAGAAGGACTTGGCTTCACTGGAAGTGTCCAACTGGCTCCGGTTATCACGAGAAAAAAACGCCTGGCGAGCTTTGTTAAGCTTGGCTAAAATCGCGTAAGCGGTTATCGTGCCAATTAAGAAGAAGAAGATTAATGAAATTCGGAAAGTTTTGTGCTTGCATATCGAAAGTCGTGAGGCTTTCTGTTTTAACTACTATTACCCAGCGCGTAGGGAGAATGGAAGCTTTAGTTCCCTAATTTTATACAAAGGTCGGGAGCTTGAGGAAGATCTACTGGCTCTCTCATACCAAGAAATCTTGGAAAGTTTCCTTAAAGTCCTCGTATGAAAGTGTGGAGGGCTTTGTCCCAGTATGTTCGGGTAAGTAAATGCATAGATTCTGCACCAACTTCTCTGCATCCAAGCTTGTTTAGAATAAGAGAGAAGTGGGAATAACCGCGTTGGTAGAATTCTTGAATAGTGAGGGACATGATTCTAGTTGCCATGACGCTGAACAGTTACAACTATTGCACAGTATAACAAAAACAATTCATTGATAAGTTGGAGCTCATATTTCTATGAGCCAAGTATCTTCATTCATAAAACAAGCCGCCCATATGCGTGAAAGAGAAGGTCTATGCCCATAGTATGAAGAAACATTAAAAATTAAGAAAATTATAATAGTAGTATTTATAATTGTTTTGATCATTTAATAATAATATCTGGTATGTACAGCCAATAATATAATATAATTCGAAGCTGCGATTTACCACTTTCGGGGGAACCCTCCAGGGGAACATTATCTGCGATTCATCATCCAAGGGACCCTCGAGAGAATTATACAGGAAAAATATAAGTAAAATAAGAATTTTGAATTAAGAAATTTGTTTCTTAAGTAATGCCAAGCCCGAATAACCTTATCCGACCTTCTATGCATAATGCAGTGTCACCTGTGCCAGACGCATCCTCGCTGTATCCTACCCACTCCCTTAGCCAACTGCTTCTAGTCCATTTAACATAGATCAACTGACGGGATTTGTCAATAACATTTTGAGACAGCGAGGACCAAACTTAGTACAAGCAGCCCTTAATTCAAATGTTAACTTTTCTAACATAACTGACGAGACTATTGACGCAAATCACATAAATAACATAACAGAGCTCGACTGAATACCGGATAAGAGAAGAGGCGTTCCGTATGAAAAAGCCCAACATCGAGAACGATTTTGAAGCAAAATAATTTATATGGTTATTAAAACAAAATTTGTTATCAAAGATAACGCCAAGGTCCTTAAACTCGCTAACACAAAGCAGAACACATGTTGAGATACTGTGTTAAGCACACAAAATGTTAGATGTTTTCGAGTACGATATTTGAAAGCACTTGAATAGGTTCAGCGAAAGATGTAAGATCTGACTCCACAAGTAAAGCTTATCCACACCGACTTGAAATTTAATGGCATCCTCTTGACTCTTGATCACTGAGAAGATCTTAAGGTCATCAGCATAAAGCAAAAATTTAACAAATGAGAAACAATTTTTGATGTTATTAATAAATAACACAAATAAAGTGTTCCCAAGATACTTTCTTGCGGAACACAAGAGGGGGCAGCAAAGGGAGTAGAACAAATACCATCAATTGTTACAACACAAGGTCTATTGCTCAAATAAGAGGTTCTCCATTGTACAAAAGCAGAATGAGAACCAAATCAAGTTGATTTTTTATTTAAGATTCTATGCGAAACTTTGTTGAAGGCTTTCGAAAAGTGAGTGCAAATACAGTCGGCCTAGAAACCAGCTGAGAAGGAATCAATACAGTATTCACTAAAAACAGACAGATTAGATACTGTAGTTCTGTTGGCAACAAACCCATGCTGATTTGGGCAAATTAAAGATTTAACCTCAAAGCTCAGTGTTGCATTGACCGAGTGCTCAAAAATATTAGAAATAGTCGATAGCTTTGAAATAGGCCCATAATTTCTAACGTGATTTTTATTACCACTCTTAAAGAAGGGCGTAATGGAAGAGAGTTTCCTTTTGTCAGTGAAACTCCCCGTCGATAAAGATTTGTTGATTATAATTTTCTTGGGATAGACCTAGCCCGGACAGTATTTTATCAAAACTGCTGAAAGTCCATCAGCATCTGTTTGATAGGAAGATTTCAATTTGAGTAAAGCATTACTACCGCGTGATTTTTTAGCTATTATCTTTTTAAACAGTTGGTTTAAACAGCTGACGCAAGTTTCGTGTTTTGTTTCACTGTCAAACATCTTCAGTTTGGTCTATAATTTAACCATGAATCGTCTTATATTTTATTATAAAAATGCGTGTTCTGTTAAGAAGTTTAAGGTCCCTTTTTTATCGAAAAACTGTGTTCAGGGACGAAGCTCATTTTTGGATCAATGGGTACGTAAATAAGCAGAATTGTCGATTTTGGAGTGTAGAGCAGCCAGAAGAATTGCAAGAGCTACCAATGTATCCAGAAAAGGTCTGAGTTTGGTGCGGTTTATGGGCTGGAGGTATCATTGGACCGTACTTCTTCAAAGATGCTGCGAATCTAACGTAACTGTGAATGGCGAGCACTACCGTGAAATGATATCCAACTTTTTTTTGCCCAAAGTGCAAGAGTTTGACTTGCATGACACGTGATTTCAGCAAGACGGTGCTACATGCCACACAACACACGTAACAATAGACTTGTTGAGAGGCGAGTTCGGTGAACATTTTATTTCACCTTCGCCACCTGTCAATTGGCCACCCAGATCGTGAGATATAACGCGTTTAGATTATTTTTTGTGGGGCTATGTTAAAGCGCATGTCTATTCAGACAAGCCTGCTTCAATTAACGCATTGGAAGACAACATTAAAGCATTTATATGTGAGATACCGGCCGAAACATTGGAAAAAGTATGACAAAATTGGACTAGGTGGATGGACCATTTGAAGCGCAGTCGCGGTCAACATTTGCATGAAATAATCTTCAAACATTAAACTATATGGACTGTACTATCGATTTAAGTAAAAATTTCATGCACTTTTCTGAATTTTACGTGTGTTTTTTTGAAAAACTGTCCTATAGCTCGCCTTTAATATCCTCAGGAGAAAGGCAAAACATACTTAAAGGCAGAAAAACTATTAGATGTCTCAAGTTCAGCAAATAAATTATTCCAATTAATATCAAGTAATAAGTCATTGAAATTGACAAAATCGCAAAATGAATACAGCGTCCGGTACTTGAAGTGTAACCAACTTCAGATCGCTCGCGCAGCTGATGCACGCGAAGACTTTTTCACTTCGCCCAACTCGACAGCGGGGAAGTTCTTAAAGGGGAAAAATTAAAAAAAAATTGATTGATTGTTAGTATATTTTCTCAAGAAAATGTGGTCAAAATTTTAAAGCGAAACTCGTTTTATTACCGATTCTATGTGCACTTACGTGAGCGCCCGTCGGTTCGGCCCCATAGCGCTTACGATTACGCCATATTGTGTAGATTAATAAAATTTTGGTTTTTTGATTTCAAATGATTATTCATTGCTGTATCGCTGCCACCAGATGACGTCATTTTTTTTAACACGTTACGTTTATTTACATAAATTTGTCGATTTTCAATATTTTTAAATAA
The DNA here is from genome assembly GCF_027943255.1 of Anastrepha obliqua. Taxonomy (NCBI): domain Eukaryota; kingdom Metazoa; phylum Arthropoda; class Insecta; order Diptera; family Tephritidae; genus Anastrepha; species Anastrepha obliqua. Next base: position 439,048 of record NW_026562184.1, read on the forward strand.
AAACATAGTTTAATACATATATAACAAGTTGCCTTTTGTCCGATCCTCGCGTAATCATTCCTAATTACAAAAGGAAAATTCCCAAAAATCGACAATTTTTTGGCCCCTCACAGTGGCATTCCCCCTTAACAGAGCTGATTACAGTGAATTTTCTATGAGTGCATTGGCTCTGCACAGTTTTTGGCTTCTGTATGAAATCAAATTGCCAGTGGCATTGGGTAAGGTATTTGAATGTACAGTGTAACACACATACTTGTGTATTCGTTCTAGTCATGGGAAACTTTTGATAGTTTTCCTTTGTCGGTGTGATATTCTATCTCTCTTTTACCAATAACAATTTCTTATAACAGAGAAATATATCTACTATGCTCTAAAGGCAAAGCAACTAATCATTTTTATTCTTACAATGTAATAACCGCGGACAACTAAACTCCTCATTGTCGTCATTATAAACTTTTCAGCACTAATAAAAATACTTCTTATTTTTGTTATCAAAAGGTAATCAGCACTGATGGACCAATTTACTAATTTTCGTTATCAAAAAGTAATCAGCTCAAACTCCTCATTTTCGTAAAAAGTAATCAAACTGCTGACAAAACTCCTCATTTTCGTTATCATAAAATATTTTATTTAGAAATATATAAAATTTATATTTTTTTCGTTTTCATTAGAAAACTTTTACATATCAATTCGGTGTTTAATCCACGGAGATTCGAACTGACGAATTTTCAAATGTTAGCCAAGCAAGCATCTACTCATTCGGCTATGGCGACCATTTTACTCGTACATAAGGCAAGTGTTCTTTCTTAAAACTGAATGTCCATTGGTTCTGTACGAGGGAGATTAGGTTTAGCAGTAGGTTGACCTAGTTTTCTATAAGGTTGGTAATTGGGGTAATTATTATTGAAACGAACAGGAGTTATCTGTATGACGTGATGTCTGAATTTGGTATCCCCACAAAACTAATACAGCTTTGCAAGATGACATTGATCAACACCAGCAGCGCCTTCAGAAGGGGGGAGGACCTCTCCGAGCAGTTTGATACCAAACGAGGTTTCAGACAAGGTGGCTCACTGTCGTGCGACTTCTTTAACGAGCCGCAGAACTTAATCGCTCAGGAACAATATTTTATAAGAGCGTACAATTTTGGCGTATGCCGATGATATTGACGTAATCCGCCTTAACAACCGCGCTGTTAGTTCTGCCTTCTCCAAACTGTATAAGGAGGCACAGCAAATGGGTCTTTCGGTGAACGAGGACAAAACGAAAAAACAGTCGGCGCACTCGCGCATCGGCACCCACATCACTGTTGACAGTTACGGTTTCGAGGTTGTAAAAGACTTCGTTCATTTAAGAACTAGCATTAATACCGATAACAATGTCAGCCTGGGAATTCAACACAGAATCTCTCTTGCCAACAAGTGCTACTTTGAACTAAGTAGGCAACTGAGCAGTAAAATCCTCTCTCGACGAACAAAACTAACACTCTACAAGGCTCTCATCATGCCCGTCCTAACGTATGGCGCAGAAGTGTGGACGGCAACATCCGATGAAGCGACGCTTGGAGTGTTTGAGAGAAAGATTCTGCGCAAGATTTTTGGACCGACATGGACAAAGCGCAGAGAATAAAATACCAGCGGCTATGCTGGCTGGGTCATGTCGTCCGAATGGATACAAACGCTCTGACTCTAAAAATATTCGATGCGGTACCAGCTGGTGATAGCAGAGGAAGAGGAAGGCCTCCTTTGCGTTGGAAACATCAGGTGGAGAAGGACTTGGCTTCACTGGAAGTGTCCAACTGGCTCCGGTTATCACGAGAAAAAAACGCCTGGCGAGCTTTGTTAAGCTTGGCTAAAATCGCGTAAGCGGTTATCGTGCCAATTAAGAAGAAAAAGATTAATGAAATTCGGAAAGTTTTGTGCTTGCATATCGAAAGTCGTGAGGCTTTCTGTTTTAACTATTATTACCCAGCGCGTAGGGAGAATGGAAGCTTTAGTTCCCTAATTTTATACAAAGGTCGGGAGCTTGAGGAAGATCTACTGGCTCTCTCATACCAAGAAATCTTGGAAAGTTTCCTTAAAGTCCTCGTATGAAAGTGTGGAGGGCTTTGTCCCGGTATGTTCGGGTAAGTAAATGCATAGATTCTGCACCAACTTCTCTGCATCCAAGCTTGTTTAGAATAAGAGAGAAGTGGGAATAACCGCGTTGGTAGAATTCTTGAATAGTGAGGGACATGATTCTAGTTGCCATGACGCTGAACAGTTACAACTATTGCACAGTATAACAAAAACAATTCATTGATAAGTTGGAGCTCATATTTCTATGAGCCAAGTATCTTCATTCATAAAACAAGCCGCCCATATGCGTGAAAGAGAAGGTCTATGCCCATAGTATGAAGAAACATTAAAAATTAAGAAAATTATAATAGTAGTATTTATAATTGTTTTGATCATTTAATAATAATATCTGGTATGTACAGCCAATAATATAATATAATTCGAAGCTGCGATTTACCACTTTCGGGGGAACCCTCCAGGGGAACATTCTCTGCGATTCATCATCCAAGGGACCCTCGAGAGAATTATACAGGAAAAATATAAGTAAAATAAGAATTTTGAATTAAGAAATTTGTTTCTTAAGTAATGCCAAGCCCGAATAACCTTATCCGACCTTCTATGCATAATGCAGTGTCACCTGTGCCAGACGCATCCTCGCTGTATCCTACCCACTCCCTTAGCCAACTGCTTCTAGTCCATTTAATATAGATCAACTGACGGGATTTGTCAATAACATTTTGAGACAGCGAGGACCAAACTTAGTACAAGCAGCCCTTAATTCAAATGTTAACTTTTCTAACATAACTGACGAGACTATTGACGCAAATCACATAAATAACATAACAGAGCTCGACTGAATACCGGATAAGAGAAGAGGCGTTCCGTATGAAAAAGCCCAACATCGAGAACGATTTTGAAGCAAAATAATTTATATGGTTATTAAAACAAAATTTGTTATCAAAGATAACGCCAAGGTCCTTAAACTCGCTAACACAAAGCAGAACACATGTTGAGATACTGTGTTAAGCACACAAAATGTTAGATGTTTTCGAGTACGATATTTGAAAGCACTTGAATAGGTTCAGCGAAAGATGTAAGATCTGACTCCACAAGTAAAGCTTATCCACACCGACTTGAAATTTAATGGCATCCTCTTGACTCTTGATCACTGAGAAGATCTTAAGGTCATCAGCATAAAGCAAAAATTTAACAAATGGGAAACAATTTTTGATGTTATTAATAAATAACACAAATAAAGTGTTCCCAAGATACTTTCTTGCGGAACACAAGAGGGGGCAGCAAAGGGAGTAGAACAAATACCATCAATTGTTACAACACAAGGTCTATTGCTCAAATAAGAGGTTCTCCATTGTACAAAAGCAGAATGAGAACCAAATCAAGTTGATTTTTTATTTAAGATTCTATGCGAAACTTTGTTGAAGGCTTTCGAAAAGTGAGTGCAAATACAGTCGGCCTAGAAACCAGCTGAGAAGGAATCAATACAGTATTCACTAAAAACAGACAGATTAGATACTGTAGTTCTGTTGGCAACAAACCCATGCTGATTTGGGCAAATTAAAGATTTAACCTCAAAGCTCAGTGTTGCATTGACCGAGTGCTCCAAAATATTAGAAATAGTCGATAGCTTTGAAATAGGCCCATAATTTCTAACGTGATTTTTATTACCACTCTTAAAGAAGGGCGTAATGGAAGAGAGTTTCCTTTTGTCAGTGAAACTCCCCGTCGATAAAGATTTGTTGATTATAATTTTCTTGGGATAGACCTAGCCCGGACAGTATTTTATCAAAACTGCTGAAAGTCCATCAGCATCTGTTTGATAGGAAGATTTCAATTTGAGTAAAGCATTACTACCGCGTGATTTTTTAGCTAATATCTTTTTAAACAGTTGGTTTAAACAGCTGACGCAAGTTTCGTGTTTTGTTTCACTGTCAAACATCTTCAGTTTGGTCTATAATTTAACCATGAATCGTCTTATATTTTATTATAAAAATGCGTGTTCTGTTAAGAAGTTTAAGGTCCCTTTTTTATCGAAAAACTGTGTTCAGGGACGAAGCTCATTTTTGGATCAATGGGTACGTAAATAAGCAGAATTGTCGATTTTGGAGTGTAGAGCAGCCAGAAGAATTGCAAGAGCTACCAATGTATCCAGAAAAGGTCTGAGTTTGGTGCGGTTTATGGGCTGGAGGTATCATTGGACCGTACTTCTTCAAAGATGCTGCGAATCTAACGTAACTGTGAATGGCGAGCACTACCGTGAAATGATATCCAACTTTTTTTTGCCCAAAGTGCAAGAGTTTGACTTGCATGACACGTGATTTCAGCAAGACGGTGATACATGCCACACAACACACGTAACAATAGACTTGTTGAGAGGCGAGTTCGGTGAACATTTTATTTCACCTTCGCCACCTGTCAATTGGCCACCCAGATCGTGAGATATAACGCGTTTAGATTATTTTTTGTGGGGCTATGTTAAAGCGCATGTCTATTCAGACAAGCCTGCTTCAATTAACGCATTGGAAGACAACATTAAAGCATTTATATGTGAGATACCGGCCGAAACATTGGAAAAAGTATGACCAAATTTGACTAGGTGGATGGACCATTTGAAGCGCAGTCGCGGTCAACATTTGCATGAAATAATCTTCAAACATTAAACTATATGGACTGTACTATCGATTTAAGTAAAAATTTCATGCACTTTTCTGAATTTTACGTGTGTTTTTTTTGAAAAACTGTCCTATAGCTCGCCTTTAATATCCTCAGGAGAAAGGCAAAACATACTTAAAGGCAGAAAAACTATTAGATGTCTCAAGTTCAGCAAATAAATTATTCCAATTAATATCAAGTAATAAGTCATTGAAATTGACAAAATCGCAAAATGAATACAGCGTCCGGTACTTGAAGTGTAACCAACTTCAGATCGCTCGCGCAGCTGATGCACGCGAAGACTTTTTCACTTCGCCCAACTCGACAGCGGGGAAGTTCTTAAAGGGGAAAAATTAAAAAAAAATTGATTGATTGTTAGTATATTTTCTCAAGAAAATGTGGTAAAAATTTTAAAGCGAAACTCGTTTTATTACCGATTCTATGTGCACTTACGTGAGCGCCCGTCGGTTCGGCCCCATAGCGCTTACGATTACGCCATATTGTGTAGATTAATAAAATTTTGGTTTTTTGATTTCAAATGATTATTCATTGCTGTATCGCTGCCACCAGATGACGTCATTTTTTTTAACACGTTACGTTTATTTACATAAATTTGTCGATTTTCAATATTTTTAAATAAAAACATAGTTTAATACATATATAACAAGTTGCCTTTTGTCCGATCCTCGCGTAATCATTCCTAATTACAAAAGGAAAATTCCCAAAAATCGACAATTTTTTGGCCCCTCACAGTGGCATTCCCCCTTAACAGAGCTGATTACAGTGAATTTTCTATGAGTGCATTGGCTCTGCACAGTTTTTGGCTTCTGTATGAAATCAAATTGCCAGTGGCATTGGGTAAGGTATTTGAATGTGCAGTGTAACACACATACTTGTGTATTCGTTCTAGTCATGGGAAACTTTTGATAGTTTTCCTTTGTCGGTGTGATATTCTATCTCTCTTTTACCAATAACAATTTCTTATAACAGAGAAATATATCTACTATGCTCTAAAGGCAAAGCAACTAATCATTTTTATTCTTACAATGTAATAACCGCGGACAACTAAACTCCTCATTGTCGTCATTATAAACTTTTCAGCACTAATAAAAATACTTCTTATTTTTGTTATCAAAAGGTAATCAGCACTGATGGACCAATTTACTAATTTTCGTTATCAAAAAGTAATCAGCGCAAACTCCTCATTTTCGTAAAAAGTAATCAAACTGCTGACAAAACTCCTCATTTTCGTTATCATAAAATATTTTATTTAGAAATATATAAAATTTATATTTTTTTTGTTTTCATTAGAAAACTTTTACATATCAATTCGGTGTTTAATCCACGGAGATTCGAACTGACGAATTTTCAAATGTTAGCCAAGCAAGCATCTACTCATTCGGCTATGGCGACCATTTTACTCGTACATAAGGCAAGTGTTCTTTCTTAAAACTGAATGTCCATTGGTTCTGTACGAGGGAGATTAGGTTTAGCAGTAGGTTGACCTAGTTTTCTATAAGGTTGGTAATTGGGGTAATTATTATTGAAACGAACAGGAGTTATCTGTATGACGTGATGTCTGAATTTGGTATCCCCACAAAACTAATACAGCTTTGCAAGATGACATTGATCAACACCAGCAGCGCCTTCAGAAGGGGGGAGGACCTCTCCGAGCAGTTTGATACCAAACGAGGTTTCAGACAAGGTGGCTCACTGTCGTGCGACTTCTTTAACGAGCCGCAGAACTTAATCGCTCAGGCACAATATTTTATAAGAGCGTACAATTTTGGCGTATGCCGATTATATTGACGAAATCCGCCTTAACAACCGCGCTGTTAGTTCTGCCTTCTCCAAACTGTATAAGGAGGCACAGCAAATGGGTCTTTCGGTGAACGAGGACAAAACGAAAAAACAGTCGGCGCACTCGCGCATCGGCACCCACGTCACTGTTGACAGTTACGGTTTCGAGGTTGTAAAAGACTTCGTTCATTTAAGAACTAGCATTAATACCGATAACAATGTCAGCCTGGAAATCCAACACAGAATCTCTCTTGCCAACAAGTGCTACTTTGAACTAAGTAGGCAACTGAGCAGTAAAATCCTCTCTCGACGAACAAAACTAACACTCTACAAGGCTCTCATCATGCCCGTCCTAACGTATGGCGCAGAAGTGTGGACGGCAACATCCGATGAAGCGACGCTTGGAGTGTTTGAGAGAAAGATTCTGCGCAAGATTTTTGGACCGACATGGACAAAGCGCAGAGAATAAAATACCAGCGGCTATGCTGGCTGGGTCATGTCGTCCGAATGGATACAAACGCTCTGACTCTAAAAATATTCGATGCGGTACCAGCTGGTGATAGCAGAGAAAGAGGAAGGCCTCCTTTGCGTTGGAAACATCAGGTGGAGAAGGACTTGGCTTCACTGGAAGTGTCCAACTGGCTCCGGTTATCACGAGAAAAAAACGCCTGGCGAGCTTTGTTAAGCTTGGCTAAAATCGCGTAAGCGGTTATCGTGCCAATTAAGAAGAAGAAGATTAATGAAATTCGGAAAGTTTTGTGCTTGCATATCGAAAGTCGTGAGGCTTTCTGTTTTAACTATTATTACCCAGCGCGTAGGGAGAATGGAAGCTTTAGTTCCCTAATTTTATACAAAGGTCGGGAGCTTGAGGAAGATCTACTGGCTCTCTCATACCAAGAAATCTTGGAAAGTTTCCTTAAAGTCCTCGTATGAAAGTGTGGAGGGCTTTGTCCCGGTATGTTCGGGTAAGTAAATGCATAGATTCTGCACCAACTTCTCTGCATCCAAGCTTGTTTAGAATAAAAGAGAAGTGGGAATAACCGCGTTGGTAGAATTCTTGAATAGTGAGGGACATGATTCTAGTTGCCATGACGCTGAACAGTTACAACTATTGCACAGTATAACAAAAACAATTCATTGATAAGTTGGAGCTCATATTTCTATGAGCCAAGTATCTTCATTCATAAAACAAGCCGCCCATATGCGTGAAAGAGAAGGTCTATGCCCATAGTATGAAGAAACATTAAAAATTAAGAAAATTATAATAGTAGTATTTATAATTGTTTTGATCATTTAATAATAATATCTGGTATGTACAGCCAATAATATAATATAATTCGAAGCTGCGATTTACCACTTTCGGGGGAACCCTCCAGGGGAACATTCTCTGCGATTCATCATCCAAGGGACCCTCGAGAGAATTATACAGAAAAAATATAAGTAAAATAAGAATTTTGAATTAAGAAATTTTTTTCTTAAGTAATGCCAAGCCCGAATAACCTTATCCGACCTTCTATGCATAATGCAGTGTCACCTGTGCCAGACGCATCCTCGCTGTATCCTACCCACTCCCTTAGCCAACTGCTTCTAGTCCATTTAACATAGATCAACTGACGGGATTTGTCAATAACATTTTGAGACAGCGAGGACCAAACTTAGTACAAGCAGCCCTTAATTCAAATGTTAACTTTTCTAACATAACTGACGAGACTATTGACGCAAATCACATAAATAAGAGAAGAGGCGTTCCGTATGAAAAAGCCCAACATCGAGAACGATTTTGAAGCAAAATAATTTATATGGTTATTAAAACAAAATTTGTTATCAAAGATAACGCCAAGGTCCTTAAACTCGCTAACACAAAGCAGAACACATGTTGAGATACTGTGTTAAGCACACAAAATGTTAGATGTTTTCGAGTACGATATTTGAAAGCACTTGAATAGATTCAGCGAAAGATGTAAGATCTGACTCCACAAGTAAAGCTTATCCACACCGACTTGAAATTTAATGGCATCCTCTTGACTCTTGATCACTGAGAAGATCTTAAGGTCATCAGCATAAAGCAAAAATTTAACAAATGAGAAACAATTTTTGATGTTATTAATAAATAACACAAATAAAGTGTTCCCAAGATACTTTCTTGCGGAGCACAAGAGGGGGCAGCAAAGGGAGTAGAACAAATACCATCAATTGTTACAACACAAGGTCTATTGCTCAAATAAGAGGTTCTCCATTGTACAAAAGCAGAATGAGAACCAAATCAAGTTGATTTTTTATTTAAGATTCTATGCGAAACTTTGTTGAAGGCTTTCGAAAAGTGAGTGCAAATACAGTCGGCCTAGAAACCAGCTGAGAAGGAATCAATACAGTATTCACTAAAAACAGACAGATTAGATACTGTAGTTCTGTTGGCAACAAACCCATGCTGATTTGGGCAAATTAAAGATTTAACCTCAAAGCTCAGTGTTGCATTGACCGAGTGCTCAAAAATATTAGAAATAGTCGATAGCTTTGAAATAGGCCCATAATTTCTAACGTGATTTTTATTACCACTCTTAAAGAAGGGCGTAATGGAAGAGAGTTTCCTTTTGTCAGTGAAACTCCCCGTCGATAAAGATTTGTTGATTATAATTTTCTTGGGATAGACCTAGCCCAGACAGTATTTTATCAAAACTGCTGAAAGTCCATCAGCATCTGTTTGATAGGAAGATTTCAATTTGAGTAAAGCATTACTACCGCGTGATTTTTTAGCTATTATCTTTTTAAACAGTTGGTTTAAACAGCTGACGCAAGTTTCGTGTTTTGTTTCACTGTCAAACATCTTCAGTTTGGTCTATAATTTAACCATGAATCGTCTTATATTTTATTATAAAAATGCGTGTTCTGTTAAGAAGTTTAAGGTCCCTTTTTTATCGAAAAACTGTGTTCAGGGACGAAGCTCATTTTTGGATCAATGGGTACGTAAATAAGCAGAATTGTCGATTTTGGAGTGTAGAGCAGCCAGAAGAATTGCAAGAGCTACCAATGTATCCAGAAAAGGTCTGAGTTTGGTGCGGTTTATGGGCTGGAGGTATCATTGGACCGTACTTCTTCAAAGATGCTGCGAATCTAACGTAACTGTGAATGGCGAGCACTACCGTGAAATGATATCCAACTTTTTTTTGCCCAAAGTGCAAGAGTTTGACTTGCATGACACGTGATTTCAGCAAGACGGTGCTACATGCCACACAACACACGTAACAATAGACTTGTTGAGAGGCGAGTTCGGTGAACATTTTATTTCACCTTCGCCACCTGTCAATTGGCCACCCAGATCGTGAGATATAACGCGTTTAGATTATTTTTTGTGGGGCTATGTTAAAGCGCATGTCTATTCAGACAAGCCTGCTTCAATTAACGCATTGGAAGACAACATTAAAGCATTTATATGTGAGATACCGGCCGAAACATTGGAAAAAGTATGACAAAATTGGACTAGGTGGATGGACCATTTGAAGCGCAGTCGCGGTCAACATTTGCATGAAATAATCTTCAAACATTAAACTATATGGACTGTACTATCGATTTAAGTAAAAATTTCATGCACTTTTCTGAATTTTACGTGTGTTTTTTTGAAAAACTGTCCTATAGCTCGCCTTTAATATCCTCAGGAGAAAGGCAAAACATACTTAAAGGCAGAAAAACTATTAGATGTCTCAAGTTCAGCAAATAAATTATTCCAATTAATATCAAGTAATAAGTCATTGAAATTGACAAAATCGCAAAATGAATACAGCGTCCGGTACTTGAAGTGTAACCAACTTCAGATCGCTCGCGCAGCTGATGCACGCGAAGACTTTTTCACTTCGCCCAACTCGACAGCGGGGAAGTTCTTAAAGGGGAAAAATTAAAAAAAAATTGATTGATTGTTAGTATATTTTCTCAAGAAAATGTGGTAAAAATTTTAAAGCGAAACTCGTTTTATTACCGATTCTATGTGCACTTACGTGAGCGCCCGTCGGTTCGGCCCCATAGCGCTTACGATTACGCCATATTGTGTAGATTAATAAAATTTTGGTTTTTTGATTTCAAATGATTATTCATTGCTGTATCGCTGCCACCAGATGACGTCATTTTTTTTAACACGTTACGTTTATTTACATAAATTTGTCGATTTTCAATATTTTTAAATAAAAACATAGTTTAATACATATATAACAAGTTGCCTTTTGTCCGATCCTCGCGTAATCATTCCTAATTACAAAAGGAAAATTCCCAAAAATCGACAATTTTTTGGCCCCTCACAGTGGCATTCCCCCTTAACAGAGCTGATTACAGTGAATTTTCTATGAGTGCATTGGCTCTGCACAGTTTTTGGCTTCTGTATGAAATCAAATTGCCAGTGGCATTGGGTAAGGTATTTGAATGTGCAGTGTAACACACATACTTGTGTATTCGTTCTAGTCATGGGAAACTTTTGATAGTTTTCCTTTGTCGGTGTGATATTCTATCTCTCTTTTACCAATAACAATTTCTTATAACAGAGAAATATATCTACTATGCTCTAAAGGCAAAGCAACTAATCATTTTTATTCTTACAATGTAATAACCGCGGACAACTAAACTCCTCATTGTCGTCATTATAAACTTTTCAGCACTAATAAAAATACTTCTTATTTTTGTTATCAAAAGGTAATCAGCACTGATGGACCAATTTACTAATTTTCGTTATCAAAAAGTAATCAGCTCAAACTCCTCATTTTCGTAAAAAGTAATCAAACTGCTGACAAAACTCCTCATTTTCGTTATCATAAAATATTTTATTTAGAAATATATAAAATTTATATTTTTTTTGTTTTCATTAGAAAACTTTTACATATCAATTCGGTGTTTAATCCACGGAGATTCGAACTGACGAATTTTCAAATGTTAGCCAAGCAAGCATCTACTCATTCGGCTATGGCGACCATTTTACTCGTACATAAGGCAAGTGTTCTTTCTTAAAACTGAATGTCCATTGGTTCTGTACGAGGGAGATTAGGTTTAGCAGTAGGTTGACCTAGTTTTCTATAAGGTTGGTAATTGGGGTAATTATTATTGAAACGAACAGGAGTTATCTGTATGACGTGATGTCTGAATTTGGTATCCCCACAAAACTAATACAGCTTTGCAAGATGACATTGATCAACACCAGCAGCGCCTTCAGAAGGGGGGAGGACCTCTCCGAGCAGTTTGATACCAAACGAGGTTTCAGACAAGGTGGCTCACTGTCGTGCGACTTCTTTAACGAGCCGCAGAACTTAATCGCTCAGGAACAATATTTTATAAGAGCGTACAATTTTGGCGTATGCCGATGATATTGACGTAATCCGCCTTAACAACCGCGCTGTTAGTTCTGCCTTCTCCAAACTGTATAAGGAGGCACAGCAAATGGGTCTTTCGGTGAACGAGGACAAAACGAAAAAACAGTCGGCGCACTCGCGCATCGGCACCCACGTCACTGTTGACAGTTACGGTTTCGAGGTTGTAAAAGACTTCGTTCATTTAAGAACTAGCATTAATACCGATAACAATGTCAGCCTGGAAATCCAACACAGAATCTCTCTTGCCAACAAGTGCTACTTTGAACTAAGTAGGCAACTGAGCAGTAAAATCCTCTCTCGACGAACAAAACTAACACTCTACAAGGCTCTCATCATGCCCGTCCTAACGTATGGCGCAGAAGTGTGGACGGCAACATCCGATGAAGCGACGCTTGGAGTGTTTGAGAGAAAGATTCTGCGCAAGATTTTTGGACCGACATGGACAAAGCGCAGAGAATAAAATACCAGCGGCTATGCTGGCTGGGTCATGTCGTCCGAATGGATACAAACGCTCTGACTCTAAAAATATTCGATGCGGTACCAGCTGGTGATAGCAGAGGAAGAGGAAGGCCTCCTTTGCGTTGGAAACATCAGGTGGAGAAGGACTTGGCTTCACTGGAAGTGTCCAACTGGCTCCGGTTATCACGAGAAAAAAACGCCTGGCGAGCTTTGTTAAGCTTGGCTAAAATCGCGTAAGCGGTTATCGTGCCAATTAAGAAGAAGAAGATTAATGAAATTCGGAAAGTTTTGTGCTTGCATATCGAAAGTCGTGAGGCTTTCTGTTTTAACTATTATTACCCAGCGCGTAGGGAGAATGGAAGCTTTAGTTCCCTAATTTTATACAAAGGTCGGGAGCTTGAGGAAGATCTACTGGCTCTCTCATACCAAGAAATCTTGGAAAGTTTCCTTAAAGTCCTCGTATGAAAGTGTGGAGGGCTTTGTCCCGGTATGTTCGGGTAAGTAAATGCATAGATTCTGCACCAACTTCTCTGCATCCAAGCTTGTTTAGAATAAAAGAGAAGTGGGAATAACCGCGTTGGTAGAATTCTTGAATAGTGAGGGACATGATTCTAGTTGCCATGACGCTGAACAGTTACAACTATTGCACAGTATAACAAAAACAATTCATTGATAAGTTGGAGCTCATATTTCTATGAGCCAAGTATCTTCATTCATAAAACAAGCCGCCCATATGCGTGAAAGAGAAGGTCTATGCCCATAGTATGAAGAAACATTAAAAATTAAGAAAATTATAATAGTAGTATTTATAATTGTTTTGATCATTTAATAATAATATCTGGTATGTACAGCCAATAATATAATATAATTCGAAGCTGCGATTTACCACTTTCGGGGGAACCCTCCAGGGGAACATTCTCTGCGATTCATCATCCAAGGGACCCTCGAGAGAATTATACAGAAAAAATATAAGTAAAATAAGAATTTTGAATTAAGAAATTTTTTTCTTAAGTAATGCCAAGCCCGAATAACCTTATCCGACCTTCTATGCATAATGCAGTGTCACCTGTGCCAGACGCATCCTCGCTGTATCCTACCCACTCCCTTAGCCAACTGCTTCTAGTCCATTTAACATAGATCAACTGACGGGATTTGTCAATAACATTTTGAGACAGCGAGGACCAAACTTAGTACAAGCAGCCCTTAATTCAAATGTTAACTTTTCTAACATAACTGACGAGACTATTGACGCAAATCACATAAATAAGAGAAGAGGCGTTCCGTATGAAAAAGCCCAACATCGAGAACGATTTTGAAGCAAAATAATTTATATGGTTATTAAAACAAAATTTGTTATCAAAGATAACGCCAAGGTCCTTAAACTCGCTAACACAAAGCAGAACACATGTTGAGATACTGTGTTAAGCACACAAAATGTTAGATGTTTTCGAGTACGATATTTGAAAGCACTTGAATAGATTCAGCGAAAGATGTAAGATCTGACTCCACAAGTAAAGCTTATCCACACCGACTTGAAATTTAATGGCATCCTCTTGACTCTTGATCACTGAGAAGATCTTAAGGTCATCAGCATAAAGCAAAAATTTAACAAATGAGAAACAATTTTTGATGTTATTAATAAATAACACAAATAAAGTGTTCCCAAGATACTTTCTTGCGGAGCACAAGAGGGGGCAGCAAAGGGAGTAGAACAAATACCATCAATTGTTACAACACAAGGTCTATTGCTCAAATAAGAGGTTCTCCATTGTACAAAAGCAGAATGAGAACCAAATCAAGTTGATTTTTTATTTAAGATTCTATGCGAAACTTTGTTGAAGGCTTTCGAAAAGTGAGTGCAAATACAGTCGGCCTAGAAACCAGCTGAGAAGGAATCAATACAGTATTCACTAAAAACAGACAGATTAGATACTGTAGTTCTGTTGGCAACAAACCCATGCTGATTTGGGCAAATTAAAGATTTAACCTCAAAGCTCAGTGTTGCATTGACCGAGTGCTCAAAAATATTAGAAATAGTCGATAGCTTTGAAATAGGCCCATAATTTCTAACGTGATTTTTATTACCACTCTTAAAGAAGGGCGTAATGGAAGAGAGTTTCCTTTTGTCAGTGAAACTCCCCGTCGATAAAGATTTGTTGATTATAATTTTCTTGGGATAGACCTAGCCCAGACAGTATTTTATCAAAACTGCTGAAAGTCCATCAGCATCTGTTTGATAGGAAGATTTCAATTTGAGTAAAGCATTACTACCGCGTGATTTTTTAGCTATTATCTTTTTAAACAGTTGGTTTAAACAGCTGACGCAAGTTTCGTGTTTTGTTTCACTGTCAAACATCTTCAGTTTGGTCTATAATTTAACCATGAATCGTCTTATATTTTATTATAAAAATGCGTGTTCTGTTAAGAAGTTTAAGGTCCCTTTTTTATCGAAAAACTGTGTTCAGGGACGAAGCTCATTTTTGGATCAATGGGTACGTAAATAAGCAGAATTGTCGATTTTGGAGTGTAGAGCAGCCAGAAGAATTGCAAGAGCTACCAATGTATCCAGAAAAGGTCTGAGTTTGGTGCGGTTTATGGGCTGGAGGTATCATTGGACCGTACTTCTTCAAAGATGCTGCGAATCTAACGTAACTGTGAATGGCGAGCACTACCGTGAAATGATATCCAACTTTTTTTTGCCCAAAGTGCAAGAGTTTGACTTGCATGACACGTGATTTCAGCAAGACGGTGCTACATGCCACACAACACACGTAACAATAGACTTGTTGAGAGGCGAGTTCGGTGAACATTTTATTTCACCTTCGCCACCTGTCAATTGGCCACCCAGATCGTGAGATATAACGCGTTTAGATTATTTTTTGTGGGGCTATGTTAAAGCGCATGTCTATTCAGACAAGCCTGCTTCAATTAACGCATTGGAAGACAACATTAAAGCATTTATATGTGAGATACCGGCCGAAACATTGGAAAAAGTATGACCAAATTTGACTAGGTGGATGGACCATTTGAAGCGCAGTCGCGGTCAACATTTGCATGAAATAATCTTCAAACATTAAACTATATGGACTGTACTATCGATTTAAGTAAAAATTTCATGCACTTTTCTGAATTTTACGTGTGTTTTTTTTGAAAAACTGTCCTATAGCTCGCCTTTAATATCCTCAGGAGAAAGGCAAAACATACTTAAAGGCAGAAAAACTATTAGATGTCTCAAGTTCAGCAAATAAATTATTCCAATTAATATCAAGTAATAAGTCATTGAAATTGACAAAATCGCAAAATGAATACAGCGTCCGGTACTTGAAGTGTAACCAACTTCAGATCGCTCGCGCAGCTGATGCACGCGAAGACTTTTTCACTTCGCCCAACTCGACAGCGGGGAAGTTCTTAAAGGGGAAAAATTAAAAAAAAATTGATTGATTGTTAGTATATTTTCTCAAGAAAATGTGGTAAAAATTTTAAAGCGAAACTCGTTTTATTACCGATTCTATGTGCACTTACGTGAGCGCCCGTCGGTTCGGCCCCATAGCGCTTACGATTACGCCATATTGTGTAGATTAATAAAATTTTGGTTTTTTGATTTCAAATGATTATTCATTGCTGTATCGCTGCCACCAGATGACGTCATTTTTTTTAACACGTTACGTTTATTTACATAAATTTGTCGATTTTCAATATTTTTAAATAAAAACATAGTTTAATACATATATAACAAGTTGCCTTTTGTCCGATCCTCGCGTAATCATTCCTAATTACAAAAGGAAAATTCCCAAAAATCGACAATTTTTTGGCCCCTCACAGTGGCATTCCCCCTTAACAGAGCTGATTACAGTGAATTTTCTATGAGTGCATTGGCTCTGCACAGTTTTTGGCTTCTGTATGAAATCAAATTGCCAGTGGCATTGGGTAAGGTATTTGAATGTGCAGTGTAACACACATACTTGTGTATTCGTTCTAGTCATGGGAAACTTTTGATAGTTTTCCTTTGTCGGTGTGATATTCTATCTCTCTTTTACCAATAACAATTTCTTATAACAGAGAAATATATCTACTATGCTCTAAAGGCAAAGCAACTAATCATTTTTATTCTTACAATGTAATAACCGCGGACAACTAAACTCCTCATTGTCGTCATTATAAACTTTTCAGCACTAATAAAAATACTTCTTATTTTTGTTATCAAAAGGTAATCAGCACTGATGGACCAATTTACTAATTTTCGTTATCAAAAAGTAATCAGCTCAAACTCCTCATTTTCGTAAAAAGTAATCAAACTGCTGACAAAACTCCTCATTTTCGTTATCATAAAATATTTTATTTAGAAATATATAAAATTTATATTTTTTTTGTTTTCATTAGAAAACTTTTACATATCAATTCGGTGTTTAATCCACGGAGATTCGAACTGACGAATTTTCAAATGTTAGCCAAGCAAGCATCTACTCATTCGGCTATGGCGACCATTTTACTCGTACATAAGGCAAGTGTTCTTTCTTAAAACTGAATGTCCATTGGTTCTGTACGAGGGAGATTAGGTTTAGCAGTAGGTTGACCTAGTTTTCTATAAGGTTGGTAATTGGGGTAATTATTATTGAAACGAACAGGAGTTATCTGTATGACGTGATGTCTGAATTTGGTATCCCCACAAAACTAATACAGCTTTGCAAGATGACATTGATCAACACCAGCAGCGCCTTCAGAAGGGGGGAGGACCTCTCCGAGCAGTTTGATACCAAACGAGGATTCAGACAAGGTGGCTCACTGTCGTGCGACTTCTTTAACGAGCCGCAGAACTTAATCGCTCAGGAACAATATTTTATAAGAGCGTACAATTTTGGCGTATGCCGATGATATTGACGTAATCCGCCTTAACAACCGCGCTGTTAGTTCTGCCTTCTCCAAACTGTATAAGGAGGCACAGCAAATGGGTCTTTCGGTGAACGAGGACAAAACGAAAAAACAGTCGGCGCACTCGCGCATCGGCACCCACGTCACTGTTGACAGTTACGGTTTCGAGGTTGTAAAAGACTTCGTTCATTTAAGAACTAGCATTAATACCGATAACAATGTCAGCCTGGAAATCCAACACAGAATCTCTCTTGCCAACAAGTGCTACTTTGAACTAAGTAGGCAACTGAGCAGTAAAATCCTCTCTCGACGAACAAAACTAACACTCTACAAGGCTCTCATCATGCCCGTCCTAACGTATGGCGCAGAAGTGTGGACGGCAACATCCGATGAAGCGACGCTTGGAGTGTTTGAGAGAAAGATTCTGCGCAAGATTTTTGGACCGACATAGACATATTCGATGCGGTACCAGCTGGTGATAGCAGAGGAAGAGGAAGGCCTCCTTTGCGTTGGAAACATCAGGTGGAGAAGGACTTGGCTTCACTGGAAGTGTCCAACTGGCTCCGGTTATCACGAGAAAAAAACGCCTGGCGAGCTTTGTTAAGCTTGGCTAAAATCGCGTAAGCGGTTATCGTGCCAATTAAGAAGAAGAAGATTAATGAAATTCGGAAAGTTTTGTGCTTGCATATCGAAAGTCGTGAGGCTTTCTGTTTTAACTATTATTACCCAGCGCGTAGGGAGAATGGAAGCTTTAGTTCCCTAATTTTATACAAAGGTCGGGAGCTTGAGGAAGATCTACTGGCTCTCTCATACCAAGAAATCTTGGAAAGTTTCCTTAAAGTCCTCGTATGAAAGTGTGGAGGGCTTTGTCCCGGTATGTTCGGGTAAGTAAATGCATAGATTCTGCACCAACTTCTCTGCATCCAAGCTTGTTTAGAATAAGAGAGAAGTGGGAATAACCGCGTTGGTAGAATTCTTGAATAGTGAGGGACATGATTCTAGTTGCCATGACGCTGAACAGTTACAACTATTGCACAGTATAACAAAAACAATTCATTGATAAGTTGGAGCTCATATTTCTATGAGCCAAGTATCTTCATTCATAAAACAAGCCGCCCATATGCGTGAAAGAGAAGGTCTATGCCCATAGTATGAAGAAACATTAAAAATTAAGAAAATTATAATAGTAGTATTTATAATTGTTTTGATCATTTAATAATAATATCTGGTATGTACAGCCAATAATATAATATAATTCGAAGCTGCGATTTACCACTTTCGGGGGAACCCTCCAGGGGAACATTCTCTGCGATTCATCATCCAAGGGACCCTCGAGAGAATTATACAGGAAAAATATAAGTAAAATAAGAATTTTGAATTAAGAAATTTGTTTCTTAAGTAATGCCAAGCCCGAATAACCTTATCCGACCTTCTATGCATAATGCAGTGTCACCTGTGCCAGACGCATCCTCGCTGTATCCTACCCACTCCCTTAGCCAACTGCTTCTAGTCCATTTAACATAGATCAACTGACGGGATTTGTCAATAACATTTTGAGACAGCGAGGACCAAACTTAGTACAAGCAGCCCTTAATTCAAATGTTAACTTTTCTAACATAACTGACGAGACTATTGACGCAAATCACATAAATAACATAACAGAGCTCGACTGAATACCGGATAAGAGAAGAGGCGTTCCGTATGAAAAAGCCCAACATCGAGAACGATTTTGAAGCAAAATAATTTATATGGTTATTAAAACAAAATTTGTTATCAAAGATAACACCAAGGTCCTTAAACTCGCTAACACAAAGCAGAACACATGTTGAGATACTGTGTTAAGCACACAAAATGTTAGATGTTTTCGAGTACGATATTTGAAAGCACTTGAATAGGTTCAGCGAAAGATGTAAGATCTGACTCCACAAGTAAAGCTTATCCACACCGACTTGAAATTTAATGGCATCCTCTTGACTCTTGATCACTGAGAAGATCTTAAGGTCATCAGCATAAAGCAAAAATTTAACAAATGGGAAACAATTTTTGATGTTATTAATAAATAACACAAATAAAGTGTTCCCAAGATACTTTCTTGCGGAACACAAGAGGGGGCAGCAAAGGGAGTAGAACAAATACCATCAATTGTTACAACACAAGGTCTATTGCTCAAATAAGAGGTTCTCCATTGTACAAAAGCAGAATGAGAACCAAATCAAGTTGATTTTTTATTTAAGATTCTATGCGAAACTTTGTTGAAGGCTTTCGAAAAGTGAGTGCAAATACAGTCGGCCTAGAAACCAGCTGAGAAGGAATCAATACAGTATTCACTAAAAACAGACAGATTAGATACTGTAGTTCTGTTGGCAACAAACCCATGCTGATTTGGGCAAATTAAAGATTTAACCTCAAAGCTCAGTGTTGCATTGACCGAGTGCTCAAAAATATTAGAAATAGTCGATAGCTTTGAAATAGGCCCATAATTTCTAACGTGATTTTTATTACCACTCTTAAAGAAGGGCGTAATGGAAGAGAGTTTCCTTTTGTCAGTGAAACTCCCCGTCGATAAAGATTTGTTGATTATAATTTTCTTGGGATAGACCTAGCCCGGACAGTATTTTATCAAAACTGCTGAAAGTCCATCAGCATCTATTTGATAGGAAGATTTCAATTTGAGTAAAGCATTACTACCGCGTGATTTTTTAGCTATTATCTTTTTAAACAGTTGGTTTAAACAGCTGACGCAAGTTTCGTGTTTTGTTTCACTGTCAAACATCTTCAGTTTGGTCTATAATTTAACCATGAATCGTCTTATATTTTATTATAAAAATGCGTGTTCTGTTAAGAAGTTTAAGGTCCCTTTTTTATCGAAAAACTGTGTTCAGGGACGAAGCTCATTTTTGGATCAATGGGTACGTAAATAAGCAGAATTGTCGATTTTGGAGTGTAGAGCAGCCAGAAGAATTGCAAGAGCTACCAATGTATCCAGAAAAGGTCTGAGTTTGGTGCGGTTTATGGGCTGGAGGTATCATTGGACCGTACTTCTTCAAAGATGCTGCGAATCTAACGTAACTGTGAATGGCGAGCACTACCGTGAAATGATATCCAACTTTTTTTTGCCCAAAGTGCAAGAGTTTGACTTGCATGACACGTGATTTCAGCAAGACGGTGCTACATGCCACACAACACACGTAACAATAGACTTGTTGAGAGGCGAGTTCGGTAAACATTTTATTTCACCTTCGCCACCTGTCAATTGGCCACCCAGATCGTGAGATATAACGCGTTTAGATTATTTTTTGTGGGGCTATGTTAAAGCGCATGTCTATTCAGACAAGCCTGCTTCAATTAACGCATTGGAAGACAACATTAAAGCATTTATATGTGAGATACCGGCCGAAACATTGGAAAAAGTATGACAAAATTGGACTAGGTGGATGGACCATTTGAAGCGCAGTCGCGGTCAACATTTGCATGAAATAATCTTCAAACATTAAACTATATGGACTGTACTATCGATTTAAGTAAAAATTTCACGCACTTTTCTGAATTTTACGTGTGTTTTTTTGAAAAACTGTCCTATAGCTCGCCTTTAATATCCTCAGGAGAAAGGCAAAACATACTTAAAGGCAGCAAACTATTAGATGTCTCAAGTTCAGCAAATAAATTATTCCAATTAATATCAAGTAATAAGTCATTGAAATTGACAAAATCGCAAAATGAATACAGCGTCCGGTACTTGAAGTGTAACCAACTTCAGATCGCTCGCGCAGCTGATGCACGCGAAGACTTTTTCACTTCGCCCAACTCGACAGCGGGGAAGTTCTTAAAGGGGAAAAATTAAAAAAAAATTGATTGATTGTTAGTATATTTTCTCAAGAAAATGTGGTAAAAATTTTAAAGCGAAACTCGTTTTATTACCGATTCTATGTGCACTTACGTGAGCGCCCGTCGGTTCGGCCCCATAGCGCTTACGATTACGCCATATTGTGTAGATTAATAAAATTTTGGTTTTTTGATTTCAAATGATTATTCATTGCTGTATCGCTGCCACCAGATGACGTCATTTTTTTTAACACGTTACGTTTATTTACATAAATTTGTCGATTTTCAATATTTTTAAATAAAAACATAGTTTAATACATATATAACAAGTTGCCTTTTGTCCGATCCTCGCGTAATCATTCCTAATTACAAAAGGAAAATTCCCAAAAATCGACAATTTTTTGGCCCCTCACAGTGGCATTCCCCCTTAACAGAGCTGATTACAGTGAATTTTCTATGAGTGCATTGGCTCTGCACAGTTTTTGGCTTCTGTATGAAATCAAATTGCCAGTGGCATTGGGTAAGGTATTTGAATGTGCAGTGTAACACACATACTTGTGTATTCGTTCTAGTCATGGGAAACTTTTGATAGTTTTCCTTTGTCGGTGTGATATTCTATCTCTCTTTTACCAATAACAATTTCTTATAACAGAGAAATATATCTACTATGCTCTAAAGGCAAAGCAACTAATCATTTTTATTCTTACAATGTAATAACCGCGGACAACTAAACTCCTCATTGTCGTCATTATAAACTTTTCAGCACTAATAAAAATACTTCTTATTTTTGTTATCAAAAGGTAATCAGCACTGATGGACCAATTTACTAATTTTCGTTATCAAAAAGTAATCAGCTCAAACTCCTCATTTTCGTAAAAAGTAATCAAACTGCTGACAAAACTCCTCATTTTCGTTATCATAAAATATTTTATTTAGAAATATATAAAATTTATATTTTTTTTGTTTTCATTAGAAAACTTTTACATATCAATTCGGTGTTTAATCCACGGAGATTCGAACTGACGAATTTTCAAATGTTAGCCAAGCAAGCATCTACTCATTCGGCTATGGCGACCATTTTACTCGTACATAAGGCAAGTGTTCTTTCTTAAAACTGAATGTCCATTGGTTCTGTACGAGGGAGATTAGGTTTAGCAGTAGGTTGACCTAGTTTTCTATAAGGTTGGTAATTGGGGTAATTATTATTGAAACGAACAGGAGTTATCTGTATGACGTGATGTCTGAATTTGGTATCCCCACAAAACTAATACAGCTTTGCAAGATGACATTGATCAACACCAGCAGCGCCTTCAGAAGGGGGGAGGACCTCTCCGAGCAGTTTGATACCAAACGAGGTTTCAGACAAGGTGGCTCACTGTCGTGCGACTTCTTTAACGAGCCGCAGAACTTAATCGCTCAGGAACAATATTTTATAAGAGCGTACAATTTTGGCGTATGCCGATGATATTGACGTAATCCGCCTTAACAACCGCGCTGTTAGTTCTGCCTTCTCCAAACTGTATAAGGAGGCACAGCAAATGGGTCTTTCGGTGAACGAGGACAAAACGAAAAAACAGTCGGCGCACTCGCGCATCGGCACCCACATCACTGTTGACAGTTACGGTTTCGAGGTTGTAAAAGACTTCGTTCATTTAAGAACTAGCATTAATACCGATAACAATGTCAGCCTGGGAATCCAACACAGAATCTCTCTTGCCAACAAGTGCTACTTTGAACTAAGTAGGCAACTGAGCAATAAAATCCTCTCTCGACGAACAAAACTAACACTCTACAAGGCTCTCATCATGAACGTCCTAACGTATGGCGCAGAAGTGTGGACGGCAACATCCGATGAAGCGACGCTTGGAGTGTTTGAGAGAAAGATTCTGCGCAAGATTTTTGGACCGACATGGACAAAGCGCAGAGAATAAAATACCAGCGGCTATGCTGACTGGGTCATGTCGTCCGAATGGATACAAACGCTCTGACTCTAAAAATATTCGATGCGGTACCAGCTGGTGATAGCAGAGGAAGAGGAAGGCCTCCTTTGCGTTGGAAACATCAGGTGGAGAAGGACTTGGCTTCACTGGAAGTGTCCAACTGGCTCCGGTTATCACGAGAAAAAAACGCCTGGCGAGCTTTGTTAAGCTTGGCTAAAATCGCGTAAGCGGTTATAGTGCCAATTAAGAAGAAAAAGATTAATGAAATTCGGAAAGTTTTGTGCTTGCATATCGAAAGTCGTGAGGCTTTCTGTTTTAACTATTATTACCCAGCGCGTAGGGAGAATGGAAGCTTTAGTTCCCTAATTTTATACAAAGGTCGGGAGCTTGAGGAAGATCTACTGGCTCTCTCATACCAAGAAATCTTGGAAAGTTTCCTTAAAGTCCTCGTATGAAAGTGTGGAGGGCTTTGTCCCGGTATGTTCGGGTAAGTAAATGCATAGATTCTGCACCAACTTCTCTGCATCCAAGCTTGTTTAGAATAAGAGAGAAGTGGGAATAACCGCGTTGGTAGAATTCTTGAATAGTGAGGGACATGATTCTAGTTGCCATGACGCTGAACAGTTACAACTATTGCACAGTATAACAAAAACAATTCATTGATAAGTTGGAGCTCATATTTCTATGAGCCAAGTATCTTCATTCATAAACCAAGCCGCCCATATGCGTGAAAGAGAAGGTCTATGCCCATAGTATGAAGAAACATTAAAAATTAAGAAAATTATAATAGTAGTATTTATAATTGTTTTGATCATTTAATAATAATATCTGGTATGTACAGCCAATAATATAATATAATTCGAAGCTGCGATTTACCACTTTCGGGGGAACCCTCCAGGGGAACATTCTCCGCGATTCATCATCCAAGGGACCCTCGAGAGAATTATACATAAAAAATATAAGTAAAATAAGAATTTTGAATTAAGAAATTGGTTTCTTAAGTAATGCCAAGCCCGAATAACCTTATCCGACCTTCTATGCATAATGCAGTGTCACCTGTGCCAGACGCATCCTCGCTGTATCCTACCCACTCCCTTAGCCAACTGCTTCTAGTCCATTTAAGATAGATCAACTGACGGGATTTGTCAATAACATTTTGAGACAGCGAGGACCAAACTTAGTACAAGCAGCCCTTAATTCAAATGTTAACTTTTCTAACATAACTGACGAGACTATTGACGCAAATCACATAAATAACATAACAGAGCTCGACTGAATACCGGATAAGAGAAGAGGCGTTCCGTATGAAAAAGCCCAACATCGAGAACGATTTTGAAGCAAAATAATTTATATGGTTATTAAAACAAAATTTGTTATCAAAGATAACGCCAAGGTCCTTAAACTCGCTAACACAAAGCAGAACACATGTTGAGATACTGTGTTAAGCACACAAAATGTTAGATGTTTTCGAGTACGATATTTGAAAGCACTTGAATAGGTTCAGCGAAAGATGTAAGATCTGACTCCACAAGTAAAGCTTATCCACACCGACTTGAAATTTAATGGCATCCTCTTGACTCTTGATCACTGAGAAGATCTTAAGGTCATCAGCATAAAGCAAAAATTTAACAAATGAGAAACAATTTTTGGTGTTATTAATAAATAACACAAATAAAGTGTTCCCAAGATACTTTCTTGCGGAACACAAGAGGGGGCAGCAAAGGGAGTAGAACAAATACCATCAATTGTTACAACACAAGGTCTATTGCTCAAATAAGAGGTTCTCCATTGTACAAAAGCAGAATGAGAACCAAATCAAGTTGATTTTTTATTTAAGATTCTATGCGAAACTTTGTTGAAGGCTTTCGAAAAGTGAGTGCAAATACAGTCGGCCTAGAAACCAGCTGAGAAGGAATCAATACAGTATTCACTAAAAACAGACAGATTAGATACTGTAGTTCTGTTGGCAACAAACCCATGCTGATTTGGGCAAATTAAAGATTTAACCTCAAAGCTCAGTGTTGCATTGACCGAGTGCTCAAAAATATTAGAAATAGTCGATAGCTTTGAAATAGGCCCATAATTTCTAACGTGATTTTTATTACCACTCTTAAAGAAGGGCGTAATGGAAGAGAGTTTCCTTTTGTCAGTGAAACTCCCCGTCGATAAAGATTTGTTGATTATAATTTTCTTGGGATAGACCTAGCCCGGACAGTATTTTATCAAAACTGCTGAAAGTCCATCAGCATCTGTTTGATAGGAAGATTTCAATTTGAGTAAAGCATTACTACCGCGTGATTTTTTAGCTATTATCTTTTTAAACAGTTGGTTTAAACAGCTGACGCAAGTTTCGTGTTTTGTTTCACTGTCAAACATCTTCAGTTAGGTCTATAATTTAACCATGAATCGTCTTATATTTTATTATAAAAATGCGTGTTCTGTTAAGAAGTTTAAGGTCCCTTTTTTATCGAAAAACTGTGTTCAGGGACGAAGCTCATTTTTGGATCAATGGGTACGTAAATAAGCAGAATTGTCGATTTTGGAGTGTAGAGCAGCCAGAAGAATTGCAAGAGCTACCAATGTATCCAGAAAAGGTCTGAGTTTGGTGCGGTTTATGGGCTGGAGGTATCATTGGACCGTACTTCTTCAAAGATGCTGCGAATCTAACGTAACTGTGAATGGCGAGCACTACCGTGAAATGATATCCAACTTTTTTTTGCCCAAAGTGCAAGAGTTTGACTTGCATGACACGTGATTTCAGCAAGACGGTGCTACATGCCACACAACACACGTAACAATAGACTTGTTGAGAGGCGAGTTCGGTGAACATTTTATTTCACCTTCGCCACCTGTCAATTGGCCACCCAGATCGTGAGATATAACGCGTTTAGATTATTTTTTGTGGGGCTATGTTAAAGCGCATGTCTATTCAGACAAGCCTGCTTCAATTAACGCATTGGAAGACAACATTAAAGCATTTATATGTGAGATACCGGCCGAAACATTGGAAAAAGTATGACAAAATTGGACTAGGTGGATGGACCATTTGAAGCCCAGTCGCGGTCAACATTTGCATGAAATAATCTTCAAACATTAAACTATATGGACTGTACTATCGATTTAAGTAAAAATTTCATGCACTTTTCTGAATTTTACGTGTGTTTTTTTTGAAAAACTGTCCTATAGCTCGCCTTTAATATCCTCAGGAGAAAGGCAAAACATACTTAAAGGCAGAAAAACTATTAGATGTCTCAAGTTCAGCAAATAAATTATTCCAATTAATATCAAGTAATAAGTCATTGAAATTGACAAAATCGCAAAATGAATACAGCGTCCGGTACTTGAAGTGTAACCAACTTCAGATCGCTCGCGCAGCTGATGCACGCGAAGACTTTTTCACTTCGCCCAACTCGACAGCGGGGAAGTTCTTAAAGGGGAAAAATTAAAAAAAAAATTGATTGATTGTTAGTATATTTTCTCAAGAAAATGTGGTAAAAATTTTAAAGCGAAACTCGTTTTATTACCGATTCTATGTGCACTTACGTGAGCGCCCGTCGGTTCGGCCCCATAGCGCTTACGATTACGCCATATTGTGTAGATTAATAAAATTTTGGTTTTTTGATTTCAAATGATTATTCATTGCTGTATCGCTGCCACCAGATGACGTCATTTTTTTTAACACGTTACGTTTATTTACATAAATTTGTCGATTTTCAATATTTTTAAATAAAAACATAGTTTAATACATATATAACAAGTTGCCTTTTGTCCGATCCTCGCGTAATCATTCCTAATTACAAAAGGAAAATTCCCAAAAATCGACAATTTTTTGGCCCCTCACAGTGGCATTCCCCCTTAACAGAGCTGATTACAGTGAATTTTCTATGAGTGCATTGGCTCTGCACAGTTTTTGGCTTCTGTATGAAATCAAATTGCCAGTGGCTTTGGGTAAGGTATTTGAATGTGCAGTGTAACACACATACTTGTGTATTCGTTCTAGTCATGGGAAACTTTTGATAGTTTTCCTTTGTCGGTGTGATATTCTATCTCTCTTTTACCAATAACAATTTCTTATAACAGAGAAATATATCTACTATGCTCTAAAGGCAAAGCAACTAATCATTTTTATTCTTACAATGTAATAACCGCTGACAACTAAACTCCTCATTGTCGTCATTATAAACTTTTCAGCACTAATAAAAATACTTCTTATTTTTGTTATCAAAAAGTAATCAGCACTGATGGACCAATTTACTAATTTTCGTTATCAAAAAGTAATCAGCTCAAACTCCTCATTTTCGTAAAAAGTAATCAAACTGCTGACAAAACTCCTCATTTTCGTTATCATAAAATATTTTATTTAGAAATATATAAAATTTATATTTTTTTTGTTTTCATTAGAAAACTTTTACATATCAATTCGGTGTTTAATCCACGGAGATTCGAACTGACGAATTTTCAAATGTTAGCCAAGCAAGCATCTACTCATTCGGCTATGGCGACCATTTTACTCGTACATAAGGCAAGTGTT
The DNA here is from genome assembly GCF_027943255.1 of Anastrepha obliqua. Taxonomy (NCBI): domain Eukaryota; kingdom Metazoa; phylum Arthropoda; class Insecta; order Diptera; family Tephritidae; genus Anastrepha; species Anastrepha obliqua. Next base: position 466,541 of record NW_026562184.1, read on the forward strand.
CTTTCTTAAAACTGAATGTCCATTGGTTCTGTACGAGGGAGATTAGGTTTAGCAGTAGGTTGACCTAGTTTTCTATAAGGTTGGTAATTGGGGTAATTATTATTGAAACGAACAGGAGTTATCTGTATGACGTGATGTCTGAATTTGGTATCCCCACAAAACTAATACAGCTTTGCAAGATGACATTGATCAACACCAGCAGCGCCTTCAGAAGGGGGGAGGACCTCTCCGAGCAGTTTGATACCAAACGAGGTTTCAGACAAGGTGGCTCACTGTCGTGCGACTTCTTTAACGAGCCGCAGAACTTAATCGCTCAGGCACAATATTTTATAAGAGCGTACAATTTTGGCGTATGCCGATGATATTGACGAAATCCGCCTTAACAACCGCGCTGTTAGTTCTGCCTTCTCCAAACTGTATAAGGACGCCCAACAAATGGGTCTTTCGGTGAACGAGGACAAAACGAAAAAACAGTCGGCGCACTCGCGCATCGGCACCCACGTCACTGTTGACAGTTACGGTTTCGAGGTTGTAAAAGACTTCGTTCATTTAAGAACTAGCATTAATACCGATAACAATGTCAGCCTGGAAATCCAACACAGAATCTCTCTTGCCAACAAGTGCTACTTTGAACTAAGTAGGCAACTGAGCAGTAAAATCCTCTCTCGACGAACAAAACTAACACTCTACAAGGCTCTCACCATGCCCGTCCTAACGTATGGCGCAGAAGTGTGGACGGCAACATCCGATAAAGCGACGCTTGGAGTGTTTGAGAGAAAGATTCTGCGCAAGATTTTTGGACCGACATAGACAAAGCGCAGAGAATAAAATACCAGCGGCTATGCTGGCTGGGTCATGTCGTCCGAATGGATTCAAACGCTCTGACTCTAAAAATATTCGATGCGGTACCAGCTGGTGATAGCAGAGGAAGAGGAAGGCCTCCTTTGCGTTGGAAACATCAGGTGGAGAAGGACTTGGCTTCACTGGAAGTGTCCAACTGGCTCCGGTTATCACGAGAAAAAAACGCCTGGCGAGCTTTGTTAAGCTTGGCTAAAATCGCGTAAGCGGTTATCGTGCCAATTAAGAAGAAGAAGATTAATGAAATTCGGAAAGTTTTGTGCTTGCATATCGAAAGTCGTGAGGCTTTCTGTTTTAACTATTATTACCCAGCGCGTAGGGAGAATGGAAGCTTTAGTTCCCTAATTTTATACAAAGGTCGGGAGCTTGAGGAAGATCTACTGGCTCTCTCATACCAAGAAATCTTGGAAAGTTTCCTTAAAGTCCTCGTATGAAAGTGTGGAGGGCTTTGTCCCGGTATGTTCGGGTAAGTAAATGCATAGATTCTGCACCAACTTCTCTGCATCCAAGCTTGTTTAGAATAAGAGAGAAGTGGGAATAACCGCGGTGGTAGAATTCTTGAATAGTGAGGGACATGATTCTAGTTGCCATGACGCTGAACAGTTACAACTATTGCACAGTATAACAAAAACAATTCATTGATAAGTTGGAGCTCATATTTCTATGAGCCAAGTGTCTTCATTCATAAAACAAGCCGCCCATATGCGTGAAAGAGAAGGTCTATGCCCATAGTATGAAGAAACATTAAAAATTAAGAAAATTATAATAGTAGTATTTATAATTGTTTTGATCATTTAATAATAATATCTGGTATGTACAGCCAATAATATAATATAATTCGAAGCTGCGATTTACCACTTTCGGGGGAACCCTCCAGGGGAACATTCTCCGCGATTCATCATCCAAGGGACCCTCGAGAGAATTATACATAAAAAATATAAGTAAAATAAGAATTTTGAATTAAGAAATTGGTTTCTTAAGTAATGCCAAGCCCGAATAACCTTATCCGACCTTCTATGCATAATGCAGTGTCACCTGTGCCAGACGCATCCTCGCTGTATCCTACCCACTCCCTTAGCCAACTGCTTCTAGTCCATTTAAGATAGATCAACTGACGGGATTTGTCAATAACATTTTGAGACAGCGAGGACCAAACTTAGTACAAGCAGCCCTTAATTCAAATGTTAACTTTTCTAACATAACTGACGAGACTATTGACGCAAATCACATAAATAACATAACAGAGCTCGACTGAATACCGGATAAGAGAAGAGGCGTTCCGTATGAAAAAGCCCAACATCGAGAACGATTTTGAAGCAAAATAATTTATATGGTTATTAAAACAAAATTTGTTATCAAAGATAACGCCAAGGTCCTTAAACTCGCTAACACAAAGCAGAACACATGTTGAGATACTGTGTTAAGCACACAAAATGTTAGATGTTTTCGAGTACGATATTTGAAAGCACTTGAATAGGTTCAGCGAAAGATGTAAGATCTGACTCCACAAGTAAAGCTTATCCACACCGACTTGAAATTTAATGGCATCCTCTTGACTCTTGATCACTGAGAAGATCTTAAGGTCATCAGCATAAAGCAAAAATTTAACAAATGAGAAACAATTTTTGATGTTATTAATAAATAACACAAATAAAGTGTTCCCAAGATACTTTCTTGCGGAACACAAGAGGGGGCAGCAAAGGGAGTAGAACAAATACCATCAATTGTTACAACACAAGGTCTATTGCTCAAATAAGAGGTTCTCCATTGTACAAAAGCAGAATGAGAACCAAATCAAGTTGATTTTTTATTTAAGATTCTATGCGAAACTTTGTTGAAGGCTTTCGAAAAGTGAGTGCAAATACAGTCGGCCTAGAAACCAGCTGAGAAGGAATCAATACAGTATTCACTAAAAACAGACAGATTAGATACTGTAGTTCTGTTGGCAACAAACCCATGCTGATTTGGGCAAATTAAAGATTTAACCTCAAAGCTCAGTGTTGCATTGACCGAGTGCTCAAAAATATTAGAAATAGTCGATAGCTTTGAAATAGGCCCATAATTTCTAACGTGATTTTTATTACCACTCTTAAAGAAGGGCGTAATGGAAGAGAGTTTCCTTTTGTCAGTGAAACTCCCCGTCGATAAAGATTTGTTGATTATAATTTTCTTGGGATAGACCTAGCCCGGACAGTATTTTATCAAAACTGCTGAAAGTCCATCAGCATCTGTTTGATAGGAAGATTTCAATTTGAGTAAAGCATTACTACCGCGTGATTTTTTAGCTATTATCTTTTTAAACAGTTGGTTTAAACAGCTGACGCAAGTTTCGTGTTTTGTTTCACTGTCAAACATCTTCAGTTTGGTCTATAATTTAACCATGAATCGTCTTATATTTTATTATAAAAATGCGTGTTCTGTTAAGAAGTTTAAGGTCCCTTTTTTATCGAAAAACTGTGTTCAGGGACGAAGCTCATTTTTGGATCAATGGGTACGTAAATAAGCAGAATTGTCGATTTTGGAGTGTAGAGCAGCCAGAAGAATTGCAAGAGCTACCAATGTATCCAGAAAAGGTCTGAGTTTGGTGCGGTTTATGGGCTGGAGGTATCATTGGACCGTACTTCTTCAAAGATGCTGCGAATCTAACGTAACTGTGAATGGCGAGCACTACCGTGAAATGATATCCAACTTTTTTTTGCCCAAAGTGCAAGAGTTTGACTTGCATGACACGTGATTTCAGCAAGACGGTGCTACATGCCACACAACACACGTAACAATAGACTTGTTGAGAGGCGAGTTCGGTGAACATTTTATTTCACCTTCGCCACCTGTCAATTGGCCACCCAGATCGTGAGATATAACGCGTTTAGATTATTTTTTGTGGGGCTATGTTAAAGCGCATGTCTATTCAGACAAGCCTGCTTCAATTAACGCATTGGAAGACAACATTAAAGCATTTATATGTGAGATACCGGCCGAAACATTGGAAAAAGTATGACAAAATTGGACTAGGTGGATGGACCATTTGAAGCGCAGTCGCGGTCAACATTTGCATGAAATAATCTTCAAACATTAAACTATATGGACTGTACTATCGATTTAAGTAAAAATTTCATGCACTTTTCTGAATTTTACGTGTGTTTTTTTGAAAAACTGTCCTATAGCTCGCCTTTAATATCCTCAGGAGAAAGGCAAAACATACTTAAAGGCAGAAAAACTATTAGATGTCTCAAGTTCAGCAAATAAATTATTCCAATTAATATCAAGTAATAAGTCATTGAAATTGACAAAATCGCAAAATGAATACAGCGTCCGGTACTTGAAGTGTAACCAACTTCAGATCGCTCGCGCAGCTGATGCACGCGAAGACTTTTTCACTTCGCCCAACTCGACAGCGGGGAAGTTCTTAAAGGGGAAAAATTAAAAAAAAAATTGATTGATTGTTAGTATATTTTCTCAAGAAAATGTGGTAAAAATTTTAAAGCGAAACTCGTTTTATTACCGATTCTATGTGCACTTACGTGAGCGCCCGTCGGTTCGGCCCCATAGCGCTTACGATTACGCCATATTGTGTAGATTAATAAAATTTTGGTTTTTTGATTTCAAATGATTATTCATTGCTGTATCGCTGCCACCAGATGACGTCATTTTTTTTAACACGTTACGTTTATTTACATAAATTTGTCGATTTTCAATATTTTTAAATAAAAACATAGTTTAATACATATATAACAAGTTGCCTTTTGTCCGATCCTCGCGTAATCATTCCTAATTACAAAAGGAAAATTCCCAAAAATCGACAATTTTTTGGCCCCTCACAGTGGCATTCCCCCTTAACAGAGCTGATTACAGTGAATTTTCTATGAGTGCATTGGCTCTGCACAGTTTTTGGCTTCTGTATGAAATCAAATTGCCAGTGGCATTGGGTAAGGTATTTGAATGTGCAGTGTAACACACATACTTGTGTATTCGTTCTAGTCATGGGAAACTTTTGATAGTTTTCCTTTGTCGGTGTGATATTCTATCTCTCTTTTACCAATAACAATTTCTTATAACAGAGAAATATATCTACTATGCTCTAAAGGCAAAGCAACTAATCATTTTTATTCTTACAATGTAATAACCGCGGACAACTAAACTCCTCATTGTCGTCATTATAAACTTTTCAGCACTAATAAAAATACTTCTTATTTTTGTTATCAAAAGGTAATCAGCACTGATGGACCAATTTACTAATTTTCGTTATCAAAAAGTAATCAGCTCAAACTCCTCATTTTCGTAAAAAGTAATCAAACTGCTGACAAAACTCCTCATTTTCGTTATCATAAAATATTTTATTTAGAAATATATAAAATTTATATTTTTTTTTGTTTTCATTAGAAAACTTTTACATATCAATTCGGTGTTTAATCCACGGAGATTCGAACTGACGAATTTTCAAATGTTAGCCAAGCAAGCATCTACTCATTCGGCTATGGCGATCATTTTACTCGTACATAAGGCAAGTGTTCTTTCTTAAAACTGAATGTCCATTGGTTCTGTACGAGGGAGATTAGGTTTAGCAGTAGGTTGACCTAGTTTTCTATAAGGTTGGTAATTGGGGTAATTATTATTGAAACGAACAGGAGTTATCTGTATGACGTGATGTCTGAATTTGGTATCCCCACAAAACTAATACAGCTTTGCAAGATGACATTGATCAACACCAGCAGCGCCTTCAGAAGGGGGGAGGACCTCTCCGAGCAGTTTGATACCAAACGAGGATTCAGACAAGGTGGCTCACTGTCGTGCGACTTCTTTAACGAGCCGCAAAACTTAATCGCTCAGGAACAATATTTTATAAGAGCGTACAATTTTGGCGTATGCCGATGATATTGACGTAATCCGCCTTAACAACCGCGCTGTTAGTTCTGCCTTCTCCAAACTGTATAAGGAGGCACAGCAAATGGGCCTTTCGGTGAACGAGGACAAAACGAAAAAACAGTCGGCGCACTCGCGCATCGGCACCCACGTCACTGTTGACAGTTACGGTTTCGAGGTTGTAAAAGACTTCGTTCATTTAAGAACTAGCATTAATACCGATAACAATGTCAGCCTGGAAATCCAACACAGAATCTCTCTTGCCAACAAGTGCTACTTTGAACTAAGTAGGCAACTGAGCAGTAAAATCCTCTCTCGACGAACAAAACTAACACTCTACAAGGCTCTCATCATACCCGTCCTAACGTATGGCGCAGAAGTGTGGACGGCAACATCCGATGAAGCGACGCTTGGAGTGTTTGAGAGAAAGATTCTGCGCAAGATTTTTGGACCGACATAGACAAAGCGCAGAGAATAAAATACCAGCGGCTATGCTGGCTGGGTCATGTCGTCCGAATGGATACAAACGCTCTGACTCTAAAAATATTCGATGCGGTGCCAGCTGGTGATAGCAGAGGAAGAGGAAGGCCTCCTTTGCGTTGGAAACATCAGGTGGAGAAGGACTTGGCTTCACTGGAAGTGTCCAACTGGCTCCGGTTATCACGAGAAAAAAACGTCTGGCGAGCTTTGTTAAGCTTGGCTAAAATCGCGTAAGCGGTTATCGTGCCAATTAAGAAGAAGAAGATTAATGAAATTCGGAAAGTTTTGTGCTTGCATATCGAAAGTCGTGAGGCTTTCTGTTTTAACTATTATTACCCAGCGCGTAGGGAGAATGGAAGCTTTAGTTCCCTAATTTTATACAAAGGTCGGGAGCTTGAGGAAGATCTACTGGCTCTCTCATACCAAGAAATCTTGGAAAGTTTCCTTAAAGTCCTCGTATGAAAGTGTGGAGGGCTTTGTCCCGGTATGTTCGGGTAAGTAAATGCATAGATTCTGCACCAACTTCTCTGCATCCAAGCTTGTTTAGAATAAGAGAGAAGTGGGAATAACCGCGGTGGTAGAATTCTTGAATAGTGAGGGACATGATTCTAGTTGCCATGACGCTGAACAGTTACAACTATTGCACAGTATAACAAAAACAATTCATTGATAAGTTGGAGCTCATATTTCTATGAGCCAAGTGTCTTCATTCATAAAACAAGCCGCCCATATGCGTGAAAGAGAAGGTCTATGCCCATAGTATGAAGAAACATTAAAAATTAAGAAAATTATAATAGTAGTATTTATAATTGTTTTGATCATTTAATAATAATATCTGGTATGTACAGCCAATAATATAATATAATTCGAAGCTGCGATTTACCACTTTCGGGGGAACCCTCCAGGGGAACATTCTCCGCGATTCATCATCCAAGGGACCCTCGAGAGAATTATACAGGAAAAATATAAGTAAAATAAGAATTTTGAATTAAGAAATTTGTTTCTTAAGTAATGCCAAGCCCGAATAACCTTATCCGACCTTCTATGCATAATGCAGTGTCACCTGTGCCAGACGCATCCTCGCTGTATCCTACCCACTCCCTTAGCCAACTGCTTCTAGTCCATTTAAGATAGATCAACTGACGGGATTTGTCAATAACATTTTGAGACAGCGAGGACCAAACTTAGTACAAGCAGCCCTTAATTCAAATGTTAACTTTTCTAACATAACTGACGAGACTATTGACGCAAATCACATAAATAACATAACAGAGCTCGACTGAATACCGGATAAGAGAAGAGGCGTTCCGTATGAAAAAGCCCAACATCGAGAACGATTTTGAAGCAAAATAATTTATATGGTTATTAAAACAAAATTTGTTATCAAAGATAACGCCAAGGTCCTTAAACTTGCTAACACAAAGCAGAACACATGTTGAGATACTGTGTTAAGCACACAAAATGTTAGATGTTTTCGAGTACGATATTTGAAAGCACTTGAATAGGTTCAGCGAAAGATGTAAGATCTGACTCCACAAGTAAAGCTTATCCACACCGACTTGAAATTTAATGGCATCCTCTTGACTCTTGATCACCGAGAAGATCTTAAGGTCATCAGCATAAAGCAAAAATTTAACAAATGAGAAACAATTTTTGATGTTATTAATAAATAACACAAATAAAGTGTTCCCAAGATACTTTCTTGCGGAACACAAGAGGGGGCAGCAAAGGGAGTAGAACAAATACCATCAATTGTTACAACACAAGGTCTATTGCTCAAATAAGAGGTTCTCCATTGTACAAAAGCAGAATGAGAACCAAATCAAGTTGATTTTTTATTTAAGATTCTATGCGAAACTTTGTTGAAGGCTTTCGAAAAGTGAGTGCAAATACAGTCGGCCTAGAAACCAGCTGAGAAGGAATCAATACAGTATTCACTAAAAACAGACAGATTAGATACTGTAGTTCTGTTGGCAACAAACCCATGCTGATTTGGGCAAATTAAAGATTTAACCTCAAAGCTCAGTGTTGCATTGACCGAGTGCTCAAAAATATTAGAAATAGTCGATAGCTTTGAAATAGGCCCATAATTTCTAACGTGATTTTTATTACCACTCTTAAAGAAGGGCGTAATGGAAGAGAGTTTCCTTTTGTCAGTGAAACTCCCCGTCGATAAAGATTTGTTGATTATAATTTTCTTGGGATAGACCTAGCCCGGACAGTATTTTATTAAAACTGCTGAAAGTCCATCAGCATCTGTTTGATAGGAAGATTTCAATTTGAGTAAAGCATTACTACCGCGTGATTTTTTAGCTATTATCCTTTTAAACAGTTGGTTTAAACAGCTGACGCAAGTTTCGTGTTTTGTTTCACTGTCAAACATCTTCAGTTTGGTCTATAATTTAACCATGAATCGTCTTATATTTTATTATAAAAATGCGTGTTCTGTTAAGAAGTTTAAGGTCCCTTTTTTATCGAAAAACTGTGTTCAGGGACGAAGCTCATTTTTGGATCAATGGGTACGTAAATAAGCAGAATTGTCGATTTTGGAGTGTAGAGCAGCCAGAAGAATTGCAAGAGCTACCAATGTATCCAGAAAAGGTCTGAGTTTGGTGCGGTTTATGGGCTGGAGGTATCATTGGACCGTACTTCTTCAAAGATGCTGCGAATCTAACGTAACTGTGAATGGCGAGCACTACCGTGAAATGATATCCAACTTTTTTTTGCCCAAAGTGCAAGAGTTTGACTTGCATGACACGTGATTTCAGCAAGACGGTGCTACATGCCACACAACACACGTAACAATAGACTTGTTGAGAGGCGAGTTCGGTGAACATTTTATTTCACCTTCGCCACCTGTCAATTGGCCACCCAGATCGTGAGATATAACGCGTTTAGATTATTTTTTGTGGGGCTATGTTAAAGCGCATGTCTATTCAGACAAGCCTGCTTCAATTAACGCATTGGAAGACAACATTAAAGCATTTATATGTGAGATACCGGCCGAAACATTGGAAAAAGTATGACAAAATTGGACTAGGTGGATGGACCATTTGAAGCGCAGTCGCGGTCAACATTTGCATGAAATAATCTTCAAACATTAAACTATATGGACTGTACTATCGATTTAAGTAAAAATTTCATGCACTTTTCTGAATTTTACGTGTGTTTTTTTTGAAAAACTGTCCTATAGCTCGCCTTTAATATCCTCAGGAGAAAGGCAAAACATACTTAAAGGCAGAAAAACTATTAGATGTCTCAAGTTCAGCAAATAAATTATTCCAATTAATATCAAGTAATAAGTCATTGAAATTGACAAAATCGCAAAATGAATACAGCGTCCGGTACTTGAAGTGTAACCAACTTCAGATCGCTCGCGCAGCTGATGCACGCGAAGACTTTTTCACTTCGCCCAACTCGACAGCGGGGAAGTTCTTAAAGGGGAAAAATTAAAAAAAAATTGATTGATTGTTAGTATATTTTCTCAAGAAAATGTGGTAAAAATTTTAAAGCGAAACTCGTTTTATTACCGATTCTATGTGCACTTACGTGAGCGCCCGTCGGTTCGGCCCCATAGCGCTTACGATTACACCATATTGTGTAGATTAATAAAATTTTGGTTTTTTGATTTCAAATGATTATTCATTGCTGTATCGCTGCCACCAGATGACGTCATTTTTTTTAACACGTTACGTTTATTTACATAAATTTGTCGATTTTCAATATTTTTAAATAAAAACATAGTTTAATACATATATAACAAGTTGCCTTTTGTCCGATCCTCGCGTAATCATTCCTAATTACAAAAGGAGAATTCCCAAAAATCGACAATTTTTTGGCCCCTCACAGTGGCATTCCCCCTTAACAGAGCTGATTACAGTGAATTTTCTATGAGTGCATTGGCTCTGCACAGTTTTTGGCTTCTGTATGAAATCAAATTGCCAGTGGCATTGGGTAAGGTATTTGAATGTGCAGTGTAACACACATACTTGTGTATTCGTTCTAGTCATGGGAAACTTTTGATAGTTTTCCTTTGTCGGTGTGATATTCTATCTCTCTTTTACCAATAACAATTTCTTATAACAGAGAAATATATCTACTATGCTCTAAAGGCAAAGCAACTAATCATTTTTATTCTTACAATGTAATAACTGCTGACAACTAAACTCCTCATTGTCGTCATTATAAACTTTTCAGCACTAATAAAAATACTTCTTATTTTTGTTATCAAAAGGTAATCAGCACTGATGGACCAATTTACTAATTTTCGTTATCAAAAAGTAATCAGCTCAAACTCCTCATTTTCGTAAAAAGTAATCAAACTGCTGACAAAACTCCTCATTTTCGTTATCATAAAATATTTTATTTAGAAATATATAAAATTTATATTTTTTTTGTTTTCATTAGAAAACTTTTACATATCAATTCGGTGTTTAATCCACGGAGATTCGAACTGACGAATTTTCAAATGTTAGCCAAGCAAGCATCTACTCATTCGGCTATGGCGACCATTTTACTCGTACATAAGGCAAGTGTTCTTTCTTAAAACTGAATGTCCATTGGTTCTGTACGAGGGAGATTAGGTTTAGCAGTAGGTTGACCTAGTTTTCTATAAGGTTGGTAATTGGGGTAATTATTATTGAAACGAACAGGAGTTATCTGTATGACGTGATGTCTGAATTTGGTATCCCCACAAAACTAATACAGCTTTGCAAGATGACATTGATCAACACCAGCAGCGCCTTCAGAAGGGGGGAGGACCTCTCCGAGCAGTTTGATACCAAACGAGGTTTCAGACAAGGTGGCTCACTGTCGTGCGACTTCTTTAACGAGCCGCAGAACTTAATCGCTCAGGCACAATATTTTATAAGAGCGTACAATTTTGGCGTATGCCGATGATATTGACGAAATCCGCCTTAACAACCGCGCTGTTAGTTCTGCCTTCTCCAAACTGTATAAGGAGGCACAGCAAATGGGTCTTTCGGTGAACGAGGACAAAACGAAAAAACAGTCGGCGCACTCGCGCATCGGCACCCACGTCACTGTTGACAGTTACGGTTTCGAGGTTGTAAAAGACTTCGTTCATTTAAGAACTAGCATTAATACCGATAACAATGTCAGCCTGGAAATCCAACACAGAATCTCTCTTGCCAACAAGTACTACTTTGAACTAAGTAGGCAACTGAGCAGTAAAATCCTCTCTCGACGAACAAAACTAACACTCTACAAGGCTCTCATCATGCCCGTCCTAACGTATGGCGCAGAAGTGTGGACGGCAACATCCGATGAAGCGACGCTTGGAGTGTTTGAGAGAAAGATTCTGCGCAAGATTTTTGAGAGAGAGAATAAAATACCAGCGGCTATGCTGGCTGGGTCATGTCGTCCGAATGGATACAAACGCTCTGGCTCTAAAAATATTCGATGCGGTACCAGCTGGTGATAGCAGAGGAAGAGGAAGGCCTCCTTTGCGTTGGAAACATCAGGTGGAGAAGGACTTGGCTTCACTGGAAGTGTCCAACTGGCTCCGGTTATCACGAGAAAAAAACGCCTGGCGAGCTTTGTTAAGCTTGGCTAAAATCGCGTAAGCGGTTATCGTGCCAATTAAGAAGAAAAAGATTAATGAAATTCGGAAAGTTTTGTGCTTGCATATCGAAAGTCGTGAGGCTTTCTGTTTTAACTATTATTACCCAGCGCGTAGGGAGAATGGAAGCTTTAGTTCCCTAATTTTATACAAAGGTCGGGAGCTTGAGGAAGATCTACTGGCTCTCTCATACCAAGAAATCTTGGAAAGTTTCCTTAAAGTCCTCGTATGAAAGTGTGGAGGGCTTTGTCCCGGTATGTTCGGGTAAGTAAATGCATAGATTCTGCACCAACTTCTCTGCATCCAAGCTTGTTTAGAATAAGAGAGAAGTGGGAATAACCGCGTTGGTAGAATTCTTGAATAGTGAGGGACATGATTCTAGTTGCCATGACGCTGAACAGTTACAACTATTGCACAGTATAACAAAAACAATTCATTGATAAGTTGGAGCTCATATTTCTATGAGCCAAGTATCTTCATTCATAAAACAAGCCGCCCATATACGTGAAAGAGAAGGTCTATGCCCATTGTATGAAGAAACATTAAAAATTAAGAAAATTATAATAGTAGTATTTATAATTGTTTTGATCATTTAATAATAATATCTGGTATGTACAGCCAATAATATAATATAATTCGAAGCTGCGATTTACCACTTTCGGGGGAACCCTCCAGGGGAACATTCTCTGCGATTCATCATCCAAGGGACCCTCGAGAGAATTATACAGGAAAAATATAAGTAAAATAAGAATTTTGAATTAAGAAATTTGTTTCTTAAGTAATGCCAAGCCCGAATAACCTTATCCGACCTTCTGTGCATAATGCAGTGTCACCTGTGCCAGACGCATCCTCGCTGTATCCAACCCACTCCCTTAGCCAACTGCTTCTAGTCCATTTAACATATATCAACTGACGGGATTTGTCAATAACATTTTGAGACAGCGAGGACCAAACTTAGTACAAGCAGCCCTTAATTCAAATGTTAACTTTTCTAACATAACTGACGAGACTATTGACGCAAATCACATAAATAACATAACAGAGCTCGACTGAATACCGGATAAGAGAAGAGGCGTTCCGTATGAAAAAGCCCAACATCGAGAACGATTTTGAAGCAAAATAATTTATATGGTTATTAAAACAAAATTTGTTATCAAAGATAACGCCAAGGTCCTTAAACTCGCTAACACAAAGCAGAACACATGTTGAGATACTGTGTTAAGCACACAAAATGTTAGATGTTTTCGAGTACGATATTTGAAAGCACTTGAATAGGTTCAGCGAAAGATGTAAGATCTGACTCCACAAGTAAAGCTTATCCACACCGACTTGAAATTTAATGGCATCCTCTTGATTCTTGATCACTGAGAAGATCTTAAGGTCATCAGCATAAAGCAAAAATTTAACAAATGAGAAACAATTTTTGATGTTATTAATAAATAACACAAATAAAGTGTTCCCAAGATACTTTCTTGCGGAACACCAGAGGGGGCAGCAAAGGGAGTAGAACAAATACCATCAATTGTTACAACACAAGGTCTATTGCTCAAATAAGAGGTTATCTATTGTACAAAAGCAGAATGAGAACCAAATCAAGTTGATTTTTGAAGTGAAAACTTCTTTAGAATCGTTGGGAGTGATTTGAGAAAAAGTGAAACGAAAAAAGCGACACTCTTGGCTACGAATATTACATATACACGTAGCGACGAACTAAATAACTTTTAGGCCAGCGCCGACAGCATGGCGCGATAGCCGAGCGGCTAGCAATGTGAGCTTCCGATCCAAAATCCTTGGTTCGAATCACAAGAAAAAAATTTTTTTATACAGTTATTTTATTTTATTTTATGATATGTTTATGAGGAGCTTTTTTTCATGGCAGAAATACACTCGGTGTTTTGCCATTGCCTGCTGAGGGGTGAGCGCTATTAGAAAAATAGTTTTCCTTAATTTTGGTGTTTTCACCGAGATTCGAACTGACGTTCTCTCTGTGAATTCTGAATAGTAGTCACGCACCAACCCATTCGGCTACGGCGTTTGTTTAATTTTACTGATGCAAAAATGAGGAAAAATATATGAATAAAGTTTGCTTACTGTTTACACATTTTCCAAAGGTGACGGAGAACCAAAAAAAAAGTTGATTTTCAAACAAATACGAGTGCATATGTGTAATTGTGTTAGAGTTTCGTTCACGCCCCAGCAAAACCTGCGTGCATATGTGTTTGTAACATTCAAAAACATGTAATTGTGTTACAGTTTCGGTCACGCAGGTTTTGCTGGGGACGCTCATGATAGCAACCGCGTGTGTATTTTTATATTCGTAAATATTTTCATTTTTAAATATTTACCGCAATTATGCCGAAAAATAATGCAGAAAAGTGTCGTGAATATCGACAGAAAAAAAAATCAATAAATAGCATCACGGAATTCATTCACGAAAATTTAATAAAGTATACACCAGAAGTATCGCGGATACTTAGAAAAGATTACAATAAAGTTCCAATGATTTTAAGTGGCGATTTTAACGTAAATTTTGCATTGGACACAGCGGTTCCTTTAATTGACGTTCTCAATACAACATTCAATTTAAAAATGTGTAACAATCGCACTGAATCGACAACACGATCAAAAACAACCATTGACGCGGTATTTCAAAGACATGTTGACAACATCGAAACCAAAGCATTTGTATCATATTTTAGCTATCATAAGCCACTCGTATCATTTGTTGAAATTGAAAACATTGAGGATGAATAATAATAAAATGAAGAAAATAAAATATGAACTTTATAACAATATTATAATGAACCTATAATTATCCCGCTCCTAATGCTGCTTTCGTCTTATTCTCTCTCAGTTTGTTTTACGGAAGGTTTCACTTCTATCGCGTCTAACCGTTAGACTGGTGTTCTTTTTTTATTTGAGATTCTATGCGAAACTTTGTTGAAGGCTTTCGAAAAGTGAGTGCAAATACAGTCGACCTAGAAACCAGCTGAAAAGGAATCAACGCAGTATTCACTAAAAACAGACAGATTAGATACTGTAGATCTGTTGGCAACAAACCCATGCTGATTTTGGCAAATTAAAGACTTAACCGCAAAGCTCAGTGTTGCATTGACCAAGTGCTCAAAAATTTTAGAAATAATCGATAGCTTTGAAATAGGCCCATAATTTCTAACGTGATTTTTATTACCACTCTTAAAGAAGGGCGTAATGGAAGAGAGTTTCCTTTTGTCAGTGAAACTCCCCGTCGATAAAGATTTGTTGATTATAATTTTCTTGGGATAGACCTAGCCCGGACAGTATTTTATCAAAACTGCTGAAAGTCCATCAGCATCTGTTTGATAGGAAGATTTCAATTTGAGTAAAGCATTACTACCGCGTGATTTTTTAGCCATTATCTTTTTAAACAGTTGGTTTAAACAGCTGACGCAAGTTTCGTGTTTTGTTTCACTGTCAAACATCTTCAGTTTGGTCTATAATTTAACCATGAATCGTCTTATATTTTGTTATAAAAATGCGTGTTCTGTTAAGAAGTTTAAGATCCACTTTTTTATTGAAAAATTGTGTTCAGCGACGAAGCTCATTTTTGGATCAATGGGTACGTAAATAAGCAAAATTGTCGATTTTGGAGTGAAGATCAGCCAGAAGAATTGCAAGAGCTACCAATGTATCCAAAAAAGGTCTGAGTTTGGTGCGGTTTATGGGCTGGAGGTATCATTGGACTGTACTTCTTCAAAGATGCTGCGAATCTAACGTAACTGTGAATGGTGAGCGCTACCGTGAAATGATATCCAACTTTTTTTTGCCCAAAGTGCAAGAGTTTGACTTGCATGACATGTGGTTTCAGTAAGACGGTGCCACATGCCACACAGCACACGTAACAATAGACTTGTTGAGAGGCGAGTTCGGTGCACATTTTATTTCACCTTCGGGACCTGTCAATTGGCCACCCAGATCGTGAGATATAACGCCTTTAGATTATTTTTTGTGGGGCTATGTTGAAGCTCATGTCTATTCAGACAAGCCTGCTTCAATTAACGCATTGGAAGACAACATTAAAGCATTTATATGTGAGATACCGGCCGAAACATTGGAAAGAGTATGACAAAATTGGACCATTTGAAGCGCAGTCGCGGTCAACATTTGCATGAAATAATCTTCAAACATTAAACTATATGGACTGTACTATCGATTTAAGTAAAAATTTCATGCACTTTTCTGAATTTTACGTGAATTTTGAAAAACTTCCTATAGCTCTTAAAAAATCACCCTTTAATATCCTCGGGAGAAAGGCAAAATGGACTTGAAGGCAGAACAACTATTAGATGCCTCAAGTTCAGCAAATAAATTATTCCAATTAATATCAAGTAATAAGTCATTGAAATTGACGAAATCACAAAATGAATACAGGGTCCGGTACTAGAAGTGTTACCAACTTCAGATCGCTCGCGCAGCTGATGCACGCGTAGACTTTTTCACTTCGCCCAACTCGACAGCGGGGAAGTTCTTAAAGGGGAAAAATTAAAAAAAAATTGATTGATTGTTAGTATATTTTCTCAAGAAAATGTGGTAAAAATTTTAAAGCGAAACTCGTTTTATTACTGATTCTATGTGCACTTACGTGAGCGCCCGTCGGTTCGGCCCCATAGCGCTTACGATTACGCCATATTGTGTAGATTAATAAAATTTTGGTTTTTTGATTTCAAATGATTATTCATTGCTGTATCGCTGCCACCAGATGACGTCATTTTTTTTAACACGTTACGTTTATTTACATAAATTTGTCGATTTTCAATATTTTTAAATAAAAACATAGTTTAATACATATATAACAAGTTGCCTTTTGTCCGATCCTCGCGTAATCATTCCTAATTACAAAAGGAAAATTCCCGAAAATCGACAATTTTTTGGTCCCTCACAGTGGCATTCACCCTTAACAGAGCTGATTACAGTGAATTTTCTATGAGTGCATTGGCTCTGCACAGTTTTTGGCTTCTGTATGAAATCAAATTGCCAGTGGCATTGGATAAGGTATTTGAATGTGCAGTGTAACACACATACTTGTGTATTCGTTCTAGTCATGGGAAACTTTTGATAGTTTTCCTTTGTCGGTGTGATATTCTATCTCTCTTTTACCAATAACAATTTCTTATAACAGAGAAATATATCTACTATGCTCTAAAGGCAAAGCAACTAATCATTTTTATTCTTACAATGTAATAACTGCTGACAACTAAACTCCTCATTGTCGTCATTACAAACTTCTCAGCACTAATAAAAGTACTTCTTATTTTTATTATCAAAAGGTAATCAGCACAAACACCTCATTTTCGTTAAAAGTAATCAAACTGCTGACAAAAACTCCTCATTTTCGTTATGATAAAATATTTTATTTAGAAATATATAAAATTTATATATTTTTGTTTTCATTAGAAAACTTTTACATATCAATTCGGTGTTTCATCCACGGAGATTCGAACTCACGAGTTTTCAAATGTTAGCCCAGCAAGCATCTACTCATTCGGCTTTGGCGACCATACAACAAACATAGCCAAATATCACACTAGTACTTCAGAGCAGCCGCATTATCGTTAAAATCGTCAAAAAGTAATGAGCACTGATGCCATATGTAAGGAGTACGAAATATTTTAAAGTTGTACCCTTTTGACCAAAAAGATTGATAATTATATGATGAGTAATTTGGATTTGTTCTCCAATGGAATTTGCAAAAAATGGTTCGGTTTTTTGTGACAAGGCAGGGTTGGATGTAATTTTTGCTTGACCCAGTATCGATAAGCATTTTAATGATTTTACCGTTCTTCCTTTTGCATTGTACTCGTACGTAAGGCAAGAATCTCTCTTGCCAACAAGTGCTACTTTCAACTAAGTAGGCAACTGAGCAGTAAAGTCCTCTCTCGACGAACAAAACTAAAACTCCACAAGACTCTCATCATGCCCGTAACGTATGGCGCAGAAGTGTGGACGGCAACATCCGATGAAGCGACGCTTGGAGTGTTTGAGAGAAAGATTCTGCGCAAGATTTTTGGACCGACATAGACAAAGCGCAGAGAATAAAGATCCAGCGTCTATGCTGGTTGGGTCATGTCGTCCGAATGGATACAAACGCTCCGACTCTGAAAGTATTCGATGCTGTACCAGCTGGTGGTAGCAGAGGAAGAACAAGGCCTCCTTTGCGTTGGAAAGATCAGATGGAGAAGGACTTGGCTTCACTGGAAGTATCCAACTGGCTCCGCTTAGCACGAGAAAGAAACGCCTGGCGAGTTTTGTTAAACTTGGTTAAAATCGCGTAAGCGGTTATCGTTCCAATTAAGAAGAAGAAGATTAATAAAATTCGGAAAGCTTTGTGCTTGCATATCTCGTGAGGCAAAGTCGTGGGGCTTTCTGTTTTGGCTATTATTACCCAGCGCGTACGGAGAATGGGAGTTTTAGTTCCCTAATTTTAGACAAAGGTCAAGAGCTTTAGGAAGATCTACTGGCTCTCTCATACCATGAAGTCTTGGAAGGTTGCCTTAAAGTCCTCATATGAAAGTGTGGAGGGCTTTGTCCCGGTACGTTCGGGTAAGTAAATGCATAGATTCCGCACCAACTTCTGTGCGTCCAAGCTTGTTTAGAATAAGAGAGAAGTGAGAATAACCGCGTTGGTAGAATTCTTGAATAGTGAAGTTGTCCTGCACTAAGGAGGTCATTTAGTACCTAAATTGAAATCATTTGACGGTACTATAGGAAACGATAGTCTTAGAGAGCTTCGTGTTACTATAAACATGCATGACGACACCCTGACACTAAGTAATGACATTATAATTAAAATTGGAGAGCAACATTCACATACAGTTAACGAAATAGATGTTAGAACTGACTATATGACAGCCACATAAATACAACATATAAATTGTTTAACAAAAAAGTACGCACACTTTTTTACCAAACCGGACGAAAAATTAACATATACAACTAAAGACCCAATCAGAGAATAAATCATCGCGTTCGGAATACCAAAACTTGTAACAATTGACAACAAAAAATCTCTTAACTCTGCTTCAATCTCATCCTTACTCAGGGATCAAATGTCCATAGACCCTTACACCACACCGCCCTCCAGTCGCAAAAGTAATGGACAAGTGAAAGATTTCACAGTATAATTTCCGAAATCATAGGAGGACAAATCAAACGGTGACAACATTTGATGAGCTTCTATTCAAATCCTTTTACGCCCTATGCTCCACAAGGAAAACATATACAATACATTGTATGTATTAAAATCAGTAAAAGAATACAATTCCTCAATACATTCAACGACAAAGAATAAACGAATAGACACATTTTTTGGATATAGAGTGTATGGTGACCCACAACAGCTAGAACAACAAAGACAGGATAACATTGCCTTACTTAAGAAAAAGAAAGAACTAGATCTCACATATCATAACAAAACTAGACCTGAAAACAATAACTCATTTAAGCTAAAATAAATATAGAACTAGGTTCCAAGTTAACTTTAAAGTATAAAGAGGAGACGGTTTTAGAATATCACGGGATGACAGTTAAATCAGTATCGGGACGAACAACTCACAAGTCTCTAATAAAAAATTAAATATTTTTCTCCCTTTCCTTTTAGGTAAAAATGGGTCAATACACATTCTTTATCCTTTTTGTTACTATTACAAATTCCTCTTCGGACGTACAAATTTTAGACAATAGCAAGGCCCAGCTAGTAACGGTAGTCAATGGACAAGACGTTACATTCAGATGTATTCATCTCATCAACTTAGGGAAATACGAACAATTTTTAGCAGAGACACAAGACGTGATGACCAATCAAATCCTTAATGAACACTTTCTATATCCCAATATCCCATCCTAAAACATGAAACCATCCAGACCTTTGAAATCCTAAACGCTCTAAAACCTTCCAAATCCAATAAAATAAAAAGATCAATTGATATGTCTATTGGGAACGGCATGGAAATACATAGCCGGATCTGCCGATCATGAAGGTTTTAATATAATAACACCTAAGAAATAATTTACATGAAAATAATAAAAACCAAGTAACTAGTAGGTAACAAATTATTCGAGAAGCGAATAAATAATATAACTATAATAATATAACATAACTAATAAACAAAATGCTAAATACGATTAAAAAAGATACTATAATGGAAATAATAATATTATAAATTTGCAAAATAAAAGTAGATTAATTAAAAAAGAATTAATAAACATTTGATATGCCATCCAATGGGAAAAAGAAAATATTTTAAACTCTAAAAGAGTTGAATGTTGAAAGCCGTCGGTAAGCGTTTGCGCACAAAGGGAATGGCCCAGAAATTATCAATTGAAGGAGAGGGATATCGAGAGACTTTTGTGAGATGTTTCTTGAACGGCAGAAAAGAAAAGGTTTTATGCACCATGTCGTCACTGAAGATGAAAAATGGATCTATTATGATAACCTTAAGCATCGAAAATGTTGGAACCTACCAGGTGAACCATATAGTAGCCATCGCTACCACGTGTGTCGTGATTCCACTAAAAATATCACTCCTCTTCTCTTGGATTTTCGCTAGACCACGGGACTGCTTCTGCATTGCTTCGAGGTAGAAGGCCAAGACGGCTTCCTAAGCAGGACACTTACTTACTCACCCAACTTGATTGCCTATCAATAGAAATGAAGCCTTTCCCTCCTTATTTCCAATCATCTTATATCGCCTTCCACTGGTGGTGCTGTTAACCTATCACGGAGATCAAGTAACATTCTACACATGATGTAGATGAAACCTTGGTGGATAAGTAGTAGGAATGAAAGATATAAGGTGAAACTCCCGAAAGGGGTCTGGGTTTTAGGTTGACACCCTAATGTCAGTTTAAAAAAAACCCAGTCTCGACACGTCAACAACAGCCTCGGATAAGGATCGAACTTAGATGCCGATCATTGCGACTTTGTTACAGCCAGGGAAGATGGCAGAAATTGCGGACGAACTAATATTGCATTAGCATTAAAGCAAATATATGTTCATTGCAAGAGATACGATGAAAAGAAAGCGGAGAAATCAAAAAAGAGCCTATTCAATATTCTACAGTGGGTCTGAGATGCAAGGTTCACGAGGAACTGGTTTTTTCATGGACAACAAAACTTGAAAAAGCTTACTGAGTTTCCTCCCTATCAGCGACCGATTGTGTTACCTAAAATTAAAGGGCAAATTCCAGAATATATCAATAATAATATAAATGTATATGCACCCACTGAAGACAGTATGGATACTGTTAAATACCAATTTCACCATGATCTTGAAAGACTACTTAGTAGAATGCAGAAATTTGATGCATTAATTGTGATAGGTGACTTCAATGCCCAAGTTGGAAAAGATAGCGATATTATACAAGGTGTTACAGGATAATTTTCTCTTCATATAGATCCGACCGATAATGCTAGCCGCTTATGTGACTTCGCGGCTTCACAAGGACTGTTTATAAGCAGCACAGCCTTCAAACACAAACACATGCATCTACAGACTTGGAAGATGCCTGGCAATATTAGAGCAAACCAGATCGATCACATTTTTATTGATAAGAGACACACCACATCAATCATAGATGTGCGTTCATGCAAGGGTGCATACTGCGACTCAGCTAAAGTCAAGCGTATATCTAAAGTAAATGAGAGTAAAGGTTAAAGAAAGGTAGAGTCGAATACTCAGGAAACGCACATGAATGAAATTACGAAAAAGAAATACAAAGAATCTTTGAAAACAAATATGAATAATATTGTTAACGAGCCACATGAAAGAAGCGAAGTAAGTATAGATGAACACTGAAACGAACTAAAAAATCTTATTATTAACACTGCAAAAAATCCAATCGGAGAAAGGAGATCGGAAACAAATGAAGGGGTGAAACAAGGATAGCCGGAAAGCAAATAATATAAAGCAGCAAGTGAGAAAAGCATACGTGGAAAGATGTTCGAGGCCAAATTTTCTTGAATACCAAAATAAGAGAAAAGATAATGACAAAAAAAATATATATGAAACAACAGATTAACAAATTGAAAGAGACTTCGACAAACAAAAATGTCAGATCCATATACCAAAACATAAAAAGACAGACAAAAGCTTTCCACCCAAGGACCAACGTTTGTATGGACAAGGATGGAAATATTATTAGCGACAAGCAACAAGTGATAGGAATATGGAAACAGCGTTTCACCGAGCTCCTCAATGAAAGTCATAGTAATGGTAATGATAATAACAATAAAGAAGAGGAGATCCATATAGCCGAAATATTGATTAAAGGACCTAGTATAATTGAAGTAACCACAGCAATAAATAAATTAAAAAACAATAAATCAGGTGGTGAAGACGGAATCCAGGCAGAGCTCATAAAATATGGAGGGCAAGCCTTGCACAAACAAATACACTATCTCGTAAAAACCATTTGGGAAAATAATAAAATACCAAATGAATGGCTAACAAGTGTAATAGTGTCAATACATAAGAGGGGCAATCAGACTGAATGTCGAAATTATCGAGGAATATCGCTATTGAGCGTTGGTTACAATGTGTTCACATAGTCTAGACAGAAAGCAAATCAAACACTGTTTTCGAAAACTTTGCGTTCCATTGAAACTGATGGAACTGGTTCTCTGCACGTTAAAGAATACTACTAGCAAGGTGCTAGTACAAGCCGAGATGTCTGAACCCTTCCAGGTCCTGTCTGGTGTTAAACAAACGAATTGTCGCAATATTTGAAAAAGATTTTCAAATATGTGTTTATGCTGACGACGTTCTCATCATGGCAAAAAACCATAACAAACTAATTCGCATATTCAAGCTGCTAGAAATAAAAGCAAATATTATAGAACTGAATATCAACGCCGAAAAAACTAAATTTAGGCTTCGCTCAGCACGTAATATGGAGCTAAAGATCTAGCTATAAATGATTTTGTTTTTGAAAGTGTAAATGAATTCAAATACCTAGGATTCATTCTATCAGCGAGTAGAGACGCATCAATTGCAGCAGATGAAAGAATTAAATCTGCTAATAAGACGTACTATGCAAATATAAGATTTTTTAGATCAAAGGTGATATCACGAATGCAGAAATCAACATGTGTAAAACTTTGATACGTCCGGTTCTTACTTATGGTGCTGAAATCTGGACGCTGATAGTTAATAATATGAACCAGCTATTGCAATTTGAAAGAACTATAATGAGAAAAATCGACGGTCCTATTCAGCTTGAAAACGGCACGTATCGCATCCGTTACAACAACGAAATTGGAAGCCTAATTAGTGATGAAAATATAATACGTTTTATTAAAGCGCAGTGGATCAGATGGACTAACCACATCATAAGAACGCCCAACGAAAGAATCCAGAAAAGCGTGTTTACTTTGCGCCCCATTGGAGGAAGAAAGGAGGGCCGACCAAGAAAGAGATGGCTTTCTGACGTCGAAGCAGACTTAAAAGCGATGAACGTTCGTAACGGTAGGACTGTTATAAGCTTACATGGCAAATTTCAGCGTGATATGTCACATAGTTTGTTTGCTGTGCTACTGTAAACAAGTCAAGCTCGAGTGTGGTCTTCGAATTTAACGATGGAAATTCAAGTTGAACAACAAAATTTCGGCTTCAAACACCTTAAAAATGTTGCAGACAACCTATGGGGACTCTGCTCTATCGCGTGCACGTGTTTTCCAGTGGTACAAATCGTTCAAAGAGGGCCGTACATCGGTTGAAAACTTGCCTCATGAACGTCGTCCAGCAACATTAGTAAACGACGAAAACATCGGAAAAGTAAAGGAAATTGTGCTTGAAAATCGCACAAATCGCAAAATCGGTTAACGCTGAATATTATTTAGACGTTTTAAAGCGTTTGCGCGAGAACATTGGTCTTAAAAGGAAGGAATTGTGGGACAACAAGTTATGGTTCTTACATCACGATAATGCACCAGCTCACACATCACATTTTGTTTGCGATTATTTGAACAAAAATAATGTTAATATCGTTCCGCAAGCACCGTATTCGCCTGATATGGCTCCATGTGACTTTTTCTTGTTTCCCAAGCTCAAATTGCCGCTTCTAAGAAAACATTTTGAGACAATTGAAATCGTAAAAGAGAATTCGAAGAACACACTCGAGCTTGACTTGTTTACAGTAGCACAGAAAACAAACTATGTGACATATCACGCTGAAATTTGCCATGTAAGCTTATAACAGTAATACCAAAAAACAAAAAATTAATTTTTGCCATATGTCATCCGCGGACCGTTTTATTGATACCGTCTCGTTCATATTGAGAAGAAGAAGTATGTACATCAAACTTCAAGGAAGTTAACTTAAAACTCCAGCGAAATGAAGTCAATGCGGACGAGGCCAACGCAGTTAAATAAGATTAAATTACAACTATTGTGTTCAATAACAAAATTAGCCATCACCAGCCAACAGGAAGTGATTGATATGGCATTATCTAATCATAAAATATCAGATTATATCACTGGTTGGAAATTACTCGATAAAGATTCCCTGTTGTACCATCGTTATATAGAGTTTAGACTTGCGGCCGAGACAACCTTGCCTCCAGCAGGCCGATATCCCCAAAAAGCGGATTGGACACGATATGAGGATCTCACTAAAGAGGAAATCCTTGATTTTCCGAAACTCCGAACAATAACGCGATTGAAGAAGACACAAACTCAGTGGGGCGAACTTTAATCTACTGTTATAGTAAGGTGTGCCCGGAACGTA
The DNA here is from genome assembly GCF_027943255.1 of Anastrepha obliqua. Classification (NCBI taxonomy): domain Eukaryota; kingdom Metazoa; phylum Arthropoda; class Insecta; order Diptera; family Tephritidae; genus Anastrepha; species Anastrepha obliqua. Next base: position 491,082 of record NW_026562184.1, read on the forward strand.
GGAGAAGAGTGGGTAAGACAGTCCCTTGGTGAAACACCGAACTCTCGAAATTCCGGAAAATTTCCAGGAAACTTCCTAACAGAGCTCTTAAAACTCAGTTGGAAGGGGATTGGACTGCCTACCGTAAACTGAAAAAGGAATATAAAAACAAAATTAAGAAACGGCTAGGCTGGACTCACTGCTCAATCCAGATGGTACTTATACGGACTCAAAATCAGAATTGTACGATGTTCTCTTTTCACCACATTTCTCTGGCTCCAGGAATGTTGTTGGTCAAAGCTCTATCGATCAATCTGATCATGTCGGTATAATTACCAGCAGACGTTATGGGTTCATTGCATCTAGGATAGTTAACGAAGAAACGATAAGGTTCGCCTTCTCGTCATTCGAAAACTTTAAATCCCCAGGACCCGATGGCATTTACCCAATCATGCCATGCTCAAGCGTGGCGGGGATCAACTGATGAAAATTTTGAAAAGAATCTTTACGGCATACCTTGCGCACGCTTATGTTCTACAATCGTGGCGTTTGGTGAAAGTTGTCTTTGCCCCAAAGCCAGGGAAGAACAACTAATCTTTACCAAAAAATTTCAGACCTATAAGCCTGACATCACTTATGCTTAAGGTCTGGAACGTATGGCGGAGAAACACATTAAGACGAGGGTTCTAAGTCGAATCCCTCTGAATATCAGACAGCATGCTTATCGATGTGGGAAATCTTACGAGTGCGTCAGCATAATCGAAAAAGGGCTGGAAACAAGAGAGTACACTCTTGGTGCTTTTATGGACATTGAAGGAGCTTTTAACAATGCCACCTTTGACTATATGTGCTCTCCTATCAGGAGTTATGGAGTAGAGGAAATCATTGTCAGATGGATTCACTCTATGCTATCCAAAAATTGCTTACCATTGATAGAGAAAGCGATGAGGGATTCAAGGTTGAGGTTAAAAATGGTTGCCTACAAAGTGGTGTACTCTCTCCCCTGCTTTGGTGATTTGTTGTGGTCTCTCTTCTTAATGATCAGCAAGAAATTGGACACATCCAAGCTTACGAGGACGATGCGTGCGTATTAAACTCAGGATGATCGCTTGCGACTATATGCAATAAAATGCAGGTACCTCTAAATAATATTGAGCATTGGTGCGAATTGCATGGTCTTTCGATGAATCGTATTAAAAGTACCTTAGTGCTTTCCACATTTTTCTAATAGCGGTCGCCCCTCGGCAGGCAATGGCAAACCTCCGAGTGTATTTCTGCCATGAAAAAGCTCCTCATAAAAATATCTGCCGTTCGGAGTCGACTTGAAACTGTAGGTCCCTCCATTTGTGGAATAACACCAAGACGCACACCACAAATAGGAGGAGGAGCTCGGCCAAACACCTAACAGAAGTGTACGCGCCAATTATTTATATTTTTATTTTTTTAGTGCTTTCCACTAGGAAACGCACTATGGAAGGCCTGAAAGGGGTAACACTGCAACTGTCTTCTGAGGTTAAATACTTAGGAGTAATCTTAGATAGTAAGCAGGTCGAGCAGAAGCGGTATCGAATACTAAAAGTCTTCTGGCAGTATAAGAGAACCTTTGGCAAGACATGGGGTCTAAGACGGACTATAGTGCACTAATCACCCTGATTAGACACATTATTACATACATCTCTGTAGTATGGTGGAAGTCTACGATGGTTAATTCCAGAGTAAAACCCCTAAACTGACTTCAGAGAAGTGTGTGCTTGGGTATCACAAATGCTATGAGTATGGCATCTGGTGATGCCCTTAATTCCATTCTGGACTTTAGATCTTCAAATTTGAAAGGAAGGCCGCGTACAGGCTCAAGTTAAACAGTGACAAACTGGCTAATGAAGGCTCTGCAAGTACGCCACTAGGCTCTGAATCCTTTCTAGTTGTAAATTTTGCATCGATTTAGCTATGGATTGACGACTTCATGAGGTCTGCCCATAGAGGACATTGGTCTGAGATGAACTCGTGCAGAGTAGCCAAGTGCTTTGTGAAAGAACCAAACAGGAAAACAGCGACCTTTCTCCTAAAACTCAGCTGGAATAACCTGAGAGTACTGGTGGGTGTTTTCACCCCTGTGGTCAGCTTATGGCTGGTCGTCGACAGTTCGATATGCCTATCACGTATTGAGGATGACGACACTGTAGATCATTTTCTCTGTAGCCGTCCAGCGTTTTCCAAAATCAGACTTAGGATATTGGGTTGCGATATACGATAAAGTTCACACTCTTCCAGATCTCTTAAGATTCATCAATGAATCCATAGATTTGTAGAAGAGTGACCTCAAACTAATTTTTCCGTCTTACCACCCACATATTATCTTTCCCATCTTTCTATTTTTTCTACAGAAATCTATCCGGGTGTAGTACAATGGTCTCCTGACTGAGTGCTTGGACTTGTCCATCCCCCCACAAATGTAATTAAATTAACTTTTTTTTTGTTTGTGGGTAGGAGGTTAAAATCAAAATGTCGAAAACATCATCAAAGGCGCCGTCGCACCAGTGGTATGTGGGGCATGCTCCCACTAACACTAAAACATTCCTCCTCCTCGGCTGATTTCCACCCTGGGACCGCTGTAAACATTTCATCAAGGTGGAGCCGCGTTTATGTCTATTGACACAACCAGGTACCTGCGTCCAGGTCCTTCTCTTGTGGACGTATGGAGATCTTACGTCAGCGATGGTATCCACTCCCCCCACTGTTTTCATACGTGGTTGTGGAGGAAATGGAACATCGGAAAATTTGCGATAGCGCAGTATTTACGAACTATCGTCTTGTCTTCTGTCTGATATTATTGTGAGTGATTGACTCAAGTGTCTGTGTTTGTCGTCATTCTGTCCGGAAACAGTTCATCTCCATTTCGTAATTGCAACTGTAGCTGCTGTTGCTCGATGCTCATTCGATGAATTGGAGTCGTAGTATAATTTTTCCAGCAATCGCTCGAACCGCCACCCATTTAGCACTGGATGAGCACATGTCCTGTACGATGTCATTAGGACTAGCTGAGTGTCCCAAAACCCTTTCAAGTATTGCACGTTCTCGTGCGAAGCGATCACAATGAAAAGCCACGTGTTCTGCGCTTTCGATTGCATTAGTACAGCTTGGGCAAAATGAGGTTTCTGCCAGCTGCAAGCGGTGGAGATATTCCATAAAGCAGCCATGACCGGTGAGTATCTGCGTAAGGTAATAATTAGTTTCACCATGCTCTCTTTTTACCCACTGCTCTAGATGTGATATTAACTTGTACGTCCAGCGCCCTTTAGGTGACTCTTCCTATCTTCTTTGCCACTCATACATAGATTGCTCTCGTTCGATGGCTTTTTCTGTTGCCGTTAGTTTAGCTCCTTGCTTGCTATAGAGGCGGCGAAGCTCTCTTGCGTGAATATCAACTGGCAATTTTCCGGCCACAACACATATTGCATCGTCTGATACCGTTCTATATGCACATGAAACCTCTAATGCACTCCGCCTGTGTGTGCGCACCACTTCAGGTATGTGAATGTTCTTTGCTTCTGCCCATACCGGTGCCGCGTAGAGTATGATTGAGTACACGACTGTTGATAATAATTTCCATCTTTCCCCTTGTGGACCACCTATATTCGGTAGTATTTTTGTGAGAGCTCTGCTTTCTTATTAACTGCTGCTAGATGTTGCTTAAAGCTCAATCTCGTGTGGATCATTACTCCTAGGTATTTTATTGCCTCCTTTGAGAGTATCTCGTGTCCACCAACTGAGAGTTTCATGGTCGCCTTTTTCTTCCGAGCACTTATCAGCACTGCCTCCGTTTTTTGGGCTGCCAGCTCTAGACCTGCATTGCTGAGCCAACGCTGTACTCTCGTTGCCGTATCATTGCATTTTGCTTCTAGATGATCCAGTCGCTTGTCAACTACAACTAGCGCAATGTCGTCCGCATAACCTACGATTGTTGTTTTTGCTGGAAGTTTTAGTTTCAGAACCCCGTCATTCATAATATTCCAAAGAGTTGGCCCCAAAACCGATCCTTGTGGAACTCCGCCTGTGACTTCATATGTTTTTGGGCCATTATCAGTGTCATACCGTAAAATTCTTTTGCTGAAATAGCTTCGGATAATGCTCAGTAGGTAGCTTGGTACCTTAAAATTTTCCAGAGACAGCAGTATGTTGGACCAATTTGCCGAGTTGAACGCGTTTTTATATACAGCGTTATGACTGCGCAGAGCTTCATAGCAGTGTGTCCTCCGCTAATAGCTTCCCAGGCTATGTTTGTTAAGATTCGGATCGCATCTAATGTTGATCTTGCACGCCGGAAACCAAATTGGTTACGGAGAGACCACCAGGGCTTGCTAAGCATTCCTGGAGCCGATCACATATGATACGTTCTAATATTTTCCCTGTTGTGTCCAACATGCATAAAGGTCTGTATGCGGCTGGGTGATCAGGTTGTTTCCCTGGCTTAAGTAGCAAAACTAAGCGCAGTAGCTTCCATTTGGTTGGAAAGGTTCCTTCTTCTAGGCATGTGGTATATAAGTCCGCTAATATTTGCGGGTTTGCCCGTATAGCTACCTTTAGTGCATTATTTGGGACGCCGCCGGGACCAGGAGCCTTGCAGTCTTTTATGCGTTTCAGCGTTTGCAAAATAACGTCTGTTGATACTGGTGAAACGTTTCTGCTTCTGTTGACAGAAGAATCTAAAAGAATCGGACATGAGGTTTCACATCACAGCTTTATATGTCATGCCCGAGGGATTGTCGTGTGCACTGCCTCGCATTTCCTTAAAGCAATTGTTTTTGCTTTTCCAAATTGCCTTCTTAAGGTGAAATTTTCGTGTTCGATATTCTGCGTGCCGCCTGTTATAGTTTGGTCGATGGCGCTCTTTGTGCCTTTTTCGTGCCTTGTTGCAGGCTTTCCGAAGGTCGGCTATTTCGGTAGTCCACCAGTAAGCAGGTTTCCGTTTGTTGTTGTATTGGCACCTCGGCATCGACGCATCACACGCGAGTTCTATTTGTGCTGCCATTTATTCCGCCATACTTTCTGCACTCAGGCAGGAAAGGGAGGCGTTCTCCCAAACTGATTTAAACGCTATGGGGTCGAATGCCGTTCGCTTCCATTTTTTCTGCCACTTTGATTTCACAAACTGCTATGTCTCCCTGCCTATTTCAATAACTATAGCTAGATGATCACTATGCGTGTATATAGATTCGTCTACTCTCCATTTGATACTTCTCGCCGTTACACAGTCTGCAAAGGCTAAGTTAATTATGGAGCGCCCTCTACTACAATCAAACGTGTATATTCCGGGGGTGTTTAGCAAGACAAGGTCCATTGCCGCGAAGGTTTCTTCCACCAATCACCCTCTTCGAGTTGTGTATGCGCTCCCCCACGCTCTTGACCATGCGTTGAAATCTCCTGTGATGAGTATTGGGCGCTTAACTCTTAGCTCAACTTCTATAGCAATCATCATGCGCTCAAACGCCTCAAGTGACCAACTCGGTGGTGCATAGCAGCTTACGTAGTGGATGCCCTCTAGTTTCAGCCATGTATATCCGCTACTAGGCGTGATCATCTTGGATTGGGGAAGTTTATCACTCATCACCCAAATCGCCGCCGGCTTTTCCGAATCTACTACCCAGTTATCAGGGTCAATATTTTTGAAGGGTTCCGATATTAGCGCGACATCTGCAGCGTTTTGCCAAAGTAGGTAATGGGCTTCTCGGCAGTTGTTGGTATTCAGCTTGATGCCCTTCTATGCAGCACCGCCTACATAGTTTCGTGCGATCCTGTTCCCCGTATGCATTCGAAATATGGTCATACGCCCAGCATTTATAGCATCTTTTTGGCGATATAGCTTCTGTGACGCGACTGCGAATCCATCCCACTTTAACGCGTCCGAGCGTCAGTACCTTTTTGGCGCCATCTGCGTGGAGTAATATGTAGACCGATTCTGTGCCCCCATGGGTGTTGCGCCTACTCGCAATTCATCTTTCATCTGGCTTTTTCAGTTGTACCTGTTCTGCGATTGCGCTTAAAAGCTCTTCGTTCGTGGTCAGACCAGGGATAAGTCCTTTGCATTAGATTGTAATGGTGTGAGTTTTTAAATTGACGATAGCGACGTCCTTTAGAGCATTTTCAAAAGCTGTGTGATAGCTTGCTGTTTCGACGTCCTTGCTTCTCTTGAGCTCAATAAGCAGTCCTCCTTTTTAGGTTGGTCGCATGGCTTTCAACTTTTCACCAAGATCCTTGAATTCTACGCTATTTTTTACCTTTTTTAGCATGTCCGCATATGCCACATCCTTTGACTTTTTCTCGATTACGATCGCATCTGGCCTAGTTCGGATGTATTTGCCACTATTTTTTTTTTGTTTTGAAGGTTTTTTCCGCATTTTCGTCCACCCTTCCTTTGACCCAATAGTTTCCGTATTTTGAGAAAGAAGATTATTACTGTCATTCTTTCTTTTTCTCGCAGATGGGGACTTGGTTGTTGCCTGCGCTGCAGTGGCTTTCGGGCTAACCTTTTCTCTCAGGCTTTTTGCTGACAGAACCGCCCCACTTAGGGCTACGCTTGCTGCTTTCTGTACTGGGGCAGAAATTGTCAGAGCCTTGCGCTCTTCGGCTTCAAGCTTTGTGATCACGTCAGTATGGGTGCGCTTTATAATGCTACACATCCTCCTAATGTCACCATGGACATTTTTGCGTGGTTCGACGTATGATAGAAGGCCATCTATCTCATTGCATTTGGTTTAGGCGCTGTGGCAATGCCTTGCACTTCATTGTCCGTCTTCTGTTTTTCTTTCTGTTGTGGCTGTTCTGTAGAATCATTTTTGCCGAGATGTGATGTTGGCGTCCCGACCAAGACACCGATGATACTAGTTGTGGGCATAGCTGACTACCAGTGGGCATAGGTGTTTCATTCTCCTTTTTATTTTCAATAGTTGCTGTTGCTTGTGGAGGAGACCGTCTAATCACAGAGCTCCTCTTAAATGGCGTTTGCAAATTCACCTGTCGGCGAGTGAACATTTGTGTTAACATCAGGTACATGCGTCCCATCATTGATGGTTTTTGAGTTTTTGTTTGTATTAAATTTGTTCATGCTATATGGGCCCCAACTCACAACCGCTATCTCCGCACGTGTATTTAGTTACCGTAAGTCCCATAGTTATCTAGGGGTTGACTTTGGCCCTTATAGGGTCCAGAGTTCAGAGCCAGACTTCAAGCCGGAATTAGTGGGGAGCCATCTCAACCCAACCTACGTGGTCACTGAAGACTACGCGCTTTGAGCGCTTTGTGAGACCTGCCATGTTTGAAAGGGGCGGAGAAGGCTATCGCAGGTAACAGAGATTCAAAGCCCCAGCCGTTGTTCGCGTTTAGCGATTAGTACAGCCGCTCCTTACGTGGAGAACAGACGCTGACCAGAGAGCCGCTCAATATGAGTCAGACGCTTCTAGAATTTTTGGGTTGCCTGTTTTGGTCAGCGAGTGGTATTTTATTTCCCACCTACCCTGCATATCTGCTGAGCGTTCCCCTATCACCCACCTGGGGGCACGTCTGATGGGAGAGAGGCAACACGGAATGTAATATAATCTAATAATCTAATTTAAGGTAAGCAGAGGCAATAATTACCTCATACTCGAGTTAGAAAAATATCTATTTCCCAACACACGAGGTGTGTTCAAGAAGTATCGCGAATTTTGTGTTTTTTTCAAAAATTAATTATTTATTCATTAATATCTATTTTTTCCCCTTCAAAGTAATCCCCATGAGATATTATGCACTTGTGTCAACGTGTTTTCCAATCTTTGAAGCACTTCAAAAAATTATTTTTTTTTATCTTGTTCAGCTCCTCCTTCGATGCCATCTTTATCTCGTCAATCGTAGCGTAGCGTCGTCCTTTCAAGGGCCTCTTCAGTTTCCGGAACAAGAAAAAGTCACAGGGGGCCAGATCTGGGGAATACGGTGGCTGTGGCATCATTAGTGTGTTGTTTTTGGCGCACAAGCAACGATGTGCGAGCAGGGACGTTATCGCGATGCAAGAGCCAAACTTTCCACCAATCCGGGCGTTTCTGGCGGATTGCTTTGCGCAAATTGCGCATAACTCGCAGGTAATATTCCAAATTGATCGTTTTACCCTGTGGCAAGAACTCATGATGCACAACGCCCCTGCAATAGAAGAAAACGGTAAACAAAACTTTTACATTCGACCGAACTTGGGGCGCTTTTTTCGGTCGTGCGGCAGTTTACACTGAGATGATTGAGCTTTGGTTTCCACGTCATAACCATAAACCCACGTTTCGTCACCGGTTATGACCGTCTGGAGCAAATTTGAGTCGTCGCGGACAGAGTCCAATACCTCATTAGCAATGTTCATGCGATGCAGATTTTGGTCGTAATTGAGCAGTTTTGGTACGAATTTTGCGGCGACCCGTCTCATGCCCAAATCATTGAAAAAAATCGAATGACTTTAGCCAATCGATACGTCTTGGTCCTCAGCAACTTCTCTAACGGTGATTCGACGATTGGCGAATAACACACTTCATAAAATTTTTTGTCTGTTGATGAAGTACTCGGGCGTCCGGCACGCTTTTCGTCGTTCACATCTTCTCGGCCTTCCGAAACATTTTGTACCACCGATAAACGTTGTTTTGGTCCAAAGTAGCTTCTCCGTATGACACAGTCAACATTCGGAATGCATCCGCGCACTTAATTTCGTTTTTCACACAAAATTTAATCCCTCTTTTTGAGTAGGTAATAATCGAAGACGAGTCGAAACACGTGCAAGCAAAGCAGCTGTCAACAATTAACTGAACATTCAAAATGGCTGAACTCGTCGGTATGAGTGAGAGACATGAGTACAAACATATCGCCACAAAAAAAACGAAATTCGAATATAAGTAACCTGCGAAAGTTCAAAGTTTGCGATATTTTTTGAGCACACCTCATATGTACGAATATTTGAAATAGTTAACGGCGCTTTATCTTTACCTTACGCAACGACATATGTGAACGCGAACCAAGGACCTGCTTCGATTTCAATATTAATGATCTTAGTAAACAAATCTTCCCTTATGACTATACTGATAAAAAATTAGCTGCTTGAAAAAGTACAATATTCCTTATTGGCAATCAACTTTATGTGTGGGCGTGGTTATTGACCAAAAAGCTACGAGCTGCTATATAGCTTGTAACATCAGACGAAAAGATGAAAATTTAACGTTTATGTAGCATTTATAAGAGTGTACCATATTTGGGGTAGTCTTAGTTGATAACGAAATAAACGCATTTACCCTAAAGTTGGCGTGGCACCGCTTTTTTCAAAATTTTACTTGCTTTTATGGTTGCTTTAATTGCATGGCATATATCTTTTGGATAAGATATCCAGCATATGTCCACCGCGGCTACGAGTTAAATCTCCAATAAATCTTTTCCTTTTTCAAATAAATCTGGCCATATGGCGTATATGGTGGCTTGAATATTGCAATAAATTGATTATTAACCGTGCTGTATGGCAAATTGCGCCGTCTTATTAGACCCAAATGTCATCGGTGTTTAGCTGATTAATTTTTGGAAACAAAACCTCAGTCAGCATGGCTCGACAGCGCTCGTATTCTTTGCGACGCAGCTTCTTCCTTATTTCGAAAAAAAAAATATGTACCAATGATACCGCCAGTGCTCTATGACCTTAGCGAACTGATTTTTTGTTTTTTTTAAGTAAATTTCCAAAATTTGGAATCGTTGTTCTGACATTAAAAGACTCGTGATGACTTGTCAAACCTTACTGAACAAATGTCACCACAGTTTGTCATTCTCAGCTACCAAACCATAGTTATTGATATCGATAGTTCTCATGCAGCTTAAAAACACCCGATATTTATAACAAATGCAAATATCGTCTTAAAGCCACCTTCTTAAATATTTTCAAAGCAGCACCGACATAGCGAACGATATGGAAGTACATATTTTCGCTGCTGGCACATTCAAATATGTGACTTCTATTATTCTGAAAGTCATATTGAAATGAGTCAAATATGAAAAAGTGCATCCCAACTAATTTTGAAAATATCAACAAGAAATAAGAATTGCACTGGCAGCGGCGAGAGCACTTGTGTAAATATTCTCATACCACAAAAAATGCTAACGACAGGTTTGCTATTGGGCCCATGACACCAACTACACCAAAGCGAATAAGAGTGTAGTTTATATTGAATTACAGCACACCAACAACGGCAACAGCGGAATCGTTAACAGCAGCTATAGCGACAGTGCAGCAACAATAGAGTAAGAGGATATTGGCAAATATTTGGTTAGCCTAATTATGAGTATGTGAATAAATTTCCGCCCTCGTAAAAGAGGTGTCGCTACTAATAAAATTTTTGCGTTCGCTCTAGTATTATACTGATTATTTTAAGGTGTACTACTGTGGGACTACTGTGGGCAAAAAGTAAGCTGAATTAGGTTGTAAAATGAAAAATCTTTATTTATTCTTGTAAACCAATTTCATCCCCTTCAAAATAATCCCCTCTCGATGAAATACACTTGTGCCAACGATTTTTCCAATCCCCGAAACATGCCAAATAGTCCATTTCCGGTATAGCCATCAGCACCTTCTTCGATTCAGCTTTTATCTCCTCAATCGACTCGAAACCCGTTCCCCGGAGTGGTCTCATGAATTTTGGGAATAGCCAGAAGTCACACGGAGCCAAATCAGGCGAATACGGTGGTTGCAGAACGATATGCGTGGAATTTTTGGCGAAATGGTCACGAAGAACGAGTGCAGTGTGAGACGGTGCATTATCGTGATGCAAAAACCAAGAGTTGTTGGCCCATAATTCTGGTCTTTTTAGACGAATTGCTTCACGTAAATGAAGCATAACGCTCAAATAATATTCCTTATTAATAGTTTGGGCAGGTGGAAGGAATTCATAGTGCACCACACCACGAAAATCGAAAAAAACTGTCATCATGACCTTTATTTTTGAACGACTTTGACGGGCTCTTTTCGGTCTGGCCACGCCTTTAGCACGATATTCGCCTGATTGGTCGGTTGTTTCAGAGTCGTAAGCATAAATCCAAGTCTCATCTCCCGTAATGGTGCATTTGAGCTTGTCCTGATAGTCTGAAAGCATTGTTTCACACACATCAACGCGACGACTTTTCTCCAAGAAATTGAGAGTTTTCGGTACCAAACGAGATTTGACTTTTCGTAGGCCCAAATGGTCTTTCAAAATGGTTTTCACAGATCCTTCTGATATTCCGATCATATCAGTAAGGTCTTTAACAGTCAACCGACGATTTTTGAGCACTAACTCCTTCACTTTATTGACGTGTTGGTCATCTATTGACGTCGATGGTCGTCCGGAGCGCTCCAAGTCATCAACACGTTCGCGACCCTCTTTGAAGTCTTTGTACCACTTATAAACATTTTTCTGCGACATGGTCGAATCACCAAATGCCTTCTGCAACATGCTAAACGTTTCCGCAGCCGAAATTTCATTCCGTAAACAAAATTTGATGGCACTTCTCTGCTCAATCAAATCAGACATTGTAAAAATCGAAAAATGCACTCTTGGTCATTTAGTAAACACAAAATGTTGGACCCTGCCAAGTGAATCAGGTCCATCGACAGCGAATGGTGGGTTCAGAAGGGTGTCATCTATTATTAACTCCTTAAACTATCTGAAACCATCACTGGTGATCGTTACCGTCTGTAGCTAATGCGTTTGAATCGAGCTCTCAAAGAAAAAAAGCCGGGATGGGATTGTAGATATGACAAACTGAGTTTGTTGCATGACAAAACCAGGCCACACGTTGCTAAATCGGTCCGAAAATATTGAGATAGACTGAATTGGGAAATCTTGACCCGACGTATTCTCCAGACATTGCACCTTCGAATTACCATCTGTTCCGATCAATGCAGTGAGCCCTTATTGGAGAGCAGTTGACGTCTTACGAGAGCATCTCAAACTGGCTCAAAGAAAGTATCAAGTCAAAAGAACTCGAAGTTTTCGTCAGAGGAGTCCGTATGCTGCTTGAAAAATGGAGTAAAGTTTTAGCTTCCAATGGCATATACTTCAATAATAGCATGTATTATTTAATTGTTTAATTCGTTACTTTGGCTAAGAAAGGGCGGAAACTTATTCCCATACCCAATAAAAGAAGAAAATATGCCTTTCAAAAATGCTGAAGAAGTACTAGAACTTTCCAAAGTTAATGCATTAAGCAATAAAATGAAAATCTTTTATGTGGTAAATACACTTCTAACACTAAAAGAAGCATTATAAGACCTGTAAAAAGGGGAAACAATATTGTAATTAAAACTGACCATCTGACCATAAAGAAATATTGAAAGGAAAATATTTAAATGATATAGCAATTTGTAAAATAACTAATTTAACAGATTTATGTTAAGACTTATGTGTAACTAGGTATATTTATAACTTCAATTCAACTTGTTCAGCAATAAATGAATAAAATAACACCAGGAGATGTTTTCCATTTTAATTCAACCGGGCTAATCGGGTCATGTTCTTCGATTTCGTTGTAACTCAAATATGTTGCCCTCTGGTCAAAATAATGAGACACGTACTTTTTTGTTCGCCCGAAAAAAATCTTTTTCTAGAGTTATCGGCAATTTTGTTTTTCGGCACAAAATCGATTTTTTTTAATTAAATATATAAAAATTTTTTTTTTAAATGCCCATAACTTAGTCAAAAATGAATAATTCTGGGTTCGAAATGATCGTCATTACTTAAACGAGCGACTTCATGTTGCAATTGCAAAAAAGTAGTTGAAAATTTTTTATTTAGCAAAAAAGAAAAAAAATTGAAATTTTTTCGAAATTCAATATTTCAAAACGTGTATTTTTTTTTATAACTTTTTCCAAATCAAGAGGACACCTCGAACTTCAATTGAGCTGAATGCCCTTATATAATAAACATGTGAGCGAATAAACGAAAAGTAATAGAGTGATTGAGTCTTAAGCTGAACGTGTACATTTAGCAGTAAAGAGTTGGAAATAAAGTAAAGCAAGTGTGTTGCCATTAATGTGTGAGTTTTATTCAACAATCCAGTGATCGAACTCAGAGAGTTATTGTAAAAGATTACTTTGAATGTTATCGTAAGAAAATTCACAACAGTATATTATAACTTTTAGAAAAAATTCAAGCAACATTTGCCTTGAATAAGGTAGAATGAGTTGTAATGGAAGTGAAATAAAATTATATAATTTTAGTAAAGCCGAGAAATATATATTACATATGTAATATGCGATTATAATACAATAAAACCGATAACCAGATAAGAAATAATAATGCATTTGCATTTCGAAATTCAATATTTCAAAAAGTGTATTTTTTTTTATAACTTTTTCCAAATCAAGAGGACACCTCAAACTTCAATTGAGCTGAATGCCCAGTAGCTAAAATGAGTTGTTTTTGAGAAATGAATTTTTGAGTAAAAAACCTGTTTCGCACTTTTTGTTTTTTGGAAAATATGGCCCATAACTTAGTCGAAAATGAACCGATTTTAATGATTCTGGGTTCAAAATGATCGCCATTACTTACACGAATGACTTCATGTAGAAATAATTGCAAAAAAGTAGTTGAACATTTTTTATTTTCCAAAAAACAAAAAGTGCGAAACAGGTTTTTTACTCAAAAATTCATTTCTCAAAAACAACTCATTTTAGCTACTGGGCATTCAGCTCAATTGAAGTTTGAGGTGTCCTCTTGATTTGGAAAAAGTTATAAAAAAAAATACACTTTTTGAAATATTGAATTTCGAAATGCAAATGCATTATTATTTCTTATCTGGTTATCGGTTTTATTGTATTATAATCGCATATTACATATGTAATATATATTTCTCGGCTTTACTAAAATTATATAATTTTATTTCACTTCCATTACAACTCATTCTACCTTATTCAAGGCAAATGTTGCTTGAATTTTTTCTAAAAGTTATAATATACTGTTGTGAATTTTCTTACGATAACATTCAAAGTAATCTTTTACAATAACTCTCTGAGTTCGATCACTGGATTGTTGAATAAAACTCACACATTAATGGCAACACACTTGCTTTACTTTATTTCCAACTCTTTACTGCTAAATGTACACGTTCAGCTTAAGACTGAATCACTCTATTACTTTTCGTTTATTCGCTCACATGTTTATTATATAAGTTAATACTTTACATTTCGATTTTAATTTTTCAAAAAGGACAATCGGACTATTGTCCGATTCATTTGTCTTTATTCGTTTAAGCTCAACTTAAGATTAATTACATTATGTTTCTTACTTCTACATTACACCTATTTCGACCATCAATATGCTGACTGTTGTTGACTCATTCTTGTTGCTGATCGATACATTTACTAATTTGATGTAAATGTTCGTGGAATGCTGATGCAGCGTCAGCGGTTATAACGAATTCACTGAACGTATTTAAGGAAAAGATGCCAGAACCAATGAAATGTAGAAGGAACAAGCATGACAATTTCCAACAAAATGGTAGCAATCACAGATTACAAAATGTGCCATACCGACCTTTCAACCCTCAATATCAACCACCTGTAGAACCTATGGACGTGAATATGATCCAAGCAAATAGTAATCAAAATATCATTAGTAGACCTAACGTCCAACGACAGACAAATGCAGGAAACATAAACAGATATTTAGAAAACTTTCAGTCTCAGGCCTCACAGGGGAATTAACCTATGATGCTTTCCATTTCAATTCAACCGGGCTATTCGGGTCATGTTCTTCGATTTCGTTGTAACTCAAATATGTTGCTCTCTGGTCAAAATAATGAGACACGTTTTTTTTGTTCGCCCGAAAAAAATCTTTTTCAAGAGTTATCGGCAATTTTGTTTTTCGGCTCAAAATCGATTTTTTTTAATTATATAAGAAATTTTTTTTTTAAATCCCTATAACTTAGTCAAAAATGAACCGATTTTAATAATTCTGGGTTCAAAATGATCACCATTACTTACACGAGCGACTTCATGTAGAAAGAATTGCAAAAAAGTAGTTGAAAATTTTTTATTTAGCAAAAAAGAAAATAAAATGAAATTTTTTCGAAATTCAATATTTCAAAAAGTGTATTTTTTTTTTTATTACTTTTTCCAAATCAAGAGAACACCTCGAACTTCAATTGAGCTGAATGCCCAGTAGCTAAAATGAGTTGTTTCTGAGTAATGAATTTTTGAGTAAAAAACCTGTTTCCCACTTTTTGTTTTTTGGAAAATAAAAAATGTTCAACTACTTTTTTGCAATTATTTCTACATGAAGTCATTTGTGTAAGTAATGGCGATCATTTTGAACCCAGAATCATTAAAATCGGTTCGTTTCGACTAAGTTATGGGCACACCGCTGGTTGCACATTAACGTGGTTAAAGGTCCCTGATATATCTAGATATACTCCTAGAGCATACTCCTATTCCATTCTAACGCCTTTTCTATGTTTAGTATGATACAAGTGAGTAAAGTGCAATTTCAGTAGATCTGCCTTTAGTGAAAACGTGCTGCGCCTAGGATAATACGTCCGGCGCAATTATGTCTCTAATGTATGTGTCTAGAATCTTGAAATGAGATCAGACTAATGGGCCTGTATTCCATCGAGTAGAGAGGGTTGCTTTTTCCAGCTTTTGGAATAAGCACAAGTCTCGCTTCTTTCCACAATGCAGGAACATAGCTGAACCTCAAGCATCCCCTGAATATCGTTCTTAACCATGGTACCACAATATGGCTTTCCTTTTGGAGCATGGCCGGGAAGATTCCATTCAGTCCTGGCGATTTATATGGGTCGAGACTTTGTACAGCCCATTCTATCTTCTTTGTCGTAATTACGTTCGTCCGGATGTCGTGCACAATATGTCCGCTTGGTTCGAGATCTGTAGTGTCCGCACGGATTCTTGGATAAGAGTTTCCTAAGTCTAGCCACTTCGTTTGTGTCTTCCATACTGCTACAGAAGTCTTTCCAAGATTCTCTCTTGGCTTTACGTATCTCTTTCTTGCATACTTTTGGTAGATCCTTATACTCCTTCCAACAGAACTCATTGTCACCAACTTTGGCTAACCTATAGAATTCATGTACCCTACGCATTTTTGCTCCTAATTCCTTGTTCCACCAAGGAGGCTTGACCTTGCGTCTGTTACGTGTTGGGGGGCAGGATCTTTTGAAGGCTTTAACGAGAGTAGTTGCAACAATTCAACCCCTTTATCAAGTCCAACGTGTGATCTATATTTCCAGGGTATCATTGGTGGTTTTGATGGTATATCCCTGTACAAGTCCCAGATTGTATTCTTAGGATTTGTCAAGGATTTAAGTTTATTTTTTGAGCGGAATATAACCTGAAAGCTTATGTACCTGTGATCAGAGAAAGAGGGCCTACTAAACACTTCCCATTTCTGTACCATAACAAGCTTGCTTGTGTAAAGTGTTAAATCAAGTACATTCTTCGAGGTTGGTCCAACATATGTTGGTTCTTCACCTCTGTTAGCTATTTCTAGGCTACTCTGAAGAATATAGTTAAATAGTGACTCACCTTGGTCGTTTATGTCGGCACTACCCCAAACCGTGTGATGTGCGTTTGCGTCAGTTCCTACCACCAGAGCGTGCTTCTTTCTGGCAGCTCTTTCTACCAGCTTCCGAAGTTCTATCTGTGGTGCTTCTTCATCATATAGCAATACCCAAGGAGAAACGTCTCATCCTTCCAGCTCTCCAGCGCCACCACTGTCAGATCGTCTGAAGAGAGATTGTGATCAATGTAAGGACATATACTTTTTTAACCATCATCGCTGTTCTTACCTAATTTTTTCCAATAGGGATGTAGGTGTAGTAGTTAAGTGACTTTAGACCGGAGACTATGTTGCCCGATGCTATTCATGGTTCCTGGACTAGAGCCCCATCGTAGCCGACTCCCTCTATGTGGAGCAGGAGCTTGGCTGAGGCATTCTTACTCTTGTGGAGGTTTATCTGAAGGACCTTCAGCCTCTAGCCTCAGTACCTTCTCGGGGTTGGATACTTCCTCCATCTCACCCTTCTCCATTTTCTGTATATTGAGGGAGGCTTCCAGGATCTTTTCTATACAGAGATCCTTTTCCACCTCCGCCGCAGCGAGCGTGTTGTGGTTATCATCTGCCGGGTTGCGCTTTTTGAGGCTAAGGTGCACGCTACCAAATCCCCAAGCCATCCTCACGAATCCTGCTGGTTGCTGATTTTGCCACGCTCAACACTCTCTAGTCGCCACGTCCGTGTTTTGTCTTTGTAGCAGTCGCAGCGCATTTTTCGGTTTTACCACTCGCGGAATGAAAACCTTTACCTTCGGTATTGAGGGAATGCAGCTGCGATCTACAATTTCAAGTGATGCCCCTTCCCACAGGCCTTGAAGCGTTTTTACTGCTTCCCTTAGGCATGTGAGCGGGAGTCATCCTTATATTTTATAATTTTGACGCCGCTGAACCACTCTGCTCCGTCAAATGCTAGCATGGGTTCCACCGTTCCTGTGAAATTCGCCCCAGCTTGTCACTACGGTCAGTGAGTGCCACTATCAGATGTTTTTTGGCGATTTCACTGGCCACTGCCGCTGCTTTCGACGTCGAAGGCCTTTCGCCGTATCCGTTTTTCGGTTAAGGCATCTCGTGCCTATGCTTCTGCTTTTTCGATGGCACTGAGGCCTCGCTATCCGCAGAACGCTGCCTCTGGATGGCTATCTCTTCTTCGATTTTGTTCGCATACTTCGGATTGGAGGATGCGAACTGTGGTTTTGCTGCGTAGAAAGCCCGGCCATTTTTTATCTCCTCTCTGGCCCAAGCTAACCGTTCCTCCTCTTGCTTCGTCAGGTTGGACTTGCTGCCAAATCGGTCACAAACTTTCACGCGGCCTTATACCGAGCTTTTGCCTGCAGCTTCTCTTTATCGGGCTTGATCCTTGGAATCTTCTTGCTATCCGAAGCAGCACCATTGGACCCAGCCGGAGAACGCAGAAGAGCTTCTTCCTCAGCAAGGAGAGGAAATAATGGGATTACAGGGGTTTTCGAATAACAGAGGGATCTTCGTCGGTACGATGATTTTCGCATGGTTATTGGGTTGGTCGCCTTGATGTGGGGGTCAGACCAACACTTAAGCCTCATCTCTGTGGCAAGGAGACCAACATGATAAGGCAACTCTAAATTAACATTTACAAACGTTATTAGACATCGAATAAACACAGTCGATGATAAACCTTTTTTAACAAAATCATATCGGTACCCCTATATCCACAAGAGGAAAAGAAACAAATCCAGGAGAGGCTGGATAATAATATGTACAAACCGACATTCTACTTCACCGTACTCAGCCCCTATTTTGATCGTACCAAAAAAGGGCGAGAAGAAATGGCGAGTCGATTACGTAAACTAAATGACAAAACTA
Source organism: Anastrepha obliqua (assembly GCF_027943255.1). Taxonomy (NCBI): domain Eukaryota; kingdom Metazoa; phylum Arthropoda; class Insecta; order Diptera; family Tephritidae; genus Anastrepha; species Anastrepha obliqua. The sequence goes on from NW_026562184.1 coordinate 509,483, forward strand.
TTGACGAGAAATATCCCATCCCCATTATGGAAAAAATATTAGATAAACTTGGTTGGAGTATGTATTTCACAACTCTTGACCTTGCTGAAGGCTTCCACCAAGTTGAAATAGATAATGGAGATATGCATAAAAGAGCATCCTCTGTGGAAGGAACCCACTATGAATTTTTAAGAATGGCTTTTGACTTAAAAAACAGTACCAGTCACGTTCCAGCGCTTGATGAACGTAGTGCTGGGTGACTTGTTAGGAAAAGTATGTTTGGTCTACCTAGATGACGTTATAATTTACTCTACGTCACTTAAAGAACATCTGAATTCAATCGGATTGATATTAAATCGTGTCTAGGAGGCCAACTTAAAAATACAACCAGATAAGTGTGAGTTCTTAAAAAGGGAAACAGAATTCCTCGGGCAAATCGTAACCCAAGATGGGGTAAGACCAAATGACAAAACGGTGAAATGCGTGCTAACTACCCATTACCAAAAACTCCAAAAGACATTCAAGAATTCCTCGGTCTCAGCGGGTATTACCGCAAGTTTATAAAAGAGTACGCAATGATGGCAAAACCAATGACAATGAAACAGTATATATTATATATATACTTGGCGCGTACACCCTTTTTGGGTGTTTGGCCAAGCTCCTCCACCTATTTGTGGTGTGCGCGTCTTGATGTTATTCCACAAATGGAGGGACCTACATTTTTAAGCCGACTCCGAACGGCAGATATTTTTTATGAGGAGCTTTTTCATGGCAGAAATAAACTCGGAGGTTTGCCATTGCCTGCCGAGGGGCGACCGCTTTAGCAAAATGTTTTTCTTAATTTTGGTGTTTCACCGAGATTCGAACCGACGTTCTCTCTGTGAATTCCGAATGGTAGTCGCGCACTGACCCATTCGGCTACGGCGGCCGCCGACAATGCAACAGTAATTACTTTAATTAAAACACATTTTAATCCAACCCAATTAAATTCAATAATTATAGACGAATCGTTTTTGAAGACATTCAGACACACATACAATGAAATTGCGGACTGCAATGACCTAAGAATAATAAGTTCCAAGACATTGCTCGAGGACATAGAAACAACGGAACCCAAGCAGTCTATGAAGAACTTCAACTAAAATTGTATAACCCCAATTTGCAATTGAAGCACGGTTCCATATGTAGAAATCCACGCAACTGGGGAAAGTTACTGATCGCCATTCACTTGGGAGTGGCCAGGACGATTCTTCTGCATATGGTTCAAGCAGCTCACAACTCCCGGGATCAACCCAAGTGTCCTCTGGGTAGCTTCCCGTTCGGGAGTGAGTTAACGTGAAAAGGCGAAGCATTCCGGATAGCTGGTTGTGTACTGGGTTTGGGACCCGCCACTTAGCCTCGGATGAGAAGTTCCTACACTGTGAGGACCCCTGCAAACGAAATAAGGAATACGATTTGAAGGCATGCACCTGGAATGTCCGGTTCCTTAATGGGGAAGGTGCCTCTGCCCGGCTGGTTGATATCCTCGTGAGAGTAGAGGTTAACATCACTGCCATTCAAGAGATGCGATGGACGGGGTAAGGCACGAAAAGCATAGGACCTTGCGACGTTTACTACAGCTGCCATGTAAAGGAGCGCAAAATCGGTGTCGGATTTGTTGTGGGAGAGAGACTTCGTCGCCAAGTACTGTCGTTCACTCCGATGAACGAGCGTCTCGCAATAATCCGCATCAAAGCGTGATTTTTTAACATCTCGCTCATTTACGCGCACGCCCCGATGGAAGACGTGGGCAAGGAGGGAATTTTTGTTCCAGCAGCCGGAACATTTAGCCTGCGCAACGAAACATTCGGTAACGGACAGAGGCTGGTCGACTTCCCCGGGGCCCGAAACATGGCAGTCTGCAGCACCAGATTCACCAAGAAACATGGCTGTCTCCTGATCGAAAAACGCGAAATCATGTCGATCATATTGTAATATATGGAAGACACGCTTCTAGTGTTTTAGACGTACGTACGATCCGAGGACCCAACATCGACTCGGATCATTACCTCGTTGCAGTCAAACTACGCACAGGCCTCTATGCAGCAAAAAACGTACATCTATCTACGCAAAAAATGTTTAACATCGAAAAGCTGCAAGCACCCCAGACAGCCAGAAGATTCGCCATTCGACCCTCACTCCTGTTCTCAGAGAGTACTTCCCAACAAACCGGCATGCACGAGCAATGGAGCAACATTTCTCGTTCTCTACGTACCGCCGCCAAGAAGAAGAAATCGGATTCCGGCGAGCCCAAAAACACAGCCAGTACGACTCGGAATGTCATGTTGCCGCAGAAAGAGAAAATGCTGCCTATAGAGCCACGCTGCGATCGAGCGTAACGCGAATCAAATGGGATCGCTACAGAGAGCTATAAAAGGAAGAGAGACGTATTATACGAAAAAAGAAACGAGAGGCCGAAATAAGTGAGTGAAAGGAGCTTGAGATTCTGGTCAATAGGAACAACGGACGAGGTGAGAATAGCGATAACGCGACTAAAGAACAACAAAGCCGCGGGAACCGACGGACTGCCGGCTGAGCTATTCAAACATTGCGGCGAGGAGCTGGTAAGGTGCATGCATCAGCTTCTATGCAATATATGGTATGGATGCCTGCCGTTTGGAATTTAAGTGTGCTCTGCCCTAACGTATTCCAGTATTCCATAATTAAGAACTTACTGGGCTCAGTCTTAACGTAGATCGTATTGGTTTAACAGCCGCCCTTAACATGGACAGACGCTGACCAAGGAACCGCCCAATATGAGTCAGTCGCTTAAAGTCGCTTTATTAAAGGCGGTGCCGATTCGCCTTTGCCACAGAACCTCTTCAGATTAGCTAGCTTTTAGACCGCTTCCTCCGTTCCTGCCGCTCATTCTAGGGGGCTGCTTATTTGTTAGAACTTATTCGCAACTTACCTGCTACTACAGGCCGTTCGGCTATCCGCAACCTGCCAATCCCCACGTTGGCTTAGAGCCTAGCTTAGTCGCCCGATCCCCGGCGAGCGCGGCCTACGTGCGCAGTGCGTATGTATGTACATACATATGTAACACTATAAGAATTGAAGATGCAATTGAGCTTTTGCACAAACATAACTAACATAATATAGGTTTGTATATATTGATATACATATATATCAATATTCCAAAACACATGTATGCTCTATGAATTCTCGTCTAAAATTAATTTCGGCTCACAAAAATTCGTAAAAATTTTCATAAAATTTGTATAGTTTTAAATTTACTAAAACGAATACATATATTAAAATGTGAGGTCGTTTATAATGCATTTTTTTTAATTATTCTTTTTAAATTAAAGCAACGAACATAAAAGTTACTTTGATTTTAAATGTTGGCGCATATAATTAAAAAAATATGTGTACTATACTGATTTGTGCATTTAAGTTTGTTTGAAAATATAAATTGAATAAAATTTCGTCTATGAAGCGAACATATGTAGAAATGCACAAGCAAATTCCTTCAAAATGCCGTCGGCTATTTGTCAATTTGCTTTCATACAGAAGCCAAAAACTATGCAGAGCCAATATAGTAAAGAGAGAATTCACTGTAATCAGCTCTGTCACAGACACATTTTTCACGAAAAGTTAACAGTAAAGGACTGAGTTATGTAAATTTAGCAGCAGTTGATAAGAATTTGTTGGTGATTAGAAGCGAAGAATGTTAGTAGCTTTTTAATATGACTTTATATTTGAATTTTTTCCAAATCATCTAAAATGGTATATGATACATACTGTCAACGTCAAAATAAAGTGTACACCAGATATTGTCAAGTTTTGACTATTTATTTACTTATTTTATAGTTTAAATTATTTGTTTATAAAAATATGGTTCGCACTAAAATAAAACCCATAAAAACTAAAGTTTCGAACTTAAATAAAATTTATAAAAATTTTGCAAATGTTCAGCAAATATTTCAGAATTTTTACTAGAATTTATAGAAAAATTTCAGGTACGCGGTTTTGTAGATTATTGAATTTTGGTATAATAAAGTGCAAGTTTTGAGTACATTCCAAATTACACTGATTTTTCACAATCTAGTAAAAATTGTGAAATTTTGCTGAACATTTGCGGAATTTTTAAAAATTTTGTGTTAAGTTCGAAACCTTAGTTCATATGGGTTTTATTTTAAAGTGTGGTTAAGTTTCACGGGTCGGTGTTAGTTTCGAATAAAATACAATTTTCTTTGAAAATTATTATTATTTCTCTTTATTATGATAATATTGGTATGGCTCAACTACGAATGGAACAAAACATCGGCCCAATGGCCGCCGCGGCCTCGGCGGCCATACCTCCAAAGACCACCAAATGCAGATAGTTCCCATCTAGGGTAGTTAAGTTTCAAGGGCCGGTGTTGATATTGAATAAAATACAATTTTTTTAGGAAATTATTGTCATTTCTTTTATTATGATAATATTGGTATGGCTCAATTACGCATAGAACAAAATATCGGCCAAATGGCCGCCGCGGTTTTGGCGGCACACCTCCATCCGATGGTCCAAATTTTCGATGACGCTGAGGCATAATTGAGGTTCTATGCCGTTAACGTGCCGAATTATCTCATCCTTTAGCTCTTGAATGGTTGCTGGTTTATCGGGGTTCACCTTTTCTTTCAAAATAACCCCAAAGAAAGAAGTCCACATTCAACATCGGCCCTTGAAATTTAACCACCCTTTAGTACGAACCATATTTTTATAAACAAATAATTGAAATTATAAAATTAAGTAAACAAATAGTCAAATCTTAACAATATGTGGTGTACACTTTATTTTGACGCCGACTCTTCATTATGTCTGTCTAAGATGCTCTGTAAAAAACTTTGTTGAATTCCCTTCAACCAAATCCAAATACTCTATAGAAAACGCTTCATTACCAGGCACACAGAAAGATGACATATGCAAATTTAAATAAGTGAATTTATACACACTGAGTCAAAAAAGTATTCTCACACTCGAAAAATCAAAGTTCTCACTGTGGCGCTAGCTATTGGTTGTTAATAAGTTTTAGTCGTAGGTGTATCGCATGCAAAACGGTGCTTCACATATACGAGTATTCTAATAAGAAGCCTTCGTTACTCAATTCATGAACATTTAAAAAAATTATTTCCGAATCGATGCTGATGGAGGATTTTTTTTAAATTAATTGAAAAACTTTATTTTTATTATGTTATCTTATCTTACCTATCTTATCTTTATCTTATCTTATCTTATCTTATCTTATCTTATCTTACTTATCTTATCTTATCTTTTCTTATCTTATCTTATCTTATCTTATCTTATCTTAATCTTATCTTATCTTATCTTATCTTATCTTATCTTATCTTATCTTATCTTATCTTATCTTATCTTATCTTATCTTATCTTATTATTCTTATCTTATCTTATCTTATCTTATCTTATCTTATCTTATCTTATCTTATCTTATCTTATCTTATCTTATCTTATCTTATCTTATCTTATCTTATCTTATCTTATCTTATCTATCTTATCTTATCTTATCTTATCTTTTCTTATCTTATCTTTTCTTATCTTTTATTTATCTTATCTTATCTTATCTTATCTTATCTTATCTTATCTTATCTTATCTTATCTTATCTTATCTTATCTATATCTTATCTTATCTTATCTTATCTTATCTTATCTTATCTTATCTTATCTTATCTTATCTTATCTTATCTTATCTTATCTTATCTTATCTTATCTTATCTTATCTTATCTTATCTTATCTTATCTTATCTTATCTTATCTTATCTTATCTTATCTTATCTTATCTTATCTTATCTTATCTTATCTTATCTTATCTTATCTTATCTTATCTTATCTTATCTTATCTTATCTTATTCTTATCTTATCTTATCTTATCTTATCTTATCTTATCTTATCTTATCTTATCTTATCTTATCTTATCTTATCTTATCTTATCTTATCTTATCTTATCTTATCTATCTTATCTATCTTATCTTATCTTATCTTATCTTATCTTATCTTATCTTATCTTATCTTATCTATCTTATCTTATCTTATCTTATCTTATCTTATCTTATATCTTATCTTATCTTATCTTATCTTATCTTATCTTATCTTATCTTATCTTATCTTATCTTATCTTATCTTATCTTATCTTATCTTATCTTATCTTATCTTATCTTATCTTATCTTATTTATCTTATCTTATCTTATCTTATCTTATCTTATCTTCTTATCTTATCTTATCTTATCTTATCTTATCTTATCTTATCTTATCTTATCTTATCTTATCTTATCTTATCTTATCTTATCTTATCTTATCTTATCTTATCTTATCTTATCTTATCTTATCTTATCTTATCTTATCTTATCTTATCTTATCTTATCTTATCTTATCTTATCTATCTTATCTTATCTTATCTTATCTTATCTTATCTTATCTTATCTTATCTTATCTTATCTTATCTTATCTTATCTTATCTTATCTTATCTTATCTTATCTTATCTTATCTTATCTTATCTATCTTATCTTATCTTATCTTATCTATCTTATCTTATCTTATCTTATCTTATCTTATTTATCTTATCTTATCTTATCTTATCTTATCTTATCTTATCTTATCTTATCTTATCTTATCTTATCTTATCTTATCTTATCTTATCTTATCTTATCTTATCTTATCTTATCTTATCTTATCTTATCTTATCTTATCTTATCTTATCTTATCTTATCTACTTATCTTATCTTATCTTATCTTATCTTATCTTATCTTATCTTATCTTATCTTATTATCTTATCTTATCTTATCTTATCTTATCTTATCTTATCTTATCTTATCTTACTTATCTTATCTTATCTTATCTTATCTTATCTTATCTTATCTTATCTTATTATCTTATCTTATCTTATCTTATCTTATCTTATCTTATCTTATCTTATCTTATCTTATTCTTATCTTATCTTATCTATCTTATCTTATCTTATCTTATCTTATCTTATCTTATCTTATCTTATCTTATCTTATTCTTATCTTATCTTATCTTATCTTATCTTATCTTATCTTATCTTATCTTATCTTATTTATCTTATCTTATCTTATCTTATCTTATCTTATCTTATCTTATCTTATCTTATCTTATCTTATCTTATCTTATTTATCTTATCTTATCTTATCTTATCTTATCTTATCTTATCTTATCTTATCTTATCTTATCTTATCTTATCTTATCTTATCTTATCTTATCTTATCTTATCTATCTTATCTTATCTTATCTTATCTTATCTTATCTTATCTTATCTTATCTTATCTTATCTTATCTTATCTTATCTTATCTTATCTTATCTTATCTTATCTTATCTTATCTTATCTTATCTTATCTTATCTTATCTTATCTTATCTTATCTTATCTTATCTTATCTTATCTTATCTTATCTTATCTTATCTTATCTTATCTTATCTTATCTTATCTTATCTTATCTTATCTTATCTTATCTTATCTTATCTTATTTATCTTATCTTATCTTATCTTATCTTATCTTATCTTATCTTATCTTATCTTATCTTATCTTATCTTATCTTATCTTATCTTATCTTATCTTATCTTATCTTATCTTATCTTATCTTATCTTATCTTATCTTATCTTATCTTATCTTATCTTATCTTATCTTATCTTATCTTATCTTATCTTATCTTATCTTATCTTATCTTATCTTATCTTATCTTATCTTATCTTATCTTATCTTATCTTATCTTATCTTATCTTATCTTATCTTATCTTATCTTATCTTATCTTATCTTATCTTATCTTATCTTATCTTATCTTATCTTATCTTATCTTATCTTATCTTATCTTAACTTATCTTAACTTATCTTAACTTAACTTAACTTAACTTAACTTAACTTAACTTAACTTAACTTAACTTAACTTAACTTAACTTAACTTAACTTAACTTAACTTAACTTAACTTAACTTAACTTAACTTAACTTAACTTAACTTAACTTAACTTAACTTAACTTAACTTAACTTAACTTAACTTAACTTAACTTAACTTAACTTAACTAACTGAACTTAACTTAACTTAACTTAACTTAACTTAACTTAACTTAACTTAACTTAACTTAAGTTAACTTATTATACTTAACTTAACTTAACTTAACTTAACTTAACTTAACTTAACTTAACTTAACTTAACTTAACTTAACTTAACTTAACTTAACTTAACTTAACTTAACTTAACTTAACTTAACTTAACTTAACTTAACTTAACTTAACTTAACTTAACTTAACTTAACTTAACTTAACTTAACTTAACTTAACTTAACTTAACTTAACTTAACTTAACTTAACTTAACTTAACTTAACTTAACTTAACTTAACTTAACTTAACTAAACTTATCTTATCGCGGGGATGAGGCTTAAGTGGTGGTCCGACCCCGATATCATGGGGGCCAACCCAACACGAACTAAGAGGAAAGCTCCATTTGGGGATTGGGTAGTCATCCATCTGCTTTATGGCGTACTTCGTGGCCATCCAATCACCATGCGAAGATCACCGTACAGACGAAGATCCCTTTGTCATCCCCAAACCCCTTTCATGCCGTTATTTCCTCTCCTTGCCCACCCCCTAGTCCAGGGTAATATGCGACACCGTGCCTATAGAATGGTTTGCAGCCAGGGGGCTTACCAGACCGGTTGTATTTCAACGGCGCCTTCCTTACACCGGGCCGCCTTAGGAAGTAACTGTGGCCTTGCTACGGCATGGCTGCCGTGGTGGAAAGTTTGAATTCCCCATTATTTAAATAGACCACTGCATTCGCCTCGTCGAGCAGGTAGTCGTAGAACAAGATGAATACAAATATTAACTTAAGAGACAAAGCTTCCATTGTAAAAACCAATGTTCGCAGCCTCCAATCTAAAGTATGCGAACAAAATAGAAGAAGAGCTAGCCATCAAGAGGCAGCGTTCTGCGGATAGCGAGGCCTCAGTGCCATCGAAAAAGCAGAAGTACAGGCACGAGATGGCTTAACCGATTTATCGGCAATTTTGTTTTTCGGCTCAAAATCGATGTTTTTTAATTATATAAGAATTTTTTTTTTTTTAAATGCCTATAACTTAGTCAAAAATGAACCGATTTTAATGACTCTGGGTTCAAAATGATCGTCATTACTTGCACAAGCGACTTTATGTAGAAACAATTGCAAAAAAGTAGTTAAACATTTTTTATTCTGCAAAAAAAACAACAATCGAAATTTTTTCGAAATTCAATATTTCATAAAGTGTATGTTTTTTTTTAACTTTTTCCAAATCAAGAGGTCACCTCAAGCTTCAATTGCTGAATGCCCAGTAACTAAAATGAGTTATTTTTGAGTAATGAATTTTAGAGTAAAAAACCTGTTTCGCACTTTTTGTTTTTTGCACAGTAAAAACATGTTCACTACTTTTTTGCAATTGTTTCTACATGAAGTCGCTCGTGTAAGTAATGATGACCATCTTGAACCCAGAATCACTAAAATCGGTTCATTTTTGACTAAGTTATTAGCATTTAAAAAAAAATTCTTATATAATTAAAAAACATCGATTTTGAGCCGAAAAACAAAATTGCCGATAAACCTTGAAAAAAAATTTTTTCGGGCAAAGAAAAAAACACGTGTCTCATTATTTTGATCAGAGAGCAACATATTTGAATTACATCGAAATCGAAGAACATGTCCCGAATAGTCCGGCTGAATTGAAATGGAATGCATCAATGGCAAACACAGGGGTGTATCAAAAGGAGTTTAGCAAGGTGCTAGATGACCAGGCGCAAATTAAAGACTTTACCTACGACACACTGCTGAAGACTCGCAACTTAGATGAAATCACCGAAGAGGTGCTACAGATGTCTGGACTATGGGCACCTGGAGAGGGTGCGGGCGACAGAAGCCAGAACTGCATTAAATGTGGCGAGGAGGACTATCAAGCGAAGACGAGCGGGAAAGATAAGTGGAAGAAACACATAAACCACCAGATTGGAATCAGAAAATGTCCTCTTTACCAAGTCGCGTTTGTAAAAATCAAGAAATGAGGAGTAGAGCAGATTAATCTAAACCACTGCGAAGCTGCACAAAATCTCTTAAGAGTATTTGAGGAAAAAGTGGATGTGGTGATGGTCAGTGACCAGTTTAAAAACTTTGATGCTGTAACGTGGATCTCCCTCATCAAGTTGGTCTCCTTGCCGCGTGGATGAGGCTTAAGTGTTGGTTTCTTTCTACAAAAAAGATCATTCACACAAGCGGAGTGAAGCCTGTGGCTAAGCCAGGGCCTAGCTCCCGCTCCGTCCCTTCAGAAGCTGCCTCTACGGCAGCGAGGCATCTTACTAGGCGTCATAGTAACAATCCCAACCCTGTCATACGACAAGTTGGGGGCGACACTCCATCCACGTATGGTGCCCGCAGTAGACAACCCCTCGCAACACAACTCTTGGGAAGCAAGATCTGCCCTGTCAAAAGACAAGCGGATCTTGCTCTTCCTGTCACTCCAGGTGGCACGGGAGCTCCGGGAGGAGAAACACCTACCGCAACGTCGGCAGCATAGGACCACATGGTTCAGCCAATGGTTCCTGGTGCCTGCCCTTCTGACACTATCACTTCTCCGGGTAGTACTGACCCCCGGAAGCAAATAAGTGCTTCAGAAAGGTATTATCGTACCAGGCGATTCGCCTTCAGTACCCTGGAGAGACTGAAGGGCATCAGAGTAGAGGATCTGACTGCCGAACAGTCAGACTCCAAGGCGTGGGCTGAAGCCTTCATCACCGAACACCGGGAGAAGGCCAAACTAGATCTGCGCAAGGCAAGCGCAAACGATCGAGTGAAGGGACATTGGCTGACGATTAATGTCACGGCAAAGAAGTATTTCGCGGAAATAGCGAAGGAAAGCTATATATGACCGGTGAGTGATCGCAATTACCACAATGCGATCTCTCAAGAAAACTGGGACCTGATAAACAGGAGTCTTTGGAAGGTGTACAGGAACATCCTGAAAGAAAATCCAGGACCTCCACCATGGTGGTCCACTGATATAGCAGACCTTAGAAAGGAATGCAGAACTATGTAATATATAACGAAGCGAGGAGAACTAACTCGTGGGATGGATACAAAGAATGCTAACATTCCGTCTTGGAGAGACTTCTTTCAAAAGATAGAAAGCCTTTCAGAGACCAGTAAACTCCGGAAAGTTTTATCACCGAGTTACAGCAACATTGGCTACCTCATAAAAGAGAACGGCAATTGTACAACTAGCAGTGAAGAAACACTAGAATAACAAATGCAGACACACTTTTCAGGTTTCCTCTGCAACGAAGACAGTAGAACTCAACCTATAGTTCCCAACGGGAATGGGGGAACAGATTTCATAACGGATGATAACATAAAATTCACCATTGCCAGCTTTAAACCTTACAAATCGCCGGGCCAGATGGAATCATCCCCGCTGATCTGCAACATACAAGAGATATGATCGCACCTATACTCGCCTTAATTTTCGAGGCAACGATACGACTCAATTATATCCCCAAAAAATGGGCAGGAGAAAAAGTGGTATTCATTCCCAAACGAGGGAAAACCGCACATACGAAACCGAAGGACTTCAGGCCGATTAGCCTACCATCCTTTCTGTCAAAAGCCCTAAAACTGTTGCTAGATGTGCATATCAACAAGCTTTCACCGTTCCAACACGCATGCATCAAAGGCAAATGAGTGTCTTTCTAGTCACTAAGGGTGCCTTTAATAATATATATCCGGAAGCAATACCACTTCGTTTATAGAACGAATGTTAACTAGGCAAATGATAAGCGCAAGTCTAGGTGACATATCCACTAAGAAATTCCGAATCAGCGGTACACCCCAAAGTGGGGTAATCTCTCCACTTCTATGGAACTTAACTTTCAATAATCTTCTTTTAGAACTTGAAAAAATGGGAAGGAAAATAATCTCATATGCCGATGATATTGTTATAGCAATCTCGGGGAAACATTTTCCAACATTATGTGATCTTCAACAAATATCTCTCAACAGACTATCACTTTGGTGTAAAAGTCGAGGACTTGAAGTAAATCTGGAAAAAATGGATCTGATACTGATAAAGTCAACAACCTCCACGGTAGCCATGAAATTTCGCACATATCTTAACGAAATGGCTGAGTCATTTTACCTAAAAATAACATGGGTTCCTGGCCATCGCGACATTGAGTCATTGCAGTCAGCTGATGAACTAGTGAGACTTGGCACCAAATTGACCGATGAGTAAATAGACAATGACATAGGGATACCCTTACAAACATGTAAGCTACTCATCCTTGAAGAAATCGTAAGGAAAGCAAACGAAGGATGTCCGTCAACTTTGGCCGACTCTCAATGCTAAGCGCAAAGAATATCTGCTAAGTCAAAATAAACACAGTCTTAGCGCACTGATTTTAGTCATAACGGGGCCTTTCCTAATAGGTAGGCATTCCTAAAGGATGGGCATGGCTTCCATAGAAATTGTCTAGATGAGGCGGAGACAATCTTGCATAAATAGGAGATATTCTAAAATTTTTAAAAAGCACACACTGGTTTTAGGAGAAATAGGGCACCACAACGGGCTATGAGCCGGAGCGTGTCAGGACAACCGCTTCAACTTAACCTAACATTGATCTCCGATTGGAAAGGCACATCTGCAACATGGGCATCTGGAAGAAATACCTTCCAGGAAAAAAAATTGTAGTATCTACTTCTACAGCGCCGAAGTTGTCGCAAGACGAATTTGAAAAGTTCCTTGATGAGCCGGTGAAAGACGTTCGCGATACGAACCTCAAATATGTGTCCTTTACATATAAAGGGGGTGATGCCCTGATTAAAGCGTTCTCTTTATTGGATGCGCTTCTGTTAAAACGGATGGAAGTAACACCTTCGAAATGAATGGTGGAGGATCAATAATCGGCATTGCCTTCGTCAGCAAAGCCCTTCTTTGTTCGGCAAATTGTGAGGTGTGCGACTATTATACATACAGCGATCATTTTCCCATTATGATGAACCTTGACGAACCCGTCCGGATACCAGGAACCATAAGGAAAACAGCCAACAAGGGTTGGAGGGTGGAAACGCTTGACGAGGAAGATCATGCTGTAGACCTACATGCGAGGCTACTGGTGAAGCACATAAATAGAGACTGTGATGCCGCCATATGCTGAAATAGGCAGACCACGTCGAGAAAGTCTGTATATTGGTGGAACGAACAGGGCAGCACTCCAAGAGGAGAATGTCCCAAAGCAAGGCGTCTTTCTCAAAGGAGTTACGGGTCGGTGAAACATACAAGGCTCCACGAGGACTACAAAAATAAGCACAAAGAGCTAAAAAAAAAACTATAAAAAGTTGCAAGGTGATCAGCTTTAAGGAGTTATGCCACAATGTTGACGAAAGCCCCTGGGGTGATGCGTACAGGATTGAACAGACACCAACTTGTCCGATTTTTCTAGACAAAGTGTTACGCAAAGTCAGTCCAGGCTCTCTAAAGTAAACGGTAGCACGGCAATCAATGATGCAGAGGTGATTAAGACTGTAGAGAGCTTGGGCAACACCAATATTCCGGGACTTGACGGCATACCATATAAAGCACTGGTGATCAAGCGCAATCCAAAGTGGACCTCTACACGAAGTCTATTAGTGAAGGTATAATTCCCAAACTATGGAAGAAACAGCGACATGTCCTACTTCAGAAGTCAAATAAACCAGCAGGTGATCCAAGTTCATATTGACCACTCTGCATTATATACCCGATGGGTAAGAACTTGAGAAATTAATCTGTATGAGTCTGGAGCAACATCTGGAAAATGAAAAAGCCGGCCTTTCAGAAAATCAGATCGGCTTCAGAAAACATCGCTCAACTGTCCATGCATTTAGAAAAGTGACGAATATTACGAGTAAGGCAATTAAGGCGATAAAAAATACTATGCGGTCGTCACATTGGACGATAAAAATTTTTTCAATTCCTCATACTGGCCTCATATCATCAGAGCATTTGAAGAGAAAGTAACCCCAGGATACCTCCCGCTTGTTAAACACAGTTACATATAGCTGGTAATAAACTTCTGTCCCGGACATTTCGATACTAGAGCAATTTTCGAAACAATTACTTATTGTTCTCTGATAGCTTGTAAATATTGGCTTGGTATATTTCTTTACGTGGTTCCCCAACGGATAAAAAGTACACAAAAACATATGCATATATATATATACATATAATTGGTGCTTACACCATTTACTGGTTGTTTGGCCGAGCTCCTCCACCCATTTGTGGCGTGCGTCCTGATGTTGTTCCACAAATGGAGGGACCCACAGTTTCAAACCGACTCCGAACAGCAGATATTTTTTAAGAAGAGATTTTTCATGGCAGAAATACACTCGGAAGTTTGGCATTGCCTGCCGAGGGGCGACCGCTAGTGCTAGCATAACCCCTTTCCCGTTTCCTTCAATTTTCTTGTCTCCTAGAACCCAGTACATAGTGATTTGTTTCTGAGTTCCTAGCTCATTCATCCTGTTCCGGCACTGTCGTACCCAGTTGCACACGCAGTGTATTTGGTGAAGGTGAAGTATCTTATCCAATGCTGTTGTAGGAGTGGTGCGCATTGCACCCGTTATAAACAGCTCGTCAACTCTTTGTAATTTCTCTAATATCTTAGCGTATGTCTTCTTGTTCAAACTTGTCCACCATACTAGAATGCTATAAATCATTACTGTTCTTACTACCGCCATGTAAATCCAATGTGCAAGTCGTGGAGATAAATGTCTTACCGACCATTTTCCATAAAGGATGGTTCCATGTGTAGAAGTCCACGCAAGTGGGGAAAAATACTGATCGCCGTCCGGGATTAGCCCAAGTATCCTCTGGGTAGCTTCCGAACACCCGTTCGGAAGTCAGCTAACGTGAGAAGGCGAAGCATTAGAGGATAGCTGGTTGTGCGTTGGGTTTGGGACCCGCCACTTAAAAATTCCCCCCAATGCAAAGAATTGCAAAGCCTCGGTTGAGAACTACCTTTACCGATGACGACCCCTGCAAACGAAATAAGGAATATGATTTGAGGGCATGTACCTGGAACGTCCGGTCTCTTAATGGGGAAGGTGCCACAGCCCGGCTGGTTAATGTCCTTGTGAGAGTAAAGACTGACATCACTGCCATCCAAGAGATGCGATGGACGGGGCAAGGTAAGAAAAACATAGGACCTTGCGACGTCTACTACCGCTGCCATATAAAGGAGCGCAAATTCGGTGTGGGGTTTGTTGTGGGAGAGAGACTTCGTCGCCAAGTACTGTCGTTCACTCCCGTGGACGAGCGTCTCGCAATAATCCGCATCAAAACGCAATTTTTTAACATCTCGCTAATTTGCGCGCACGCCCTGACGGAGGAGAAGGACAATGCGACCAAAGATTCCTTCTATGAGCGCTTGGAACTTTCCTATGAGCGCTGCCCCCGCCATGACATAAAAATCGTGCTTAGCGACTTCAACGCCAGGGTGGGCAAGGAGGGAGTTTTTGGTCCCACAGTCGGAAAATTCAGCCTGCACAACGAAAAATCCGGTAACGGGCGGATGGAAGACACGCTTCTAGTCTATTAGATGTACGTACGATCCGAGGACTCAACATCGACTCGGAGCTATTCAAACATAGCGGCTATTCAAGCATAGCGGCGAAGAGCTGGTAAGGTGCTTCTATGCAAAATATGGTCGGATGAAAGCATGCCTGCTGATTGGAATTTAAGTGTGCTCTGCCCAAACCATAAGAAGGGCGATCCTGCAATCTGTGCCAATTACCGCGGGATTAGTCTTCTAAATATCGCCTATAAGGTTCTAGCGAGCGTATTGTGTGAAAGGCTGAAACCCACCGTCAACCAACTGATTGGACCTTATCAGTGTGGCTTTAGACCTGGAAAATCTACCATCGACCAAATATTTACAATAAGCCAAATCTTGGAAAAGACCCATGAAAGGAGAATCGACTCACACCATCTTTTCGTCGATTTCAAAGCTGCATTCGACAGTACGGAAAGGAAGTACTTGTATGCCGCGATGTCTGAGTTTGGTATCCCCACAAAACAAATACGGCTATGCAAGATGACATTGCTCAACATCAGCAACGCCGTCAGGATTTGGAAGGACCTCTCCGAGCCGTTTGATACCAGACGAGGTTTCAGACAGGGTGACTCGCTGTCGTGTGACTTCTTTAACCTGATGTTGGAGAGCATCGTACGAGCCGCAGAACTTAATCGCTCAGGCACAATATTTTATAAGAGTGTACAATTGTTGGCGTATACCGATGATATCGATATCATCGATCTTAACAACCGCACTGTTAGTTCTGCCTTCTCCAAACTGGATAAAGAGGCAAAGCGAATGGGTTTGGTGGTGAACGAGGACAAAACGAAGTACCTCCTGTCTTCAAACAAACAGTCGGCGCACTCGCGTATCGGCACCCACGTAACTGTAGACAGTTATAATTTCGAGGTTGTAAAAAACTTCGTTCACTTAGGAACCAGAATTAACACCGATAACAATGTCAGCCTTGAAATCCAACGTAGAATCTCTCTTGCCAACAAGTGCTACTTTGGACTAAGTAGGCAACTGAGTGGTAAAGTCCTCTCTCTCCTCTGCGTTGGAAAAGTCAGGTGGAGAAGGACTTGGCTTCACTTGGTGTGTCCAATTGGCGCCGGTTAGCACGAGAAAGAAACGACTGGCGGGCTTTGTTAAACTCGGCCAAAATCGCGTAAACGGTTATCGCGCCAATTAAGAAGAAGATGTATAAAGCATTCAGTTCTTTCTTCGTTCATTCTTCCACATCGAGGTTCACCGTTAGTTTGCTATCTAACATTAATCCTAGGTACATAGTATATGGGTCTTACTTTTAGTCCCGCTTCAACTGCCCACTTAGTGATTTCCCCAAGTGCCCTTCGTTTATTTCAAGTCTAAAGCGTAATTGTTGTTTTTACAGACCACTTATAGTAGATCTAATATGAGCTTAAATTACTGCAGATAATTATTAAATAAATTAAAAAAAAAGAGTTTAGAAATTTATAAAATTCATTCTTTGAAACCGAAAAGTCAAGCGGAATAGAACCCGAGATCTCATGAATTCTTTTAAAGCGCGGGCAATAAGAGCATTACGCGCATAATTCGTGTTAAGAAATTCAAGATGAAATGGGTTAGTATTCGTAGAGATCTATTAGGAATATGAAAGTGAATGCAACGTACTAGGGATGAACAATCAATTTCCCCTTTAATTACACTAGAAACAAAAGACAGTGAGAATATAGCCCTTCTACTCTCTAGAGACTTTAAGTTAATTAAAATCAAACGGGAATGATAGGATAGGATATTATTTGAGAATTTAAACGACGTGAGAGCATATTTAAGGACCACCTTCTGTACACGTTCAATTCTCTCAATAGCAAATTGGTGGCAAGGCCTCCAGATAAATGTTGCATATTCTAATCTAGAGCGAACAAAGGAAGTAAAAAGTAATTTGTGAGTGTAAGGGTACGAGAACATCGAGCAATTGCGCTGTATTAAACCTAAGATTAAGTAAGAAGTGGACACAATAAAGTTAATGTGACTGTTGAATGAAAAATGTGAGTCAAAGATCACCCCTAGATCTTTGAATTCATGAACAGATTGAAGTAAAGTATTATCAATGCTATAAGATGACTGGAAAACATTTTGAGTTTGGCGAAAGGGACATGAAAACATTTCTGAATATAATACACTCCTTCAATGGACGCTTCAGCTGATGAAGTCGCGACTAAATTAGCTGTCAGCGTTATGCGGCAATCAAGTCAGAATACAACTCTGCGGTGATACAACCTTGCGCTAGTATTCAGTATTCCAGTTTCATACATCAATCGTCGTGTTGTCAATGAATTATTGCTTTTGACTTCTTTTTTTGATATACTGAATCTTAGCGGCAGTAAGTCAAATACTCCTTTTTTATAGATATTTTTTTTTTAAGAAAATAAAATGCGATCGTTTTGATTTTATAGTATGTTATTATTGACACTAAATAGTATACAAAAAACATTTTTTTTTTTTTTGTAGTAGTGTGGCACCAAAGTAAGCGTCTTAAAAAAAGAAAGGTGGCTTGTCAACAGGATTTTGGCTCTACAGGACATCTGAAACGAAAAAGGTAAACTGATTATTATTCTGTAGGCTTGTCATTCAGGTGCTACTTTCGTTTATTTTCAGTCCTAACTTTCCATACTACAGTCTGATTTCCACCCGAAAAACATACCTTTTTTTCAAAAGTCCGCCATTATGTTATTTTTCAAAAAAAATTTCTCATTGTAGCACCTAAAAATATCTATAAAAAATCAGTATTTGACCAGACTACTACCTTTACAGAGTCGTTCATAGATGTTTACATACCAAATTTCAAGAGTATCTGGAACTCACGCCTTGCTTTGTTTGTGCTCCAAATTCAGAGTTAACAGAGGAAATGAAGTTATGTTGATTATGAAATTAGCGGCAGCATTGATTAGAAATATCTTATTTCGGGAAGGCTATGAACCACCGGTAACATTATTTCTTTTTAACTATCGCAAACGTTTCCAGGAGCAACTGAGAAAGGTCATCGCAAAAAGCAGCTATTGTATAGCGATCAGTATTGTCGTTGCTGTAACGGCAGAATCATACCACTCGAATGTTGGAGGAATGCTGGTAAAATGACATACGTCTTTATTGACTTATATATTAATAATTGCTGAAAAGCTCTGTGAGGTTTCTTTTCAAAGGTTTAAGAACTTTCCGAAAATAGTTTGAAAAATAAAACATTTTTCATAGCATGAAACCGTACTTTCCATGGCCAACTGTACCTCAAGGCTCGTTACTATTCGCCAGGTTTTGCAATTTTTTTTAGTTATATTAAAAAAGCTAGGGGAGAATCTCACGTATTTTCTCAACAAAAACTTTGAACGCACGACACACGAAGTATTATATAAGGTTGGCAAGAAAGTCTTGCGGTATTTCCGCAAGCTTGTCTTTGCAAGCGGGTAGTTCTAGTTGTATTCGTCGCATCGGTTCACGCTAAAGCTTTTTGGAAAGCTCTTTTCACGTGCTAACACGTGTTTGATTAATTGTTGTTTGCTTTTAGTCGTTCGTGAGTTATAGTGTCGCAAACATGGAGTAAAATAAAGAGAAAATACGGCATATTTTACAGTACTACTACGATAAAGGCAAAAATGCATCTCATGCTGCCAATAAAATTTGTGCAGTTTATGGACCCGATACAGTTTCCATTTCCACCGCACAACGATGGTTTCAACGTTTTCGTTCTGGTGCAGAGGTGATCGAAGATGCGTCACGGTCCGGAAGGCCTGTCGTCAAAAATTGCGATAAAATCGCTGAATTGATCGAAAGAAACCGGCATAGTAGCAGCCGTAGCATCGGCCAAGAGCTGGGTATGAGTCATCAAACCGTTATAAACCATTTGAAGAAGCTTGGATTCAAAAAGAAGCTCGATGTATGGGTGCCACACGACTTGATGCAAAAAAACATTTTTGCCAGTATGGATGCATGCGAATCGCTTCTGAATCGCTTCTGAATCGCGACAAAATCGACCCGTTTTTGAAGCGGATGGTGACTGGCGATGAAAAGTGGGTCACTTACGACAACGTGAAGCGCAAACGGTCGTGGTCGAAAAGCGGTGAAGCTGCCCAGACGGTGGCCAAGCCTGGATTGACGGCCAGGAAGGTTCTTCTGTGTGTTTGGTGGGATTGGCAGGGAATCATCCACTATGAGCTGCTCCCCTATGGCCAAACGCTCAATTCGGACCTGTGCTGCCAACAACTGGACCGCTTGAATGCAACACTCATGCAGAAGAGGCCATCTTTGATCAACAGAGGCCGAATTGTCTTCCATCAGGACAACGCCAGGCCACACACATCTTTGGTGACGCGCCAGAAGATCCGGGAGCTCGGATGGGAGGTTCTTTTGCATCCACCGTATAGTCCGGATCTCGCACCAAGTGATTACCACCTCCATGGCGAACGAGCTTGGTAGTCGGAAGTTGTCCACAAGAGAGTCCTGTGAATATTGACTCTCCGAGTTTTTTGACAATAGGGAAGCGAGCTTCTATAAGAGGGGCATTATGAAATTGGCATCTCGTTGGGAACTCGTCATCGAACAAAACGGCGCATATTTGACTTAAATCGCCTTATTATAACCAATTTTATGAACAATTGAAAATTCAATAAAAATACCGCAAGACTTTTTTGACAATCTTATATAAAACAATTTTTTATAGCATAAAGATATCATTAATGGTATTTCCGAACTTTTATTGTTTGCTATTTTTTAGTTCATGTATATATATTTATTTTTTTTTTTTTACATTTTAAAAAGTACAATCGTTTCAATTTAAATAATGCATTTACAATAATTGAGATACTTATTGATAAACGTATGGTAGAATAGTTACAATAATGATAAAAAGAGAATATGCTACAGTAAAAGTTTTATTTCCTATTAGTTTTATATTAAAAACTATGTTTTTTTGTTTGCTCAAATTTTGTGGTTAACTTTTAATAGATAAAGGATACTTTTAGGTCTTTTAATATGCCAAGCAAGCATATGAACTTAATTGAATGATATTAAAATAATCTGATTCCCAATTAACACACAATTTTAAATAAAATATGCCAAGTTATTTGTGGCATTAATTGTGCACCGTTGTTGAGGAATGTTGTATGTTTTTTTCGAACTCTTCTAAACTTAGAGCTTGATTCATATTGAGCAGTGGAAGTTTCCCCGCAGATGCTTGCGCTAATAGCTCAGGCGAAAACCATTGCGCCAGTTGATTACTTGTTGGAGACAATGTACCATCTCGATAATTTATTATATTCACCGCAGTGGCAGCGGCGTTATTTGACACAGCATTACTATCACTTGCCAAGGATGATGGCATACAAACTAGGAAGAAAACCAAAATTTTAGGTATTAATATCAGAGACCAAATAACAGTTATTTCGAATTTACAAATTGAAAGCGTTGCCCAATCCGGAAGTTGGACGAAAAAGTGGTTTCATAACAGCTATTTGACAAGGAATATCTTTTACGCTGGCTGATAATTCTTAAACGTTTATAACTATACCAAATTAATAAATACTCTTACAACTCTAATTCCAAAAAAATATGAATATATTTAACAATTTTATAAAAGGTCCATGTTCAAATTTTTCCTACATAACACTACGTGTACAATGTATGATAATCTTCCCTTCTTGGGTACCAAAATCTTGCCGCAGTAAAAGAGCTTGCGTGCATCAATGAGGAGTTAGATTATGCCGACATAATGGGCAGCGTTCATTCCGCCAGGGTCACCGATGTCGCGCAGGCTTACTATGAGGTATCAGATCAAGATTGGTACAGCACGTTAAGCTTATGTGTTGTGGTACCCGTGCCCTCTCTTCGCATGCCGGCTCTGCGGACGAGTGACCACCCCTTCCGAGCATACTCGTGGGACTAAAATATGAAAGACAAAATATACACAAAAAAAAGAACAAACCAAATTAGTTGACGGCACTGCTATGACAAAGGACAAAGGAGAACGAACTCCGGGAAAGATTGCCTTCGACTCGGACGACGACACCCTGTTGCCCTCAAGTCAAGAATACTTAACTAGCATTCAGGATCGCGCCAAACATAGCCAGAGTGTAGGAAAGTATTAAGAGGAGTACCCCCGAAGTAGTTGTAGTTTTTGCCTTCAAAGCAGCATTGAAGGTGGCCTCCGGCGCAGTCGCGTCTAGAGGGACTCAGAAAAAGACGAAATGCATGGGCATGAACATGAAGCAACGGTACCAGAAGTTTGTCTACGAGGCGGTGATCGAGGAGTGCAAGAAGTTTTCAGAACGTACATCCGCACAAACTATTAACGCAGGCAACCAAGCATAAAAAAGGAATCGCTCTCAGAACGAAAGCGGTAATACCCATCCCAAGACGCCCAAAAAGGGGGATGAGCCACAAGCCGAAGCTCCAGCAGTCACCACGCCCTTCAGCGAGGTCGCAAGAGACGATCTATATGTTCAGCAAACTTGGGTGAAGATCGATGTGGGAATGTCTCGAGCCGTAGTGAATTACTTACTTGTCAATCCCGAAGGTCCTCACCCGAAGTTTCATTCACCGGAAGCCTTAAGGGGTTATAAGGTAATCAAATGCGCAGATCAATCAATACTCTCGGGACTTCCGCACCGAAGCTATAACCTCTATCTTCACTGACGACTCCAAGATAAATCGGAACTCGGAGCACGAATTTTCTCTAAATCAGCCAAACTTTAATCTCATTTAAACTGCCGAATAGTGTTTTTCAGGCAGAAGCCTTTGCGACGATGCTATGGTGCAGAACGAAACTAGTAAACTCCTATAAGGAGGAGATAGAGTCTCTTAGGTGTGCAGGTAACATTCATCTGGGTTCCAGGCCATAGGAACATGGAGGGTCCCTATGTCTGGGTTCCAGGCCATAGGAACATTCCCATGACAGCCGGATCTACGTTATCGGAATGAGTCGGGTTTTTCCCGACCAAGGGCTGCCGTATTCTATTGCTGGGTATGCCATAAACGGCTCCACCAGAACCCCACCTCGGTTAGGTGCAACAAGTGCAACGGGTGGACCCACCTTAAGACCTGTTCAGGGCTTAAGTCTCATAGGGAGTGGTCCACAAGGTATGTAACTACGTGTTGCTCCCGCCCGCACGCGTCTGTTTCCTCAACGGCTACAGCAACGGAAGGTATCGACAGGCAGGGACCGCACCTTAGAATGTCAAGGGGCATCACCTTAGAATGTCAAGGTATAGCTGTCCGGTCAGGAGATGCCGAGCTCGAAATATATATTATTTACATATCCCCTGTCACCTGCTGCCCGGCAGGATATCACCCTGACATAGGTGCGCTCATCAGAGGTGAAAACCGATTGGTTGTAGGTGTCTTTAATGCGCATCACGATCTCTAGCATTCAAGCCTGCCAACTAGGTAGTGGGTAATTGCAGCAGCTCGCCTGACATAACAACTACTAGCGCTGGTCTGATAAATAGCATAACCTGGCGACCTATGCTATCGCTTGCATCAGACCACTTGCTCATTATCGCCTCGATTGAAAGACCTGCCGACTTCATTTCCGCGCATCACCGATCCTATATTGACTTTAACACAGCTAGTTGGCCGGCTTCGCGGAGTTCACCTTCGCCCCTCGTCCCGTCCCTACTGACGAGCGCGCAGGCAAACGCGCATTCCGCAAGGTGCTCACAGCTGTTGCGGTTCGCTTCATCCCCGCTGGAAGGCTCAAGGACATTCGTCCTCATTTCCCAGCCGAATCAGCCAGTTTAGCAAACGAGCGTGACCACCTACGCCAGGTCGATCCCGGGGATCCCCTCATAAGAGATCTCAATTTGGAGATCCGGCAACTGGTAGACCAACATAAACGGACCAAATGGGTTGAGCATCTGAAGACCTGCAATTTCACCACTGGTGTGAGTAGGTTCTGTCCCACCGTTAGGTCTCTATCGAACCCGACGAAGTACAACGACAAGGTGGCAATCACCTTCAACGGTTTTACTTCGTCGGACCCGAAAAGATGCGTGAGCTATTTTAGCCGACTTTTTTTACTGCATCTTCCAGCCGACAGAACCAAGCGTCGTGCCACCAGAAGGCTGCACAAACTGATGAACGACAGATCGCCACTTGCTTTCTCCAGCGATGAGGCTCAGGGGGCCGTCAATAAAACAAAATCATCAAAAGCCTTAGGCCCTGACGGACTGAACACGCTGATGCTGAAGCACCTGGGACCTTTGGGGGTAGGATTTCTCACAAGGGTTTTCAATCTGTCCTTGGCCCCTCATTATCCCTGACAAGTGGAAAGCAGGGAGAGTGCTCCCACTACTGAAACCTGGAAAACCCGCCAACCAAGGGGAATCTTATCGGCCGATAACTCTCCTTTTCGCAGTAGTGAAGACACTTGAAGCCCTCCTACTCCCACTCTTTACGAAACATCTGGCCCCAGTCTCACCAGCATGGTTTTCGTCGAGTGCATAGCATCACCACTGCACTCACCGTCATAAACGTCTAGATAAACCGCGGGCTTAACCAAAATCACCCCTGCGAGAGGACTGTTCTAGTAGCGTTGGACTTGAAGAAGGCTTTTGACACAGTTAGCCATTCCACGTTACTAGATCACATTTATCAGCCGACACTCCCGCCAGGACTGAAGAGGTGGTCCGCAAACTACCTGAGCGGTCGTCAATCGTCAGTGATTTTTCGAGATCAAACATCTAAACAGCGGAAGATTAAGCAAGGTGTTCCGCAGGGTGGTGTCCTTTCACCCTTGTCGTTCAACTTCTACATCTCGAAACTCCTCCAGCCACCACAGAGAGTCTCCCTGGTCACATACGCTGACGACTGCACGATAATGGTGTCGGGGGATGACATCGATGGCCTGTGCTCCAAATTGAACAACTACATCATCGACCTTTCTCGCTTTTTCACTGCGACGAATCTTCAACTTTCCCCCACTAAGTTCACGGCGACCCTCTTTACCACCTGGACAAAGGAGGTCAAACCACCTCTCAAGGTAGAAGTGTACGACACACCATTTCCGACGGCAAACAATCCCAAAATTTTGGGTGTAAACTTCGACAGTTAGCTCTCCTCTTGGTGCACAACCGCAATTGCCACTAAAGTCCAAAATCGCAACAACGGCCGGTTCTGAACTATGCTGCGCCTGTGTGGTCGCCTGGAACCAGTGACGCACAGTGGATAAAGCTGCAGACATGCCAAAACACTGCCATTCGGACAGCGACGGGCTGCCCCCTGATGTCCCCAATACAACACCTTCACAACGAGGCCAATATACTACCTGTTCAGGAGCATACAAACGGCTCAGCAAGCAGTTCCTGTTAGGGTTTCACCCTTGCAGACACCTGCTTGAGCCTGAGCCGCCCTCCAACGCCACGTCAGGAGGCACCTACTACACTACGCCGACGAGATCCAGGACAATACAAACAGATACCTTCTGAACCAGACAGTGTTTAGACAGACAATAAACGACATTCACCGGGATAGAAGGAGACTGTCAAGCACTTTTTCTGTAAATGGCCGGGTTTGGTTGCTAGACGATTAAGAGCACTGGGCGCTCCTTTCTTCGACAACCTGGGGCAGTGCCTCAACCTAAACTCCATCAATCTTCTCCATTATATCAACAGCTTTGGCTGGCTGTAGATATCTTTCTGTTGGAGATCCCATAATGGTATCAAAACGGCGCTTTAGTGCTACTTAAGGAGTACCAGACTGGCACTTTAACCATTTCATCCACCTACCTACCTCTGGATTCCTCGCTGAAAGTGTTGCTACGCTAAGGGAAACGATATCGGGGCTTGAAGCTCAAGCTGATCCCGGCGAGTGAGGTCCTGAAAAGACCCAGAAATCGCATTTGGTTGCCGCGGATGAACGAGCCAGGTGAAAAAATGCTTCTCGTCCACTCCTTTTGGCCATCAGTGAAGAACCACTGGAAGAGTTGTCCAAGGCGGACAAGAAAATCAGCTGTGGCTTCCGAATGGCCAAAATGAATATATTCAGCGGCGATGGGAGCCCAGAGGAAGACGACACAGCGGAGGTCGACTTCGCGGGAGTTAACGACATGGCCTCACTTTCTTCTTTTCTAATCACTTCAGTCCATGGTCAATAGACATGCATTATCAAGTAAACAACATCAAGCCGATAGGACTTGTTTTCACATACATTATCAAGTAAACAACAATAGAAATTCGGTATCACCAAAACAAACCATAAACATTCAAATAGTTATCTACAAGTAAAAGTAAACAATAGGCAATCAGCAACGAATTATCTCAATGCGATAACAACCGCCGCATTCAAATAGTATAAATAGCAGTAAGATTTCTGTAACAAGTTAGTCTTAAGAATATCGATAATAAACACTTCGGCGTCAAAATATAAAAAAGATATTTCTTTTTTCTCATATCGTGAAAGCGATATTAACTCGGGTCAGCTGCTGAAGGACGTGGACATCACCGACGACAACAAAGATGTTGAGGTTCGTGCGTATTGACCTGAAACATTCAAAAGCAGCCACTTGCAGTTTAGATATCCTTCTCAGCGAAGAGGATATTCATATTAGTTTAATACAAGGAGCCCTGGATAAAACATGGCAAAATTATTCGGCTCAACAACAGTGCGTACAATCTTTTCTATGGAAAAGAGCCAGGAAATCCTAGATCATGCATTCTTATCAAGAAAGGTTTAAATGCTTACCTTTGTTCTAATAACAGCGTACCAAATATCACGCTAGTAAAGATAGAAGAAGCCGGGTTCCAGAATCTTGTTCGGATTTCGTCATACATGATCCACGACAGAGAAGCGTCGCTAAAGGAACTGAAAGAGGCTGTTAAACAGAACCAACAAGACATTTGCCTTATTGAGTGCAACACGAATGCTAAGCATACCCTATGCAATAGTAACGAAACAATAAAGGTTACAAGCTGACTTTCATCCTCCCAAGCTAAGATAGATTTCAGGGATGGGAGGAAGTCCTGGATCTTACGCTATTGACCGAGAACAATAGTGTGTCCGTGAGGAATTGGATGGTATCAGATAGAATATCAATGTCTGATCACTGTTTTATACTATTCAACCTCCCGCAAGACGGAGTAAGATATTGTTTAAGGAGCAATAAAGCGAAACCTTCACCCACTTTACTGGGTACAAGCCCTTCGACATGCCAAGAACCTTGTTTGTCCTCCAGAGGGTCTCAGAAGGCGAGATAGATTCAATAGTAGATACAGAGACTATTGTTTTTTCAATAAACAGTTTTGAACCATTTAAATCAGCTGGTCCAGATAACATCATGTCAATTATGCTTCATAAGCTTCAGAAGCACATGGAGATTCGGTTCCTAAGCATCTCCAAAGCATGCCTTCGTCTAACTTATATTCCCGAGAGCAGGAGAAGAGTAATGGTAGTATTCATACCCAATGTGGGTAAGAAGAAACATGAGATAGCAGAGATTTACGACCGATTAGTCTTACCTCCTTTCTCCTTAAAACACTAGAAAGAACCTTAGATATACACATTAGATCTTTAGCAAAGCGGTCTTGCTGCTAATACTATTTTTGTGTTCGCTTTAGTAATATACTTGTGATTTGAAGATGTATATGTAAGGTCTCGATCGCAGTAGTTGGCATTCGTTTGAAGCATAAATATCCTTTTTTCTGACGTCAAAAATGTGTACTGGCGTCCCGAAAAAACAGCGTTTGCGGGAAGTCATGCTTCATTTTTACCTTTTAAAGAAAAGTACAGCTGACAGGTGTCGTATATTGATCAATATTTACGGTACTCACGCTCCATCAAATACAACGAGTGCTTTCGACGCTTCCAAAGTGGAAATTTGGACGAGAGTGATAAAGATCGCGAAGGGGCAGCGTAGATATTCGAAGATACTCAACTCCAACAATTATTGGATGAACACGCATGTCCAACCCTTGATGATATGTAGGATACGGTATACTAGATATAGGCGGAGAGCTGGCTACATAGATAGTGCCCGCATCAGATACATGGCTAATTTATATTGAAAATAATAGTATTAGTGTAGACGAATATAAAAATGAATGTCTGCCATTGCAAAACTGGGGCGCAAAGGGGGGATACGCAGTGAAAGGGGTGAATTTTGGGTGGGAAAAAATTCATAAGGTACAGGGATTTTATGTACGGGAAAAGTTTGGTTATATATTTGAGAAAGTGTAAAAAAATTGGCAGACATTTTGCGAGGGGCTAACTCGCCGGCAGACTGCGCTGAAGATTGCAAAAATTAATTTAAAAAAAAATCATAAGGTTCATGAATTCCAATTATTGTATTTTAAAGTTTTAACATTCCAAAAGCCATTTACAAAATGGCAGACAAAAAAGTGAGGGCTAAGGCCGCGGCAGACGACGTTAAAAAGTACGCTACATATCAACATTTTTAGTCACATTCTTGATATTTAAGTGCCGTAGAATTATTATCGATATTTATGAAATATATCAATGATATTCATTATTTGATAACTTTTATTTTTAGGGAATTTTATAAACAATTTGTTTTTTTTTCAACGTTAATATTATGGTTGTTTATAAGTATATCAATTTATTTTAAACGATTAATTAATATTAGTCAGTGTTTGGTTTCTTCACTTGTGAAAAGTGAAGGTAAATGCTCACAAAATTTTGAAAGCGAAAGTAGCCAAATAAGGTATAAGGTCTCAGATTTGTATATAGGTATATTTGGGAGCGGAATATAATGTAAATGTTGATGGGGGGAAGCAGATGTTTTCGTGTATAATAGAGCAAGTGACGCAGTACAAAGTAATGCCGCAAAAGACCACTGAGAGTTTAGTATATTCCAAAACGTAGAAGAGAGTAGACGTTATATTTCAATATTTTTGATTTTGTTTTGTTTTTGTTTGCATCATGGCTACGAGTGCGTTTTTAACTGTAGCTTGATCAGTGAAAAAATTGTAATTTTCGAAGAAGACTAATTAAAAAAGTGCCAAGATATTTCTAAAATTCGTATCGCTTTTGATTTGAAATACAGTGATATTGTGTTACCAGAAATAGTGGACGGTGTCAGTGGTTATCATCGACTTTGATATAAAGCATTTACATCCATCCAAAATAAATATTTAGATAAATATAACGGTAAATTTGCAATATTCGTTGAAAGTTGTTATTATAAGATATTTAATTACGCCTCGGTATAAATAATTGAACTATTATCAATTTGTACAGAGAACATTCAATTGGAAGTAGCAAAATCACCACAAGGCCACACGTCCATTGAGGCATCTGCGTCTCCGCGGGCCGAACATTCGGCAGGTAATAATATATTTTACATACATTATGTTGTGTACGTATATATTTAAACGCGAAATAAATTATCAAACGATTTATTAATTTTTACAGTGAGTAATCAATCCATAGGGGATGATTTTCTGCAAGGTTCCACAGCTATTATTTCACAATGTGACAATTCAGCTGGTAATAATTTTTTTGTTTATATAGTATATAGTATGCACATACTTTTAATAGAAAATAATTTTGAAAATGTGCATCGGTATTTAAAAATATTTTTAAAGAATTAATTGATCAATTAAATATATATAAATGTTTCAGAAAAAAATGACGATAACGTTCGGTCGTCTGATGTATTCAGTGACAGTCAACTTTCACATGAACAATTAGATGTGGAACGACAAACTGGAAATTAAAAATTAAAGAATGCAGGTATCTGTTTGTTTTGTAATCAAGCAAGGAAGAAGCAAGGGCAAAAAGCGCTTCTTTTGATACGATCTGAAAGTAAAATTTTAATTGAATAAATTGTCACAAATGCAACTGCCTTAAATGACTATGAAATATTATCGAAAATCGAGAGATTAGGGGATAATCGTGTTGTTCATTACCATAATACATACATGTAAATTAATGTATTTTAAAAAATACATAGCGGCTCCGGAGCCAAAACAGTCAGATTGGCATATTGCAAGAAACGTTCATGAGTTAGTTGACAATGAACTGTATTCTTTTATCGCTGAAAATACGATAGGAAGGAAGCAATGCTATTCTTTGAAATTTTTAGTACAGTACGCCAAAAGTGCGTTGTATAAATTGTTTTCGGAGAAATATGATAGTTTCGAACCATTAATAACGAGTACGAAATTGCTTCAAAAGATTGAAAAAAAATTTGCCAAGCAATTACAAATAATTGAATTGCATAACCGTAAAATTATTGCACCGAGCAGAAAATGTATTATATCGGCAGAAACATTTAGCGAATTTGAAGATACTGAAACATTGCAACGAGCTGCATATGTTTTGAGGAAAAAAATTATGGCCATAAAAAAAGATCCACTACCTCAACAGCTGACTTCAGAGGACCTGATCAAAGGTGAATGTAAAATTCCTACTGATATTGTACAGTTTTTAACTTCTTCAATCTGCGGAAATGATCCCAGAACTGTGAAAAGTTCCAATTGTACTCGAAAAGTCAACTCTATAGCCCAAGATTTAGTTTATGCTTTTCATAATGGTAAAATCAAAACGTCCAAGCAGATCACGCTTGGAATGACCTTAAAAAGCATGACAAGTAGCCGAAAAGTTATAGATTTACTTAATAAATACGGTCAATGTGTAAGCTACAATACTGCTGAGGAGTTGGAAACGGAAGCGACGTTTTCATCCCTCAATAAATCAGTAATTTGTCCTCAAAGCATTGAATTATCCCCTCACTACTGCACAGGAGTGGCATTTGACAACTACGATCGATTTGTTGAAACGTGTAGCGGAAAAGATACGCTGCATGATACAGTGGGAATTATATATCAAAATATAATAGCAGGTCATTCCAGTTCTGACAAACCTGAAGCTGAAAACATTATTATTCGTGGACCTCCTGCGAAAAGGAGAAGAACATATGAAGTTATATCGACGGAGATACTTCCGTACTTGAAAAAAAAACCAAAGCTCACTGACCAATTATTATCTCTTGAAAGCAATTTACGTGATGTTGAAGCCAGTAATTATGTTTTTTACGAAAGTTTAGATGTAACATGGGTAATTTCACATTACCTAAAAATTCCTAATACACCTATGTGGGTCGGGTATAATAGTAAAATTGTAGATGCTCAGTCAGTTAAACAAAAGGCATCTTATCTTACACCGATTAATATTTCACCTACGAACGTATCTGTTGTCATCGAAACAATGCGCCAAAGCCAAAAAATAGCAGAAGAATGTTCGCAACAGTACATACAAGTGACGCATGATTTGGCAATCGCTAAAGTAGCTTATCAAATTCAGTGTACCGAGAAACCACAGTTCAATAACCTTTTCATTCATCTTGGTAGTTTCTATATAATGATGGCTTATTTTAAAGCTGTTGGAAAATTCATAGATGAGAGTGGTCTAACATATATGATGGTTGAAAGTGGGTTATTGGCTTCAGGATCAGTAAACGGATTTTTAACTGGCAAACATTTCAATCGCTGTAAACGATTGCACCCGTTAGTGACCTTAGGATTGAGATCATTACTTTTCGAAGAATTCCTTCGAAAAGAAGATAAAACCATCGACGATGATTTGATCGAGATTGTTAATCAATTGCAATCAACATCTTTATCGACTTTGGAAATTCAAAATACATCATTGAATGATTTACTAAATGAATACTTGATATTTGAATCGCAAGTTTTAAACGGAAAACACGGTAAAACTGCACAGTATTACGCGATGTACATTCGCTTTGTCAATTACTATCTAATGTTTTCAAGAAGCATTAGTCTCGGTGATTTCGAACTTTTCAAAAAAGTCATACCAAAGCTAGTCAACTTATTTTTTGTTTTCAATCAAGGAAATTATTCTCGATGGCTACTAAAATATCATGATAATTTGTTAAGAGTGCAAATAACACATCCAGGCCTCGAGGAAGATTTTAAAAATGGATTTTTTGGTGAGAAGAGGACAGAAAAGCCATTTTCACGAATGCCTGTTGATTTGACGTTAGAGCAAACGGTTAATGCTACTGCTTTAAGACGATTAACAGGTATAACGCACTTTACAAACTCTATCTCAGCGCGGCAAAGATGGGCTAAAAGCCATGGCATCCGATCAACTATTGTATCACATACATTCGATGTAACAGGCTTAAAAAGAAGTCAAGATATCACCGGAGACTTAGAAAAACACCAAATTAAAAAAGATACTACTCAGTTGCAGAATTTTATAACTATATTAAAACAAAATATGAATCCTTTCAACACCGAAGATACTCAGAGCAGCGAAGATACTCGGCACAATAGCAAAGTTTATATTCAAACAGGGGTTTGGAATAAGCAACGAATAATTGACGTATCGACGTTGCATGAAAAGTTAGGCGAGATAATGTGTCAATCTCTGCCAGGATTTCATGCTTTAACTGGCTGCGATTTTAATCCAGCATTATTTCGCAAGGGAAAGCAACGTCCTTTACAGATTTTAAAGGAAAATGAAGACTTACAAAAAGCATTCGGCCAAATTGGACATGAAGACGGTGATGAAACCGCTGTTTTCCCGATTCTTGAAAAGTTTATCTGTAATTTGTACAACTTTCCGTTGTTGAGCTCCGTAAATGATGCACGATTCGCCTTATTTTTAAAAACCTATAAGGTCAACGATTTGGAGGAACCTTTCCACAAAAAAAAAATTGCAGAATTTTGACTCATCCACTTTGCCTCCTAGCCAGGCTGCATTAACGCAGCATTTATTGAGGACCAAATATATTGCTACAATATGGAAAAATGCTCATAAGAAAATTCCATCATATTTACGAGCAGAAACTTGCGGATGGATATTAGTAGAGGGAAAGTATACATTTAAATGGTTCGACGGACCACAGCTGCCTAGTACAATACAAGATATTATTGATCCTGGAACAAACGAAGGTAATATATTTATCCACAGAACATATAACTATTCCATTCTATTAAATGTCTAAAAATCATTTTGCTTTGTGCTTTGTTACAGGCGATGAAGACGTTAATGCAGAAAGCGAATCAAATGAAGATGAATATAGCGATAGCGAAGGAGATATCACGTCCGAATGAGATTCCGATTGCGAATGTGACTAAATATGTTAATGTGTAGCGTACTTTTTAACGTCGTCTGCCGCGGCCTTAGCCCTCACTTTTTTGTCTGCCATTTTGTAAATGGCTTTTGGAATGTTTAAACTTTAAAATACAATAATTGGAATTCATGTACCTTATGATTTTTTTTTAATTAATTTTTGCAATCTTCAGCGCAGTCTGCCGGCGAGTTAGCCCCTCGCAAAATGTCTGCCAATTTTTTTACACTTTCTCAAATATATAACCAAACTTTTCCCGTACATAGAAACCCTGTACCTTATGAATTTTTTCCCACCCAAAATTCACCCCTTTCACTGCGTATCCCCCTTTGCGCCCCAGTTTTGCAATGGCAGACATTCATTTTTATATTCGTCTACACTAATACTATTATTTTAAAAATAAATTAGCCATGTACCTGATGCAAGCACTTTCATGTAGCCAGCTCTTGGACTAATAGGGCTAGTTTACTGGGGCGGCAGCCCTTGGTCGGGAAAAACCCGAGTCATTCCGGTAACGTAGAACCGGCTACCATTAGAATGTTGATGATATGTCTAAAAAGTAGAATGTTGACATGTCAACCGTCGGTAAACATTTGCACGCGATGGGAATGGTTCAGAACGCAGGTAACTGGGTGCCACATCAATTGAAGGAGAGGGATATCGAGAGACATTGGGTGACGTGTGAGATGCTCCTTGAACGACAGAACAGAAAAGGTTTTTTGCATCGCATCTTTAGTACTGAGCTCTCTGTTAGTGAAATGCTAGAAGGAGCTCTGGGAAAGCTAAGTAAATGGGCTACAATCAGTGGTCGTAATGTTAATCCAAGCAAAACCTAGTTAATCTTGTTTACAAATAAAACCTAGATATTATACTACCGTCAATGAATGAGGTTGACAGACAGAGCGACCTATCTAGTAGTGCTAGATCCAAAACTGAACTAGAGGCCCAATGTAGAAAAGAAAGTAGAAAACGCTTATGTAGCTTAGTAGCTTATTATGTGCAAAAGAGTTATTAGCAGAAATTGGGGTTTAAAGCTTAGACTCGCACTCTGTATGTACACCGTCATAGAAGACCGATTTTGACCGTTTCCACGACAGTCGGTTCTACGTTACCGAAACGACCCGGATTTATATCCGGCAAAGGACTGTCACTCCAGCAGCATTCCCCGTATGTTAGTATGGGGAATGTTTATGCTGCTACAACAACAACCGATTTTGATATACTTAGCGTTAGTACGGTGGCCTGCATTAAACGAACAGTACAAACAGTTAAATAGCGTACAACGAGCAGCCTGCGCAGGAATAAGTGGAGTTATTAAACAATCTCCAGCAGAGGCACTGAATGTCATACTGAACCTATTACCAATAGTTTTGCAACTACAATTACTGGAAGCAAATACCGTCACCAGAATTAAAGAGGATGGTTGTTGGAATCCTAGGGTGCTTGGTCATAGTACTATTCTTGATAGGTGGAAGCTAAACGGCTATCCATTAGAATACATTACCGCTACCCTAGACTTCAAACTAGAATTTAAGGTAATGTTTCTCACGCGAAAGGAATGGGAGTTAAATTAAGTAGTCAAGGAAGATACCACCGCATTTCACACCGATGGATCCAAAATGGATTGCGGCGTTGGTGCGATTGTATTCTCGAAAGACTTCGCAACTTCCAAGTCCTTTCACCTGGCGAATTGAAATAGCATCTTTCAAGCAGAGGTTCTCGGGGTTAGGCAAGCGTGCAAGATAAGAAGGAATCATCCACAACAATTATCAGAAGCACGCATTTTTACGGCTAGCCAAAGTAGCCATCTTAGCTATAAAGTCACCAACAACCAATTCAAATGGTGTATAAAAATCTCACCTTTTGTGCTAATTGAGTCTGGGGCGTGTCACCTAGACAGCCCCTTAACCAACCAACCAAGACTACCTTTAATAACCAGCAGTTAGCGTAGGACAAGGTAGAAGACAGAGAGTGAAAAATTCTTCTTGTTTCACCTAACAGTGGCAGCGAGCAGACGTTCAACGAACAAATTTTTTAACTCTCATATTCTAGCGGAGCTTATAATAGCGTAATTTACTTTCTTTAAGTTTAAAATGCTTTAAACTCCATAATAAATCCGGGGCTGTAAAAAGAATAACTACTTCCACTCAAATGAACTCACTTCAACAGGGCATTCAATTATTGCAAATATTTATGACTCCCCGATTATGTTACTCAATAGTTCAAGTCAGAGATGAGATTGAATTAGACCGAGTAAGGGGGTAAAATGTGCAGAAATAAGTGATATGCAATTGAAATATAAGTGTTATTGTGGCATGGGGTTATGTAAAGTTTACACTTTACATGATTGATCATTATTAATATTGAAAACTCCTGCATATGAGTAATAAACCAATGCGAAAAAAATTAAGTTGGGTAACTGTTATGTGGCAGCGTAAAAAATATACGTTCGGCAATAACTGCTGTTGGGCACCGTAAAAAATAAACTTTGGGAAATAACTCTTTTTGGTAACAAAAAATTATTTCTCTTACATAATAGTTACAAAGTAACAGGAAAAATAATCGCTGCAATAAAACTCTTATTGGCGAAATACAAAAATATTTCTCATCTAATAACTGTTATGGAACAACGTTTTTGCGGAAGTAATGAGTAAAAGAATAATAAAATTACAACATACTGTTGTGATTGGATGTATCTACTGTGTTTTGTTGTTGTTTGAGCAATTGCTGCTGCAGGTGAAGTTGTTGCTGTTGATGTCTTTGCAAAGCTAGGGCACGTTGTTGTTGGTGATACATTTGTTGCTGTTGTTGTACATGTGTCAGGAGATTACTATGGCTCGGTGGTTGTGGTGACGCTATTGTATGTGGAGGAAATTGAGGTGTAGACTGGCTTAACATATGCTGCGTGGTCTGATTATTTTTCAACCGCTGTTGCATTTGTTGAAAATCTAATTTAGTAAACATCAGTTGAGATATCTGCTGCATTTGCTGCGGCTGATGTTGCTGGCTACTTGGTTGTGGCGGCAAAGGACCTTTCAAAATTGGACGCCCTATAAAGGAATATCATTATGTTTCTCGTTTCTAAAACTAGTAACTAGTGGACTTACCCATTGGCTTAATAGCACTCATGTTTTGATTTACCAAATGTAACGGCCATTTCATTGGAGCTAGTGTATTTCGTGAAGACTGCATCGGTATTTGCTGAGATATCTGAGCTAAAGATTGTGGAGGGACCTGGTTATTGGTACTTATTTGCAGTTGTTGTTGTGAGTGGTTACCACCAAGTATCATTCTTGGCTGAGTTGTAATTGGCTGATGCTGCATATGCTGATGTGTATTTTGGGAATTTATAAAAGTAGTTTGTGTTAGACTTTTGTTTTGCTGCTGTATAACATCGTTTGTAGCACTGTGGGTTGTTGTGTTTGTGTTCGGATTATCTTTTTCGGCAGTCATCTTGCGAAGCACTGATGTTGGTGTGAAGGCTAGCGGCGTTGGTGAGTTAATATGTCGTGATTGTTGATGCTGATGTTGCAAGGTATGCGGAATATGAGGCTGCTGTTGGGTAACCGCTGGTTGTTGTTGCATGCTATTAGAAATTGGAACTTGTTGCATATCGATTTCATTTAGTACTGACAAGATGTTCGCTTGTGGTTGCTTCTGAATTTCCTGACGTCTTCTTAGAGAATCTTTTTGTTGCTGCTGTTGTTCCTCTATTTTCTTCTTCAACATAGCGTTTTGCATTATTGTTTGCGTATGGAATTGTAAATCTCGTTGATTCGGGGTAGTTTGAAGATTTGAAGCCTGGGTTAATGGCAGAAGAGAGATTAGATCTGTTTGTCCTGGAAGTATAGCATTAGAATTCGGAATTTGTTGTAATAGCTGTTGCTGTTGTAGTGAATCACTCGATGTATTTGTTGGAGTTTGATTGGGCATGGGCGGTCCGTTGTGACACAAGGGTATAGGAGAATGATTCTGTTGATGTCCTGGCATTGAATTAGTTAATGCCTGACTCTGTGATACATTGCAGTTTAAAATAGACCCAGCCGACGTCTCACGTAAAGTTGCAGCTATTACTTCTTTGGCATGTGGTGAAGCATTTGGATTGTTCATTTCTTGCTCCAAGAAATGAATTGGTATTTCACCACGTGTTATACACTGGTATATATGCCGTGCCTCCAAAAGTTTTTGTGGTTGATTTGCGAACAAACTTGACAAATACTGGAGTTGTGATTGTGACACATTGTTAATATCTCCATTATTTTGATGATGTTGGTTAAGAGATTGTAGATGCATTACTTTTTTCAACTCATCATTCTTAATTAACCCCTGATGGGTCAAATGTGCATCAGACATCATAGTTCCCAACTGCATAACATTCAGCGGAGGTACCGGCACAGTGCGATTTTGCGGCGGTATTAACACATTCATTTGTAAATTGGAAGGTGGTAAATGCTGTTGAGGATGTGTATGCTGCTGTTTGCTTCCAGACCCTAATTGTTCTAATAACTTCTTGAACGCTTCTATCTCTCCTGCTTGAGGTTGTCCACAATTGAACGGTTCGGTTGCATTTGGAAGACCTATTTCTTGGGCCAGGTCTTGATCCTTTTTCTTTGGAATTTCTGACCCAGTCGTTGGAGTATTGGACGACATTCCAGTGCCAGTATTCATACTACGCATACGTGCTTCTAGTTCCTCTACACTAGTTATGGTGGGTACTATATACAGTAAATTGGCAATTAAAAATTAAAAAACAAAATACTATTTATAAATACATCGCACAAATGCTAATTTCAAAGTCAACAAAATCGTTTCCAGTTAGATTACTTTTATGAGGTAGCATCAAGTTCTAAACGAAAATTCTCACAAGTAAAAAACGAAAACAAAAAGTGTCACTATGCAATCGATATAGCAGGCCAAAAGTAACTGAAGTTTGTAATTAATACTATTTCAATGTATATTTAACTTATTGTTGCTGTGGATTGGACTACAAAGAGATTGATTTGAAGAAAAAATAATTTCTTTACAGACAAAATGAAAATGCTGCAGCAGATCTTACCCTGACCACTCCAAAGAAAATCTTTATACATGCTCATAACCAATTTGTAATTGTCGTGCTGAAGACGATACAATCCAGGAAAATTTTGAAAACGTTTTCTCTACACAGAGGAAGGTGTTAAAGATACAGCTTTTCAATAATTTGGAGAACTCAAATTCATTAAATTCAATCTTATAAAATTTTTGGTCAGTTCAATAGTCTACATTCTATATTTTAAATGTTTGGAAAAACACTTGGACCAGTTTGGTCATAGGGCAGAAAAGGGCGACAGCCTGCAACCTAACATCGCAGCAATACTAGAGAACATACTGCTGAAAGGGGACAGCTATTGGCAGAACAGATAGACGATTCGACGTTCAGTTCAGCACTGTAAACGACGACGCCCCCACTATGGTAGTGGGCAATTGCAGCAGCTCGCCTGACATAAAAATTGCTAGCGCTGGCCTGATAAATAGCATAACCTGGCGACCTATGCTATCGCTTGCATCAGACCACTTGCCCATTATCATCTCGATCGAGAAACCTGCCGACTTTGCTTCCGCGGATCACCGGTCATACATCAACTTCAACAAAGCTGATTGGACCAGATTCGCGGAATTTACTGAGGACATCTTCGCAGCCCTACCCACTCCCACCGATGTGCGCGCAGGCGAACGCGCCTTCCGCAAGGCGATCACAGCCGCCGCGGCTCGCTTCATACCTGCTGGACGGATCAGGGAATTACGTCCCAATTTCCCAGCTGAAGCAGCTGTTCTGGCGAACGAGCGTGACCACCTACCCAAGGCCGATCCCAGGGTTCCTCGCATAAAAGACCTCAATTCGGAGATCCGGCAACTGGTCACCCAACATAAGCGGACCAAATGGGTAGAGCGTCTGAAGTCCTGTAACTTCACCTCTGGTGTGAGTAAGCTCTGGTCCACCGTAAGGTCCCTGTCGAACCCGACGAAGCACAACGACAAGGTGGATATCGCCTTCAACGGTTTTACTTCGTCGGACCCGAAAAGATGCGTGAGCTATTTTAGCCGACTTTTTACACTGCATCCTCCGGAAGACAGAACCAAGCGTCGTGCCACCAGACGGTTGCACAAATTGACATACAACAGTGCACCGCTTGTTTCCACCAGTGACGAGATTCAGGGGTTCATCAAACACATGAAACCATCTAAAGCCATTGGCCCTGACGGACTAAACATGCTGATATTGAAAAAGCTGAGTCCACTGGGAGTGGAATTTCTCACCAAGGTCTTCAACCTGTCCATGGCCAATCTCATCATTCCTGATAAGTGGAAATTAGGGAGAGTGGTCCCACTGCTGAAGCCTGGGAAACCCGCCAACCAAGGGGAGTCTTATCGTCCGATAACTCTCCTTTCCCCAGTAGGGAAGACGCTTGAAGCCCTTCTACTCCCACTCCTCACTGAACACCTGACTCCAGCCCCACACCAGCATGGTTTCCGAAGAGTGCACAGCACCACCACGGCACTCACCGTCATAATCACCCAGGTAAACCGTGGACTAAACCAAAACCGTCACTTCGAGAGGACTGTCCTAGTAGCGTTGGACTTGAAGAAGGCTTTCGATACAGTCAGCCATGCCACGCTACTAGATGACATTTTATAGTCGAGACTCCCGCAAGGGCTGAAGAGGTGGACCGCGAACTACCTGAGTGGTCGTCACTCGTCGGTGATATTTCGAGACCAAACTTCAAAACAGAGAAAAATAAAGCAAGGTGTACCGCAGGGTTGTGTCCTTTCACCCTTGCTTTTTAATTTCTATATTTCGAAACTCCCCCAGCCACCAGAAGGAGTCTCCCTCGTCTCATACGCCGACGACTGCACGATAATGGCGTCGGGCAATGACATTGATGGCCTATGCTCCAAAGTAAAGGACTACCTCGCCCGCTTTTCTCGCTTCTTCACTGCGAGAAACTTAAAACTTTCTCCCACTAAATCCACGGCGACCCTTTTTACCACCTGGACAAAGGAGGTCAAGCTGCAACTTCAGGTGCACGTCGATGATACCCCAATACCGACGGTAAATAACCCCAGAATATTCGGAGTCACCTTTGACAGCTTGCTCTCCTTCTCAGCGCACACAACCGCTATTGCAACGAGAGTACAGAAACCCAACAAGGTCCTCAAGTCGCTCGCCGGCAGCACTTGGGGCAAAGACAAAGAAATGTTGCTGTCGACTTTCAAAGCAATAGACCGACCGGTTCTTAACTATGCCACGCCTGTCTGGTCGCCTGGAACCAGTGATACGCAGTGGACGAAGCTCCAGACCTGGAAGCGCCAAACATATGTCCGGCATGTGAAGGCACCCCGCACGACACTAACCACCTTTTCCCATGCCCCATAAAACCCACTCATCTAACACCTCTCTCCCTCTGGACCCAACCCATCGAAACAGCTAGTTTCCTGGGCCTACCGTTAGATGAGCTAGACGAAGATGACCGGTAATTACACTACACTGACAGGGCGAAGATACTGCTACAACAACGACAACAACATACTGCTGGCATGCTTTCCACGAACGACCATCATGTGTCAATACGATTCTATCTTTTTAAATGTTCTATAATAAGCTAATCCTCTATGCCAGCCACGAGTAATAAAAGTTAAATAAACAATAAATTTTTCGAAAAAAAAATTCAGTACGCACCTTTCTGTGGGTCCGGCAAAGTTGGCAGTTTGTTTAAAAATTCCATTAGAGTATTTGTTTCATTTTTAGCTTCACTCTTATCTTCAAGAAGTCCCAAAGTAATGTTATTGCCATTGTTGCCGCCCGACAATGATTGAGTGCCACTGGATCCATTTTTCTTTACAAACCAACGACTAAATCGTGAGCTACCCATTACTTCATT
Organism: Anastrepha obliqua; assembly: GCF_027943255.1. Classification (NCBI taxonomy): domain Eukaryota; kingdom Metazoa; phylum Arthropoda; class Insecta; order Diptera; family Tephritidae; genus Anastrepha; species Anastrepha obliqua. Next base: position 550,086 of record NW_026562184.1, read on the forward strand.
TTCATCCCCATTTGGATTATCTCCTCGCTAGATAAAAAATTTCATTGTCCTTAAATACTATTATTGTAAAATAATGTAAACAGAACTAACCATGAGCGAATGTTTAAGCGGATCAAGATTTGGATTTAGGAAGGCGTCAAAATTAAACTCCGAATCTTTCGTATTAACTCGTACGTTACTCGAACTATTTGGCGTTGCTGCGTTTTTTTCTTCCAAGAAATCAGGTATGACTACATCAATAGTTAATTTATTTTTTATATTTTTTTCTGAATTATTATGATTGTTGTTACTATCGCCATTGCGCTTAAAATTATTTTTTCCTTCTTCTTTATTCAGCGAATCCCCATGTTCGAAATTATTAGAGGGTTTTAATGAATTTGGAGATATATTTAAGCTGCGATTTACTGCTTTATCCTGGTCAAGCGATTCATGTAATTGTTCTTTCGAAGTAGACAAGGTACTACTTGCTCGCGATGATGAACTTTCAGTTATCTTTCGTGACGATGCTGATAATGTTGGTCGTTTGTTATTACCACTGATGTTGCCATTGTAATGATCGTCAGTTTCTTCAAATCCTCGCAATTCAATCGTATCATGTTGTGATGTTGGTCCACCACTAAACCATTCTGGCTCTTCATTTTTTTCGTTATATTGGTGATTGCGTCTATTACGGTTATGAGATGCAGTATGCTGGTTTGTGGATAATTCTGATCCGTACATATCTCTCCTTGTTATACTACTATGGACATTGGGTGATAGTGTGCTATTAACATGCTCATATTTATCACGAGAATTATCGTCACAACCTCCACCACGACGATCAAATGGTCGTCGTTCCGTATATCCATTACCTCCAGCAGTGCGATCATGAGTTCGATCAGAGTACCGACCACCACTTCGCGCCTGTCCTAAATGGGTTAATGGTAATGCGTCTTTCTCCGATATGGAAACAGAGTTCAGATTTAGGATTTTGTCTCTATCTTGAACAGTACGGTAGTCCCAGTTGACGTCGCGTGGAAGTAAGCGACCACTTCCGATTCGTCGTTCATGGGCAATACCAACGCTATTGTGACTGTGTCTGGAGGAACCTTGTGTAACAGGTGAAGATAAGCGGCCATTGTTTGACTGAAGCTCTTGTTCTCGGTCGCGATCATGATCTGCCAAATAGACAAATTATTCAATAATTGAATAAAAAAATAATTTTTTTTTTATTATATTTCACTAGATTCAAAATTCTGTACACGGGAAATAGCTTAAATCACCTAAGTGGCATTGCATACAAAATTCAAAAAAAACCTTTGTAAAATATAGGATTTTAATAAATATTATAAATTCGTTTTAATGTGATTTAAAAAAACTATTTCGCAGTTTTTTTAACAAAAAATTCAAAATTTGGCACTAAATCGTTGAACACATCGCAATGATGTGTTTCTAGCAGTTTCCATTTGACAAATTTTTTACTTACATTACAAATACTTAAAAGCATTTAGCAAATCGCATTTCAAATCATACGATTTGTAGAGCATGCGCGTTGATTCTTAATAAAGCTAAATATCTATTTTTTAACAAAAAATTCAAAATTTGACACTAAATCGTTGAACACGTCTTTATGATGTGTTTCTAGCAGTTTCCATTTGACAATTTTTTTACTTACATTACAAATACTTAAGCATTTAGCAAATCGCATTTCAAATCATACGATGTGCAGAGCATGCGCGTTGATTCTGAATACAGGTAAATATCTATCATTGATTCATTACGTGAATCAGCGTGTCTTCCCCAATACCTCCTACATCAGAAATTTTGTATATTTAAAGGGTAGCCTTTTAAACACTAGCCCTTTAAAGACGTGTTGTTATTACAGCATTTACAAAATCCTTCGAAAGGCGGTGAAAACATCAGTCTTCGTCGTGGATATAATTCAACGGTAAGCCCATCTAAAGGTAGACCCAGAAAACGTGTTGTTTCGACAAGTTGGGTCCAGAGAGAGATTGATGTTAGGAGAGTTGGTTTGATAGGGCATGTGAATTGGTAATTAGTGTCGTGCGGAGTGCCTTCACATGCTGGACATATATTGGGTAGTTCGGGGCTGATTCTGGAAAAGTAGAAGTTTAACCTACTACAATATCCAGATCGTAATTGGGCCAAAGTTACGGGGGTCTCACGAGGCAGCTGAAGCGTTTTGTCTGCAATAGGTGGTGGTTGGACTCCGATGGCGAAATTCAGAGGTCGGGAGTTTAGGAAGGTGGTAAGTGTCTACCGATGAATGTCGTTTACTGTTTGTCTGTTTACTGTCCGGTCTAGTATGATAGTTGTAAATATGTTTTGACCTGGATATCGTCGGACTAGTTGAAGAGATGCCTCATGAGGTGCCTGGGAGGTGATTCAGGCTCTAGGAAATGTCTGCAGGTGTGGTACCTTCGGTAGAGAGAGCAAACTATCAAAGATGACGCACAAAATTTTGGAGTTGTTTACTGTAGGTGCTGAAGTGACATCGACTTCCGAGCCTGTCCCATCAGCTTGGTTAAAGTTATCATATGACCGGTAATTCGCGGAAACAAAGCCAGCAAGTCTCTCAATCGAGAAGATAATGGGCAGATGACTTGAAGCCAATGATAGCATAAGTCGCCAGGTTATGCTATTTATCAGACCAGCGCTAGCAATTGTTATTGGGTGCAGAATGTCGAATCGTCTATCTACTCTGCCAAAAGCTCTTCCCTACGATCGTTTGGCAGCCTTAAGTGCCAAAACTCGTAGTGCACGTTAAAGTCACCTCCTACCAATCGGTTTTCACTTCTGATAATAGCACCATTTTCAGGGTGATATCCTGCCTGGCCGCAGGTGACAGGGGGTAAATGTATATTCAATATTTTGAGCTCGGCATCGTCTGACTGGACAACTATTCCGTGACATTCTAAGCTGCTGTCCCTGCGGTCGATGTCTTCATCGATGATACGATTCTGCATAGTGTGGTAGACTATGAGTGCTAGACGACCACCACTGTCTCGCTCGCGATCTTGCCCTCTCTGGTTTTCAGATAAGAGCTAGCATACAGTTTTGTTTCTTGGACCACAGCTATCGGAATTCTATGTCGGCTCATGACACCTGAACAAGGAAACGGAAAACTTACAGTTGAGCCCGCAACCGCTGCAAAGCGGAGAAGCGAGCAGATCACCACACAGACAGCCAGCGCTAAGAGGCAGCGAGCGCATCCCCCGCCTCCTTCCGTGTGGCTGAGGTAGCGGCAGGATATTCCTCCCCCAGTAGCCCCGCTGGATAGTAATGAACAGCAGACAAACTATTCGGAGGCTCTCAAAGACATCCATTTGGCAGTGCTGCCGAAGAAATATCTTTCGGAGACGCTAGGACAAGAAGACTTTACTATGCTTCAAGAGGCCATCATGGATGAGCTTTGCCGTCGGGCTGCTGAAGGCTCATAACGGCGGCTTAAAACAGGAGCGTGACTTAACCTGAGCATAGACAAGGACTCGTACGTAGCTGTTCAGCTCTGTCACCATGAAACCATGGAGGCAAAAGGCTACCGGGGATAAGGAAGCCCAGCCGGAACCAATGGTTACGGACGAGGGCAGATATCCGTCAGTCATAACGGTCCCTGAGTCTACCGTACCATCCACAGTGGAAGTCCCTATTGATGAAAGAAGACATAGCAAGAAAAGAAAAGACACAGCAACAATCATTCCCATGGCAGCCGGTTCTACGTTACCGGAATGACTCGGGTTTTTATCCCCGACCAAGGGCTGCCGCCCCAGTATACAAGCCCAGTCTACTGTACCGTATTTTACTCCAAATCTTTCGTCACAGGAGCAACTCATTGCAGCCAGTTTGCTCCAAATACTTCTCTTCCGGGCTGGCGTCAAACCCAACCCCGAACCTGCAGTATTCTACTGCTGCATTCGCCACAAACGGCTCCACCCGAACTCCACCTCGGTTAGGTGTAACCAGTGCAACGGGTGGTGCCATCTTAAGACCTGCTCAGGCCTTAAGACACACAGGGAGTGGTCCACAAGGTATGTGGCCACGTGTTGCTCCCGCTCACAGGCGGCCCCCGCCTCCACGGCTACACTGCCCTCAGTGCCGGCACATCACACTGCCGCCACTAACAACACCTCAACGGTCAGGAGCCAGTGCGGGGACAAACCAGCAGCTCTTGGACCCCCGCACAGTCTGCTCCATGGTTCAGACCGTAGTTCCTCGGAACTTGACAACTGTTCAATGCAATTCTTGCAGTGGCTGGTGCCATTTTCGGAGGTGCTCCGGCCTGCACACCACCCGTGAGTGGACACGCGACTACGTTGCCCCTGCTGCAGAGCTCTGCACCCGCAACCGCCACCCGTGGCGCGGCCCTCAAACAACATCAGGCCACTACCCATTTTGCGGAACGCACAGCAGGACCCACGCAGACAACATCATTCATCCCTCACCCCCCGAATTACGACGACACTCCCGCGAAGCTTCAAGCTTCTGCAATTGAACTGCAACGGACTCACGAGCAAGATTGACGAGATAGTCGACTTCATGAGTCGGTTCGGAATCAAGATAGCTGCGGTCCAGGACACAAAACTGCTCGCTAGCTCCCCCCTGATTACCAGGGACGGCTACAATGTGCACCGAAAGGACCGCGAGCGCGACAACGGTGGTGGCCTAGCGTTCATAGTACACCATTCAGTGCAGTATCGTATCATCGATGAAGGCATCGACCGCAGGGACAGCACCTTAGAACGTCAAGGTATAGCTGTCCGGTCAGGCGATGCCGAGCTCGAAATTTATAATATTTACATACCCCCTGTCACCTGCTGCCCAGCAGGATATCTCCCCGATATTGGTGCGCTCATCAGGGGAGAAAACCGATTGGTAGTAGGTGACTTTAACGCGCATCACGATCTTTGGCATTCAAGCCTGCCAAATGATCGTAGGGGACAGCTATTGGCACGGCAGATAGACGATTCGACGTTCAGCACTGTAAACGACGACGCCCCCACTAGGGTAGTGGGCAATTGTAGCAGCTCGCCTGATATAACAATTGCTAGCGCTGGCCTGATAAATAGCATAACCTGGCGACCTATGCTATCGCTTGCATCAGACCACTTGCCCATTATCATCTCGATCGAGAGACCTGTCGACTTTGTTTCCGCGGATCACCGGTCATACATCAACTTCAACAAAGCTGATTGGACCAGATTCGCGGAATTTACTGAGGACATCTTCGCAGCCCTACCCACTCCCGCCGATGTGCGCGCAGGCGAACGCGCCTTCCGCAAGGCGATCTCAGCCGCCGCGGCTCGCTTCATACCTGCTGGACGGATCAGGGAATTACGTCCCAATTTCCCAGCCGAAGCAGCCGTTATGGCAAACGAGCGTGACCGCCTACGCCAGGCCGATCCCGGGGATCCTCGTATAAAGGATCTCAATTCAGAGATCCGGCAACTGGTCACCCAACATAAGCGGACCAAATGGATAGAGCATCTGAAGTCCTGTAACTTCACCTCTGGTGTGAGCAAGCTCTGGTCCACCGTAAGGTCCCTGTCAAACCCGACGAAGCACAACGACAAGGTGGATATCACCTTCAACGGTCGTACTTCGTCGGACCCGAAGAGATGCGCGAGCTATTTTAGCCGGCAATTTGTACTGCATCCTCCGGTCGACAGATCTAAACGTTGTGCCACCAGACGGCTGCACAAACTGCCATACAACAGTGCACCGCTTGCTTTTACCAGTGACGAGGTTCAGAGGCGCCATCAAACACATGAAACCATCAAAAGCCATTGGCCCTGACGGACTAAACATGCTGATGTTGAAAAAGCTGAGTCCATTGGGAGTAGAATACCTCACAAAGGTCTTCAACATGTCCATGGCCAATCTCATCATTCCTGATAAGTGGAAATTAGGGAGAGTGGTCCCACTGCTGAAGCCTGGGAAACCCGCCAACCAAGGGGAGTCTTATCGTCCGATAACTCTCCTTTCCCCAGTAGGGAAGACGCTTGAAGCCCTTCTACTCCCACTCCTCACTGAACACCTGACTCCAGCCCCACACCAGCATGGTTTCCGTAGAGTGCACAGCACCACCACGGCACTCACCGTCATAATCACCCAGGTAAACCGTGGACTAAACCAAAACCGTCACTGCGAGAGGACTGTCCTAGTAGCGTTGGACCTACAAAAGGCTTTCGATACAGTCAGCCACGCCACGCTACTAGATGACATTTTACAGTCGACACTCCCGCCAGGGCTGAAGAGGTGGACCGCGAACTACCTGAGTGGTCGTCACTCGTCGGTGATATTTCGAGACCAAACTTCAAAACAGAGAAAAATAAAGCAAGGTGTACCGCAGGGTTGTGTCCTTTCACCCTTGCTTTTTAATTTCTATATTTCGAAACTCCCCCAGCCACCAGAAGGAGTCCTCCCTCGTCTCATACGCCGACGACTGCACGATAATGGCGTCGGGCAATGACATTGATGGCCTATGCTCCAAAGTAAACGACTACCTCGCCCGCCTTTCTCGCTTCTTCACTGCGAGAAACTTAAAACTTTCTCCCACTAAATCCACGGCGACCCTTTTTACCACCTGGACAAAGGAGGTCAAGCTGCAACTTCAGGTGCACGTCGATGATACCCCAATACCGACGGTTAAAAACCCCAGAATATTCGGAGTCACCTTTGACAGCTTGCTCTCCTTCTCAGCGCACACAACCGCTATTGCAACGAGAGTACAGAATCGCAACAAGGTCTTCAAGTCGCTCGCCGGCAGCACTTGGGGCAAAAACAAAGAAATGTTGCTGTCGACTTTCAAAGCAATAGGCCGACCGGTTCTTAACTATGCCGCGCCTATCTGGTCGCCTGGAACCAGTGATACGCAGTGGACGAAGCTCCAGACCTGCCAGAATACTGCCATCAGGACCGCGACAGGATGTCTCCTGATGTCCCCTATCCAACATTTGCATGACGAGGCTCACATGCTCCCTGTTAAGGAGCACAACAAAATGCTCGGCAAGCAGTTTCTGCTAGGGTGTTACCGTAGGCCTCACCCATGCAGACACCTGCTTGTGCCTGAGCCACAACCCAGGCACATCAGGAGACACTTCCTCAACTACGTGGACGAGATCCAGGACAAAACGGACAGACCACTCCAGGATCAGACAGTGTACAGACAGACAATTAACGACATTCATTGGGAGACCCTTACCACCTTGTTAAGCTCCCGACCCCCGAATGCCGTTATCGGAGTCCAACCACCACCTATTGCAGACGAAGAGCTCCAGCTTCCCCGAGAGTCCCGCGTAATCTTGGCACAATTACGTTCTGGATACTGTAGCAGGTTAAACTCCTACCTATCCAGAATCGACCCCGACATACTAAACATATGTCCAGCATGTGAAGGTACCCCGCACGACACTAACCACCTCTTCACATGCCCCTTCAAACCCACTCATCTAACACCTCTCTCCCTCTGGACCCAACCCGTCGAAACTGCCAGTTTCCTGGGCCTACCGTTAGATGAGCTAGACGAAGACGACCGGTAATTACACTACACTGACAGGGCGAAGATACTGCTACAACAACAATAAAAACAACAACACAGCAACAATCACACAACCCAATAGAGGAAATACATCGAAGAAAGTCACCAAGCACCTAAACAATTGATTAAAGAAAACGAATCTCTTCCAATCACGCTAGATACTTTAAATCAAAAGTGAAAGGTATGCATATAGGCTACGCAAATATATAAAATCAAATGAAAGGAAGAAACTAAATAGAAAGTATAAGTACATCCAAAAAACTTCTTATAAAACTCTAACAAAAAACAACCATCAATTAAAGATAAATCCCCCAACAAAACAACAAATACAAACATACTGGTAAGACATATGGTTAAATTAAAATAACATAATAATCATAACAAAAACAACATATGGATAAAACAAGAAAAGATGCACAGTACTATACCACCACAAAAAAACCTTATCATAAATATAGATAATTGGAAATATCCCTACATCCACAAAAAGTGGTAGACAGTACTAACATCAACACAAATAGACTATATAAATGTACATGGTGAACGATATGAAGTGTTACCTATTCAAAACACCATAACTTTTTTGTGTGAAATTAGTTTTTATTGACTTCAAAGACAAAAGGGTTCAAAAATGATTACAATTTTAACATATGTATATTCACTTTAGCTCGATATGACCACCTTTTGCCTTGACTATAGCCTTCAAACGGTCAACAAATGAGTTGCATGCTGCACGAATGTGATCTTAAGGTATTTTGTCCCATTCTCGTATAATCGCTTTTTTCAGCGCATCCATACTGGCATATTTTTTAGTCCTCACCTTACTCTCCAAACTGGACCAGATGGAATAGTCCATCGGATTTGCGTCTGGCGAATTCGAAAGCCATTGTGTGGACGAAATGAAGTGTGGAACATGATTTTTTAACCATTCTTGGTTCACACGAGCTTTATGAGACGGCGCCGAGTCCTGTTGAAAAGTCCATGGTCTACGACCGAACTGTTTGCATGTCCACGGCTCTAAAACAGCTTCTAAAACATTTTCCTGATAATAAGTCGCATTCACTTTGACACCATTGGCTCGATAAAAACGATTGGAGAGCGTCCATCAGAGGTCACTGCGGCCCAAACCATTACTTGCGATGGGAAATTGCTTGGAGTGGCCATACGTGGGTTTAGATTCTCGTATGAGCGTTCGGTCAGGTAAACACGATCGTTTTGAGTGTTTATGAACTCCTCAATTCGGAAATTTTTTTCATCAGAAAACACAATAGGAAATTCGCCACGTTCGTGCAAGCGCAACAACTCCTTTGCTCTTTCGCACCGAACTTTTTTTTGCTGGGGTAAAAGATCGTGTGCTTTTTGGAACTTGTAAGCCTTGACCTTGACCTCATTTTTCAATATGCGTTGAATGCTGTCTTGCCCTGTTTCAGTTCTTTGGCCATTTTTCTTCCACTTCGACGTGGATTTCGTTCAAGTCGAGCCTTCACTTTCCGAACAATTTCTGGCGTTGTTGCGGTTCTTTTTGGTCCACCTCCATGGCGTTTTGCAATGCCACCAGTATCATTGTAACATTTTTTAGTGCGACACACAAACTTTTTACCCACTTTGAGGTGACTGAGCTCACGAACATTGGCTGGTTTTGATTTTCCAGCCAAATATTACGCAATCACGCTATTACGTTTGAATTACATTACAGAAAAAAAAATTGAACAAAACTGAGACGCAAATGCTTTTGATGGCTTATAAACAATATATTGAACTGTCATTAGAACAATTTTGACGTTGATGTCATGAGCTGTTTTATAGATACAAGCAGTTGAAGTTGGTAACACTTCATATCGTTCACCCTGTATGTATATAATTGGCGCTTACACCCCTTTTAGTTGTTTAGCCGAGCTCCTCCTCCTATTTGTGACGTGCGTCTTGATATTCTACAAATGGAGGGATCTACATTTTTAAGCCGAGCTCGGACAGCAGGTCTTTTTTATGAAGAACTTTTTTGTGGCAGAAATAATCTTGGAGGTTTGCCGTTGCCTGCCAAGGGGTGGCCGCTCTTAAAAAAAAACTGTTTCTTCGTTTTCGTTTTTCACGGAGATTCGAACCAACGTACTTCGAAATTCGAATGGCAGTTACGCACCAACTCATTTAGCTACGGCGGCCGCACACAATAGACTGTTAAAAGTAATAAAAAATGAACTAAACCACACAAACACTTTACTATATTTTCTTACGTAGAAATAACATTCATTAAACCAAAGAATGATCATACTAATAATCCAAATTACAGACATATCACATGCTTAGCCAGTCTTTACAAGATTATCACATTATCACGTATACGTTGGGTACAACGTCTATTGGCGTAACTGAAACTGTTAATTTCAAAATGTCATAACTTTTTTTTTTTAAATCGTACAATAATTTTAAAAAATCAGTTTTAAAGCTAAAGAGTTGTACTATGCGACCTTTTCGTCGAAAATTGAAAAAAAAAAATTTTCTATTCCAAAAAAAATTATCAAAAATGGCTAAAATGGCCATTTTTTGACCTTTTAGGCTTCATTTACAAAAAATCCTGACGTGATGGAGCATTTTGAAGGTCAGATTCGTTTTCAGCGCATAAAAAACTACAAGAAACAAGTACAGCCATTCTAGAAACTGAAAAAAGTTAAATTTAACAATAATTATTGTTAATGGATAATAAAATAATTTTTTTACTAATTTTTAGTAAGAAAAACAAACGTGTGAAAAATCATACGTAACGGGTGATTTTTTAGCTATAATCTTTTTAAACAGTTAGTTTAAACAGCTGACGCACGTTTCGTGTTTTGTTTCACTGTCAAACATCTTCAGTTTGGTTCATAATTTAACCATGAATCGTCTTACAAACGAACAACGCTTGCAAATCATTGAATTTTATTATAAAAATGCGAGTTCTGTTAAGAAAGTTTATCGCGCGCTTCTTCCAATTTATGGTCAGTTTAATCGACCCACTGAAGCGGCTTTCGAGCTATTGTGACTAAATTTAGAACCAAATTTACATTATTGGACATCAAACCACCTACACGCTTACGTAGAGTGCGAACTGAAGAAAATATCGCAGCTGTATCTGCCAGTGTTAATGATGACCATCAATTATCGATTCGTCGCCGTTCGCAGTAATTGGGCCTCTGTAACTCAACAACGTGGAAAATTTTGCGAAAGGATTTAGGTGTGACGCCTTTCAAAATACAGCTGGTGCAAGAATTGAAGCCGAACGACCTACCGCAGTGCAGAATTTTTGGTGAATGGGCTCTTGGAAAGTTGGCCGAAGATCTACTTTTTTATCGAAAAATTGTGTTCAGCGACGAAGCTCATTTTTGGATCAATGGGTACGTAAATAAGCAGAATTGTCGATTTTGGAGTGAAGATCAGCCAGAAGAATTGCAAGAGCTACCAATGTATCCAGAAAAGGTCACAGTTTGGTGCGGTTTATGGGCTGGAGGTATCATTGGACCGTACTTCTTTAAAGATGCTGCGAATCGTAACGTAACTGTGAATGGTGAGCGCTACCGTGAAATGATAGCCAACTTTTTTTTTTTTGCCCAAAATGCAAGAGCTTGACTTGCATGACATGTGGTTTCAGCAAGACGATGCCACATGCCACACAGCACGCGTAACAATGGATTTGTGAAGAGGCGAGTTCGGTGAACATTTTATTGCACGTTCGAGACCTGTCAATTGGCCACCCAGATCGTGCGATATAACGCCTTTAGATAATTTTTTGTGGGGATATGTTAAAGCGCATGTCTATTCAGACAAGCCTGCTTCAATTAACGCATTGGAAGACAACATTAAAGCATTTATATGTGAGATACCGGCCGAACCTCATCATGTTGGTCTCCTTGCCGCGGGGATGAGGCTTAAGTGGTGATTTAACCCTCATATCATGAAGGCTAACTCACCACGAACTAAGAGGGAAGCTCCATATGGGGATTGGCCAGTTCGGCACTGAATGGCGATATAACGCCTTTAGATAATTTTTTTTGTGGGGATATGTTAAAGCTCATGTCTATTCAGACAAGCCTGCTTCAATTAACGCATTGGAAGACAACATTAAAGCATTTATATGTGAGATACCGGCCGAACCTCATCATGTTGGTCTCCTTGCCGCGGGGATGAGGCTTAAGTGGTGATTTAACCCTCATATCATGAAGGCTAACTCACCACGAACTAAGAGGGAAGCTCCATATGGGGATTGGATTGCCAGTTCGGCACTGAATGGCTAGCCAATCCCTATGAGGAGATCACCGCACCGACGTTCCCATCGTCCCTAACCCTGGTATCCCATCTTATCCTTTCCCTACTCCCCCCTAATCCAGGGTGTTATGCGTTACCGTGCCCACTGGATGGTTTGCAGCCTGGGGTATCCGGCTGTATTCTAACGGCGCCCTCCTGATACCGGGTCACCTCAGGAGGTAGAATGACCTTGCCATGGCAGAGGGGACTGCCATGGTCGACGTTTCCCCTTTCCCCCCTAAAAAGCTTAGTCCGCCCCGCTTGCCACGTCGAGCAGCGCGGACGATAATGAATGAAATATGCACAAAAAAACCGTAGCCTCGGATAAAGGCACACACAAAACGAGACCCAACCCTACAGGAAGGTCAGGTCTTTCGTCAGGAAAGACCACGCATACGAGCGGTGCCAAGCCTGTGGCTAAGCCAGGGCCTGGCTCTTACTCCGTCCCTTCAGAGATCGCCTCCACGGCAGCGCGGCCTACTACTGGTAGCCATCCCAACCCTGCCTCAAGACAAGTTGGTGATGACATCCCATCTACATCAGTAGTACGACTTAGTTATATCCCCAAGAAATGGGCGGAAGTAAAAGTGGTCTTCATTCCCAAAGCAGGAAAAACCACACATGCGAGATCGAAGGACTACAGGCCGATCAGCCTATCATCCTTCCTGTTAAAAACTTTAGAGCGATTGCTAGATGGGCACATCAAGGGGAAGATTGGCAACAAGCTATCACCTTACCAACATGCATACAGCAAAGGCAAATCAGTAGAGACGGCGCTTCACTCGCTGGTCGACACGATTGAGAAATCACTTCACTATAAGGAATACACCCTTGCTGTCTTTCTAGACATCGAGGGTGCTTTCAATAACATACACCCGGAAGCAATTACCAAATCGCTAACAGAAATGGGAGTAAACAGAGCGCTCGTTTCGCTCATAGAGCGTATGCTAGTCGGGCGGACGATTCGCGCAGATTTGGGTGAAACATCCATCAAGAAATTTCCGATCAGGGGCACACCGCAGGGTGGGGTAATCTCTCCACTTTTATGGAACCTGACCGTCAATAATCTCCTTCAGGAGCTAGATAAAATGGGAGGTAAGGTAATCTCATACGCAGATGATATTGTAATAGCAATCTCTGGCAAACACCTTCCAACTATATGTGATCTTCAACAAAGAGCTCTCAACAGACTATCACTATGGTGCAAGAGTCGAGGACTAGAAGTAAATCCGGGAAAAACGGAACTGATACTGTTTAGCAGGAAACACAAAACACCTGCTCTTCAACAAATTCTTACCCTTCAACAAACTTCTTAACCCCTTAAAGTAACAGAAAACGCTAAATACCTAGGACTTGTACTAGATAGGAAGCTAAATTGGGGACTCACAGTCGCAGACAGAGTACGCAAAGCTACGACGGCGCTATACTCCTGTGGAAGGCTCGTTGGGAAAAAATGGGGTTTGAAGCCCAGTATGATACACTGGCTGCACACAGCAGTAATTAGGCCAATTCTCTCCTACGGTATTGCAATATGGTGGAATGCCCTGGAGAAGGGCGTGAACATCGAAAGGGTTGACAGGGTCCAAAGACTTGCATCTGTTCTTATCACCGGTGCAATGTCAACCACACCGTCGAAAGCACTAAATGTGATACTAAACTTCCTTCCGGTAGACCTGCAGGCAAAGTACATGGCGCGCAGTGCAGCAATAAGGCTGAGCACTTTAAGTAAGTGGTGAAACACAATTTATGGCCACGGCAAAATCCTGGATGGCACGTTGGGACTTCCCAGACAGGTGGACTACACAATTCCGCCTACACTTGCCACTACAACGTTCGTGACCCTCCTACCCACGAGGGAAGAGTGGGAGCGTGACGTGGTAAGACAGGGCGAGTCCATCCATGTATACACAGATGGCTCAAAGCTCGATGGCAGGGTGGGCGGGGGTGTGTATTCCGAGCATCTGGGGATTTCCATCAGTTTTCGGCTCCCCAACTACTGTAGTGTCTTTCAGGCTGAACTGATGGCAATAATGAAAGCCGTGACACTGGTACAGTGTGATGCGATATCTGGTGATGATATCTACATTTTCACTGATAGCCAGGCGGCGATAAAATCCCTCACTAAACAGTCGACAACCTCTAAGGTAGCCATGAAATGCCGCACATCTCTTAACGAGATGGCTGAGTCATTTCACCTAACGATAGCATGGGTTCCTGGCCATTGCGACATAGAGGGGAACTGCAGAGCTGATGAACTTGCGAAAATCGGCACCAAACTGACTGATGAGCACATAGACACTGATATAGGTATACCCTTGCAAACATGTAGACTACATATCCACGAGGAAATCGTAAGAATAGCGAATGAAAGATGGCGAAACGAAGCCACTTGCAAAATAGCCCGACAGATGTGGCCGACTCTCAATGCTAAACGCACAGAACTTCTACTAAGGAGAGACAAACATAGTCTCAACATACTGACTTCAGTCATAACGGGGCACTGCCTAATTGGTAGGCACGCCCAGAGAATGGGTGTGCAAACACATGACTTCTGCAGAAGTTGTCTAGACGAGGAAGAGGAAGAGACGATTCCGCACCTTCTGTGCCATTGTCCTGCTCTATCCAGACGTAGACTCGCCAATTTGGGCAAACATTTCTTTAATGAATTAGAAGATCTCGGCTCTGTCGAAATTAAGGATCTAGCAAAATTTTTGAATAGTACACTGTGGTTTCAGGAGGGATAAGGGCTAGTTTCCCCATGCGGCATCACAATGGGCTACGAGCCTGAGTGTGTCCACAATGGACAACCGCTTCAACCTAACCTAACCTACCGGCCGAAACTTTGGAAAGAGTATGCCAAAATTGGACTAAGCGGATGGACCATTTGAAGCGCAGTCGCGGTCAACATTTGCATGAAATAATCTTCAAACATTAAATTATATGAATTGTAGGGGAAGTGGGGGATACTTGATCACGAGGGATACTTGATCAAATTACAGTTTTCACTAACCTATATTATTTAAATAAATATTAGGGAGGGATACTTGATCAAATTACAGTTTTCACTAACCTATATTATTTAAATATTATTTATTTGTAATTTGATCAAGTATCCCTCGTGATCAAGTATCCCCCACTTCCCCTACTATCGATTTAAATAAAAATTTCATGCATTTTTCTGAATTTTACGTGTGTTTGTTTATTAACTTTCCTATAGCTCTTAAAAAATCACACTTTATTTATTAAGTTTTCCGAATTTTCCGGCATGTGCACAATTATGCACATAAGGTCCCAAGTGTTGTCAACAAAGTAAAATAAAAATATTATAAGGCTTTAAACATTATGTGCATAATTCTGCACATGAGGTCCGAAGGGGTTAGCAAATGAACTAAAAGGATGTAGAAAGCAAAGTCAAGCTTGTAAAGAACAAGTAATAATAGACCAAATGGTCACACAACAAGCCATTTAAGAGCAACGAATCTACTTTACATACGATATATTGACTATAAAAAAAAAGGATCTAAAAAACACCACATAGCTGACTCTTAAAAGTGCTAAAAATATATAAAATACACTCG
Source organism: Anastrepha obliqua (assembly GCF_027943255.1). Classification (NCBI taxonomy): domain Eukaryota; kingdom Metazoa; phylum Arthropoda; class Insecta; order Diptera; family Tephritidae; genus Anastrepha; species Anastrepha obliqua. The sequence goes on from NW_026562184.1 coordinate 565,476, forward strand.
AAATATATACAATTTCTTAAAATAAATATGAAATACTGGACAACAAAAATACTTCTATAAACCCCATCCATGAGTACAATATAACAAAAGATACAATTAAAATAAAAACCGGAATATTTCAAGGAGATGCATTAAACGTGTTGTGGTTCTGTATTTGTCTGAATCCACTCTCAAACATACTCAATAAAACAAAATACGGAAACATATATAAATAATCAGTAACAAAACATTCACAAAATAAATCACTTATTATACGTCAAACACGTAATCAAATTGTGTGCAAAAAATCAACAAGAATTACAAATATTAATAAAAATAATTGAAAAACTTGCTATACACATAAAAATGGAATTCGGGATAGATAAATGGAAAACCTAATATATAGAACGCGAGCAATGGAGAGACAGAAACACAATAGAAAAACTTAACATTGAAACACTCCTAAACATGGAAGAAAATGAGTTTTATAAATACCTAAGTTTTAAACAAAAAATAAAAATAGACCATACAACAATAAAAAAGAATTAACGCCTGTATCTAGCGCGCATAAAAAAATCTTGAAAAGCTACCTTAACTCGAAAACCTTTTTAAAGCCATGAACTCATTCGCGATATTGTTGCTAACATATTCCTTTGGAATAATCAAATGGAGTGATACAGATATAGAAAACCTAAGGATAGCAACAAGAGCGAAACTAACTAAATGTAACAAATACCATCCATATTGATGTAAGGAGCGTATAACAATCCGCAGGCAAAATGGAGGGAGAGGACTTATTGACACCCATCCTCTACACAACCACCAAATAAATATCTTAAGGGGGGAAGCTGGTCTAGAATTTTGAAAAAATCGAAAAATTTTTTTTTGTCTTAAAAGGTGCTTTAGGGTCTTAGAAATAATATACCAAATGAGGGATGCCAGCAAAAATGTCTAAATGCCCAAATTTTTCATTCGACGGCAGTGCCTCGCAGGTATGCCCCGAACGCTATTTACAACTTTAAACGCGTTTTTCTCGAAATCACTTTTTTTAAACTGGCCGAAGACATAACTCGAACAAATCTTTACCGATTCTTACGAAATTTTGACAATACATTCGAAATACCTTTCTCCGGAGACGTACGTAGGATTTTTTATTTATATTACATAATTTTTTTTTTAATCAACAATTTTATGTCGTTCTTTATAGTGAAAATTGTAACTTTTTGTTCAAACGTGCACCATTTCGCGAAAAAACAAAATATCGAAAAATCCTACGTACGTCTCTTTCTGTTGTTATATAGAAACTAAAAAAATTTTATTTTTTGATCCAGGACAAAAATTAAGGAGTTTACGTCTTCGGCAATGGACCCACTAGAAAAAAAGGCACCTTAGGAGAACTGCTGGACAGCGGCCATTTTGAAATTAATTCAGACGAAAAATTAAACCTATTTCACAGATTTTCGATTGATTCCTTTGTTGAGTCAAAATAAATTCATAAAATATGCCCATTTTTTGCGCTCTAGACCAGCTTCCCCCCTTAACAACATATTTCTACAACCAAAACACAGCACTTCATAAAGCAATTGTACTAGAGTACTAACGTCTCTTAATCTCCACAACCAAAACCTAATCAGACCAAAACATACAATAGAAGAAACTCTAGCAGCTTGGAAACAAAAACAAACGAAAACATCCACACTTAATTAATAAAGTCAACATAGTAAAACACATACACATGGCTAAGAAAAGGAGATCTACAAGCGGAAATAACGGGCAACAAGAAACTACGGAAAATATATAGTAAAATATTTAACCATCACGTTCGACAGATGCTGTAAATGCAACATACAAACATGTAAACAATAGATCACTTAACTCAGGATGCCCAATTATCGCTGGGACAAAATGCACGCAAATACACGATACAGTAGCCACTGTATTATCAATGTACACCCGAAACTATACTAGAGAACGAAAATTTTAAACTATTCTGGAACAGAACCATATACACTGATAAGACAATAATCTTTAACAGACCAGGTATAACAATCATAGACAACAAAGAAAAAACACACAGTTAATTGATGTAAGTGTCCCTAATGACATTAACATATACAGTGAAGTGAAAATACTTCTTCTTCTTCTTAATTGGCGCGATAACCGCTTACGCGATTTTGGCCGAGATTAACAAAGCGCGCCAGTCGTTTCTTTCTCGTGCTAACCGGCGCCAATTGGACACACCAAGTGAAGCCAAGTCCTTCTCCACCTGATCTTTCCAACGCAGAGGAGGCCGCCCTCTTCCTCTGCTACCACCAGCTGGTACCGCATCGAATACTTTCAAAGCCGGAGCGTTTGTATCCATTCGGACGACATGACCCAGCCAACGAAGCCGCTGGATCTTTATTCGCTGCGCTATGTCTATGTCGTCGTAAAGCTCATACAGCTCATCGTTCCATCGTCTGCGATATTCGCCGTTGCCAACGTGCAAAGGTCCAAAAATCTTACGCAGAATCTTTCTCTCGAACACTCCAAGCGTCGCTTCATCGGATGTTGTCATCGTCCAAGCTTCTGCGCCATACGTTAGGACGGGCATGATGAGAGTCTTGTAGAGTGTTAGTTTTGTTCGTCGAGAGAGGACTTTACTGCTCAATTGCCTACTTAGTCCAAAGTAGCACTTGTTGGCAAGAGAGATTCTACGTTGGATTTCAAGGCTGACATCGTTATCGGTGTTAATGCTGGTTCCTAAATACACGAAGTCTTTTACAACCTCAAAATTATAACTGTCTACAGTGACGTGGGTGCCGATACGCGAGTGCGCCGACTGTTTGTTTGAAGACAGGAGGTACTTCGTTTTGTCCTCGTTCACCACCAAACCCATTCGCTTTGCCTCTTTATCCAGTTTGGAGAAGGCAGAACTAACAGCGCGGTTGTTAAGGCCGATGATGTCAATATCATCGGCATCCGCCAGCAATTGTACACTCTTATAAAAAATTGTGCAGAAGTGAAAATACTACCATTTATAATATCAGCAAGCGGAATATTACACAACACTTTACACAAAACCTAAAATCAATGAATACAGACGAAAAACACATGAAGAAATACAAAAAGTAGTCGTACTGCAAACGTGTAATATGGTAAGGTTAATTTTGAATCAGAACCTTTAGTACATCAGAACACAAAAAAACAGAGCATTGTCCCTTGATATCGATATCCGGAACACATATTATCTCCGGCAGTTGCGAACCCTACCGAGTTAGAGAAACTCTAGTCAAAAAACCGAATAGGGATTCTCCGATAGGAGACCATGGATGTGACGAAACCATGGTACATAAGTTTAGACGACGAAGATAGCAATCCGGTTAAAACACCTATCATACAGGCTGGTAGAATGCATGCCTGAAGGAAAACTGTAAACCAAAACCGCAAAGGAATGCCTATGTGGTATTACAGAAATGACGAATCCACGGACCTCAGTCAACCACTAGAATAGACTTACCATCTACTAGTGTGATAAACGGTTCATAGAATTACGGTTCCCGACCGAACGAAGATATTATGCACGGCCAGTACACTGCAACGAAATTGGACACATTAAAAACAGGATACAGAACACAAATCCATAAACTATTTATACAATTACTCGTGTATCCACAACACGAACATAAAATAACTGCACAAGGAGTATCACGCCAAAAAATAGCAATAGTGACAAACAAAACTTTTAACTCATGTTAACATTGAAAAAATTAAAAAAAGTTGCCAATAAAACGTACATAGCAACAGTATAGAACTAAAATACTACACAAAATTCGAATAATAACAACCAAGCAAACGATTCAATATACCCAAACAATAATTAAGGACAAAATCCCAACAATAATACAAACAGTGCTGAAATCACAAACAACCCGGATAACTATATTATAGCAAACATTTTAAATAAAATAAACACTAGTCGAATAAAGTTGGAAGGGGTAAGCCCAATTACTCGCCGTCGAGTTCCAAAATTAATATTTAAAAGAGACACCACTAAATACATCGAAACTATAAACAACTACCAACAATGATAAATTATAACACCACAATAACAAACATTCACACACATATACGTACATAGCTGCAATAACTACAACAATACTTGGCAACCAATATCCTATAATAACACAACACAATAAAATATGTAACACACGAAAAGATAAGTTGCAAATACGAATTGAAAATAAAGTGCAGTTAACCCTCCTATACCGCGGTACTCCTACAACGCGATTTTCAAATTAACGGCAAAGTTACAACGCAATTTTTTTTTTTAACATTTACACTCGCATTTTTATTTATAAAAAGGGGATTTCCCGAAAATTGAATTCTTAAAGAGTTTTTGGATTTTTATGTTTTTCTCGTCATTCACCGTAAAGAGAAGTAGTGAGAATTACATTTTTCATAAAATATATTTCAAAACTTTTAAAGGTAGAGGATTTATGAGCTTGTATTTTTTGTCATACAAGTTTATTTTGGGGAAATTAATGTGAATACATTTCATAATCAGTTTCTTTTAATTTTTTTATAGCTTAAATCAATTAAATTGTAATTTATGGTATAAAAATGCGAAAAGGAAAGGAGGGTACGCCGTTAAAAGAAAAATTTATCACAATGGAAACCAAAATTAAAATTTTGGATAGATTTCAAAATCAAGAAAGGGTAGCTGATATTGCTAGACATTTTAAATTAAATGAATCAACAACAAAAACATTAAAATAAAACGAAGAGGAAAGAAGATTTTCGATATCATCTGGATCATCGGTACCCGCAAAAATCACTTCTCGTCCAAGAGCAAAAATAATAAACAAATGGAACAAGGTGTGGATAGAAGATATGACGAAAAAGTGATTGCCCTTAGATGGAAATGTAATTAAGCGGCCGCCGTAGCCGAATGGGTTGGTGCGTGGTCACCATTCGGAATTCACAGAGAGGTCGTTGGTTCGAATCTCGGTGAAAGCAAAATTAATAAAAACATTTTTCTAATAGCGGTCGCCCCTCGGCAGGCAACGGCAAACCTCCGAGTGTATTTCTGCCATGAAAAAGCTCCTCATAAAAATATCTGCCGTTCGGAGTCGGCTTGAAACTGTAGGTCCCTCCATTTGTGGAACAACATCAAGACGCACACCACAAATAGGAGGAGGAGCTCGGCCAAACACCTAACAGAAGTGTACGCGCCAATTATTTATTCTTTTTTTTTTTAGAAAGCATTAAAATATTCGATTATTTAAAGGAAATAGGACAACCATCAACCGATGAAGACAGCCATCAATTCATGGCTAGCAAAGGATGGTTTGAAAAGTTCAAAAACCGACATGCATTACACAATTTGAAAATACAGGGTGAAAGAGCATCTGCAGCTGCTGATGCAGCAGATAAATATCCAAAAGAGTTCGCAAAAATTGTTAAGAAACATTATTACGAGTATTTACTAGATCAAATATTTAACGCTGATGAGACCTGTTTATGATGGAAAAAATGCCGTCAAGAACTTTTATTTTGAAAAAGGAAATCGTTGGTATCTCACTCATCTTTACAATTAACACTGAGAGCTTTAGTGGCAATAACAAATGAATCATTATCGATTGAAGACAGCCCTTACGACATTCCCGATGTAAAAAATAAAATCTTTTCACTAAAAAGTGGTGTGAAAATTTTAAATCTGGGGAAGGAGTTGGAAGAGTATGTGTTAGAAAACGATCCTGTAAGGCAGTGGTCGCCAACCTTTTCAATGTGTTGAGCTACTTTCAAGATTTTGAAATAAACAGCGAGCTACTTGCACAAGCCAACATAAATTAAATAATACACAGTTATATTCGACATACAATACATTTATTTATTTTACTAATATACGTTCTATATATAATATAATAAACTTATGACTTATAGTGCTTATACTTATGCATAACTAATATACATCCATGTTCACACCTATCAATCGTAACAAAATTTTTTGCAGTCATAATGGCAAACCACAAGCGACTTAAAAAAACAACAAAACAGTAATAGTACATTATTATATAAATAAAATATGGGCAGATAAGAAGAGCATATTTAATGAGAAGGTTGACATTCTGACTCATCGATAATTTTTTTAATATTTGCAGTATAATTTGATACAGTCATTCGAATATCTGTAAGCCGATTGCTGTATTTATTTTTAATAAATTTCATATTGGAAAAAGAAGATTCACACAAATAAGTTGAACTGAATAACGCTTTCACTTTCAACGCAACACGACATAAAACTGAATACTTATCTTTACTTACTAAAGTCCATATACATTTTGTATTTGAACCTAAAGATTTTATAGTCAAGTCACTTTGAAAAGCAATCAGTTCCATTTCTGTCACAGCAATGTCTTCGCCAAAGTTGTTCATAACACAAGTTGCAAACTGTTGTATATCAATGTCCATGAAGGGTGAAACAACAAATTGCGTCACTAAAGCAATTTTGATGAAATCCTTGAAACGATTTTTGAAGTTTTCCTTCAAGTTAGAAACTATTTCCATATGATATTTACTGTCATAGGACTCTAATAGATTTTTGGATATCTTTTCGGAAAGAATAGGAAAATGCTTAGTATCGCGGTTTTTTAGGTCTTGTTCCCAAAATTCAAGTTTTGTAATAAATGCATTTATATCAGAAATCATTTCCGCTAATTCTTTTTCCCTGCCTTGAAGCTGCAAGCTCATTTAATTTCTCTGTAATGTCCACAAGAAAACCAAAATCTCTGAGCCAAGTCGAATTTTAAAGTTCAGGAATCGGTTCATCGCGTTCTTTGAAAAATTGGAGTATAGCAGGCAGGACATCATTGAAACGTTTGAGCACTCGTCCTCTGCTTAACCATCGCACTTCAGAGTGAAGAAGTAACTCTCCGTATTGACAGTCAATTTCATCAGCCAAGGTTTTAAATAATCTTCTTTGTAACGCTTGAGCTCTAATCTTGTTCACAATTTTCACCACCAGTTTCACACGTTGTTCAAGTTTAGAAATTTCCACATAATGCTTGCTGATGTTTAATACAGAAGAAATTGTGGAAAACTTTCATCCTTATGACATAGCGCCACGAGCGCCTTTTCACAACCCACCATAGCTGCAGCACCGTCAGTAGTCAGGCCTACCATTTTTGATATTGGAATTTTCTCAGAAGAGATGAGATTTTTTAAATGAGAAAACAGCTCTAGCCCCGTAGTATGTCCTTTGAGTGGAATAAACTTCAAAAGATCTTCTTTAATTGTAAAATCACTAAAAGCCATCCTGACAAATATGGCCATCTGTGAGGTGTCAACTACATCTGTTGATTCATCCAGTTGCAGTGAAAAATAAATACAGTTATCTAAGTCACTTCTTAACTGTAAAAAAATATCATTGCTCATTACTTCTACTCGCCTCATCACTGTATTAGCAGAAAGTTGCATAGATTTTATAGCAGACACTATTTCGTCTTTATTTCTAAAGTTGGCGAATAAAGAATCTGCAGCTTCCAAAAATGCTTGTTTTATGATTTCCCCGTCTTCATAAGGTTTTTTCTTTTGTGCAATTATCTGGGAAACACGATAAGATGCTTCAGTTGCAGTCTTATTTTTGTCGATTGTTTTCAAAAATATTGACTGTTGTCCAATTAACTTGATTTTTAAATGTTTCAGGTTTTCTTTTCTGGTGGCAGAATTTAACGGGAATGCCTTCTCAAAATTCGAATGTACAGTTTTATGATGCCTCTCAATATTTCCTTTTTTAGGAACTGACACAGATGTATTACATAACAAACAAACACTTTTGCCTTTAACCCTTTGAAGCACACATTTTACTTACCAACCGCTTTTATGATTGCATGTAATTTTAAGGGTTTCAGGGGTCGCTGGCGGACATATTTTTTGAAAACTTGTTGGATACCAAAAACTCCCTAATATCAAACTTGGTAAGTATCCAACAATTTTTCAAAAAATATGTCCGCCATTTTGTATCCGCCATATTGAATTTCTCAAATCTGACCTCAGATTCGTAATCAGCAACCCCAAAAACCTTATAGTATCATGTCCCATCTTTATACATTATGTAATAGGACTGTGAATAAGTTCGTGCGTTTTTTTTCGAAATTTGAAACTTTATTGACGTAAAATGGTTACAAATTTAATATTCAAAGTATTGTCCATCGCTTACTACTACTTTTTCCCATCTTTCTGGCAATTCACGGATTCCCTTTGTGAAAAATTCGGTCGGTTTTGCCGCAATCCACGAATCGATCCATTTTTTGACTTCATCGTAATTACGGAAGTGCTGGTCAGCCAGGCCATGTTGCATCGATCGGAAGAGATAGTAATCGGATGGCGCAAGGTCTGGACTATACGGCGGGTGGGGTAGGACATCCCATTTGAGCGTTTCTAAGTATGTTTTGACCACTTGTGCAACATGTGGCCGAGCATTGTCATGTTGCAAAATAACTTTGTCGTGTCTATCGGCGTATTGCGGCCGTTTTTCTCGCAGTGCTCGGCTCAAACGCATCAATTGTCGTCGGTAGACATCCCCCGTAATCGTTTCATTCGGTTTCAGTAGCTCATAATACACAACACCCAGCTGGTCCCACCAGATACACAGCATAACCTTCAGGCCATGAATATTCTGCGCCGACGTCGATGTTGAAGCATGGCCAGGGTATCCATACGTTGCCCGACGTTTTGGATTGTCGTAATGGACCCACTTTTCATCGCCAGTCACAATTCGATGCAAAAAACCCTTTCTTTTGTGCCGTTGAAGCAGTTGTTCGCATGCCATAAAACGGCGTTCAACGTCTCTTGGCTTCAATTCATACGGCACCCAATGGCCTACCTTTCGGATCATTCCCATGGCTTTTAAACGTTTGGAAATGGTTGATTGATCAACTCCCAAAGTTTTTGCAACCTCTTCTTGCGTTTGAGCCGGATCTTGATCGAGCAATTCCTCCAATTCGGTATCCATGAACTTTGGCGGCGCACCCTCGCGTTCTTCGTCTTCCAAGCCAAAATCACCACTTTTAAAGCGTGCAAACCACTTCTGGCACGTTCGCTCAGCTAGAGCATGCTCACCATAAACTTCCACCAAGATACGATGACTTTCGGCTGCTTTTTTCTTCATATTAAAATAATGAAGAAGAATTCCCCTCAAAAACACATTATTTGGCACGAAATTCGACATTTTCAAGTGTGGTAAAAATATTGTTGTTTACGCTTCAAATAAAAAACTTATACTGACGTTTGTGCCTTACGACAGTAGCTCTCCAATGAATGTTTGGAAATGTGGATCGATGGAATAATAATCAAGTTACGCCATCTGTTGTAAAACCGCACGAACTTATTCATAGTCCTATTACTTTGTTGAAAAATGATTTTTTTCCTGAAAATAGACGATTTTTTCAATTTGTTTATCTGTAATTGTTTATAAATTCACGCAAAACAATTTTCTTAGTTTCAGTTACATTCTTTGATATATGGATTATCATATAAATAAATTTTCTCGGTCCCATTTTCATAAATATCAAATCTGTGGAGAAAAGTTGAGAAAAAAGAAGGTGGGAACCTGGCTTCCCCCCATGCTCCTAAGGGTTAACTTCTGTGAGAAAGTATTGTTCTTCCTATTCCGAATGGAAATGGTATGTCTTCGCCTTCTTACTACTGCTTGCCATAATGTTTCGAACTCTAACCCAACCGCTGCACGCAGAACGTTGATAATGCCGTTCAGTATTAAACTGAGCGCAATGTCGATGTGCATTGCGTATATATAAAGCCAAAAAATTCTCGAACACGCTAATCGGTTCCAGCCAAGGCGAATTTATTACAAGTGACAGCAAACACATATAAGTAAAACCCTACATGTATTTATTGTTGCGTTTGGTCCAAGCATCACGTCAAAATCAGTAATCAAATGTAAACATACGAATGTAAACATACCAATACATACAAACAAAGCATATCATTTTGACGTAAGCCATACCTACGGTGAAAAATTCAGCTGGGTGAATGCTGTCACCTTGATAAATCCACCTTGGTTCTAGCCGATCCTAGAACGGAGACGCGACTTCGCGTCGTGTTTGTCGGCGCGAAATCGCTTACCGCAGTGTTGCCGCTGTTTATCTATTTATTATGAAAATTTCTGAAATTTGCTAATACTGGTATGATTTTCAGACTTTTGGATTTTTTGCAACGTGAGCAGCGCGAGCTACCAGAATTGCCTTTGCGAGCTACCGGTAGCTCGCGATCGTCGGGTTGGCGACCACTGCTGTAAGGGATAGAGCAGAAATGTTCAAAAGAAATCTAGAAAACAATTTATCTGCCTACCAGGAAATCTATAAAGATTTACGAAATAAGGGGAAACAAATTTCAATAGAAGGTTTTTTAAAATCAGTAATCGCTGAAAAGGATCAATCTGATAGTGGATCAAGCTCTGACTTTGAATTAGGACGACCACGAGCAAGTTATAAGAAGTGACCCCAAGGAGGAAGTTTCGTAGAAGGTTGTGATTGGAATTTCGGTTTAACTCATTCAGTACATTTGAAATTCCGTTTTTTTTCAGTTTTTATTTTATTTTGTTTTGTGTTCTTTACGTAAATGAATTGGTATTAATTTATGTTGTTATATTGAATTGAATAAATGGAAAACTAACTTAACACATTGTGGTCGGGCGTTTTGTGCCAGTGCATTACGGCTGGAGCGGGTAATTTATTGAAAAATGTGCGCGAATTTTATTGTTATTAAAAATCAGTATAAATTTAAAAAGGCTCTGATTTATTTGTTTAACTTTTATTTTCTTATTCTATCGTTATTATAATAAATAAAGCTACTTTCTGTATACTGTGAATTACGCCACTTAACTAAAACTGAAATAGGAGTTGTTTTGAAATTAATTGCTTTTAAATTTGCTCGTATGATGTTTACTGTTAAACACAATTTACCGTTATTTTGATTTGTATATGTTTGTACATCGTAATACTAGGTATGAGAAAGGGTAACAACAAACATTAATAACCCGTATATCTTTATTTCCCTTATTCTACCACCCATCTATAAAAACGTATAACTACGTGACCCGCGCTCTACCCACAGTTTGCGAAAAACGTATTTTTACGTGTCCCTCACACAATGTGTTAAATAAAACTTTTTTTTTTCGAACAGGAACCTAACCTTGATTTTTGTATGGAGTAAAAAGTCTCATGGCGGCCGCCGTGGCCGAATGAGTTGGTGCGTGACTACCATTCGGAATTCAGAGAGAGAACGTAGGTTCGAATATCGGTGAAATATCAAAATTAAAAAAAAACATTTTTCTAATAACGGTCGCCCCTCGGCAGGCAATGGCGAACCTTGGAGTGTATTCTGCCATGAAAAAGCTCCTCATAAAAAATATCTGCCGTTCGGAGTCGGCTTGAAACTGTAGGTCCCTCCATTTGACGTAGGTCCCAACATTAAGACGCACACCATAAATAGGAGGAGGAGCTCGACCAAACACCCAAAGAGGGTCTACGAGCCAATTATGTATATATAAAAGTCTCCTACAACGCGACTTTTTTCAGGAACCTATTGACTGCGTTGTAGGAGGGTTATCTGTAAATGAACTTCGGAGACATTTAGGACGACTCACACAATAAAAAAATAATAAACTATTAGACGAAATAATGAACACCCATTAATAAAAACATAAGGCGTACGCCGCCAGACTAGCACGTTATAGAGAATCCAACAAAAGGAGAATTTATTACGAACTTTTCCAAAACAACCTTTTACAAAAAATTAGCATGTGCAGAAGACTTTTAAATAGAACCCCTCTTCCAAAGAACAAATAACAAACTACTGGAAAAACTTATGGTCAATACCTGCTCAACCCCCACCTTTACTACACCACCCACATGTTACAACTACAACAACCTGCTCAGCAGAACGACACAGGTACATGGATTCGCCAAGAGACATACCGGCAAGAAGAACTGCAACCACAACACAATATCGCACTGTTAAATGATCTAACTAATACAATAACACAAACACACATAAAATTACACTTTCAAAAATTACAAAACCAATAACAAACGATATAAAAATGTGCTTTGGCATTGGTAAATGTAAATCATAAATGTGTAGAAAAGAAAATGGACTGACGCAATGACTGAAACATTAAACGATCAAATCGTTGAAAACATGGAAGAACTTATAAAGTACAAATATCTTAGACTACATCAAAGTACAAAATAGACCACACCTCTATTAAAAATCAGCTGTCACAGCAATACAAGAAACGCCTTAACCAGATACTTAAAACACAACTAAATTCCACCACACATCCGACCTACACAAAGCAATAGTCCTTGCAGACAAGCACTAAACCTTACCCAAACAATAGTTGAAGAAAACTGCTTGGGCACAGAAAGAGTTATATGGCAAACAATTACACATTATGGAAGACTCAGATCTTGACAGGATGATGAGCTGTACCTGGCTACAGAGAGGAGAGCTTCATCATGAATCGGAAGGATTTATAATGCCGCAAGAACTATTAAAATTCATAATACATACAACTCTATTATATGATAGTTACAAAATAATACATCAAGAAATGACCAATAAACAACATTTAACAGAAAACAAAGACCCATATTACAAATATACCCCTTCAGACATCATAGGCAATGAAGAATATACCCTATACTGGGACACTACAATACACACTGATAAAACTGAATACCTAGAAAAAACTTAAAAATATAGTGAACTAACACAAGAAATAAAACGAATGTGGAAACAAAATACTGTAAAAACAGTCCCATTTCTGATTTCAGCAACTGGATTACTCCACAAAACAATTATTAAAAACTTAAAAGAAGTCCACATCGAACCAATTATACATCACAGGATACAAAAAGCAGTAATTTTAGAAACATGCAACATTGTTAGGAAAATATTAACATAAATATCAGAAAAAATAATACAAAACATAACAAAAACAAAAACGAGTGCTGACACGGCTTGCCGTCGTTTTAGGTGAAAATGGAATACATTCCCATGGAAGCCTGTTCCACGTTCCCGGAATAACTCGACTTTTTCCCGACAAAGGGCTGCCGCCCCAGTAAACTAGCCCTGTCTAGTGCACCGTACCTTACCCCTAATCTATCGTCACAGGAGTAAACATGCAGCAAGTCTGCTCCAAATACTTCCCTTCAGAGCTGGTATCGAATCCAACCCTGGACCAGAAGTATTATACTGCTGCGTCAACGGCGTTACCGTCAAATGTACTGGCACTGCAAACTGTCGCCACAACTCTCTGAACTCAGAACCATAACCTCTTGTTCCAACCCTAGTGCGAGGACAAGCCAGCAACACTTGGTCCCACGCACAGTCTGCTCCGTGTGTCAGACCAGGGTTCCTCGGAACCTGACATCGGTCAGGTACAATTCCTGCAATGGCTGGTACCACTTGCGGAGGTGTTCTAGCCTGCGCACCACCCGTGAGTGGTCGCGCGACTACCCTGCCCCCTGCAGCAAAGCCGTTCGCAGCAGCTCGCATGATATAACAATTGCTAGCGCTGGTCTGATGAAAAATAGAACAACCGGCGACCTATGATATTCTTTGCATCAGACCACTTACCCATTATCATCTCGAATGAGAGACCTGCTGAGTTTGTTTCCGCGGATCACCGGTAATATATTAGCTTCAACAAAGCTAATTAGGCCGTCTTCGCGGAATTTACCGAGAACACCTTCGCCGCTCTCCCCATCCCCACCGATGTGCACGCAGGCTAACGTGCTTTCCGCAAGGTACTTACCCCACAAAATACTAATCAGAGAGGTATCAATGAATTTACAAAAGAAATAAAATGCATATGGAAACAAAAAGTTTTCGAACAATTCCCTTTTAGAACATCAGTCAATGGTATATTGCACAAACCTTTTTTTCGCAATCTGAAACATTTAGAAATACACTAAAAAAAATCACTACAGAATACAGAAATGGTTGATTCTTAAAACGTGCAATTTAGCAAGAAAATTCATAAATCTCAAACAAAACATAACAAGTAGCAATTAAAAACCTCGTGCTTGGTGAAAATGGAACCCAACTCACGCGGCATGCGGGGGAGAGTGCCGTGGGATATTAAAAATAATAATTTATATATTTGATTCTGACTCACATCGACGAAAGAAAACAACAATATACAAGGGTTTTTGCTCTCAAGTACAAAGAGCTTACGACTTTTAACAGTTATATTCTATGGGTAATCTCATATCGTAAAATACCTACATCACGACATAGGAAATGCAGCCAATATCGATACATCCCAAAAGATATCGACAAATCTTAAAAAATAATCCTTCCCATGGTAGCCGGTTCCACGTTACCGGAATGACTCGTCTTTTTCCCGATCAAATGCTGGTGCCCCAGTAAACTAGCACTGTCCAGTGTACCGTACCTCACCCCTAATCTATCGTCACAGGAGCAATCTTACGCAGGAAGTCTGCTCCAAACACTTTTCTTCGGAGCTGGTATCGAATCCAACCCTGGACCAGAAGTATTATACTGCTGCATCTGCCACAAAGGGCTCCACCCGAACTCAACCTCGGTTAGGTGTAACAAGTGCAATGGGAGGTGCCATCTTAAGAGCTGCTCAGACTTTAAGACACACGATATGTACCCACGTGTTGCTATCGCCATCAGGCGGTCCCTGCTTCAACGGCTTTACCGTCAAATGTGCTGGCACTGCAAACTGCCGCCACAAATCAAACCTACACGGTTAGGAATCCATCGGAGCAACACAACTCCTGAACTCAGACCCACAATTCTCTTGCTCCAACCCTAGTGCGGGGACAAGCCAGCAACTCTTGGTCCCACGCACAGTCTGCTCCGTGTGTCAGACCAGGGTTCCTCGAACATCGGTCAGGTGCAATTCCTGCAATGGCTGGTACCACTTGCGGAGGTGCTCTAGCCTGCGCACCACCCGTGAGTGGACGCGCGACTACGTTGCCCTGCACCCGCATATCAACCACTCCTTCACAAGATAAGACGCCTATTTTGGGTCATTACCTTGTTGAAATTGTCAAGTTGTCCCATTAAGGCCCACTTTTTCGATACTTGGACATAAATTTTCTTTAAGAATGTCGCGATACACATGCTTATCCATTGTCTCATCTATGAGCACGAGCTTTCCGACACCAGATGCCGTGAGACACCCCCAACCATCACATTTCTTCCACCGTGTTTAACTGTTTTGAGCAGATTGTTTTCTTGAAGCTCTTTATTTGGCTTTCGCCGAATCTTTTGTGGTCCATCTGATCCAAATAAATTGAATTTTGATTCCTCACTAAATATGATGGTGTTCCAAAAGGCGTCGGGCTTATTTAAATGCTTTTTAGCAAATTCTATTTAATGAAGGGTTTGCGTCGAGGAATGATACCCAGCCTTATATAGGGTATTCTAAACAGTTTGGGGGTTGAAATTGATTTCAAATGAATGTTGCAGGGTCTCGCACAATTTGCCAGCCGAAGTTTTTGGATTTTGTGCCACCGTGGACACCACAATTCGCTCCTGTCGTTCGGTTAATTTTTTTGGGCGGACGCTGGACTATGATTTATCGACAATTTCGCGATAGGATTTTTTTCTAAATACAGGTTTATCATTAACTGACGTAGTTCTAGGGAAATTTCAGCACCGCGGCCCATTTTGGTATATGTCCGTTGAAATCGCGATCAAAAGTGATTGCAACCGTATGCAAATCCTTAAACGTACGAATAAGTAAAAAGCAAGAGTGAAAATAACGGGAGTTTACCGTTATAACGCCAAAAGCATAAGCTAACATAAAGTACGTGCCAATACTTTTTTGATGTGAATTTGTGCCTTATTTTACCTTTCAAGTTTGAGCTTGTAAACCTTTGTCGATATTACTTTTTTTTTTGTTCAGATACGTAATAAATAAATACATTTAGACACATTGACTACTCATAAATTATACTCAGTTTTGTGGCAAACTTGGCTTGTTTCAATGGAGTGGGGAGCTAAGGAAAATCGCATTGCAGTAATTGCATTACATAAACTAAAACTACAAAAATTAAACAAGTTGTTCGAGAGCACAGACGTCTTTTTTCTCGCTCTGCACAGAAATTCCAATCTTTGCGGTCCTTTTCTAATCATGAACTAAAATTTGCTTGAGAGCTATAACCAGCATTTCAAAGTCTCTTTGAGCTGTGTCGTATCAGAATAAGTGGTGATTTACATACAAAAAGAGAAATAATAAATAACAAATCGCGTAAGCAAAAACTTGTTTTTCGTTTGTCCGTTGATACTGCTACTGCTCTACCGCTGACACGCTCTTACTGCCTTCAAGCGGATTATTAATTTCTCCTGCTCTTTTTGTCTAAAGTTTTCTACAAACAAACAAAATTACCACTTGTTTGAGTCCAACAGAACAAAATCTGAGCCTAGCGCTGCATGAGTCGCGCAGCTGGAGGCAAAAATCATAGGTGCAGTGAAGGACTCAACGAGGGAATCAGATGGGCGCATACGGCTACCCATAGGAGAGCTTACGGCTGAGCTCACAAGAATAAAGCAAACAGTAAAATCTCTTGAAGAGTAGAAACAGTAAAACGAGACTGTGCCGAATGAGAGAAGTTGCGTTGGTACTCTTAAAACGGAGATGTGCGCAAATACTTCTCTTAGCGTTGAAGTCTGTTCACTGCAAAGGCAGATTGATCGCTATGAAAGAGCTGAAATCGCTACTGATGCATCTTTAAACGGCATACCAGCAAAAAAAAAGAGAAGTGTGCGGTGCCTGCTGAATATTTATAGCTGAACTAATACTATGCTATCTGAGGTAAAAAGAATTTTTCTAAGGCGCAAATCTATCAACATAAAAACTGACGCTCCGATCATTTTAAAGTTCAGCTCTCCTAAGGAGAAGGGAGCATTTCTCAGAAATTGTGCTTAAGGCATCGACTCCAACATACCAATTTACGCTAATGAATGCTTGCCTTAAGGGGTTAGGCCACTCTAGGATTTTCAAAATATCGAAATTTAATGCTTAAAAGATGCTTTAAACTCTTTAGAATATAAAACAAAAAGTCCTATGCGTGAAAAAAATGTTTATCTCTAATATTTCGCACTTTTGCGCGAGCGCCTCTGACGTCTCTGAACCGACTATTCAAATTTAAAGCGTGTTTATCTCAAAACGTGATTTTTCAAAACGGCAAGCAGCATAACACAAACAATTTTTAATATTTTCACTTGTAATTGTACAAGGATCTTTAGAACATTATTCCGCACTGAAATACGTACGGATTTTTTTATTAATTAATTAGAAAAATTTTTATAAACAATTAACGGTTCCATTTTAGACGAAAAATTCTACTTTTGACTTCAAACATCTGCAAAATACACAAATTTCAATATTTCTAAAATCCCGTACGTATTTCTACAGCTATACTCACGTCGATTGAGAAGAATGTTTTTAATTTGGTTTAGGTGGACATTTACGTCAGTTGTACTGCTTGCCGTGAAGTGCCTTTTTCGCAGGGCGCGTTCAGAGATTCACTCCAAAGGCGCCATTTTGTAATATTTTTCAATAAAAATATTTGTAATTACACTTAAATACATGCTTAATAATATACTTAAAAAGTTTTTTCCTGGCACCTTTCTTTCAATGTAAAAAAAATCCTTAAAAAACTGCTTTTTTACAGTAGCTAGAGTGGCGTAACCCCTTAAGCAAATCACACTTTGCTGAAAACTGCGGTGTGCTTAAAAAAACATTAACAAATCTTCTCATCTTTCACAAGGCGTGGGAAAATTTTCATTTTCTGTTAGCGAGGCACCAGTTTGATTACTATCTATGCAAACACTGAGACACTTAGGGGGAACCGTCGAAGAGAATTTTCTTTTACGCAGCGATATGTAGATTGATGTCTGTAAATTCTCTTATGAAATGTATTACTTATCAAATTGAAAATATGTCTTATGTTGCGTTATTTGAATGGGCAAAACTTTCCATTACTGCCACGATATATGTTTTTGAATGCGGAGTGGAGGGGAAAGGGGCGTGGCACCACCCACCACGCCCACTCGAGAGAGCAAAGTCACACCATTATAGAAGGAGAAGTTTAAAAATTAGGTTTTTTACGACCGCATTTGCAGTTTGTACTGAAATACAGTTGAAGAGAAGTGTATACAGTTTACAGAAGTGTACACAGTTTAGTATAGTTCATAGCACTTATGAAAATGTTTTATCATAAAATTTATAAGTGCCACTGGCGAAAATTTGGGCTATGTAATATGTATGTATATTTGAAATCAAAAAAGCGCCGCAGGTAAAAATTCGGACTGAAAATCGCGCGATTTTTATTCAAAATTTGTAAAAATATTTTTTTTTTTGTAATATGTATGTATATTTGAAATCAAAAAAGCGCCACAGACGAAAATTTGTACTAAAAATCGCGCTATTTTTATTCAAAATTTTGAGTATTCGTAAAAATATTTTTTTTATAATATGTATGTATATTTGAAATCAAAAAAGCGTCCCTATAAATAATAAAAAATAATAATAAAAGAGTTCTTCCCTTTTGGTTGACTGGGTTTTTCTTATTTCGCTTTGTTCTTCTCTCTCTCATCGTTCATTTGACAGTTCGCTTCTCACATTTATTCTACACGGTATTACAAACGTTTAGAAGAACAGTTGTAATAATAGAATTTTAATAGAATTTGGAGTATTATATATTATATAGTATATAATTGGCGCGTACACCCTTTTTTGGGTGTTTGGCCGAGCTCCTTCTCCTATTTGTGGCGTGCGTCTTGATGTTGTTCCACAAATGAAGGGACCTACAGTTTGTGCCCCCCTAGCGAATACCATTGAGAAAATATCGTTATCTTATAAAGATGGTATTGTTGCTGCTGATTCCAACTGCAATTTGTTGGTTGAACACTGCGTAGCTGACATAATGAGCAATTTTGGTCTTCTACCAGTGAATTCAGTAACACCAATGTACTTCACGAATAGTAGTGTATCTCTCATTGACCACTTCTATACGAACCACGACAGTCGGTTGTACGTTACCGAAACGACCCGGATTTATATCCGGCCAAGGACTGTCACTCCAGCATGTAAATATGGGGAATGTTTATGCTGCTACAACAACAATAACTTAAAATGAA
This sequence comes from Anastrepha obliqua, assembly GCF_027943255.1. Lineage (NCBI taxonomy): Eukaryota > Metazoa > Arthropoda > Insecta > Diptera > Tephritidae > Anastrepha > Anastrepha obliqua. Next base: position 584,643 of record NW_026562184.1, read on the forward strand.
TTTTATTATATGACCAACTAGCTATGCCTTTTTTTTCCAAACAAGACTTAATTTTCTTGACGTTTGTCTTGTGTCAATACGACCGATGACGTTCAACAGTTTAGCTATAGAGATTTCAAAAATATAGACTATGTTAAGCTTAAACATGACGTAAATAAAATTGACTGGCACTCTATTAAGAATATGATATCTACCGACGACCAAATGCAATATTTGCAAAATAATTTAGTAAATCTATTTAACACTCACGACAATTATTAAGTGAAATCATGACAACATTTGGTTCAATTCAGAAATTAAAAAAGCTATAGAGAGGCGGTCTCTGGAAAATATACAAAACATATGATTCTCGCAACCAGTTTTTAGCTATAAGGAAAGTCGTTACTATGTAGTTCCAAGTACTTGGAAAACAGTTTTGCAAGGGCATTTGGCAGCAAACAAACTTGGCAAAAAATCAAATCCATTGGTCTTATTAAAAGTAAAGTCAAAAATTATTAAAGCTTGTTAAATCTTGTCTCTATAAATGAAAAATTTGTAAATATTTCGCCACCTCGAGTCACGAACATTAACATACAATTTTTTAGCCCTCTACCAAATGATCTAAAATTTAGCTTTTCGTGTTTTAATCAGTCTGAGGTCGTTGAATGTTTTCTCTAGATCAAGTCAAATGCCGGATGCTGGATGCCTGGATGGTATACACTCTATTTTTCTAAAAGCTGTTCGACCAATTATACTTCCATATTTTACTCACTGTTTTAACATGATACTAACAATGTCCGTTTTCCCAAAATTTTGAAAGACCGCTAAAATTTTGGCCATCCCTAAAGCCGACGGCCATCCCAAAAGCCCTATCTTTCAAAGGCATTCGAGGTAGTTATGCAGTTGATCGCTTTTCTGTCTAAGAACTCTCTTTTACACAAACAGCAAACCATTTTTTGAAAAGGACATAATTGTATAACTGCTCTGATTGACGTCATCGACGTTTCCACGACAGTCGGTTCTACGTTACCGAAACGACCCGGATTTATATCCGGCCAAAGACTGTCACTCCAGCAGCATTCACCGTATGTAAGTATGGGGAATGTTTATGCTGCTACAACAACAACAACAACGTCATCGAAGATATTCGTGAGCCCATTGCCGAAGAAAAAGTCATTTTTCTTACCCTACTTGACCAATCAAACGCGTTCGATTCAGTTAATCAGTTAGTCGTAGGTAAGATGTACGGAATGCTTCGCGCGCTCTGGACTACATAACACTTGACTGCTCTACGCATTCGAATCATAATTGTTAAAACATATGTTATGTCATCGTCATTATATGGTTGTAAAGTCTTTACAAATTGTGGTTATGCGTGTAAACATAAGTTGAATGTTTTGTTTAATAATATTACTCGTTATATGTTCGGCATCAAGGCAAGATACCACGTTTCTCATCTTTCTGACACAATCTACTCCATGTCCTTAGAGAAGCTTTTTCAGTTCAGAGATATATTAGTACTAAGAGAGATAATTTTAATACAATAATAAGTACGTAATTCATAAGTAATGTCAACTTAATTTGTTTTTCTTTTGAAACTTAAAACATATTCGTAAAATTTTGAAAATTTAAGCCTATTCTGACTAGCACTAATAATTATAAGGTTTATCGTTTCTGTGTTAGGATTGAATCATCTGAATAAATAAATAAATAAGTGTAGTAAAAGTGCAAGCAAGATATACGAATTGCTGAAAAAGAATGTTTGTTTACCGCACGATTAATCGTTTTTCCCAAACATCTGAAGTGACAGGCTGAAAAAGAAGTGGTCGTACTCGCGTGGTACAAACCAGTGCACAACAATAAGTTGGCAATGTCAAGCATCATTTCGTTATATATTGTATATATTTGTATTATCAATATATTTAAGGTATCAATATTTACCGAACTTGTTTGGCAAATATAGGTAATATAAAATATCCCTTCTGGGAACCAGTTATACCTATAGGGCGCGTCCCCAGGTGGTGGATAGGGGAACGCCTCCCAGATATGAAAGGTAGGAGAGTAGGTCTCCCGCGAACCACATAGGTCGAAGACGTAAGCTTCATTAAAAAAAACTCAACCTCAACCCAAGGTTTGATGCGACACGTGCCTATTGGGTGGGTTTGGCAGCCGGGGGACTAAATAAGGCTGTCTTCGAACGGAGCCCTCCTGATATCAGGCCGCCTCAGGTTGTAACGGTGGCCTTGCCATGGTATGGGGCGCTGCCCCTTAATCGTCTTTGGCCACCGCGCATGGCGACATGCGCAGCTCCCTTGGCGGGCAGGAGACCGTACGAACCAGATGAAATGCTCAAAAAAAAAAAACAAAATAACAATTCGGATGACGGAAAAACAAGCACGAAACAAACGGACAAAATTACTGGAAAACATACGGGCCCATCGACAGCACGGGCAGATAAAAAAAAAACACGCGGACAAAACCACAGGACGAGCAAACAGATAGACAGGAGAAAGGGTCACCCTCAGAGGATGAGCTCTTGGCCTCCAGCCAAGAAACAGTTGACGGCAAAACTGTGGGGCACAGTACGCCAACAACCATAAATCAACCAACAACATCCGCTAAAGCCATGGGGCAAAAGCGTGGTAATAAAAGTCCCTCGAGGTATAAACTCTACCAGAGGTCTCTCGCTATCCTTGGCAGATTCGAAAAAACGAGGCCGAAGGTAAAGTTCATCCCAAAGATAAGACCGACAAGGCAAGATGTCAAAACGCGGTTGAAAAATACTTGGCATTCCAATCCGCCAACAAGCCAGATGCCAAAAAACGAAACCGCTCGCATGACGAAACTGGGAAGGTAACAAAGAAGCACAAGATATCGGATCAGGGTGCAGTTGCCTCCAAACCTACCAAGCGATTTAGTGAGGTGGCGCGGGACCACCTTCAAATGGCATTGGTAGATGAAACTTCTAATCGCGGAAAACCAGTGCTTGACAACTAGTCAGAGATTGAGGCACGCTTGTCTCGCATAGTCGTTGACCATGTCATGGCGAACCCGGAGGGCCAAACACCAGGTTTCGACTCGGTGGAGGTAGTTCACGGTTACCGTGTCATAAAATGTGATGACCAATTCTCACTGCATTTTCTGACAAACGTTATTGATAAAATCCTGGGAAGGCCTGAAACTCAAGCTAATTCCGGCTAGCGAGATTCCACGAAGGCCAAGTGCTCCCATCTGGGCACCAAACATGGAGTTTGAAGCCAATCAATTACCTTCAGGCGCAAAATCGCTCGGTGCCGATAACCGTTCGGTCGATCATTAAAGCGGAAGCTCCGCAAAGGCACAGCATGTCTTTCCTCCTTCTAATTACAGAAGAGAGTCTGGGACCACTGGAGAAAGTGGAAAGCAAACCTCGGTTTGGCATTAGGAAGGCCCAGCTGAAGATATTCCCTTCCGCGAACGCGAAAGAGGAGCAGGATGAGGTCGATGGTGCCAACGAACTGTTGACTGGCATGCAGCTAGATAACACCGAGTCCGAAAAAGGAAACCAATAAACATGGGTTTAAAGGTTGTCTAAATTAATCTGCAGCATTCACAGACTGTAATGGACAACCTAACCGTTCTCCTGGCGGAGGACAACGTGGACATTACATTAATTCAGGAACCCTGGGTGCAGAGCACCGCGGTGAAACGATTCACTGGGAAAAACTACAATATCTACTATAAACTGATAGAAGGTAATTCCAGAACATGTATTGTAGCTAAAAAACACTTAAACACATTTTTAATTCCATTATTCCATTAGTCGATAGTGGGCAACCGCCGCGTTAACACGTCCCGTTTCACGCGTTCTCTTGCGATTGACTATTTATTTACCGCTACCGCTTCCCTTACAGTTGCAGTTAGTTAAAAGTGCAAACACCTCACAAATAAACAAAACAAACCAAAAAAAAACTAAACAAAAAAAAAAAAAAAAAAATAAATAAATAAATAAATAAATAATAACCACAAAGACAAACACAAATAATCAACACATTGCAATCGTGTACATTTGACGCCATGAACGGGGCTGGCAACATACCTGTGAAGATTACACCCCACAAAGGTTTCAACACAATGCAAGGCAAAATTTTTTCGAGAAACTTCATCAACCTCTCTGAAGAAGAATTAACTGAAAGGTTGATTGACCAAAAAGTGATCGAAGTTAAAAATATCATGCGTAAAGATGGGGACATACCAGTTTCTACGGGTGCTGCAATTGTGACGTTCGATCTTATCCAATTGTGACGTTATCTGTTGACGTCGATGGTCGTCCGGAGCGCTCCAAGTCATCAACACGTTCTCGACCCTCTTTGAAGTCTTTCTATCACTTATAAACATTTTTCTGCGACATGGTCGAATCACCAAATGCCTTCTGCAACATGCTAAACGTTTCCGTAGCCGAAATTTTATTCCGCAAACAAAATTTGATGGCACTTCTCTGCTCAATCAAATCAGACATGGTAAAAATCGAAAAATGCACTCATGGTCGTTTGGTAAACACAAGCGTAAATATATTACCGATAATGACATTCACATGAAAGTTGGCCCAGATGTTATTAACAGTGCCAACTCATGAAAAAAAATAACTAGAGCGAAATTTTAATCCCGTGAAGTTTGACAAATAAATTCAACTTACTTTTTGCCCACAGTAGTATACGAGTATATGCCACATGAGAGACCACCACCGCCTGAGGAGACCCGCAAACTTGTGCAGGAAAACCCAAACAAAACCCTACTTCTCGAATGCGATGCAAGATACGCTTTATGGGGAAGCTCCGAAATAAACGACCGAGGTGAGTCTCTTTATGATTTCATAATTAACACTAACTTGTCGGTATGTAACAGGGGTAACACTACCACTTTCACCTTTCCCAGTTTAGAGTACTTCAGGGAATGGGAGGAAGTGATCGACGATCTATTGTCTGAAAACAGCTCAGTAAGGTTAGTCAATTGGAGGGTCTCTAATAAAAGGTCTTTTTCGGATCACAGCTGCATCCATCTTGTACGATCTGGATCTTAATGTTGATCCGCCCTTACCGTATAGAAATCCACTAAGAACCAACTGGAAGAGGTTCAGAAACATAGTAAATAAAAGGATAGGAGATATTACCATCCACCAAATCACTCTCACCGAAAACCTTAGAGTAGGATTACAACGCTGGAGACGGCATTTAGTAGGGTCTAAAAAACGTCCTGCCCCATAAAATTTAGCAAAAAAATCCCACCCTCCTTGGTGGAGCAGTGAGCTCTCGAAACTAAGGGAAAATTCTAGATCAGCGTTTAACCTCAGATACTCGGCAGGAAATTGGGAATTGTACAGAGAGAGTCGAAGACAGTACAAGAAGGCAATTAGGGTCGCCAAGAAAGAGAGCTGGAGGGAATTGTGTTCGTCAATCGAATCCACCAGGGATTCTGAAACTTCTGCTAAACACACATTTCCCGGGGTGCAGCGTCCACGAAAGTGGAAGGGGAAATATCAGGCGGAGCCACTATAATCCACAGCATCTTGCAAAAGAAATAATTACAAAGGAAAAAGTTGCATGGGCAATTAAATCTTTCTCACCTTTTAAATCTCCGGGGCCAGATGGGATCATTCCAAAGATGTTACAAGGAAACCTTGGACTGTATCCAACCATGGCTAGAGCAAATTTTTAAAGCGAGTTTAAACCTAGGTCATATTCTAGATCGTTGGAAACTAGTCAAGGTCGTCTTCATTCCAAAAATAGGCAGGAGGGTCACTGGAGAGAAAAAACGTATGGTCATGCTAGTCTATTATTGCGACAAACTCAGTTAATCTCGGTGAGCACTGACTACATCGTCCCAACGGTAGCTTTCAATAGGAATTTTGCCACTCTCTTTCCATCTAAGGAAGAATGGGATAAGGGATTCTCTCTAAACAATTTCGACACTACAGTCTTTACAGATGGCAGTAAAATGGGCTGCGGTGTTGGAGCTGGTATATATTCTCACAGACTTAAAATTGAGAAATCTGTGCGACTCCCTAATACCAGCAGTGTCTTCCAGGCGGAAGTACTGGCATTTAGGTTAAATGAAGCGGGTCACTGGAGAGAAAAAACGTATGGTCATGCTAGTCTATTATTGCGACAAACTCAGTTAATCTCGGTGACCACTGACTACATCGTCCCAATGGTAACTTTCAATAGGAATTTTGCCACTCTCTTTCCATCTAAGGAAGAATAGGATAAGGGATTCTCTCTAAACAATTTCGACACTACAGTCTTTACAGATGGCAGTAAAATGGGCTGCGGTGTTGGAGCTGGTATATATTCTCACAGATTTAAAATTGAGAAATCTGTGCGACTCCCTAATACCAGCAGTGTCTTCCAGGCGGAAGTACTGGCAATTGGGGAAGCCTGTAGGCTACTAATAAGAGATTCTTTCTCGGATAGCCAAGCTGTAATCCAGGCACTGGGTTGGACTACTACAACATCTGAAGTGGTGGAACAAAGCAGGAATAGCCTCATCATCTTGAGTGAAAACTATAAAGTAACCTTAATCTGGGTCCCGGGACATCGGAACATAGAAGGTAACGAAAAAGCAGATGAACTGGCAAAAGGGGGATCTGCCATGAACAACGTTCTTGCAGAATCGGTATTCACACCATTAAGTGCAGTCAAGAATGCAATTTCCCAAAAATACCTTCGAATCGCGGTTTGTAGGTGGAAAGCCCAGACGAAATGCAAAATTAGCAGAACGTTATGGCCCACCTACAACCTTAAGCAATCGTCGACATTAATAAGCATGAAACGACGGCTTAGACGTCAATAACCTAATAAGGTTCTTAAACCACTCAGATTGGATATAGTCATGCTGTAAATAACCGTTTAGCAAGTTGGTAACGAGGATGTGGCAACAAAATGGTGCGGAAGCGCTAGTTGGATTCTAGAAAAATCACCACTTTAACCAACTAACCAATACGTAAAATATATTACACCTAGAAAAGAGTAATAGTGAAAAATAAACTAATTCGCTTTTTCAGATTATTAACCTCCGTTAAGCACCTTTTATAAAACCTTCGTTGGGCACCCGGGTTTGGTCAGACCCATATGCATTTGTATGGGAATATGTGACAAATGGGCGACATTTACAAATAATTTTTAAGTATCGCAGGTAAATATTTTTAATTTCTTACCTTTTATCATTGGTTTTGGCATGCATTGAGCTAAAGAGAGAAAATAATGGCTGAACATATTTTGGTTAGGAGAAAAAAAAATGATTTTTTTTGTTTTGATCTTTATTTTGATTTATTTCGAAGAAGGTTGAAGAAAAACAATTTAATGCAATGAAATTTATGGTAAAATATGAAATGATATTTATTTATGGATTCGGTGGAAGGCAAGCAAAACATGTATACGAGATTTTCGAGAGCTGTTGACATACTGGATTCTTGCATGCAATACAATAGAAACGAACGAAGCTTTTCGCCTCCTTCTAGAAAAGGACGACTACCTCATGGAAATAAGTATATGTGCACAAATTTTTTTTTCTGTATCTCTACTAAAATTAACGGTACATTTATTTTTTATTTATTTTTGGTATACACAATTGAGCCTACTGCAAGAATATTACTGTAAAATTCTTCTTCGTCACCATTCGCGGTACCGTTATCATAGTTTTGTGTGTCATCATAGCACACTTCATAGGAAATAAGTATATGTGCAATATGACATTAGTGGGTATTTGGCAGCGATCGCGATCACATTAAAATATTTTGGCAATTCTTTTTAATTTTTTTTTAATTATTAATCACGTAAGTAATTAATTAAAAGCGTGAGCAATTAGAAATTGTCATATTGTTGTTGAATTGAACTGTAGAATGCCACGTGGGACCCATTTGACCGCTGAAGAGCGTGGTTTGATCCTGTGAATGAGAGAAAGTGGCAAAACAATTGCAGAAATTTCTTCCCGCGTAGATCGTCACATCAACACCATAGCAAACTTTTGCAAAAATGCATCCAGTTATGGTAAAAGCAAGCGCAGCGGCCGACCAACGCTTTTTTAAAGAACGCTCCAAAAGGGAGATTTGTCGTCTTGCTGCCCAAAAAGAGATGTGCTGCAGCGAAATTTGCAGCCATCTGAACCTCAACGTTTCCAGGAGACGAGTCAACCAAATAATTTGCGAAAATAAGAATCTGTCATATGCTTTGCGAGAGCCTGTACCAAAGCTACTACCAAGTCACCTTAAGGCCCGCTTGGCATTCGCGGAAAAATACAAATTTTGGACTCACGAGTTCCGAAATGTGGTTTTTTCCGACGAGAAAAAATTTAATTTAGACGGTCCAGATGGCTGCCACAAGTATTGGCAAGATAAAAGACTACCCCGACAAACCCGTCACAAACGCAACTTCGGTGGAGGGTCGTTAATGGTATGGGCTGCCTTTGGATATGCCGGAAAGTCCCGAATATGCTTTATTCCGACAAGAACCAACGCGGAAATGTACATACAGCTTCTTGACCAAGAGCTCATTGATTATTCGGAAACATTTTATCCTGACAAGTGGACTTTTCAGCAAGACAATGCTCCAATACATACTGCAAACTTGTCCAAAATGTTTTTTTCATCACGAAATATTGATGTTTTAGAGTGGCCAGCATTAAGTCCTGACCTTAATCCAATAGAGGACCCTTGGGGCATACTTTCTGCCAAGGTTTACAAAAATGGACGTCAGTTTGAGTCCATTGTGCACCTCAAGGATGCTGTGGTCGCTAAGTGGGGAAAAATTAGCAAATCCACGCTAGAAAAATTGGCCGACTCAATGCCCACTCGCTTAAACAAAGTTATTTCAGCCAAAGGCAACCATATTAATAATTAAATTAAAAAAATTAGTTGAAATCATTGAACTTCGGCAAGAAATGCGACAAAATTGTGAAATGCACATATAATTATTTCCTATTAAACTTTTTCATTTTATTTTTTATTTTTGTAAGTTAAAAAAAAAATGAAGTTTTTATTATTGTTTTTTAATTGTTTTGATTAGATTTATAAGTAAAAAATAAGTCAATAAATTTTATTTCATTTGAAATATATTTTTTTCACATAAATTGTCATGCACATATACTTATTTTCATGAGGTATCTCTCTTCGCTGGATTATTCATCCGATTTTCGGTGTTGGCAAGGGCTAATGTGTTCGGTAAAGCCCTCAAAAACTTCCGTGCAAATACAAAACGTTGCTATTGCCATGATATCCAGCATGTTGCAAAAGATAGCAAAGGTTCATCGACTTGTTGGCCATTTTGATGTGAAATGTGTGGCCATTTGATCCATGTTATCGACGCCAATTTTTTGTGTATTATAATAAACACGGGCGATGGTTTTTTTGCTTCACCTTCAAAATCGTTAGTATAATGTACGGTGGAAAGTAAATTTACCACTATTTTCGTAATTGGTACATAGCTAGTGATTGTAACAAGGAAACAATAACAAATAATGAACAACTGTTCTTTTTCATTTCTAGTGGAATGCGGCATATGGTGCCAACTAAAGCAAGAGCTGTAGCAGCGGGGAGCTTATTCCTTTTAATGTGAAAAAGTTATCGGCACTGTTCGCATATTGGTTGGGTGATTGTACCATCACATTTTCCTTGAACAAATTCACGCTCTTCTCCCTATGGTCGGCCACAATATAGTTTTCCTTGCAACGGATATTTTATTTGGGAATCATATTCCCACCAGGTTTTTATGCCGTATTTCGCCGGTTTTGATGGAACATATTGTGTGAATTTAGTTCTGCCTCGATATGGAAGTAGTTGCTCGTCAATAATATTTTCATGCGGATCATAATTATCAATGAGGTTTTCATTGAAGAAGTTCCATATAAGTTAACACATGAAAACTCTCGGCACCGTCACACCACAGGGCAGACGATGTCTTAGTAATTCGGCCAGAGTATAGGCGCCAAGCGCTTAAAATAAAAATATTAGTTTCAATGAGCACATAGTGCTTAAAAACCAATAACTGGCATCCAACGCGAAAAGTCAAATTCATAAACAAAGTGAAAAATTGTTAACGAAAAAATTAAAGCCGTTTGAATAAAACTTTTAAAGCCTTAAAAAAAAGAGGCTTTTAAAATAATTTCCAAACAACGAAAAATCAAATTCTTATATAAAGTCAAAAAATTTTAACAAAGAAAATTAAAGCCGTTTAAATAAAAATTTTAAAAATTTAAAAGAAAACGAGACATTTAAAATAATTTCGGAACAACTTGAACCAGCCTGTGTCCAGTCGCTTGCAGCTCTGCCATAACAAAATTTAGTATAATATAATTTTATATGATTAACCACTTTTGAATGTAAGTACTCAGTGACATATATATATAGGGTGATCAATCATGGGGTGCTTTTTTCAATAGTTAAAAAAAACAAAAATGTAAATTATGTTCAAAACCTTTATTTATCATTTGAAAGGACATTCTTTGACATTTACTTTTTGAATATGACTTCATTCAAATGTTGGCCGCAACTACGCTTAAGGTGGTCCATTCTGAAGGTCCAATTTTCAATCACTCGTTCGAGCATTTCGACTGGTATGTCGTGAATAACACGCGTAATGTTGGCTTCCAGAGCTTCAATCGTAGCTGGTTTATCAGCCGTTGTTTTCTCTGGGTGTAAAGGTAGCTCTTGAACCTGTTCTGGTTGCTCTTCATCCCAAATACGGCAATTTTGCTTATTGACGTAACCATTGAGCCAGAAATGCGCCTCATCGCTGAACAAAATTTTGCTCGAAAACAGCGGATCTTCTTCAAACGCTGATTTTCATAATACAGTTGAACAATTTGTAGACGTTGTTGCGGTGTGAGTCTTTCCATGATGAAATGCCAAACGCTGTTCAACAAATCCACGATGACAGTTTGCCACAACTCGCGCGCGATCTGTAAAAAAAACGCAAATGAAAAAAACTCCTCTTAATTGATCACCCTATACTATATATAAAGCGAAAAAAAAGAACAAAAATGAAGTGAATTTGCACATAGCATTAAATTGAAAATTTTCTAATAAGTGCATATCAAAGCTAAAAATATAAGTGTTAAAACGACTATTGATATTGTTTTATTTCGTACCCAAGTCAGAGAAAAATTAAAATTAATAAAGAGCAGTTCAGAATAAAGGTAACTGCTGCGTTCACCGCAGTTACAGAAAGAACCAGGGCAACATTTGAAAGGACAATAAATAAACTGATGGAAAGACTAAGGATTTTAGAGACTCCAGTATTGGTTGAGGAATATCAAGCAGTGACTATAGACCTTGCCGTTCGATGCGAGGCCACTCGAATAAAATTATATGTAGGTTGGAGGCAAGCTGCATTTGCTGCCTATAAATTATTTGAAAATTATCAGAATAGCTCTAGGCATTATCAGGTGGTAGCAATAATAAGGAATAAAATTGTTGGTTCGGCCGATCAAGTTTTGTCATAGTTTAACACGGTTTTAAAATTAAAGGGAATTATCGCTCTTACGAGGACAAATGACCGGTCCATTTGGTAGAACAGGAGATGTCAACCCTTCGACAAGGAAAATACTCAATTCCCGGGACTATGACGAGGTCGAGAAAAAGTTGACTCTAATCATAAATAAAGTTATTATGTTTTAATAACATCCTTATGTCACAAATATAGCACGATGACCTAGGGGTTTTTGTGTCCTCGCAGTCAAAGGACACGCCTAGTGCCTTAGCATTGGCTCAGGAATTAGAGGCGAATCATGCCAGATATGCGGTAGTGACAGGTAGCACGTTCCTAAAATGCAAAGAATAAATAACCTTAGTCAAGTTCACGATTATTAAAGATGGACTTAATGAATTTGGTGAGCTTCCGCAAGAAAATAAAATGACTTCAGACTCGGGTTTCAATTGAAAAATCTAAGTTTATGAGGAATTAAGTTGAATTTTTAAATTTTATTCAAAGGAAGGCATAAAACATGCCCCGATAAATTCAATGACACAATATCTTATCAAACTCCTGGCACTCTTCGCGGTCTGCGATCATTTTTAGGATTATCAGGTTACTATAGAAGATTTATTAAAGATTATGCTTCTATACTAAACCCCCTCACCAAGTATTTAAGAGGAGACAATGGCCACATTGGGGCTAATCAATTAAAAAATGTAAAAATTAAATTGGACTTGGATTTGAATACATGAATTTACGGACGATCAATCTCTACCCATTGCTGTTTCGGATAAGAATCCAAATACAAAGATAAAGCGTTGGAGAGCATGTGTTGAGGAATTTTCACCTAAGTTTTTTTACAAACCCGGCAAGAATAATCTTGTTGCCGATGCATTGTCCCGACAGCACAAAAGGCAAAATTCAAAATAAAATTGTAAGGAAATTGCCATCAGTAAAATTTCGGTATACTGCGAAAAAGACTGACATTTTTGACGAGGATGACCAGGAATGAAACCCTTATTATGGAGCACACTAGAGCCCACCGTTCTGTCCGGGAAATCTTAAAGCAAGTCTTAAATGATTACTATTTTCCAAACATGCACAAATAGTTAAAAGAACTTAACATAAAATTTAAGAGTACCAACGACATCCAGTTAATCCAGAAATGGGAAAGACCCCGGTACCCTCTCGCCATGGGGAAATGTTGCATATGGATATCTATTCCACTAATAAACATAATTTTTTAACCTGTGTACACAAATTCTCAAAATTCGTCATTGTTATTCCAATTAAATCGAGGGTCATTGTCGACGTCAAACATGCTTTACTACTTATTTTTAAGTGTTTTGAAAATCCAAAAAATATTATTATACATTCGATAATGAAAAATCAATAAATTCCCAGACTGTAAGGTCCCTTCTTAAGAACCATTTTGGAGCAGAAATTTTTACAACTCCTCCTTTCCATAGCACAAACAATGGGCAAGTAGAAAGATTCCATATCACTCTTACGGAAATTGCTAGATGCACTAAATTAGAACAGGTTATGAACGACACTGTCGAACTAATCGAGTTATTTTCTTCCATGCCCACTAATCTTAGAACACAAATTAAAGCAAAATTAATAAAAGCTCAGGAAAGTAAGTTGAAAACACTCAATAAGGATAAAGTTACGCGAATTTTCAATCCAGAGGATAAAGTCTGTGTGAAGACAAACAAAAGAATAGAAATTAGTTTTCTAAAGCATTTATAGAAAAAAACGGTACAAAAGGATATAAGTTCCAGCGTTCTAATAGGCAATAGGAAGATTCATAAATGCAACCTATAAGTTTTTAATTTTTACTTTTCTTGACAGATTTGTATTGTTACTGTCAAGTCAGGGATTCTTCTTCTTAATTGGCGCTATAACCGCTTACGCGATTTTGGCCGAGTTTAACAAAGCGCGCCAGTCGTTTCTTTCTCGTGCTAACCGGCGCCAGTTGGACACACCAAGTGAAGCCAAGTCCTTCTCCACCTGATCTTTCCAACGCAGTGGAGGCCGCCCTCTTCCTCTGCTACCACCAGCTGGTACCGCATCGAATACTTTCAAAGCCGGAGCGTTTGTATCCATTCGGACGACATGACCCAGCCAACGTAGCCGCTGGATCTTTATTCGCTGCGCTATGTCTATGTCGTCGTAAAGCTCATACAGCTCATCGTTCCATCGTCTGCGATATTCGCCGTTGCCAACGTGCAAAGGTCCAAAAATCTTACGCAGAATCTTTCTCTCGAACACTCCAAGCGTCGCTTCATCGGATGTTGTCATCGTCCAAGCTTCTGCGCCATACGTTAGGACGGGCATGATGAGAGTCTTGTAGAGTGTTAGTTTTGTTCGTCGAGAGAGGACTTTACTACTCAATTGCCTACTTAGTCCAAAGTAGCACTTGTTGGCAAGAGAGATTCTACGTTGGATTTCAAGGCTGACATTGTTATCGGTGTTAATGCTGGTTCCTAAATAGACGAAGTCTTTTACAACCTCGAAATTATAACTGTCTACAGTGACGTGGGTGCCGATACGCGAGTGCGCCGACTGTTTGTTTGAAGACAGGAGGTACTTCGTTTTGTCCTCGTTCACCACCAGACCCATTCGCTTTGCCTCTTTATCCAGTTTGGAGAAGGCAGAACTAACAGCGCGGTTGTTAAGGCCGATGATGTCAATATCATCGGCATACGCCAGCAATTGTACGCTCTTATAAAAAATTGTGCCCGAGCGATTAAGTTCTGCGGCTCGTACGATGCTCTCCAACATCAGGTTAAAGAAGTCACACGACAGCGAGTCACCCTGTCTGAAACCTCGTTTGGTATCAAACGGCTCGGAGAGGTCCTTCCCAATTCTGACGGCGCTGCTGGTGTTGAGCAACGTCATCTTACATAGCCGTATTAGTTTTGCGGGGATACCAAATTCAGACATCGCGGCATACAGGTAACTCCTTTCCGTACTGTCGAATGCAGCTTTGAAGTCGACGAAAAGATGGTGTGTGTCGATTCTCCTTTCATGGGTCTTTTCCAAGATTTGGCGTATTGAGAATATTTGGTCGATGGTAGACTTTCCAGGTCTGAAGCCACACTGATAAGGTCCAATCAGTTGGTTGACGGTGGGCTTCAGCCTTTCACACAATACGCTCGCTAGAACCTTATAGGCGATATTTAGAAGACTAATCCCGCGGTAATTGGCACAAATTGCAGGATCGCCCTTCTTATGGATTGGGCAGAGCACACTTAAATTCCAATCGGCAGGCATGCTTTCATCCGACCATATTTTGCATAGGAGCTGATGCATGCACCTTACCAGCTCCTCGCCGCCATGTTTGAATAGCTCAGCCGGCAGTCCGTCGGCGCCCGCGGCTTTGTTGTTCTTTAGCCGCGTTATCGCTATTCTCACCTCGTCATGATCGGGTAGCGGAACGACAATTCCGTCGTCAACGATTGGGGTATCGGGATCTTCACTTTCTCGGTGACATGCGCAGCTGTCACTGTTTAATAGGTTCGAGAAGTGTTCCCTCCATAATCTAAGATTGCTCTGTACGTCAGTCACCAGTTCGCCGTCTTTGTTCTTACAGGAAAACGCCCCGGTCTTGAAACCTTCTGTAAGCCGCCGAACTTTCTGGTAGAATTTTCGGGCGTTGTTCCTGTTGGCCAGCATCTCAAGCTCTTCGCACTCACGTATTTCGGCCTCTCGTTTCTTCTTTCGGATAATACGTCTCTCTTCCTTTTTCAGCTCTCTGTAGCGATCCCACATGGCTCGCGTTGCGCCCGATCGCAGCGTGGCTCTATAGGCGGCATCCTTTCTTTCTGCGGCAGCATGACATTCCTCGTCGTACCAGTTGTTTTTTCGGGCTCGCCGGAATCCGATTTCTTCTTCGGCGGCGGTACGTAGAGAACGAGAAATGTTGCTCCATTGTTCGTGGATGCCGGTTTGTTGGGCAGTACTCTCTGAGAGCAGGAGTGAGAGTCGAGTGGCGAATCTTCTGGCTGTCTGTTGTGATTGCAGCTTTTCGATGCCGAACATTCTTTGCGTAGGTAGATGCACGTTTTTTGCTGCACAGAGGCGTATGCGCAGTTTGGCTGCAACAAGGTAGTGATCCGAGTCAATGTTGGGTCCTCGGATCGTACGTACATCTAATACACTAGAAGCGTGTCTTCCATCTATCACAACATGATCGATCTGGTTTCGTGTTTTTCGATCAGGAGACAGCCAGGTGGCTTGGTGAATCTTCTTATGCTGGAATCTGGTGCTGCAGACTACCATGTTTCGGGCCCCGGCGAAGTCGATCAGCCTCTGTCCGTTACCGGATGTTTCGTTGTGCAGGCTGAATTTTCCGACTGTTGGACCAAAAATTCTCTCCTTGCCCACCCTGGCGTTGAAGTCGCCAAGCACGATTTTTATGTCGTGGCGGGGGCAGCGCTCATAGGAACGTTCCAGGCGCTCATAGAAGGAATCTTTGGTCGCATCGTCCTTCTCTTCCGTCGGGGCGTGGGCGCAAATTAGCGATATGTTGAAAAATCTGGCTTTGATGCGGATTGTTGCGAGACGCTCGTCCACCGGAGTGAACGACAGTACTTGGCGACGAAGTCTCTCTCCCACAACAAATCCGACACCGAATTTGCGCTCCTTTACATGGCAGCTGTAGTAGACGTCGCAAGGTCCTATGGTTTTCTTTCCTTGCCCCGTCCATCGCATCTCTTGGATGGCAGTGATGTCAGCCTTTACTCTCACGAGGACATCAACCAGCCGGGCAGAGGCACCTTCCCCATTAAGGGACCGGACATTCCAGGTGCATGCCCTCAAATCGTATTCCTTAGTTCGTTTGCAGGGGTCGTCATCAGTATAGGGAGGTCTCATCCGAGGCTTTTTTAAAGTTTTCATTGGGGGGGATTTTTAAGTGGCGGGTCCCAAACCCAACGCACAACCAGCTATCCTGGAGTGTTTCGCCTTCTCACTTTAGCTCACTCCCGAACGGGTGTTCGGAAGCTACCCAGAGGATACGTGGGCTAATCCCGGCCGTTGTGAGCTGCTTGAACCATATGCAGAAGAATCGTCCTGGCCATTCCCAAGTGAATGGCGATCAGTAACTTTCCCCACTTGCGTGGACTTCTACACATGGAACCATCCTCAAGTCAGGGATTGCATAGCAAAATAACAGACGGAAAGGTAGCAATTTGGAAAAGTTATGACTATATGACGCACTGTACAAACTTAAGGATTTCCCGTAACGTTTTAAAGGACACGGAAAACATACTTCACATATTCCCTCAATCCCATATGAAAAAGATTATCCAAGCGGACATTATACCAAATTATCCGAACTAATGGATACGCTTCCAATTCATTCTACACATGCTCGAAGTATTAACGTAATAGGTACGACTTTAATGAGGTAAATACAGGGAGAGGGCGCTCATTGAACGTCAATTCTCTATCAACACATAAATACAGTTACAATTAAACCAAATTACTGAGACAGTCAAACGAATTTTAAAAACCACCAAAGTAAATGCAATAGCTATAAGGAAGTTATTTGGATTACTTTCAGCTAAAAATAGAGCAGTAATAATGGATTTGCAAAATATCATTTACTCTATAGTTTTAGGAGAAATAAACATTGCTAGCAAAGTCCTTCTTGACTCAAATGAAATTTCAAAAATATTGATAACTGCGTACAGCGTTAATGTTGGCATAAGCGATATATTAAGTTATTCTAAGTTAAAAATTTTGCAAAATGAAGATTTCATTTACTTTATTATTAAGTTTCCAAAAATGAAGGAAATTTGCAGTTTAGTTAGGGTATTTCCAGTGGCACACAACGAAACGACAATATTTTTGGAAACCAACGCAATTGCAACCCAGCATTTCCTATCACTAATTGCACGATAGCACCAACTGCTAGCTTTTGTAAGATCAAAGCAGATGCCACAAGCGTACAGCAGCTGTT
This sequence comes from Anastrepha obliqua, assembly GCF_027943255.1. NCBI lineage: Eukaryota > Metazoa > Arthropoda > Insecta > Diptera > Tephritidae > Anastrepha > Anastrepha obliqua. Next base: position 602,037 of record NW_026562184.1, read on the forward strand.
TAATAACCACAAGGCATCGTGTATAATCGTGTTCAGCCAACTCGGTTCAGTAACTGAAATAAACAGTTGTCTCATCATCATAAATGACCAAACTATCGAAGCTCGAGAGGCAAACGATTCTTTGGTCACTATAAGTGGTACTTTTCTAATAACCTTCGAAAAAGAAATCCGCATAAATGATACCGTATTTGTCAACTACAAAGCGATGGCAACACTTCCCCCTGGAATCCCATCGACTCAGTTCGTCAAAATAACGGAACACTTGGAACTCCTTAGCTTGCCTTTAACACATGAAAACCCTTGCCACCGTCACACCACAGAGCAGACGATGGCGTAGCAATTCTGCCAGTGTGCAAGTGCGTGAACTGCTCGTGTCATGCCACGACATATAAATCCCATCCATTTACCGGCGAATGCTACAACAATGTTAGCGCAACCTGAACCAACAATGCCAGTGCGAACTTCTGCAACAACAACGTCAGCGTGAACTGCACCAACAACAGCAACACTGTCACCGAATTTGTGCGAAGCATAGGAACAAATGAGTTGGTGAAAATACTTTTAAGTTTCAGTTGTAATTAGCTCATAAAATAAACAAGAGCACTAGCGATTAAAATAAAAATATTAGTTTCAATGCTTAAAAGCCAATAACTTTTATAACGAATGGGTGCAGCTTAATCGGTTCTTTGGCGAAATTCACGTGTTCGACCGCTATCAAAACGAATATATCGTGTCCGAATTTTGAATCGACATTGTTGCTCGAAAAATGGGCAAATCATCCGAATGCTTAAAAATTTCCGCATATGATTGTGTGTTACACCCACCACCAAAAGAATACCAATAATCAATCAAAACGTATTTTTTTGCATACGGATGTGCTTCATTCCATTTTTGAATGGCGCATCGTTTGTTTCCGAAATAATAATGAATGAAATATTTTGAATAAAAATTTCTTGAATACCTCAATAGGAACGGAATTTTTATGTTTTAGTCCCGAGCTAAGTCGCAGAATATTGTGTTGTCGCAGAGGGCTCATCTTTCTTCCAATTTGTTCCATCTCTGCCGCGAAAAAACTGATCGTCAGATCTTGGATCTGGCAGAGTCGTCGTCTCATTCAATAAATCGTGCTCAATTTCTTTATTCCTGTCAAGTATTTCATTTGGCTCGATTATTTCTTCCTGTTCAATATCGGATGCATCTTCCTCAGGCAAATAATCACTTCATTATTGTTATCTTCATCTGTACTTCCTCGACGAATATCAGAAAGAAAGTCGTTTATATATATCAACACTCAGATTTCTTCCGCGTGATATTGTGTTGTAAACAAACTCTACTTGATCGCCCATTATGATACTTTATTTTGCGCGTATATTACTTTTTATTTGGCAATAACGTGTTAAGTGTTCAACGTTTACTTGCTGACTGGTTGATAAATAGAAATGACGCTGAATATATATACAGGCAGTATACCAAAAACAGCAAAGAAACGACCCAAGGTGCCCAGCCGATGGTGGAAGTTTTTAAATCCTTTTTTTCGTCCTGTTCGAAGATTCTTTTTAAATAGATAGGAAATTTGATTTTAGGAAGCTACATGGAAGCTTAAGTCGTTAACTATGATAGAAATATGTTAAATTCACGTCCAAATTATAAAAAGGTCTGGCCAGAGCCGGGTGCCTCTCGACTTTGTTTGAAAACCTTTTTCCATGTGCCTCCTATTTTGTGAAACAAAATTTTTGAATTTAATGGTTCAGATGACGAATTGATATTTAGATTTAAAAAATTGTCGTTCTCACACAGTCGGTTCAACGTTACCGGAACGACTCGGATTTATATCCGACCAATGACTGTCACTTCAGAAGCCCTCCCCGTACACGTATGGGGAATGTTTATGTTGCTACAACAACAACGAATTGTTTTATCAAATTCATCATTATTATAAAAAAAAATTTCCAACCAACAAAGGGTGCGACATAAGACATTATACGAGTATACAGTGAGTCAAAAAAGTATTGTCACACTCGAAAAATCAAAGTTCTCAGTGCTACAACTTCTTTTCTAATGAAAGTATAGTATGTATAAAAAAGTAGAAAACGGTATTTTCTAAATGTATTTATTTATTACGTGCCTGAACAAAAAAAAAATTATTTCGACAAAGGTTTACAAGCTCAAACTTGAAAGGTAAAATAAGGCACAAATTCACATCAAAAAAGTATTGGCACAAAGTATTTATGTTAGCTTATGCTTTTGGCGTTATAACGGTAAACTCCCGTTATTTTCACTCTTGCCTTTTACTTATTCGTACGTTTTAGGAATTGTATACGGTCGCGATCACTTTTGATCGCGATTTCAACATACATAGACCAAATGGGCCGTGGTGCTGAAATTTCCCTAAAACTACGTCAATTAATGATAAAACTGTATTTTGGGAAAAAAAATCCTATCGCGAAATCGGCAAACTTGTCGATAAATCACGACGAAACATCGGTATGCTTTATTGCATTACTGGCAAAATAGCTTCGGAGAGATCTGGTCGCCCAAATAAATTAACCGAACGACAGGAGCGAATTGTGGTGTCCACGGTGGCACAAAATCCAAAAACTTCCGCCGGCAAATTATCCGAGACCCTGCAAAATTCAATTGAAATCAATTTCAATCCCCAAAGTGATCAGAATACCCTATATAAGGCTGGGTATCACGGCCGGGTTCCTCGACGCAAACCCTTAATTTCGAAGGTAAATAAGAAAAAGAAGCTGGAATTTGCTAAACAGCATTTAAATAAGCCCAACGCTTTTTGGAACACCATCAGTGAGGAGTTAAAATTCAATTTATTTGGATCAGATGGAGCATAAAAGATTCGGCAAAAGCCAAATAAAGAGCTTCAAGAAAATAATCTGCTCAAAACTGTTAAACACGGTGGAAGAAATGTGATGGTTTGGGGGTGTTTCACGGCATCTGGTGTCGGAAAGCTCGTGTTCATAGATGAGACAATGGATAAGCATGTGTATCGCGACGTTCTTAAAGAAAATTTAAGTCCAAGTGTCGAAAAACTGGGCCCTAATAGGACAACTCGACAATATCAACAAGATAATGACCCAAAACATAAATCTTATCTTGTGCAGGAGTGGTTCATATACCATTGTAAACAGCTCAAAAAAACACCCCCTCAATCGTCGGACTTAAATCCTATTGACCATGTGTGGCATCTTCTGGAGCGGAAGATACGATCTCACCACATAACGTCAAAGGATTCTCTAAAAGCGGCAATAATTGCTGAATGGAATAAAATAACACCTTCCGAACCTTCAAATCTGGTTATAGTGTGAAGAGACATTTGCAGGCCGTTATACAGTCTAAAGGGGAACACACAAAGTATTAGCGCGTTACAGCTGCAATGAATTACTCTCCCATGCGTAATAAATAAATACATTTAGAAAACACAGTTTTTTTATTTTTTTATACTTTCATTAGGAGAAAAGTTATAGCACTGAGAACTTTGATTTTCCGAGTGTGCCAATACAATATGTTCCTCGTACATGTCTTTACCACTACAAATACGATCATATACCACCCACGTATTACAGCATCTATTTAACGACACCTTAATTCCCGAAACCAATCTTCAGGGCCGAAGTAATTGCAGTTGTAGTGGTAACATATAATATTTATCATTCAAAATCTGAGAGCCATCGGCACATTATCTTGAGCGGGTTGGCTTTCCATTTCTACCACGTAAAGTTGTTTATAATGTCTGAGTGCGTGGACCGAATTTAAAAATCATAACACGCAAATGTAGTCACTATATCAGCCTTTTGAATTATAGTACTTTTTATAAATTACAATTAAGAATTAATAGCAATATTTAACGTTAAAAATACTTATTTTTTGCATAAGCTGAAAAAATGCCCTATTACAGACGCTTATTTTATTTAAATAAAAACACAGAAAAGTATTATAACAATATTCACTTTAAACACTCTTTATTAATTGAAGATTCGATTTAAAGCTATTTTTACTAAATAATACTCCAAATTCTATTATTCTAAATGTTCTTCTAAACGTTTGTAATACCGTGCAGAATAAGTGCCCATTTACACACGGAAACATTTGGAAGGGAAACATTTTGTTCGGGGGTGAAGGACGGACGCGGAAGAGAGAAGGGAATTTGTCTCCTGTACTGGCGACACGCTTTGCTCTTCTTATTCGTATTTCCAATCTTAAAGCAATGTTTGACAGTTGCTTCATTTGTTTTCTTCTTTTGTGGGAGAAAGTTCTGAGTTATGTGTTGGTTTTCAATCAAACGGAAGATAACAACGATGACAAACATCCGAACGCTGCTTGGGAAATGCACGATTATTTTTGCTAGTAAAGTAAGTATAATTTAAAATATATTATGGGGCATGTTTATGTTGAATTCTAATTTTCCCCGCATTTCTAGATACTCAAGTTAATTATTTACATATGAAGTATTTTTAATTTAATTTTTTTTATTCAATTACAAAAATTTATAAATATATTTAAAGAAAAAAACAACAAATTATTTATTATTTAACCAGTTTGCATTTTTCATTCATATATTTAAGAAATTGTTGACGAACGTTTTCCGCTTTACATGTTAGCGGGTTGTAGAATATATTCGAACCAGAAGATGCTAAGGTAGTAAACGTCAAAATGTTACCGAAAACAATTTTGCTCGTGTGACCGCAAAAGAGACATGAAAAGAGAATTTCCAGATGTCTCCGTGCGTAAATCTGGTGTAAATGTGAGAAGCGAACTGTCAAACGAACGATGAGAGAGAGAACAGAGGGAAATAAGAAAAACCCAGTCAACCAAAAGGGAAGAACTCTTTTATTATTATTTTGTATTATTTATAGGGACACGCTTTTTTGATTTCGAATATACCTACATATCATAAAAAAAAAAATATTTTTACGAATACTCAAAATTTGGAATAAAAATAGCGCGATTTTTAGTCCAAATTTTCGTCTGTGCCGAATGCATCTTGATTTACAGTTATCAAGCAGCAAAATCATCCCAAAAAGAAAGAAATATGTAATTTATTTTATTTTAGTCTTTCGGTGAGATCAGTGCAATCAATTGCATTAATATTTGAAGTGTTCTTAAAATTTATCAATAATGAAAAAATTGCTTTTGACGTTGAGAATAATATCAAGTGCCTAACAGAACAAGACTCTTCGTCTCGAAAAATTGCAAAGGCTTTAAATATTAGTCAGTCGGTGGTAATTAGAGTGCAGAAAAGGTGTGGAGTTGCCTCTAAAAAAAATTCTGGTGGACGCCCACGATTTTAAAAGATGGTGACGCAAGGCTCATAGTCACAAACTTGAAGAGAGACCCTCAGCTAACACCAAAAGATGCTGCGGCTGCTATTGGCAAAAATGTTAGTCGATGGACAACAAAAAGAGCCCTTCAAAAAATCGGATACGTGGCTGAGATCAAAAAGAAAAAACCGGCATTATCTAAAAAAATGTTCAGGCTTGTTAAAAATTTGCCAAAAAACACCGAGACTGGACCATAGACGACTGGAAAAAAGTTATTTGGTCAGATGAGTCCAAATTTAACCGCTACCAGTCCGACGGGAAGCAATATTGCTGGAAGCGTCCAGGCGAATCATTGCAAATACGCCATATAAAGGAAACCGTCAAGCACGGAGGCGGCAATGTTATGGCGTGGGGTTGCTTTACGTGGCGGAAGCTTGGTCCCTTAGTAAAAATAGATGGCATAATGAAAAAGGAGTATTCTTCAAACCCATCTTACCAGCTTTGTGAACGTATGCGCATATCAGTCAGCTGAACTTACAGGACGGAGACCCCAAGCATACAGCACAGGTGGTTAAGGAATGGCTTACGACTCAAAGTTTTAAGTTGATGGAGTGGCCCCCACAAAGTCCCGACCTCAATCCGATTGAGAATTTGTGGTCAATAGTGAAGCGACGGTTGGGACAATATGATACTCCTCCCACTAACCTCGACATGTTATGGCAAAGAATAAACTATGAAGGGAAAAAATTCCCCACGACATTTTGCATAATTTGGTAGAAAATAAAAAATAAAGGTCTATGGACCAAGTATTAAAAAAAAGCCAACAAAATTGCACTTTCAAAAAGAGCAAAACTGAGTACATACGAGTACCATTCATTTATATTTCATATTCCTTTTTTTGTTTAATTATGAAATTTTGTTAATTATTTGTTATTGAATAAAGAAAAAAAAATTGTTTCATTTGCTTTGATCGTTTTCATTCTGTGGGCATTTTTGTGCAAAGTCTTCGAACATGTACTCAGTTTTGCTCCCCACTGTACATATTACATAGCCTAAATTTTCGCCATCGGCACTCATAACTTTTACGATAAAACAACGTTTTCATAAGTGCTATGAATTATAAAACCTAAGTTAAATGCTTGCTGGGTTGACGATTGCTGTATACTCTTCTCTTCAACTGTATTTCAGTACAAACTGCAAATGCGGTCGTAAACAACCTAATTTTTAAACTTCGCCTGGGGGTTCTATAGGCACCCTAGGAGGTTGGGACTTTCAGTTATAATGGTGTGGCCTTGCTCTTTCTAATGGGCGCCACCTCCCCCTCCGCCCCCCATGCAAATATATCGTGATAGTAATGGAAAGTTTAGCCTCTTGAGCTGCATAAACATTTTGCAAAAACAACTAAAATGGAGAAGAAAGTCATGTCATATTTAAAATAAATGTTACTTAAATCAGATCCTGAACTTAATTTCGCTTTAAGTGCTACAAAGATAAAAATATATCCTAGTTGTTACCGTTAGATTTGAATTTATAAAAACCTATATTTTGCCGAAGGCACCCACTCTTTCAAATTTATTGTTATTTCACTTTATATTACCTAATTTTAGCTTACCCAATACATTTCGTTGAGGACATAAGAATAAGTTGTGATCTTCTCCAACAATATGGCCAGTGGTACTTCCACCTTGTCGGTAATTATATAATTGTTCTTTAGTGCGTTGTCTCATATTACCATTACTTCCGCCAGAAATATTGCTATATAATATGCCATCCTTTCCATCTGTTGGGGTTTGCGAGCGTATACCAACAGGAGAATTGGGTCCAAATGAAGAATTTCCACTTCCAGGTAAATTTTGGGGAACCATTCCTGTTGCATTACTTGAGGTTGTGGACGAAGCAGCTATTCGCCTCTTCGCAAACGCTGGCATGAGATGAGACGAAGAAATGCTACGATGATCTATGTAAGTCTTGTGAAGGCTGTGATGAGACAAATTATGTTGGTATGATGAATTTGTAATGTTTACAGCCGTATTTATTTCACGTCTTGAAGGGGAGCGTTGTGAACGAACATTCAAATAAGTAGATGAAATTTGTACCGAATGACTACCGCCACATAAATTGGCAGATACCGAAGCTCCTTCACTGCTTGCGTTAACCCCATTTTGATGTACGCTACCACTGGCATTAAATTTCCATATACCAAGAGACTGCAGATCAGCTTGTAGGTTAGGTTCAGGTCGGCGACGAGAATGTGAATCGTTGCGAAGATCAAAGAGCTGTGATCTACTATAACGTTTGATAGTATCACAGATAGAAACAGTGGTATTGGAAAATTTGGAGTCAGCTAACGGATAATTATAACTTTTAAAAGGGACGTGTCTGTTAATTGCCGTATCCAACGGCGGTGTTGGTGACGAACTCATCTCCATATATTTTATTTGAATGGAGATTAATTAAAATTTGTCTTTAGCTTATTGGAATACTTTTTATATTTACAAAGAATTATTTATTTCACCGATTTTATTTCATTCTCACTAAATGTAGAATTAATTATTACTCTACTTTCAGTTTTTTTCTCTTTACATCAATTTCTTGTTTGTTTAAGATTTATTCTCTTGGCAGCATAAATAAAATTTTACTATTGGCACTAGGTACTATCGATGAAATTAAAGAATATACTTGCAATAAAGAAATTCTTAATTTCAATGAACATTGAAAATACTAAATAAAAATCGATGACGATAGATATGAAAAAATCAATTTTTTCAACGCGTAAGTTTTAACAACACAGTTATGATGAGACTTCTAATGCGTGTATATTTTTCGCACTTTTATTACTTAAGAGTGTATATAAAAAATCCACTTTACTTTAAAGAACAAATACAAGTCGAGAACTGGCTTGCTGCAAATTGTATACATATAAATCCAGAGGATTTATAACCCATCAGCTATATAGGGCAATAGTAAGAGTAGCGTGTCATTCGCCAGTATTAAATTGTATTTTCCTCTCGAGGTATAATAGTTATTTATGCACAGGACTGAATAAACAAAATACGTTTTACTTTCTCGAACTAAACGATATATCCTACTCCCCACGAACGTAAAAAGTAAAGCGATATATGAAACGAAACAAATCGAATAGACTAGCTATACATAATCGTTCCGAAGTGCACAAGAAATAGAGTTGCCAAACATTGCTAAAATCTAGCGAAATATTAATACAAGATAGCGCCTTCCGAATTCGCTGCGACGTAATCGCTTAAGAATATACACACAAGTGGAAGGGAAGATACGTTTTTGTGAACAAGAGGAGTAAGCGAAAGCAATAAAAATTGCCAAACATAAATAATTATACATAAACACAGGGCACCCTACCTACTAGCCTAGCGACCCAAACAAAATACCAGACGATATCGATTTCTGCATAAGCAAAGGTGTATCCAAAAATAGGGTCTCCATAGGTACATGTCCCGAGCTCTCATAAGACCTCTTGCCACTGATTTTAACTTTAACATCATGTTTTTACGAAAATAAAACTGCAGCAAGGTTGCACCACAAAGAGACAGACTCAGTATGCTATACAGATTTGGTCGAGGACTCGTTGTCACTAAATATTCCGATAAAAACCAACACTAGACAGGGCTAGTATACAACTACGTTCTGGATACTGTAGCAGGTTAAACTCCTACATATCCAGAATCGACCCCGACATATCAAACACATGTCCGGCATGTGAAGGTACCCCGCACGACACTAACCACCTCTTCACATGCCCCCTCAAACCGACTCATCTAACCCCCCTCTCCCTTTGGACCCAACCTGTCGAAACAGCATGTTTCCTGGGCCTACCCTTAGATGAGCTAGACGAAGACGAACGATGATATGCCTACACTGACAGGGCTACCTATGCTGTTAACAACAACAACATAAAAACCAACACTGATTTGGATACTGCTAAACAAGTTCACAAAACAATTAAAAACCGACTAAAAGCCGCAAAGAATGCAGAAACTCAAGAGTACTTAATCCAATCTCTCGCCTACACAAGCTACGGACTATTCACTATGGAAGGCAACGAAAACCCTGTTACAGCCAACGTCTGATATTGCACCGATGGAAACGTCCAAGGGAATCTTGGCAAAAACTGACATGGAAAAAACTATAGAGTTCGAAGGTTATTGTACCATTTCAGAGTCAAAATGCGGAAAGAAGTAAAACACACGATAAGCAAAGAACTTAAAACAACAACGGCACCTCATAACAAGTAAGATTTCAAAAGAGTTACCCACATGTGTGTTAAATACATCACTTACATATTTAATGCGATGATCAAAAACGAGTACTTGCCCATTCAGTGGAAAGTTGCTGAAATTATTCTTATTCTAAAGCCTGAGAAACCACCAAACTTTGTTTCCAACTATAGGCCAAGTAGCTTGCTGCCTATTGTTTGTAAACTTTTGCTTGCAAAGGTTGCTTCTGAAAAGGCTTAATCCGATAATTGAGCAAAGAAAACTCATTCCAACAAACCAATTTGGACTCTGCAAACATCACTCGACTATTGCTCGACTATAATTGCGTATACAAATTCGCTAGAGAAGCACTTGAAAAAAAGGAATACTGTACTGCAGTATTTTTAGATATTACAAAAGCTTTTGGTAAGGTGGTAAGTTATGGCACGAAGGCCTGCTATATAAGTTTAAAATGAGCCTACCGCATAATTACTATATATGCTTCTAAAATCGTGCAAATGGTAGACACTTTCTTGTCAAAGTAAATCGATGAAACTACCAACCTCCACGAAATTAAAGCAGGTGTATCACAAGGAAATATCCTAGGACCCCTTTTGCACACTTTGTTCACAGCCGATTTACCCTTCACGAAGATCACATATACAGCCACTTTTGCCGATGGTACAGGTATAATGTCCAAAAGTAGCCATGCCTCAATTGTTTCTTACTACTTACAAGAAAACCTCAATAGCATTAGTTCCTGATTGAAAGCCTGTCGTATAAAAGCTAACGAAACTAAATCTATGCAGATTACTTTCATTCTTCGCTATGGCTCATGTCCTGCTGTATTTCTAAATAACGCCCCAGTACCACAGGCAGATAAAGCCAAATAATTAGGTATTCTGCTAGAAGGCGTCAAACGTGGAGATCGCATATATTTATATATATATTTTTCAAGCGAAAACAACTTGGGCTGAGACTGCGTTCACTTTTCTAATTACTTGTCTACAAATCAGTCTCAAGCCACTATGGACGCACGGAGTTGATATATCGGCCTCAAAATCTAATCAAGAAATGCTACAGGGAGTCCAATCAAAGGTGTTACGCGTGTGTGATAATGCGCCATGGTTTGTACGAAACGAAGCATTGCACCGAGATCAAAATGTTACGGCAATTTACGAAGAAATCTGCAGAATCAGTCAGCGATACAGCAGTCGGCTTGCCACTCAATCAAATCCTAGAGAAGATTAGAAAAATGTATGCCTAATAAATTAATACATAGATTTCAAACGTAATATGTAAAAAATGTATGTAATGTAATAAAGGGAGCTAAAACAAAAAAAAAAATAAAAGCACTTTCTTGCCATCCGTATAAAAATACATTGCAATTGTTTGTTTGTTTAGCTTAAATGTCATAAATCACAATATTATCAAACCATTCATTGACTTTTTACAAATAAGTAATTTATCTTTATTATCGGCAAATGTGTTTAGCTATGCAATCCCTTTGACTTATTTCTGTTAATGTGATAAGCGGAATCACATGCGAACTACGTGAACAGAACTTCGTTTCTTCCGGTCAAGGCGAATTTATTATAGGTGACAGCAACCACATATAAGTAAAACCCTACATGTATTTGTTGTTGCGTTTGGTCCAAGCATCACGTCAAAATCAGCTGTTCATTTGCAGTGTGATTTACTTGTGAAACGTACGCTGGAAATAGTCACAAAATAAAAAGTCGCCACATTTCCCACAGTTCATTGAAGATTTCGTATGTAGCTAATGTGCAAGGTGGATTTATTATGTGTGAATTGTAAGTTCTTGTGGATATGAAAGAAATCATTTGAGTTTGCGGTATTTTAATTATTAATACATACATATTTCAGAATTTGCCACGGGCATGCATAAGGGGAAATTGAATGTAGAGAGTGAAGTTCGGACCCGGAAAAGTTTAAAATAGAGAAACATAACGCAAAAAAACTTCGAAACAAGGGCAAAATTAAAGTCTCACTGCGTACAGAAAGTAATGTATGTAATATTGAGCTCAATTGTATTTGTATCACATTTTTAATTTGCAATTTTTACATGTATAATTCTTTATCCTTATAGGATATTGATGGCTATCAGAAATCCAATTTGGCTGCTAAGGACTATGATGACTTCATACTAAATACTGTTGAGATGCGCATACCATATTGCATAAAAAAGTTTGCTTCATGTTTTTTGTGGAAAATCGATCGCTATGATTAGCATCTTACTCTGTAATGCGATGCGAAAAGCAATGCGATGCGAAAATAAATTGCGTTACGAAGGGTAATTGGTACTCTGTAGCGCTATCGCATCGCTGAAAGTGTTGCTCTTTTTATTATTCACTTATTTTTCGCTTTAGTATGCATCACTGACCGAAATGTCAAAGAAAGCGACCAAAACAAACGAGCGATTGGAACTAAAGTACCTATATTTAAATAATATAAAGTAATGGATTCTGTAGCTTTATGGGACGAATCATCTGAGGAAAGGATTTCTCGGAGATTTATAAGAGATAACTCCAACATTATGAGTCTCAGCGATCAAAGGTAAGTTAAACTTTAAAGAATTACGAATGCTTTATTCATCAGTTTGTTCTATTCATCAGTTTTGTGCAGAATTTTCGGCTTAGTAAGGAAGCCTTTATGTATGTGCTAAATAGCATAAAGGGCGAGATGAAATCTCCAACGAGAGCAACGGCTATCCCTGACATCAATTGAAAAGGTATTGTGAATGGTAGATTTGGCGGTGCATCGCATGATTCGCACATATGGAACTTGTCCGGTGAGCGCGAATATTTAAAAACTGCCTATGAAAACGGTGACTCTGGCCAACGAATTCTTGGTAAGTTTTTTAATATACTACGAGAATATGACCTTAATGTGTGGTCCGTATACTCGTATTAATATTGTCTTATATAGTATATAACATACATATGTATAATTGTTAATACACATATATATGTATATGTATATGCATTTTCATGTAATAAATGCTTATGAACATGCATATGCACATATGTGGCTATTGTAATTTATTGTTATTCAACTAAAAATACCTTAAATTTTTGTTATCTGCAGGGGACTCAGGATATCCGTTGGAACCATGGCTCCTTACTCCATACAGGAATTCTACGGAGGATTCAGACGAACATTTTTTTAATCAAAAACATTCAAAGGGAAGGTAGTTAATTGAGAGAGTTTTTGGCGTTTTGAAAGGCCGATTTCGTTGCCTTCCAGCTTCAAGGAGTTGCACTATGCTCCAGAAAAGGTTGTGCAAATACTAAATGTTTGTTGTGCTCTGCATAATATATGTATAATGTTCAAAGTTCATTCTCCCAGCTTAGAAATCGAACCGGAACAAGTGAACATGGTAAATATAGAAAATGTAGAAAATCTGAGTTTTGGAAATATAGCTAGACGTGTAAGAGACCAAATAAAAAATGATATGATTGCCACTCGAAATTCTGTATGAAAAATTTTTTTAAATGAAATGGTTTTTTAGTAAATATGAATTCAGTCTTTTATTTAAGTTAGGTCTACAAAGT